>NC_138968.1:176300500-177500500 GCF_055761805.1 Camellia sinensis | reverse complement strand
AACAAGAAGATTATCACATTCAATGTACGAGCACGAACCATCTCAAGTAATACGAATCGTTCACTCTAAACTAGGGTAGTGATACGACTCGTTCCTCGTAGCATGGTTCGTCCCATACCTTGAATGTGAAGGAATAGAAAACTCATGTATGGATAATATTCAACAATCACAGAAAGTCAAATATTTGAAAAGATAATGAAAATTATATATAAAGAATTTCTAAAACACCATACAATGGTTTAAACCTTTTCATAATATAAAATCAAAAAAGAAAACTACATAATTACATGGCTAGGGTTTCATCAAAACCCTAGAAAAGAAGACTAGCCACTCATGGAGGCGTGGAAGGAGGTAGAAGGAGAAGGAACAACCATGGGAGACATCTTTGAAGCTTCTTGTTTCTTCCTCTTTTTGCAAACCCTAGCCTCCCTCTTTAGGTCAAAACAATTTCAGAACCCTAATCCAGCATTTTACTTGCCTTTTTATACTTCCAATCTCGTCCAAACAGGTTTAAAACGTCGGTTTGACTTTCCCAGAAAAAGTCAACGCACGTGCGAGAAAGTCAACGCACGTGCGTAAAAAGTCAACGCACGTGCGGGAAAGTCAACTCTGCCCAAATTCTGTCTTTTTGCTCATTTTATGCTCCGACGATGTACAACCTGATTGACACTCAACACACATAAAATATACAGTTTGACCAGCAAGTGAAGTTAAGAGATTCTAATTAACGGCCTCAATGATGTACATTTCGGCCTTAATCAGTTGCCGTACTCTGTGTACGAGGAATTTGGGCTTGGCGAGTTGAATTCCACTACTGTTACTCTTTAGTTGGCTGACCGGTCCCTCAAAGTGCCACGTGGCATGATTGAGGATGTGCTAGTTAAGGTTGATAGGTTCTACTTCCCTGTTGACTTTTTGGTATTAGATATGGAACCGGTAGCCAATTCTAGGAAACAAATCCCGGTGATCTTAGGTCGACCTTTCTTGGCTACGGCCAATGCATGCATTAATTGTCGGACCGGGGTTATGGAAGTTTCATTTGGTAACATGCAAGTGAAACTTAATATTTTTCAAGCATCCCAACAACCTCATAAGAGAGAGGAGTGCTTATTAGTGGATGTTGTAGATGAGATTGTTGAGGAGGCTTTGCCCTCCATTCTTGTAGAGGACCCTTTAGAGGCTTGTCTAGCTCATTTTGGGTTTGAAAATTTTGATATTGATAGGTCGGTTGAGGAGGTGAATGTCTTGCTTAATTCTTCTGCTACACCGGATTTTCCTCCATGGAAAGCCCGGTTTGAGTCACTTCCTCCTCTGTCAAGAGAGCCTGCCATACCATCTTTGGTCACACCACCTACACTTGAGTTGAAGCCACTCCCGGCCACACTCAAGTATGCATTTTTAGGGCCCCAAGATACTTTACCGGTCATTATTACATCTGACTTGACTGCAGCGCAGGAGAGTCAGTTAATGAGTGTTCTCATGGCACATCGGAGTGCTATAGGGTGGTCAATGGCTGATTTGAAAGGGATAGATCCCTCCATATGCATGCATTATATACACCTAGAAGAGGACTCCAAACCTTCTCGCAAAATGCAACGGAGACTGAATCCTAATATGAAAGAGGTGGTGAATAAGGAGGTTTTGAAATTGTTGGATGCGGGTATTATATACCCCATCTCGGATAGCAAGTGGGTGAGTCCCACGCAAGTGGTGCCCAAGAAATCGGGCATCACTGTTGTTGAGAATGAGGGAGGAGAGTTAGTTCCCACACGAACCACTACTGGGTGGCGAGTGTGCATTGATTATAGGAGACTAAATTCCTCGACTAGGAAGGACCATTTTCCCTTACCTTTCATTGACCAAATCCTGGAGTGGTTAGCGGGGCAGGGTTTCTATTGTTTTCTTGATGGCTATTCGGGGTATAATCAAGTCCCGGTGTACCCTGCTAACCAGGAAAAGACCACATTCATATGCCCTTTTGGCACTTTTGCTTAAAGGCGCATGCCCTTCGGGCTATGTGATGCACCGGCGACCTTTCAACGGTGTATGATGGCCATTTTCTCCGACATGGTGGAGAAATTCTTAGAGGCTTTTATGGATGACTTTTCGGTATTTGGACCATCTTTTGAGGAATGCCTTAGGAACTTGACTAGAGTGTTAGAACGATATACTGAGGCAAACCTAATCTTGAGTTGGGAAAAGAGTCATTTTATGGTTCGTGAGGGTATAGTGTTGGGACACATTGTGTCCCCTCGAGGTATAGAGGTTGACAAGGCTAAGGTTGACCTCATTGGAGGCCTTCCTCCACCTAATTTCGTGGGTCAAATTAGGTCTTTCTTAGGGCATACAGGTTTTTACCGTAGGTTCATCAAAGACTTTAGTAAGATATCACATCCTTTGTGTAGTTTACTGGTTAAGGGCGCGCCTTTTGTCTTTGATGAGGCATGCTTAAAGGCATTTGAAACACTACGAATGGCCTTGACCACCGCCCCAATCATGAAATCACCAGATTGGTCTCTTCCCTTTGAAATCATGTGTGATGCCTCCGATTATGCTGTCGGGGCTGTGTTGGGCCAAAGGGTCAATGAGGCACCATTTGCTATATATTATGCTAGTCGCACTCTCTCAGATGCTCAATTGAACTACGCTACTACCGAGAAAGAGTTGCTAGTTGTGGTCTTTGCCTTAGATAAATTCCGGTCTTATCTCCTAGGTTCCAAGGTCATAGTCTTCACTGATCATGCCGCTTTGCGGTATTTGCTATCTAAGAAAGAGACCAAACCTAGATTGATTAGATGGATTTTGTTGCTTCAGGAATTTGATTTAGAGATCCGTGATAAGAAAGGATTTGAGAATGTGGTGGCGGATCATCTCTCCCGAATCCTTGTTGAATATAATAGCGACCCTCTTATTTTGCATGATTCGTTTCCAGACGAACAACTTTTTGAGCTGTCACAATCGAGCCCCCCGTGGTTTGCACATATTGTGAATTACTTGGCCATTGGGTGAATTCCGCAGAATTGGTCTAAGTAAGACAAAGACCAATTCTTTTCACAGGTCAGGTATTACTTTTGGGAGGATCCGGAGTTGTTTAAAAATTGCTCCGACCAAGTGATCCAACGGTGTGTGCCGGAGAGTGAGGTGCATAGCATTCTTACATTTTGTCATTCTTCTGCATGTGGCAGTCATTTTAGTGGGCATAAAACGGCCGCCAAGATTTTACAAAGCGGGTTTTATTGGCCCACAATTTTTAAAGATGCCCATCAATTTTGTAGAACTTGTTTGCGCTATCAGCAAATAAGTTCGATGTCTCGGCGTGACATGATGCCAATGTCCCCTATTCTTGTGGTAGAAATATTTGATATTTGGGGGATTGATTTTATGGGCCCTTTCCCATCGTCATTCGGGTTTGAGCACATTCTCTTGGCAGTAGATTATGTGTCTAAGTAGGTGAAGGCAATAGCTACCCGAACAAACGATCATAGAATGGTAATCAAATTTTTGCATGAAAATATGTTTAGTCGTTTTGGGTTTCCTAGAGCCATAATAAGTGATCAGGGTACACATTTTTGTAACCGGTTCTTTGAGTCGGTAGTTAAGAAATACTCTATCACTCATAAAGTTGGCACTCCATACCACCCTCAAACTAATGGCCAAGTGGAAGTCTCAAATAGGGAGGTAAAGCACATAATTGAAAAAACGGTGAGACCGGATAGGAAAGATTGGTCACAACGGTTAATTGATGAGTTATGGGCTTACCGCACTGCTTATAAGACACCCATTGGGATGTCACCATATAGAGCGGTGTTCGGCAAAGCTTGCCATCTCCCGGTTGAACTCGAGCACTGAGCATTGTGGGCCATAAAGAAGTTTAACTTCGATATGGCCGCGGCTGGGCTCAACCGGAAATTGCAACTCAATGAGCTGGAGGAAATCCAGAATGATGTATATAAGAGTTCGAGATTTTTAAAAGCTCGGACTAAAGAATTCCATGACAAGCACATTAATAGAAAATCCTTTGAACCCGACCAAAAAGTGTGGCTTTTTAATTCAAAATTGAGACTCTTTCCGGGTAAGCTAAGATCAAGATGGGATGGCCCCTTTGAGGTTGTTGAGGCATTTAGTCATGGCGCCGTTGAGGTGCGAGATCCAAGAACTGGCCACACTTTCAAAGTGAATGGCCAAAGATTGAAACCATATATAGAGGGGATTGGGAATGGGGATATGATTGAGTCCATTGCTTTGATGGACCCATTTTACTATGATTGATAGATTGATTTCTTATTCTCTTTTATTTCCCTTCTATGCCATTATATATGTTTTTCTTTGTTCTCGTTATGCTTTACTTGCGTCTAGAAGACTTTAAATCCTCTAAAGGTGTAATTCCTTTGGTGTTTGCCGTGCCCGAACGGCATCTGACGGTCTAGTATAGCCACCTAACCGTGTTTGTAGTGAGTTCCTAGGAGACCAACTGAGACGGTGGAAACTAGAGTTCGAATGGCAAGCCTAGAACACAAAGGTTTGGGATTTCTGAGACTAGAGTTTGGTTTAAATACCCAGGGGTGTGGAGATTGCTTCAAAACTACCTCGGCTTGAACTCTGTATGGCAGCTCCATAGGTTGAGGTAGCTTTATGCGCCTCGATTTTGGATACCGAATCAACCTAGTCTGTCACCCTGTTGGAGAATAGGGAAAGTTACAAACACAGTTAGGGAGAAAAGTAGTACCCGTGGTTTTCGCGTGAAGATTATACCTTTAGTGGGCCTTTCGAAAAAAAAAAAGAAAAAAAAAAGTAGGAATCGCTGCACGTGCGGCATGGGCCTCGCACGTGCGGGAAAAAATTGGCAAAACAAATGTTGAGCACTGCTAAATAAGCAAGTGCGGGGAGTGGCGTGCGTTGACCAGCCGCACGTGCGGCTTGGGCCTCGCATGTGCGGGACACCGATTTTCCAAAAAAAAAAAATTTGCTAGGAGGAGAAAAATTGCCGCACGTGCGGGAAATTGACAATTTGAAGAAGTTGCACTCTGCTTTAAAAGAAGGTGCGGGGCAAGTGCGGGAATTTCCTTTTTATTTTTATTTAATTTCAGAACAAAAAAAAAATCCAGATTTTGTTTTGCTTTTACTCTTATTATTATTATTATTATTATTATTATTATTATTATTATTATTATTATTTTCATATACTAATTTAAATAAATAAATAAATAAAATGTTTGGTTTTGTTTTATTATTATTTTTTCTTTCTTTCTTTCTTTTATTTCATTTTTTAATTTATTTAAGTAAATAAATTTTAAATAAATACATAAATAAATTTTAAATATAAATAAATAAATATACAATTAGGTTATTTATAATTTAACAATATATATATATAAAAATAATAGTCATAAAAAAATATTTTTTTATTATTATTATTTTTTATTTATTTTTATTTCTTATTTTCATTCCAAAAAAAACCCAAACATTATCTACACCTAGGCCCCGTTTGTTTTGGGCTATAAGGAGGGTATTGGGACTAGCAATACTAAGGTATTACTAAAGCCCCTGTTTGTTTGCAGAGAAAGCCTTGGGACTATTAGTCCCTTGGTATTGCTAATACCCTTGGAAGGGGGATTGGTAAGGAGGAGGTAGAGATGGTATTAGAAAATAGTGAGGGGATTAGAAATTTTTTTATTTTTTATATATTGGGAATTTTTTTTTCAATATAATGTTTAATTTTTTATATTTTTTTATTTGTTTTATTATTTTATATAAAAATAATTTAACAATTCCTCATTATTAATCCCCTCACTATCAATCCCTTCACTATTAATCCCCTCACTATCAATCCCCTCACTAACAATCCCCTCACTATTAATCCCCTCATTATCAATCCCCTCCATTCTATCTCCCAAAACAAACGGGGCCTCACTATCAATCCCCTCACTAACAATCCCCTCATTATTAATCCCCTCACTATCAATCCCCTCCATTCTATCTCTGAAAACAAACGACTCTCACTAACAATCCCCTCACTATTAATCCCCTCACTATCAATCCCCTCCATTCCATCTCTGGAAACAAACGGGGCCCTACACACTCTCAATCCCATTCCATCTGATCTCTCTCTCTCTCTCTTAACCCCACAAACCCACTTTCTTCTTCCTCTTCCTCTTCTTCTTCTTCTTCCTCTTCCCTTTTCTTCTTCTTTCTTCTTCCTCACCACCATCATCTCACCGCCGGCACCACTACCCTCTCCGTCCGACGAAACTCCGGCGACCACCATTTTTTCCGGCGAACCTCCATTCTTTTTCTCTCTTTCTCCACTTTTTCAAGGTAATTTTTTTTTCTTTTTCTTTTGCGTAGATTTGTGAATGTAGGAATCAATGTGTGGAGTTTTTGATTTTGTTTTTATTTTTTTTTTTATTTTGATCTAGTGTTCATCCTAAAAAATAAAAAATAATAAAATAATAAAAAAAATAAAAAAAATAATGCTTAGCCATGACCGATCTACTTCTTTTTAGTATTTTTAGTGGTCATTATGATTTTATTATTATTATTATTATTATTATTTATTTGTGTTCCTTTAGTTGTAGAATGCATGTTTATTAGTTTTTTAAAAAAAAACCAGAACCAAACTCGGCATAGGAGGAAGATGAGCACCGCACGTGCGGCCTTTTATGGCGCACGTGCGGGCAAAAAAAAAAAGCCTCATAAATAATGGTACTAACACTAATCCTAATTTAGTTTTTTTTTATTTGTTATATTTGTTTAGTTTAAATTGCTTCGTAGTGATTCTGGTTAATTTAATTAGTTAGTGCAATTTGGTTTTATTTTTATTTTTCTTATACTTGTGTAGTTAGTGATTTTATTTTTATCTTATTCTATGATGTCATTGTTCATATACTTTCTAAGTAGTTTAGTTTTTATTTTATTTTATTTTCTGAAGTTTTATTTAATTTTTTTCTCTTCAATTAACAAGAAAAAACAAAAATAAAAAAATATAAAAAAATAAAAAAATAACTAAAAAAAAATTGTTTAGTTTTGGTTGTTTTATTCTATACTTTAGTCTATTTTGTAGTTTAGTTATTTTATAGTTTAGTTTAGTTTATAGTTTAGTTAATTTAATTTAATGACATTTTACTTCATTTATTTAATGAATTTCGTTTTTATATATATTAAAAAAAAACTGTGGGAATTGCATGTGGTACATTAGTGGGCAAATTTGTATTTTCATATTTTATTTGATTCTCATGCTGGTTTCACGGGTATCTGTATTTATTGTTGGTGTGTGCAGGATATGAGTCGCCATGTCTCTGCTCGGGCCTCCAAAAAAGCCAGGGGTGCCTTCTCTTCGGCGCCACCACCACCACCGTCACCACCATCCTCGCCACCACCACCAGGTGACTTGCCACGGCCGGAGTGGGCTTCACGCCCTCTTCACAAGTTCACGCAGTTCAACCTGCAATTTTTCCAGCGTGACAAGGACACTACTCGGGCCGTTGAGCAGCTCCGACTCCAGCAACAGTTGGGCATTTGCGCTGTGACAGCGCCTACTTATCCTCGTCTGGTACGATTATTCTACCAGAACCTGCATGAGGCACCCACCACGGTTGGACTGCTCTCTAACATTGATGGTCATGTTGTCCACATCACCTCAGCTATGATTGCCACAGTGTTAGAGTTTTTCGCCAAACCAGAATATCAGCCCTTCCCGGAATTTGAGGATCAACAACCCATACATCGCCTCATCCAGCAATACTTCCCGGGAGCCCACGGTGACAACAGTTTCACATGCTTGTGGCGGAGCAAGCTACCTAGCCGCTTGTTTTTCCTTGATTTCGTGGTCCATAAGAATGTCCTTTCACTTGGACATCGAGCTGAGCGCCGTTTGGAGTTTGTGCAGGTTTTACACGGGTATCAGCTTGGCTATCAGGTCCCGCTTGAGCATTTCATTTTGATGCATTTGTAGAAATTTCTACGTGAGGCAGTTCGGCCTACTCCTATGCAGAACCTGACTTGGCCACTACCATTCGCTAATTTGTTGATACTTGTGTTTGAGCTGAATCACCTCTTCATTGCTGAGGATGAGGAGATTGATAAAGGGTATCCGACTTTCGGCCAGCGGGAATGGCAGCATAGTATATCTCGCATCCCTCAGCCGATTAGTGCCCCTGTTGATGAGGCCCAGGACCCCGTACCTGACCACCCAGCTCATCTTGTTCCCCCCGTGCCTCCTCAAGGGGACCCACTCTACATGACTCGCGAGGAGTACTTACAGCTTTAGCACTCTGTGGATCAGGTCCACCGTACTCTTCGTGATCACCACCAGAGTCTCATGGAGTTGCGCACGGATTTTCAGGCACATCGCGACTATTCTCAGGCGCGCTTCGATCAGCTACACGCCGACAACCTCGCCATCCGACAATAGGGTCAGGATGACGCCTTCGAGACGCGCGCTTTGATGCAAGCCTTGTTTGCCCAGCATTTCCCGCCACCACCACCACCGGCTTCTCCGTAGTACCCGCCTGTATATTGCTTTGTCTCTTTTATTTTTATTTTTATTTTTCTTTTTAGTTCTTTCTTTTCTTCAAAAAAAAAAAAAAAAAAAAAAAAAAAAAACAACAACAACAACAACAACAACAACTAAGTGTGAAGTGTGTATATGTTACTCTCTGCCTACCTGGATGTGCACCTACAATTCTGGTAATATTCTCTCATTTCTCTTTCCTTTTCCATTGAGGACAATGTCATATTCAAGTTGGGGGATGAGGGTTATATTTTCTTTTGTGCATTTCTATTTGCCTCATAATTCATGCTTATACATGTTTCACTTGATTGCATTACTTCACTGGATGTGACTTTTTGCTAGTAGAGTGATGATATTTGCATATGTTAATTAGAGAGCATAGTAGACTTGTATGAAAAGGGTTTATTGGGTAGATACTTGCATGCCATGTTTGCACGAGGGGAGTTGTCTATGTTTGTGGTTTTAGTACACTTGTCATGAGTATACCTTAATTCACATCAACACACTATCATAGCAGTGATCTTTTTATTATAATCTCTGGTGTATATCATTGATAATAGCTAGACTTGCAGAAAAGAATAAATGAGGAGCCAAGATTCTTTCGGAAAAAAAAAAAAAAAAAAAAAAAAAAAAAAAAAAAAAACACTTGACTAGTTTGGGTTCGTAGCCTTTTTAACTCGAGTTATTAAGCCCGTGGAGGTGTCTCTACACCTAATGCCCTAAAACCGTCTGGTTTGGGAGTCATTGGCCTAAAACTTGCTACATGGGTTAATTAGAAAGCTTAAGGGACTTGGACATTGCACAGTTAATAAAAAATAAGAAGAATGACTAGTTTGGATTCGTAGCCTTTTCAACTCAAGTTATTAAGCCCGTAGGGGTGTCTCTACACCGAATGCCCTAAAACCGTCTGGTTTGGGAGTCATTGGCCCAAAACTTGCTACATGGGTTGATTAGAAAGCTTAATGGATCAGGACATTGCACAGTCGAACCAAAAAAAAAAAAAAAAACTTTTCAGAATCTTGGCTGCAATAGGTTAGTTTTTCTGTATATGTTGGGTGTTATTATGAGTTACACTGGGCTATTATAGTGGACAGTTAACTAATATGGAGATTGCACTTTACACCGAGAGTATTCATGACTTGTCTACTAGCATGCACAAGTACAGAGAACTTTACTTTTGTATTAACTGAATTGTGGTCTTGACTCAATAGGTTCCTTCATGCTTGTCCACTGTGCTTTTAATGACTCATGATGTCGCAATATCACACTGTAGTGGCACATAAGTTGATTGTTAGGTGGAGTAGTGTGGTCATTTGTTATTGAGTATATATGAATATGTTAATGTTTGTGGGTATCATTTCTGGAAACCCTCACGAGACTTTACTCGTCCACTTGGGGTAACCTTGTGGTTTAAAGGCTTGTTGCATATGCTAAATGCAACCGTTTTCCCACGAAAGAGAAAATAGATAGATTTTGTTTAATTTTATTTTATTTTACTTGCTTGAGGACTAGCAAGTGGTAAGTTGGGGGATGTGATTAAGGCCGAAATGTACATCATTGAGGTCGTTAATTAGAATCTCTTAATTTCACTTGTTGGTCAAACTGTATACTTTATGTGTGTTGAGTGTCAATCAAGTTGTACATCGTCGGAGTATAAAATGGGCAAAAAAACAAAATTTGAACAGAGTTGACTTTTTTGCACGTGCGTTGACTTTTTTCGCACGTGCGTTGACTTTTTCTGGGAAAGTCAAATCGACATTTTAAACCTGTTTGGACGAGATTGGAAGGAAAAAAAAAAGCAAGTAAAAGGCTGGATTAGGGTTCGGAAGTTTTTTTGGACCTAAAGGGAGAGGCTAGGGTTTGGAAAAGAAGAGAAAACAAAAGCTCTAAGATGTCTCCCATGGTGGTTCCTTCTCCTTCTACCTCCTTCCACTCCTCCATGAGTGGCTAGTCTTCTTTTCTAGGGTTTTGATGAAACTCTAGCCATGTAATTATATAGTTTTCTTTTTTATTTTTAATTATGTAAAGGTTTGAACATTTGTATGGTGATTTAGAAGTTTGTTTTATACAATTTTCATTATTCTTTCGAATATTTGACTTTCTGTGATTGTTAAATATTATCCATACAATTGTTTTCTTTTCTTTCACATTCAAGGTATGGGACGAACCATACTTCGAGGAACGAGTCGTATCACTACCTTAGTTTAGAGTGAACGGTTCGTATTACTTGAGATGGTTCGTGCTCGTACATTGAATGTGATGATCTTCTTGTTAAATGCTTTGAGCTTGTAGTTGCGAAGCATTAATCCGTTCAAACCATAGCATAATTGATTTCAATTGGAAACCCTAATTATGTTGTTAGTGGTGAATTCTCTATCCTAGGATTTTTCCCTAATTCAGTAAATCCAATTTCATTTATTATTGATAATTTAATTCCTTAGTTTAATTTACTTGTTATTAAATTAGGTTATGATCATTCAATCTTTTTATCAAAATTAATTTAGGAAGGTTAACAATTAAATTAGTTAATTTCACAATAGTCCCTGTGGATCGATACCTGGACTTGTCATTATTTTGATTGAATTTGGTATAGTTTAGTATTTAATTTTGGTGTGTTCAACGAGTCACCAGTAATTATCCTACCTTAGGTCTTGAATTCAAGATGTAGAAGCTCAAATTGCCAATTCTCTCTTCAATTCTACCAAGTTTCCAAGCAATTTAGTTGAAATCAAGTTCTTTCCTCCCTCTCACTCTCTCTAGTCGGCTATGTCTAAGAAAAATGGGCTGATGAAGTGTTGTAATGCTAGCATTAGAGACCAACTAAAAGGCTTATGAAAGTCCACTAAGTGGCATTCTCGTAAATAAGTCCAACTGTTGTAATTTAACTTAATTAATCCAATCTAATCATACCAAATCACATTTCAATCAAATATATCATAAAATTACATTAATTCTAATGAGCATAAAACATTAAGCAATTCTGGAATCGGCCGCCGATAAGGCCTTCAATTAGCAGTTTAAACATAAAACACGAACAGATAGTTCAATGACAAATAGATAGAAATGCATTTAAACTAACACACTCAATCAATTAGTTCAGATTTTCAGTCAATCAGTCAGTTAACATGCTTAATCATAGATTAGCACTAATCAGTGGTGTTATCAGTAAACAGGAGTGAGGGTTGTCACACATTGTTTGCCATTTCTAACTCAACTGAGGCTCAAATTGAAGATTATGGTCTCCATCTTTTGAATCAAATGATTTATGAATCAGGCAAATGTTTAATTGACTTCCCACCCATGTCTCAACCTACTGCAAATTAGAGTGCAGTAGTTAGTAATCGATTGATATTTGAACATCAATAGTTGCAGAATGAGGCACAACAGATAGATCCACAAATTACTATTGATTGCCTCAATAATGGACAACGGAATGCTTATAACACAATCACTTCTTCAATTTTTCAAAATAAAAGAATTGTTTTCTTTCTGAATGGGGGTGTTGGAACAGGGAAAACATTTCTGTACAATACGATTGCATTAAAATGTCGCAGCCTTGGGCATATCATTGTTACTGTGGGCTTCATTTGGAATTGCATCATTGTTATTGGTAGGAGGTCGCACTGCACATTCAACATTTTCCATTTCGTTAGATGTCTTGGAAAATTCACTTTGTGGGTTTACCAAACAATCATTACAAGCTGAGTTGTTTAGAGAAACAAAACTCATAATTTGGGATGTAGTTTCTATGCAACATAGACATTGTGTGGAGGCGGTTAATCGTACATTGAAGGATATTCGTGATAGTGAAAAGCCATTTAGGGGTATTATTGTTGTTCTTGGTGGAGACTTTCGACAAATCTTACCAGTTATACCCAAAGGAGTTCATGAGCAAATTGTGAATGCATTATTAAAACACTCTGTTATATCTTAACTTTGAATTTGAATATGTGCTTGAATCATGGAGACCATGAAAATGCTATTTTTGCAAATTTCTTGATGAAGGTAACACTACTTTCACCTTTTTCTTTATTATATAGGTTATCTTAAATTAATAAATTGTGTTTACACTCATATTTTTTTTTCAATTGATTTCACTTTTTTTAGATTGAGACTAATCCTCAAGAAATCATCAACCTTTTATCAACAATACACAAATGTTAAGATTTGAATAAATTACTCTCTACAGTTTACCCATAGTTGAATATGATAAAGACGTCGACCCAACATTTTTAACTGAACATATCATTTTATCTGCGCGTAACGATGATGTCAGTGACATTAATACTACTACGTTGAATATCTTTTTAGGAAGATTATATACTTATTTTGTAGCAGATAAAATGTCTAAAGATAATGAAATTGATCTTTTCATTACAAATAGATATCCTAATGAATATTTAAATTCAATGGATTCTCCTAGGCTATCAACTTTTAAGTTAGAGTTGAAAGTGTGTTGTCCTATAATATTGTTAAGAAATATTGCACCGAAAGATGAACTATGTAATGGTACAAGATTGATGGTTACTAAGTGTGACACTCGCACAATTGAAATTCAAATTTTAACTGGAGAAAAATTTGGTAATTTGGCATTCATACCAAGGATATTTTTGACACCATTTTCTTCAAAAATGCCTTTCCAAATGACAAGACACTAATTTCCAGTCCGATTAGCATATACCTTGACTATTAATAAATATCAATGACAATCTGTGAAATTTGTTGGGGTTGATTTGCGCATACCAGTGTTTAGCCATGGCCAATTATATGTGGCATTGTCTAGATGTACATCCTTTGATCATATAAGTATTATCTCCTCTAAAGATAGTTTAAATTCTACTACAAATATTGTTTATCCTGAAGTGTTGTTGTAGTGTTTCATGTTCATTAAATCATGTTTTATCAAAAAGGTAAACATGTAGATTTATTTCTATTGATTATATATCTTCTTTTTTTTTTTATAAAATTTCAATTTAATAGTAATTGGAAATATAGATTTTTTTAGGATTTGATCGAAAAATTTATGGAACTTAAAAGGAAAAATACAACTAATTTGATTTGATGGGGATGTAATAAGGTAATTTAAATCTCAAAGTAATTTTATATGTATATTTCCAACAAATATACCATTCTATATATATATATATATATTGTTTTCACAAATTACCAGATTGTTGTGCATGTTCTTTATTGGGAATACATACAAGTTTATACAAAGATTTTTTTGAAAGTAATGAGGAAGAAGTTTGGGCAAACACATGTTTGAAGACATGTTATTGACACATCTTCTGTAAAGCATACATATTCTGGAAAACTTTAACCCAATTTTTTTTATAAAATTTTAACCCATTCTTTTGGTGTTTGACAATATAATATTTGTTTTTCTTATGTAGTTATAATTTGATTGGCAACAGTGACACTAGCTGGTGTGCATTTTAATTTTAATTTCTTTTAAATTGCAGAGCACTAGCTGGTGTGCATTATTTCATAATATTTTAATTATCGCTTAAAGTATTCTTTCAATTGTGAGACAAAGTGGTTTTGACTTCATATTTCATAACTATAAATATAATAAATCATTGGTGGATATATTATATACAAAAATAAAAAATTATGCATATATTTTAGTTGTTGTGTACACACCATGTGTGCGCTATGAAATCTACCATCAAAGTAGTTGAAATATATTTTTTTAAAGGTAAATATTGATGACTTATTTTATAATTTACAAATAATATAATAAATTTTACCATTTTTACATGATGACATTGCCTTTTCTTTTAAAAAAGTAATATGAATGATAAATAATGTAGTTAGTATGAAAACACAAGAATAAACAAAATATACATTTCAGTATAAAATATAAGAAAATATCATTTCTTTTTTATCCATTTGACTAATGAATTATTGATAAAAATGAAATTAAGTGTTACATAATTTAAACATTAGGGGAGCTCAATATTTTCTTAAAATCTCAAGAAATGTCAATTCAATTTACTCAAAAAAATAGTTGAAACAATTATGTATGCCATAACTACCCTTGTGTAATTGCTCTGAGGCATTTTTATTAAAAAAATATTTTACAAAATTTCACCAATTTAATTGTAGGTTTTATATATGATATAAAAATAGTAGACACATATAGAATCTAGAAGAAGATGGGTGAAGGTGGTGTGTTAGTGGTGTGGGTAGGCTTAAAAATTGACCAAGAACAGCTCATTCTTTTTTTGAGTGTGAGAGAAAGAATCTGCTACTTAAACTATTCATGTAAGCAAGTTCCAAGCTGGACAAATAGGAGGATAACTTGGTCATTAGATTTGGTCCATTTTCTTGTATGGTGGGGCGGCTTATATGTACGCGTGACCATTCTTTATTATTATTATTTTGTTATTGTGCAATGCCTTTTGCATGAATTGTGTGTTCTTTTAATTAACCTCGTGGAGATTTTTTTGACTTAGGTACAAGTGACCCAAATGGGGGCCAAAAAAAAAAAAAAAGACAAAGTTAAAATGGTTAGGTGTCATATTCAACTAATTTATATCTACAACCGAGTTAGATCATATTTTTAGGTAGAACTAAATAATAATAATTATATTTTGACCATGAAATTGTGCTATGTTGTACGGAGAATAGCTCATGATTTTGATAAGTTTATACACTCCTTAGACTTGTGTAAAAATCAAAGGGCTTTATGATGGTTAGGTGAAAAAAATTTAGAAATTCTAATTAAACACTCCTAATACATTCATTAATGAAGTGGAATAGACTATACTTTCCACTCCTCACTATTCCTCTCTATATTTCTGTATTCTCTCCTTCTTTCACTTTATTGAAGGTCAAAATATGAGTGTTATATTAAGAGATGTAACAACATTCTTTTTAGTATTGGAAGATAAATCACATAGTATTACAAATTTAACAATAAAAATTAGGAGGTGAAATATTTATAAAGCATTTGTATCCATGTCTCTCTATTTATTCTCAATTTATAACTTTTTTATAAAAAGGGAAAGGGGAAATTACACTAACAGTCCCTATAGTTTGAGACTCGTGTCATTTTAATTCCTAACTTTTCAATTGTAACATATTTGATCTTGAATTTTGAATATTGTTTCAAATAAGGACAATTGAAGATAGCATTGTTTAATTTCAAGGGCAAAATCGTCAATTTAATAAAATATAAACTAATTTGACAAAAATAATAAATGTCAAAAAAATATTTTTAATTTTTTAAAAATTATTTTTATCCGCCAATGATAAAATTATGTAAAATTGATAAAAATTAATAAAAACTATATGATTAATTATTAAAATTAATTTTACATGATCATCATCTAAACATATAATAAAAATTAATTAGGTAAAAAAAATAAATGTCTAAAAGATTTATCAATTTTACATAATTTTATTTTTAGTGGATAGAAATAATTTTTAAAAATTCAAAAATATTTGTTTGGCATTTATTTTTGTCAAATTAGTTTATATTTTATCAAATTGACGATTTTACCCTTAGAAAATCTAATGATATCTTCAATTTTCCTTATTTAGAATAAGATTCAAAATTCAGGATCAAATGTGTCACAATTAAAAAATCATGGATCAAAGTGATACAAACCCTAAAGTATAGGGACTATTAATGTAATTCATCCAAGGGGAAATTACTCTTAAGTGGCAATTTATAAAAATTATTACACATTAATACCAAAATTGTAATTTTAATTAATAATATTTATAATGTTTATTATTTTTTTATAATTAATTTTTATGAACTTCACTGACAAATTATTTCTCCTTTATAAAATCCTTCACATCTCCCACAAATTCATTATTTACACAACCAAAAAAAAATCAACAAAGCCAAACAGTAGAATGCAATCGTTTCAATTTTTCAACTAATAAAGCCTCCATTTAGAAAGTGGATTGACTTTTTAATTTTTTTTATTATTTTAATTTGGGTTAAAAAGTTTGATTTGGAAAAGATTTTTTGGCTTTTTATTTTTATTTTTATAAGAGAAGAGTGTAATGATTATGGATTAGATGTGATGTTTTATTTGTTGTGGCTAAAATAACTTAATTTGTCTTTTATAATTATTTTAACCACAAACTAACTTGCCAAACAATGCTAATCGGAAGGTTTGATTGGATGTTAAATTTACCTCAATCTCAACGGAAGTAAATTGCTTATAGGGGTGGGCGCGGGTCGGTTGCGGCTACAGAACCTCCAATCCGCCATCCGTCTGCCAGATTGGCGGATTGGAGAAAATCAATCCGTATTCGTCCGCCAATCCGGTGGATGTAGATTGAGCGGATTGGCGGTTTGGCGGATGGATGCAAATCGGTTTGGCGGTTTAAAATTTTATAAATTTTCAACATAATTCAACTTGTGTACTTTTTCAAAAAAAGAAGAAAAAAGTATTACAGTTAATGACTTAAAAAAATATTACAATCACTGCATGCCTCATCCAAAATAAGAAGGTTTGAAACTTTAGAATATCACAATCACTACATGCCTCATCCACATACTACAATCACAGCATATCTTATTCACATAAAGTATTACAATCAGTGGTTTTTAAAATATAAAAACAATTCAAATCGCTAAAACTATGAATAGAGCAGTAGTAGAGATTGTATGTATTTGTATTGTTACATCTATATCTGTTTTTGAAAACAAAAACCAACCAGCATATATCATATTTTCTATTTATTATTTTTAAAGATAGATTTAAAAACCAAAAAATATAGATAAATAATACGTTTATTTTTTTCAATTCAAAAAAGATATTTAAGTTGAAAACTTTTTTTCAACAGAATATTTAAACTCTTTTTTAATTGAAAATACAAACAGAATATTTAAACAAATTGAAAACACAAAATCTTATAAATTACTAGGGGTGTCGCGGTTTGGCGGTTCGGTTGCGGCCAAAGAAATTTCAAATCCGCCATTCGTCCGCCAGATTGGCGGATTGGAGAAATCAATCCGCAACCGTCCGCTCGTCATCACGCATCCGTCCAAAATGCGGCGGATCGGTTCGGTTTGGTCGGTTTTAGCGGATCGGTATATCCGCTGCTCACCCCTAATTGGTTATACCACTAAATAGATTCATAGATTCACCGTATGATTTTTTTATTTTTTTTTTGGTATTTTTGGTCTCAATCAAGTCGTGAAAATTTCGAAAAACTACCATGCAGCTAAAAGTACATTAAATCCAAAATTCGAATATAAGTTTGAATCTCAAATCATTTGCTAATGAAAATTAAATGTTTAATAATTTTAACTATGCTCAATTTCTGTCTCATTTGGGCAGTTCAAATAAATATTTTTTTAAAGTCAATTTAACTCAAAATTTAAAATTCATTTGGCTTTTTTTATTTATATAAAAAAAAAAAAACTTAAGTCATCTAAAAAAATCATTAAAAATTAAAATAAAAAAAATGTCAAATAAATATATTTTTTAATCACTAATTTATATATAAAATTATGTTTAAGGTTCTTATGGGATTGGGGTGTGTGCCTTCCACATACTTTTATTAGGTATTATCAACTCTTTGAAATAATATTAACAAACTGTGTCCAATATTTACCTAATGCACACAAAGGGAGTGTTTTGCGTAAATTTCAAAATTATTCAAAATATATGTCAACTGACCCAGACACCTTAACCATTAAAAAAATAAATAAATAATAAATAAAAAAAAAGAAGAATAAGACGATGGAGGGATAAAATTTTGTTGGAGTCGTGGAGAGATGATACCCAGCATCAAGCTAATGAACCGAAGAATATGCTGGGTTGGTTCATGCGGAGGGGAAGAGGATAACCGTTGGCCATAAAATGCGCTTAGGGGAGTGGGACCCGCATTGTAAATTATATTGATACTCCCGGCTTATGTTTATTAGAGTTCTCTTCTTACTTTTTAAAATTTACATTTTCTTTTTTATGATTTAAAATTTTATTACAAATTACTCCTTCAGTTAGTTGACTGTTAAATTAATTAATAGATTTTACTGATATCAGTAATTTAATTTTTGTAAGTATCAATTTTGCACTCACTGGATAAATTACATTGACACCTCTCACGTTTTATAAATTACAATTCCTTCCCAAGGTTTAAAGTAACATTACCAATTGTTCCTTCAGTTCGTATTAGTTAAAAAAAAAAATCACTGAAAAAAAAAATTAATCGAAAAAAAAATTATTGAAAAAAAAAATTGTTAATCAAAATTTTAAATTTCTATTTAAAAACTAACGTAAATTCATTTTTTGAATTTACGTGTTTTTCCTCAAATTTACAAATTGAGACAGCCATTTATAAACCAAAAATTTTTATGATAGTTTTTAAATTTTTGTAAATATAAATTGAGAACTGAAAACGAAATAGTTACCAAACAGGCCTCAGATGGTAAAAATATCGTAAAATTAACAAATAATTAAATAAGCTACCAACGTAAGAAATGACTTATCAAAAGATTCTTAGGCTATGTATGCTTTGATTTTTAGAAATTGTTTTTAAAAATTAAAAATTAATTTGGTTAAGAAATAAAAAATAAAAAATAATTATCATTTTTATATAATTTTTATCTTTCAAGTGGCTATAAATAATTTTTTACAAATTAAATAAATTTCTTCATATTTATTTTTATTAAATTAGTTCTTTTTTTTAAATGTCAGAGGAGATCCGTGTTAAATTGAAACCTTAGGTAGTGTCAATGTAATTTGCACTTTAAAGAATATGTAAAGGGTAAGGGTAAATATGTCATCTTAATTTAAAAGTTAATACCGTCAAATAATTACACTGACAAGGGGGTCAGTGTAATTTTTCAAATGTGAGAAGGAACTGTAATAAACATAAATCTCAGAGGGTGTCAGTGTAATTTACCCTAGTAACTATTAGAACTCGTTTGGAAGTAATTTTTAAATTTTTTATTAAAATATAAGTTTAAAAAATTAATATATTTGGAATAATTTTTTAATTTTTTACAAAAAAAGATATGTAAAAATAGACAGAAAATAAAATTTTTAATTTTTTAATATAAGTTGCTAACTTTTAATTTTTTAATGACTTTTTAACTTTTAAACTAAAATATTTAATTGCTAAACAATGTTTTAGGCCTTGTTTGGAAACAGACTTTTTTAGTAACTTTTAAATTTTTTGACTAAAATATGATGTAAAAAAATTAGTAAATTTTGGATGACTTTTTAATTTTTTATAAAAAAATGTATAAAAAGTATAAAGAAAATAAAATTTTTAATTTTTTAATATAAATTATTGACTTTTTAAATTTTTTAATAATTTTTTAACTAAAAAATAATATTATCAAACAAGGTGTTGATGATAGTCAAAACTGTACATAATTATTTTCCTGGTTGAGTGTGTCACAACAGATCATGACACTAGTATTTTATAATTGGGCATGGCTTCTGTCCGGTCTTTAATTGGATTGGATCGTGTTGTTGAGTTTATGGGAGCTCACTACGGATCCCGTTTTGATAATCTGAACCGTTCAATATGTAAAACTCGCCAAATACTATATGCCTGTAAAAAATCACGTTAATCGGATATCGATAGCTATGTGATCAAATCAGTTTTGTATAAAAAAAATGGAAGGTGAATAAGTTAACGGGTTGACAAAAATCTGTTTTGATCACATAGCTATCGATATCCGATCAACATATTTTTATAAATACATAATACGCGACGAGTTCTACACATTGAACGGTTTAAATTATCAAAACGGGACCCGTGATGGACTTCTACGGACCCAACAGGATGGTCCAGTTCGATTAAGAACTGGATAGAAGCCATTCCCTTTATAATTTTTTGCCATTTCAACATTAAAAAGTCATAGTATTAAATGAGTCAAATCAATCCCGGACAAGTCAAATCGAGCCCGGAGCTCTAATTTAAATGGTCGTGTTACCAAACGGCACCTTAGATATCAAGATAAAGTGAGAAATCAAATTCAAGTATATGAAAAAAACTAATTTGTATTATAACCTAACTATTAACATAATAATGTTATATTATGGATTTTTTTTAGTAAAATCAAATAGTAATAATTTGAAAATTTAACCAATTTCAAAATTTTGTTCAAATTTAACTTGTTTAATTACCTTTTAAAATAAATTTTAGAAAAATTTTGTGAGAATCCAATTTAGAGAGTATCTAATACATTCAATTTAGTGGATATTTTGTTTTAGATCTAGTGAATATTTTTTGTTGGAGATAGATTCACACTTTGTGAAATAGTTTAATGAGAAATCATACGGGACATTTTGTTTCCAAATTTACTCATTGACTTTTTTTTTTTATTTGTTTTGACTTTTCATTGACTATTTGTCCAATTTGGTTTATTTGTTTAAATTTTTTGTCTATCTGTTCACTTTTTGTTAACTATCTATTCAATTTTTTCCCTTATCTGTCAAAAGTTTAATCTCTTTGTTATTTATTTATTGAAAATCTGTGTCAACTTTTTTGTTTATCTGTTGCAATCAATAACAACAACAACAATTGAAAATCTTTTATTTATCTGTTGCAATCATCAACATCAACAACAACAACAGCAACAACGATTGAAAATATGTGTCATATCTTTTTTGTTTATTTATTGCAATCATCAACATCAACAACAACAACAAACCACAACAAAAGTATGATCTTTTGAAATAAAATAACATAATCCAAACCAAAATGATCTAATTCCAAAATGATCTGTTGCAATCAACTATAAACATTAACAACATAACTGAACAGATAAATACACACAACCAGAAACATCAACTCCAAACTCGACTCAATTGAACCAAATACTTGTGTTAGGCATCTCCAACATACTCCAGATTTTACTTAAATTTGAGTAAAAATGTGAATAAAAAGCTTTATTTGATACAAACAATTTCAATGTACAAACTCAAATCTAAACAAAAATTTCAATAATTGTAGAGTGATTTATTTAAAAACTACAAAATATATATATATATTTTTTTCTAGGGTTCACTTTCAGATGGTGAACTAGAACGGGAGAAGGATGAGAGAGAGAGAGAGAGAAAGAAAGTAGAGAGAAAGAGAGTTTTTACCAACATTCGGGGTGTTTATCTTCGTTCCGATCTGTTATCACTGGTGCCTTACGTGCCAAGATCATATCAAACTCCGAGTGAGCGATGAATCTGGAGCTTACTGCCGACGACTTCATGGTTTAATGATGATGAGAGAAAGATAGAGAGAGATGACAAGGATGCAAGTGAACAGATTGTTGGCGGGAGATAAGGAGACAGTGGGAAGCGACAGCACTAGTGGGAAGGGTTTGGCCATTGAAGTCATTGCCTTGTCGCGGAGAAAGAGAACGCGAGATAAAGATGGAGATGGCGAAAACAACAACAAATCTGAAGAAGAGAGTGGAAGAGAGAGAGAGAGACAGAGACAGAGACAACAAGATGGTGCTAGCAGTGGCGACGTCTATTGTCGCAACCTGGACGTCTTCTAGTGATAGTCTCCGGCAACGGTGATAGCGTGGCGGAGCTCTATTCAATGGTTTAGAAAGAGAGAGATGATTTGTAAATTGTATTGAACCATGTAAATTATATATATAAGGGTATTTCGGACATTTAATCTAAACTGAGCCTTAAGAAAAGTCTAAAGCGTAGATTTTTGGCCATAAGAAAATCAAATTTGGATTTTTCTCTCGAGCGCCCAAAATTTTAATCAAGTCAAGCCAAGTGCAATTGCAATTATTTTGAATTTTGAATTTTGAATTTTGAATTTTTTTTTAGTGTTTGTAAACTTATCCAATTAAGTGGCAAGTTACTTAAATTTTGTTTGAAAATTTAACTAGTATTAAAAGTGTTAAATGTTTTTAGATTTTCATAACAAATTAATTTTGAATAACTTTTTAACCAGTCGAACGCAAATTGATGTCTAATAACTTAATATTGCTCTTTCCCCACTCTCTCATTTTTTATGTAGCTGAGAATTTTTTTACCCTAAAAATAAATAGCTAAATTAAAGTTTAGCATTTTTATATCACATTCAAAGGTTGCTACTTTCAAAATTGTACCACACATTAACCACAAATGGCTTTGTTTAATACCAAGGGAGAAATTGTGATGCACCAATGACTTTGTTTAATCATCCATGTGGTATCTCTTGGGAATAAAGTTTGTGGGGGGCGAATTACACTAATAGTCCATATAGTTTAGGTTTCGTGTCACTTTGGTCCATGAATTTTTAATTGTGACACATTTAACCTTAAATTTTGAATCTTGTTCCAAATCAGGACAATTAGAAATACTATTACTTAATTTCAAGGGCAAAATAGTCAATTTGATAAAATATAAATTAATTTGATAAAAATAAATGTCAAAAAAATATTTTTAAAATTTTAAAAATTATTTCAACCCACAACAGATAAAATTATGTAAAATTGATAAATCTTTTAAACATTTATTTTTTTATTTATTTTACCAAATTAATCTTTATTATGTGTTTGAATAATGATTATGCAATGGGTGGTTATTAGAATTTTAATGTGTAATCAATATATTTAATATATGAAATGTTTTTAATTTTAAATTTTTTGATTTAATGGATTGGTTTAATAATGATACCAAAGCTGTCACCGTATTTGACTTTTGGAAAAATGAAAACTAATTTAATAAAAATAAAAATAAACACCCATTACGTGATCATCATCCAAACACATAATAAAAATTATTTTGGTAAAATAAAAAAAATGTCAAAAATATATATTAATTTTACATAATTTTATCTTTAGTGTATAGATACAATTTTTAAAAATTAAAAAATATTTTTTTGACATTTGTTTTGTCAAATTAGTTTATATTTTATCAAATTGACAATTTTATCCTTGAAATTAAGCATTGGTATCTTCAATTGTCCTTATTTGGAATAAGATTCAAAATTCAGGATTAAATGTGTCACAATTGAAAAGTCAGGGACCAAAATGACACAAATCTCAAACTATAGGGACTGTTAATGTAATTTGTCCAAATTTGTATTTAGGATTAATTGAAGCAAAATCACAAACATTCTTATAAGAAAAAAAAAAAAGAAAAGGTTATACATAACCAAACCTCTTGTAATTGAACAGATAAAATGTATAAAACATAAACTTGATTAGCGACTGTAATTATTTAGAGGTGTTCTTTAGACATTCGCATGGCAATATGGATAACATAAGGGCTTCAATTTTGATTCGACGTTTGTAAAGAAAGAAAAAAAAATTCTTTTTATTTTAAGAAAAAATAGCTATTTGAAAATCCTTCACTTTTGTTTGTTTTTTATTTAAATGCTTATGACTATACAAGTAGTAAAATGAGATTTATATAAATATATTTGTTGGATAAAATTCTCTCAAATATTTAGTTCATAATATTTCTAGAGGTGCTCCAGGGAATCTGACTAAAAATTAACAATAGTTTTAGCAAATTTCACTAAAATTCATAAATTCTCATGGTCAAATACTTAAACTCAAAACGAATTTTAGTCTAATTAATAATATTTATTAGGATTTTTGATAGCTATTAGAGATAAAATTATCAATTAAAAAAGAAATTAATTATTTTAAATTGAATATTAATCCTACAATCACTTTAAAGTCACTGGATGAACTATTTTACTTATTGATTTTAGTTAACCTCCTAAAAGGACTTTGTCAAGCAAATTAAATTGATAACAAATTCAAAAGGTACCATGACTGTCAGTGTAAATTTTCGAATACAAATAAAAGAAAATACTATTTTTTGGTTCATAGAATTTGGTAAAATTTGATAATCTTATTAAAAAAAAATAAGTTGAATTTTGTTTTTATAGTTTTTATTTACATTGACATCTATTTTTGTACATTGTAGTTTGGGAGAATGAAATCTTGCTTGTGACAAAACTTGAAGATTTGCGACAATAATGATTTTGAGAATAGAGTTGTATTTTGAGTTTATGAGTTTTAGAATTATGAAGTGTGAAAAATTTGTTTGGTGAATGAGTTTTGAAAAAGATTTTGAAAAGAGTTTTAAATTGAACGGGGAATTTTGGATGTAACGTATGATATTTGATATAAAAACTTACAACTTATAACCAAACACAAGTGCCAATTACAAAAAATAAAAAAAAAAAATTTGCCATGTTCCAATTGATAGGCCAGACGACCGGTTAAGTCAATTTTTTTTTTTAAAAAATCTCGCCTGACACAGAGTTTGCTGCAAAATTTTCTTTTTACTGTGAAAATATAATTTAAAAAATATATCTAAACATGACATTAAATGTGAGGGTAAAATTATAGTTTAAAAATCTATTCAAACACCGCCTGCTTCTCTTGAACTTTATTTCAAATTTAAAACTGATTACAATAAAGTAAGAATTAAAATTTAATTATTATAATTAAAAAAATGAGGAATCAAATGAAATTTATAATAGAGGAAAGAATATTATAAAAATAAACGTGACTAAAATAATGAGAAGAGAGAGTTGGAGAAAGTTGTATCTGTACCAAATTCGCATACCGGGCCATCCATGCATCCATCTAACAAAGGCTATATGCGAAATTAGAAACAATTTGCTGGTCGTTAATTACAAACCCATACAACCACGTTGCACTTAGGCCACGTTTGTTTGGGTGGACATGAGGTTGGGATTGGACTAATAGTCCAATAAAATTATTAATCCGATGTTTGATTAAACAATTGAAATAGGCACTAATTATTTTAAACTTGACTTTTAGTTAAGATAGGATACATAATCCAACGGATTTGTAGTCCTAGGACTATTAATCATGGGAATGCTAATCCAGTCCGCTCAAACAAACATGGCCTTAAGGAATTGGGGTGGCTGCAGCAGCCACTGCTGTGGAGCCAATTGGGCTCTTTTCGGAGTTCATTTTAAGAATTCGAACCGTTCATATTTTAAAATACATAAAGTAGAATATACTTGTAAAAAATCAAGTTAATCGAATATTATTTACTTATTCATCCACATATATTTGTATTCAAATAAAAATTATAATTTAAAGTATTAAAATGAACACAAATATGTGTGGATGAATAAGCAAAAGATATTCGATTAATTTGATTTCTTACAGATATATTTTACTTGATATATTCTAAAATATGAATAATTTAAATTCTCAAAATAAGCTCCAAAAAAAGATTCAATTGGGTCCACAGCAACTGTAGACCCCACACAGCAGTCACCCCAATTCCTGCACTTAATCGCTTAAATATAAAATAAAAAAAATACATCACAATACATCACAATTACATACATACATACATACAAAGAACACCAGTTGATTTTCCCATTGAAAAACTCTCTCTCTCTCTCTCTCTCTCTGTTTTCTCAAAGATTTGCCAGATCTCTCGATCTCGCTCGCTCTGATCAAACTCACAATCTGGTTAGCCCTTCAATTACTTCCCCAATTTTTTCCCTAGCCGATTCTTTTTTCCTCAATTTCATTTTTTTTTATTCTTCCTTTTTGTAATTTATACATGCATTAGCTATTGGAAGAAAATTTGTTGTGCGTTTTACATGGATTGTGATTTCCGATGATCCCATTTAATTTTTTTTTTCAATTTTCAATTTTATTTTTTTAACAGGGTTGCACGACATACAGTTATATTTGTTGTCGGTAATAGCCAAAGCTGAGGACTTTGATGCTAAAAAGGTACGATTTTGTTGAGTTTTTGTTCATCGCATGTTGTAATAGTTTTTATTTTTTGTCACCATAAAAAAAATGTGTTTTTTCGTTAGGTATACGGGCGACCCATCTTGTAATTCTAGCAGAATCATGTTGAAATTTTATTTGCATGGGTTTCGTTTACTCTGTTTGGCTGGTGAGAAAATTGTTTAAGAGGAAAGAAATTTTTTTTTTTGAACAAGAATGTTCTCTCCAGTTTATTTAATTATTTTTTTTTTAAAATTTTTTGTTTAAAATAAAAATTTGACCCAACAACCTACATACCAAGTTCTATTATGAAAATTTATAGGGCCAGATTTTTTTTCCCCTTGATATGAACTTTTAGAATTGAAAGTTTCCCCTTTCTGTTGCTGCATTTTTTCTTAGAAAACAAACACAGCCTTTGTTGTTACTCATTGTTTTTCTGAGAGTTGCAAATTTAATGGTTGCTTTATGATATAGGGGATTTTTTATTCTTGATTTGGTTGGAGCTATTTCCATGAGGTAACAATTTTATAGGGCTGTTTATACCTCCTAGATTCTGCTTAAAGTTCGGCAATAACTGGATTTTTCAAATTATTATAGGGATTTTTCAACAATGTTTTTCTGGGGTTGTTTTCAATTATACTCTCTTGGGCTATGTAGGTCCAAAATTTTATGACACCAGAAATTTTTGTAAGACTCATAGAAATTTATAGTTGAAATTTCAGTAATTTAGTGGGAATTATCTTGATAACGAACTATAATTTTAATCCAGTTTTGCTTCTAGATGTTTTTAGGCCACGGAGTTTTTGAATGTTTCCTCATAAATATAATTCTACTTTCCTTGGCAGGTCTTCTTTTAATGTCCCTTTTCAGGGTGAAGATCCTGTGAACTTTGACCTCTTCTGTTCTTATTGGCATTTTTTAGCGGACTTTGAGCTCAAGTTTTTCAGCTTTTTTGGACTCTGTTTTATTTACCTGGGACAAAAGATTATACAATCTGTTGAAAAGTTTATTAAATGCAAATTAAAAACAAAGTTCCACTAGAGTTTCCAAGGGCTGAAAGGTTACAAAAGCTAAACTTTCCAAATCTTCAATTTGTTGAAGGGGTAGTTTAGAAAGACCACCTTATTTTAGCACTGTAATAGGATTGAGTTAGCTTGTTCTAAAACTAGAGCTACAAACAAGCCGAGCCGAGCTCGGTTGAGTTCAAGCTCGTTTATTGAGCTTGAGCTCGGCTCGATAAGTAACTGGGCCCGGGCCGGGTTCGAGTTCTGCTCATCTCAGCTCATTCATACCTTAGAAGTACGGACACTTCTAAGAAGGTGATGTATCCGTGTCGTGTCCGTGTCGGACACAGACACTCTTTGGAGACTTTTTCGACATGTGTTCGACACTCTTCAAAACGTGTCTTATTTTTTAATATTTTTGAAACACCCAGATACTCTTTGGACACTTCGAGAATACACGTGTGTATCTCTTAAACACACGTGTCTATCGATCAGACACATGTGCAACTAATTATAAGTTTGAACAAAACAATTTAAGATACAATAATAAAACAAAAAACATATAAATTTATAGGAATTAGTGTCATATTGCATTTTTTATTATCTTTGAATGATATATTCATATATATATAACATATAATAAATATATAAAATTATACATTTCATGCGTGTCCCCTACGTGTCGTGTTTTGCATTTTTTGAAAATTAACGTATCGGCGTATCCGTGTCGTATCCATGTCGTGTCGCGTGTCTGTACCTATGCTTTTTAGGTTAATACTAATGAAACTCGAATTCGAACTTGGCTCAGTTCGGCTCGATAAGATTTTTTTAATATTATTTAATATATAAATAATGTGTTTATAAATAAAACATAAATAATAAAACTTGCAATTGTTTACTGGAATGAAACAAACAGTTCTTCAAAATACATAACTTGAAAACGAACTTGAATAAAATTACAGAGATAGCTACTTTTTGAGGAAGGAATACTCTCAAATTGTTTTCTAACTCTGCTTATCAATTTACTAGGTTCACCAATTTATAAGTCAAAAAGTAACTATGCAGCTTGTGACTAGTGGCTGGAAGAGCATGATGGAGCACATGGATGCTGTCTGAATCTTTCGGCCAAATGACTAAAGTTGATTGAAGCTTTTGGCTTTGATGACTTTGTCTGATTGGTGAATAGAATGACTTTGGCTTTTACTATTCATAACTTTCGGTGGCATGTGATTGGAATCAATATATAGACAAAATAACAGCTTTTCTCAAAAGATGAGTAGAGAGTGAAGCTATAATGCATATATATCGAAACCAATGTTGACTGTTTGAGCAATTGGCTAGGCATATGGATCCTGAGCATCTTGAAATTCGGGTCCATATGGATTTTGAGTAGTTGATCCTTCAGAAGAGTTTGACCTGTCTGAACCATCTTCTGAACTGTTATTATGCGAGTCTGACTTGGCTTGGGCCATGAGGAGACGAGCCATTTGGAGGAGCTCCTCTTTAGATGACTTGGATTTGGGCTTAGCCTTGGATTTAGGCTTATCCTTTGACTTGGGCTGATCAGTATTGGGCTTTGCTGACTTGGATTTAATATTTGATTTAGATGACTTGAGCTTGGAAGAACTGGATGTTGGGCTTCCAAGATTGACTGGAGAAAGTTGGCTTCCCTGAGATAGTGAAGCAGTTGGGATCTGCTGAGCTTTAACCATTATAGGAGTTGGAGCATGTATGTTGATTAGGAATTCAGTTTGAACAATCTCAATAATGCGTGAAATTTTGAAATTATCCAACCATTTAACCATGTGTTGGCGGTAAATAACATCATCAGAAATATCATATTGCCATTTGAATATCCAAGGGATTTTGTATTTGGATGTAAAAATAAGCAGTGGAGGAAATTTCCTTTGCTGTGGAGTGAATGAGAAAATAGTGAAGAAATAGTTGACTTGTTCAATAATTACAGATGGGAAGATTTCTGAAATGGCGCCATACTGAGTCCACCACCGCAAAAACCAAGTAGGTAATTCAGATTTGAACTTTTGATCAAACTAGAGAAACCAAGAGTGGCTATTTGACTCATTTTGATACAAGAGAACTTTGAACCAAGCATCAATGTAATCATAGTAACTGTATTGAATTGAATGACCAGGCAAATCTTTTAGTTGGTAAGGAGGACCCCAGTCAACTAGAGAAACGAAGTTGTGAATATAGAGTGAATGATACACAATTTTACTTGTGTAAGTACGATCATAAATGGGTTTAATCACAATAGACTGATGGTTAAACAGGATATCTTTATAGAAGGTAATTGTCTTTTCTGGATGGAGAGGAATAAAATGCCATCCAGGAGGGAAATAAGATTTTGCCAGATCATGAACAGTATGACTCTTTGGGTGACTGGGTTTTTTGAAAAAGAGATTAGTAGTAGTAGATTTAACATAATCAGACCGAGCAGATTTAATAGGGTTAGGAGGATAAGGAGTAACTGCTTGACTGGATGAAGCAAAGGGATCAGTAGCCAAAGCAGATCTATAACTAGGCTTAGGAATGTTACCAAGAATTTGGTAACAATTAACCAATTCAGCAAGGTGATATTTGGTGACTAATTTCAAGGGAGGAGGAACAAAAGGTTGACTAGATGGGACCAATGCTTTAGAAGGGGGCCTGGGACGAGACATCTGTGAAATAGATAAATAAAATTAGCATCCATAGAGGATATCTAATTGATCAGTATGTGAATGTAAACAGTTAATATAAAATGAGAAAGTTGCTGGTGTTGAGCTTTAATCCGATGGAACTGAATATATTGAGCACGTTTAGTGGATAAATGGGTAGTTTTGAGAAAAGCAAGGCGAGCAGCAGTACGCTTAATCAGGGATTTGTAGTGTTTAATTCTATGTTTGTGGTATGAAAAAGAGGGAATAGGCATTATCCACCCTGTAAAAATTCTCTGGTAAGAAAATCAGAAATAGGATTTTGACAACCAGGAATATATTCAATATCAAAATAAAAAATACTTAATATAGATTGTCAACGGGCAAAAATTTGTTTACTAGTAAGATTTTGAACATCTTTTTCTAAAACACACTTAGCAGATTTACAATCAACACGAAGTAAAAATTTTTGATTTAAAATATCATCTTGAAGTTTACTAATACATAAAACAGTAGATAAAATTTCTTGTTTAATAGTACTCTAATTTTTTTGTGCTTTATTCCAGACACCAGAATGAAATCGAACAATTTGTTCAGATGACTGATGAGTGATTTTTTGGAGAAGGATGCCACCATAACCAATATCAGAGGCATCGGCTTGAATAATTTTAAAAGAATTGTCAGTGGGAATACCAAGACAAGGAAGAGACTGGACATATTGTTTGACTTGTTTAACAATAGTAGTATGAGTAGGAGACCAAGGGGGAGGATTGTCCTTTAATCGATCAAATAAGGGTTGATAAGTTTTCTTGAGATCTTTATAAAATTCAGCAATATAATTAAGTGATCCTAGAAAACGTTGTAACTGGGTTTTCTCTAGAATTTCATCAGGAAATTTAGAAGCAAATTCAATAGAGCGACTAATTGGTAGAATTGTATTCTAGTAAATATCATATCTTAAAAATCTGACTTTAGTTTGGAACAATTTAATCTTAGGAGCAGATATGACTAGACCATGACTTTTAATAGTATAAAAGAATGCGGTAAGATATTTCCAACGTTCACTAATTGATTTTGAAAAAATGAGAATATCTATATAAACTATGGAAAAATGACTAAATGGATTAAAAATATCATTCATTATATTTTGAAATTCACTAGGTGCATTTTTTAGTCCAAAAGACATGACATTCCATTCATAGTGACCAAAGGGTGTAGTAAAAGCAGTTTTATAACTATCTTTAGGATGAATTTGGATTTGTCAAAAATCACTTTTTATATCAGATTTACTAAAAATGATAGCTTGACTAAGTCTTTTGATTAAGTCTTTTTTATGAGGAATTGGATATCTAATCCATTCTAAAACTTCATTTAATGGTTTATAATTAATAATTAGGCGAGGGACACCTCGTTCTAATTCAGCATTTTTACTAACATAAAAGGCAAGGCAAGACCAAGGTGATTTACTATGACTAATAATCTTATTTTTTAATAATTCGTTGATTTCTTTTTTACACATTTATACTAATTCATAATTCATTTGAATAGGTCTAGATTTAGTAGGAATTTGTTGTTTATTAAAATTTTTAATATATGGAAGTGTAACTACATGTTTTTTCCTATGCCAAAAGGCCGTGGGTAGAGTTGAATAAACAGTTGTTTCTAATTTTAATTTAAATTCTTCAATTTGAGAGATAAGAATTGGGTCAGTTAATTGTTGTTCAATTCTTTTGTAATTAACTTCTTCTTTAAGAAATCTTAACTGACGAGTTAATCTATTAATAGTTTGGGAGATAGAGCAATCTTTTAATTGATGTAATTCAAGAGCTTCAGGAGGAGATAAAAATTTAAAAGTAACTGTTTGGCCAAGGGCTTGAGTAGTTATTCCTTGAGTGGAAGTTGTAAATGGATATAGCAAAAATATAAATGGTGTTCCTAAAATAACTTTATCAGTCATATTTCGGACTAAAACAAAAAATGTTTTAAAACAAACATTATTCTGGCAAATATGAACTTGTGGTAATTTATATTTAATATGCATTTGACTACCATTAGCAGAAGTTAATTTTTCACTAGTTTTTTCATAATATTTAGTAGGAATCAATCTTTCTTGAATACAATTAAGATTAGCACCAGTATCAATAAGAGCAATAACTTCTAATTCAAAATCATTAATTACTATTTAATTTTGGAGTACCATTTTTGAATATGTATTTTATGGAGAAAATTTAATCTTTTGTTTTCATGATCAGAAGAATGAGTGGATCGATTATCAAATAAAAGATTATTAGGATTAGTATGTTCAGATTCATTATCAAATTCTTCCGGGGAAATGGCGTTATTAGCTTGGAAATTATCTAAACTTTTATTAATTTTTAAAACAGTAATTTCATCTTTTAATAATTTATCTTTATTTTGTAAATCTTTGATTAAATGTTTGATTTGATTGATTTCTTGTTGTAAATCTTGAACAGTAATGTCTTTTGATTTATTTTTAAATCTTTCTAAAGTTTTAGATAAACTAATAATTGGTTTGTTAGGTTTCAATTTCTTATCAGTTAATAAAGATTTTAATTTAGCAGTATATTTCTGTTTTAATTCGGGATCCTCTAATCGACTAATTAATTCAATAAGGGCATTTTCTTCTTCATGTTGTTTGGTAAGAACAACGAGTTGTTTAATTGGTTTACAGCAAACATCATTACATCCTAATTCAATATTATTTTCAGAATCATTATTGGGTGAATGGTAATCAGAAGATGTATCCTGAGGATTACTAGAATTATTATCAGAATTACTAGTAGATTGGTTTAATTGGAAGATTTCAAATAATTGATTCTTTGATTCATCATTGATTTGGAGTTGATTAACTTTGTCTTTTAATTTTTGTTTGTGTTTACATTTATTAGAATAATAACCCTTTTTTCCACAATTATAACAAGTAATATCCTTAGTGGATTTAGATTTTGGATGTGATTTCCTATAATATGTCTTTTTAGGTTTAGTATAAAATTTATCAGTTGATTTGAAAGGTGAATTATTCTTTCTATATTTAGTAGAATATTTTGAAGAAGACTTATGTTTATTGTATTTATGTTTTTTACGGCGAGAAGGTACTAATGGAGGTAAACCATATTGTTCACAAAAATTACTTAATTCAGATTTAGCTTTATGTTTCTCTTTAGCAGCTTTTTGACTAAGTTTAAGATGAATACACATTTTTAAATCTTCTTTTTGAATAGTACTAATAATATCACCATAAGTTAAATTATCATATTCAATAACACCTGTAGGTTGGCTAAGTACATCCCTAATTTTGTGGGTAAAGAGACTAGGTAATCCATTAATAAATTTTTCTTTCCAAAATGATTTAGTACAATCTTCTCTTAACATGACTCTAGAGGTAAAGACATCTTTATACCATCTAAAATCACTTGATGTAGGACAAGTAAGATTACTAAGTTGATCATGTATACGAGAATAAATATTAGTGGGAGCACATATAAAATGTCGAACTATGGTGTAAATTAAAATATTAATACCATCAGGTTTATAGTAGCCAATATTTTCATCAAATATAGGTAAATCATTTTCATCTTTTTGACTTGCATGTAAAATCGATTCTCGTTGATCTTTAGTAAGATATTTTTCCCACCAAGATTTGAGCATGCCAGTAAAACCAGAGGTGATCAATGAGACAATTTCAGGTTGAATATAATCAGGGTAATTACCAAAATAACTATTTGTAACTATGGATAAGTGATTTAATTTTTGAAGGATTTCATCTTCACTAAGACCATCGATATTCCATTCGTATAACTTTTTAGTAGATACAGAAAATTGATTACTAAGATTAGTTTCTTCATATTGGAGATCAGGTGGTGTGGGACAAGAATACCAATTTTTGGTAAGAGTGGTTGTTGGAGTAGGTTTAGGATAATGAAGTTTATTAAGATTAGTCGATTGAAATTGTTGAGCTAAGATATTGATTTCCTTATCAGTTGTATCAGTTTCTGATTGAGTAGAAATAAGTTCCAGAGTAGGTTGTTGATTTAAAACAGTAAGACTTTTTTCAGTAGAAGGAGAAGCCTGTTCAGTAGCTAATTTAGAGAATAATTGATCTATAACTTTAATAGTAGAATTATCCTGAGTTATTAGACTATCTCGTTTAGACAGATTACTAGGTAAATTTAATATTGGTTGGTCTAAAGTTTGTTTACTAGAAGAGGTGTGGTTAGTCGAATATTCTTCCAAGTTAGTTTCTATCTTATCTAATTGTTTGCCAATAGTTTTTAGGCATTGATTGGTATAATTATTTTGTTCAGTAACATTTTTGATTTCAGGGTCAGTGCTAGTTAATTTAAAAGGCGAAGCCTGAATAGTAGATCCTTGATGTTCTATAATTATGGTAGATAAGGGAGGATGACTATAATTAACAGTAGTAGTAGGAGAAGTTTTCCATTTATGTTTTGTAATTGTTTGAACTTCTTTATAATGGTCTTCTAAATATTCAAAGAATGGAATTTCAATTTTATGTTCAATCATAAATTTGTACCATTTACGAGTAATTTTAGATTGTTGATCAGAATTATATTTAAGCCTATAAGTATGACGTTTGGTTTTATTAATTTTAGATTTAAATTCAATGCGTAATTTATCAAGATCAGGAGCAAAAAGTTTACTAATGGTCATTAATTGAGGATTGATTGGAGGTATAACTTCGAAATCAGTTTGGGTTGGGGAATCTTGAGATTCAGTGTCATCTTCAGGTAAATGTGTGTGTTGAATAAACAGGTTTATTGATTTGAGAAGTGGTGGAGTTATCTACGCCTTTCATTTTACTATGGAAAGTTTGACTAATATGAATTTGACTATTTTTTCTAAATAAAGGTGTATTAAATATTTCATCTTCAGTTTCAACATCAGTAGGTATGCTAGAAGTACTATGACGAGAAGATTAAGATCGATTAAATTTAATCCGAATAGATCCATCAATAAATTGTTGAATATTTTGAATATCTTGACAAGTAGATTGTCGTTGATTATATTTGTAATTTTCATTAACTGTAATCTATTGGTCGGGGAGAGTAATATTTTTCCATTCGATCATTCGAGGAATATTTATATTAGTATCATTATTACTACTTTGGATTAGTAAGGTTTTGTCTTTAGGACTTTTGTGTAAGGCTTGAACATTCAAATTGGTTTTAATACATTTGTAATGAATACGATAAATTAAAGCAATATTATGAACCTTTTCTTTCATATTTGTAAATGAGCCAAGTAATTGAATATTTAGGGTTAAAGCATCTAATATATGAGGATCTCGTAGACTAAGGGTGAAATCAGGAAAATAATTAAAATGGATGGGTCCTTTGTGAAGACCAATTTCCATCATACCCATTAAGCTATCATTATAATCAAGAAAACGAGCATCTCTTAAGCATAGTAAAACAGAAGTATTTTTACCTTGTTGTGTTAATGGTTTGATTCCAACTTGAATTAACCTTAAATGAATAAAATTATGACCAGTTTTCAAATGATGTTTAATAGTATTGGCATCAAATAATTGACATGTTTCTCTAGGTTTTTCTAAAGTATAGATTTGTTCTTAAGTTTTAACATGAAGATTAACATTAAATGTATTCTGTATAAAAGTAGTTTTATAAATTTCTTTAATTGGTAATCATGGTATATTCCAACTTAAATCAATTTTATCATTTTGTATTTCTACATCTTCTTCATTGATTACTAAACCTTGATTAGGTATAGAAGGCAAAGTTGTTGACCTAGAACTAACTGAAGAATTACTTCTAAATAATTGACTCATTTTATCCTGAAATAGTTTACAGGGAGCTCAATACATTGTCTAATTTTATCATGTCTTCACATACTATGTTTTTACACATACCCAGTTCGGAGAACCCCTAAAATCCAACACTGCCTAATCAAAGGACTTACCTAGGACTTGGGACGAAGGATGGGTGGTTAATAGCAAAGTGGAAAGACACGGATAAAATTTTGGACAGATTAAGACAAAAGACTGTAAACAATTTCAACACAGGAGAATGAGTAGACTTTGGAAATAATGATTCAGTTAGTAACAAAATACAACATAAACAAGTCAAGCTTGACGAGCCGAGTTTATTCGAGCTCAAACTCAGCTCGTTTACTACACGTGCCACGTCGAGCCAAGCTGGGGCCTTAACGAGTCGAACCGAACCGAGTTGAGCCTGTTCGTGAACAGTTTGGTTCATTTTCAGCCCTGTCTAAAACTGACCAATGGGTTCTATCCAAGTTGGCTAACCCATTGGTTACCATGACTCTCCTTGTGAGAAGTCATGGGAGTGGAATGTGTTGGGTGTGTTTCTAAACTCTTATAGCCAACTCATACGAGTAGCACTACAAAAAAGTAGATATAGTTATAGCCTTACAAAAAATTATAATTAAAAGAAAGGAAAAAAAGAGGAGGCTATGAGTATAACAAATGAATGTAATGAAAATTGACAAAGAACTCAGTAAAGGGAAATTTTTAATTCCTTGATGATCATTCAAGGGAAAAAAAAACACTAAAGCTCATTAGTTTTTCTTGACTTTCGAACTCAAGTTCTTTAACTCTTCTCAACTTCTCTTTTGTTTACCTAAGAATGACGACAATAATCTTTTACAAAATTTAGTAATAAAAAAGTAGAAAAGAGGCAACATTAGATTAATGAATACTACAAGTTGTAAGCTTAAGTTGAATAGAGATGGCTATTCTGTGGGAATCTTAACCAAAATGGCCTCTGGAGGACCCACACAGAGAATGTGAGGGAAGCCTATTCTTTGGCTTCTCATTCCTCAAGGTTGGGGTGACTAGTGCAGTTGAGTCTCTTTCCCTTCTGAGAGGTATTCGAGGCTAGCGCTTGCCATTTCTGAAATCTTATTTTCAAAGCAACTTATTGAAAGTTGAAACCATGAAGAAGTGAATGGTGAGAGGTGCTAGTGGTTTGGAGATCATTTGAAATAGTGACAGAGGTCTATGACCACCTTATGCACAATGTATATGTGAGTTTTTTCATGGATCTCAAAATTGGAAAGTAAAAGTAGTTATCTTGGTGAAAGGGTGAGTAGGGTGACCTTGACAATTGGATTTTATTGGGGACCACTCTGCCTCCTTAGTTGCTAGACTTGTGATGGTCACTGTGTGTGTTCATAATTTTTTTGTTTTGTGTTTTTGTACATTCTCTCATTCTTTTCATTTGTTTCCTTCTCTGTTAGAAAAATTTGTTGTAGACATGTTATGTTTGCCAGTAAGTTGCAGGATGAACATTGTGATTCTCTTTTGTGACATTTTATAGAGGATCAGGTTGAATGAGAGAAAGGTCTTTCATGAAAATTTTTGGATGCCTGTTGAGATGCTGAGATTTGAGAAGACATCAGATAGTGGATCTTGTCGTTAGTTGTTTGTGTTATATCTCCCATTTTTGGGCTTTAAGTGAAGTATATGTGCAAATATGCTCTTTGTTTTTGTAGCTTTTCTTTTATATTGATTCAATCTCTCGTAATCAATCACCTGAAAAATATATCGTAGCACAATCCATTTATTTGTCCCATGTTATACAGTTTATTGGTATTATGAGTTTAGTACATAATTTATCATTGCAGCTGATAAATCTGATTGGTTTTTACACTTCAACGATATTTCCACATGAATCAGGAATTATACAGAGTCACTGGATTCAACAAAATGGGGCAAAGGAATATGATGTGCACGAGTCAGATGATTGATTTAGATCCGGATCAACTAGCCCAGTCCCATCTCCGTCCTGAACCTCGTGTTCTTTATGGGAGCGTAGCAAATTTTCCGCAGTCTAATGTCCACACAATATTACCAGCTGCTGGGAACACGGATAATTTCGATATTCATCATCTACCGGACAATCATGAAAATGCTTTATTTTATGGGATGACGCATTACAACGGTTTCCAGCATAATCACCCTGCTAGATATCTTGACTTGGGTGTTGCTACTGCATCTAATTACTATAATCCGTACATGACTCCGTTGGGTTCTAGAGTCCCTCTCCCAATAAATCAAGGGTCTCATGATCAGTTTCCATCTTCCAGCAATGGTGGAATTGTTGGAGTTCCGACAGTTGACTATGGTATGAACAATCACTTCATGGATGGTGTTGGAGGTTCATTTAAGAGGAAAAATGCAGATGGGATTCCAGGAAATTTCCATTATTGTAATGCCTCAGCTGGTTCTAGTTCTGCAATTGCCCCTTTAAATACAAGGAACATCGAACCCGGGATGACTCCAATGGATGCTGCATCTTTTTCACTCCCCAAGTACAGAGGGAATGACATACCATCAATTGTGGAAGTAGGATCTCATAGAAGTGCGAGGAATAGACCAGGTGCTGTTGGACCAGACTCTGTGTTGGGTCATAACCCTAACCATTGGACTCCAGCCAACTATCCAGGTCAAGTCTTTCAGACAGCCGGTTCTCCCTGGTTGGGCCAGCAGTTCAGCAGTAATAGTGGTGATGGAGGAGGAACTTTGACTTGGAGTCAGGCACCCCCTATATCGTATTTGCATGGTAATTTTTTAGGGTTTTTTGTGTTATCTATTCTTTAGCATTTTCTTCTTCATCCTCAGTATATTTCCAACAAGTTTTTTTTTTAGGTTATGTTTGGATCATAGATTTGAGTAGGGATTTGTGGAGGGAAAGGAAAAGCTAAAGTGATAAAAATACTCAAAGCCAAGATCCAAATACAACATTAAAGTATCATCAGATTTATCTTATGTCAACTTGTTCTTATATCGTTGGGTGGGAGCTTCCCTACCACTCATGTCAAGTGAGAAGGACATTGACTACTATTATTTCTAAAGGGACCATTTTACTAATCGTGTTCCATGGAAAGAAAAAAAAGACAAGGAAACTTGCATCATTTGATCTTAGTGTATGGTGTCAGTGATATATTCTTAAACATGTAGGATTTCAACTAATTACAAACCTCTCTCATATGTCTTGTCATTTTAGGGAGCAATGTCAATCGTGAATGCACAGAGGCAGGAAACATGGGTGTGCCGGGATATCAAGAGACAACTAGCAATAGAAGTTCAACACCTTTCTTGCATCTTCCTCCCATCCACCAAGGGCACCCCAATCTTCATCATTTACCACAACCCATGCAAGGAATGAGAGCCCAAAACATCAATTTCCTTTCTCAAGTAGCAACACCTTCTCACAGACTTCCAACAAATAGCACTTCACACACTGGTATGAATCCTTTCCAAGATGGCGTGGAGGTGGGGCCTAGATATGTGGGGCCTGTCCCACCAACTGGCCTTAGGATATACCGGCCTCACCGAAGGGCAATCATTCATGACGCAACTGCGAGCCGCCACAACCTTCCTCACTTGAGAGTTCTTCCAACAGACGTAATATTTTTTCTATATTTCTGCAATGTCCCTTTTATCCGAATAATTGAGAAAAGTATACTCTGTTAGTGACCATGTTTACCTGTGTCTGTATAAATTGGCTAAACAAAGTTGGTTGATTCGTGTAGGAAATTGCCATACTAGAGATTCCAGGCTATTATGAAGTAGGGAATTCCATTGATCATCACAGAGAAATGCGCTTGGATGTAGATCATATGTCATATGAGGTAATTGGGGGATTTATTTTTTCTTACGAATGCTTAGGTAGAATTCATTCGGAGGATCTGTATCATTATCATTATATATTAGTACAACTTATTAATGCGATGGCAAACCAAAGACTTGTACATAGTAAATTGACCCACCACTCAACTTATGCATTTACTAAATACCTCACCATAAGCACTCACATTGGACTTGAGTTCTTATGTGCACATGAAAAACCTCACTGACTTCCATCTATCTTCGGTGGTTCTCTACCACATACCCTAAGGTTGTGTTGACTTGAACCTCCAAATTAATTGTGTCCAATTGAACTTGTAGATTAATTGAGTCCAAGCTGTTGTGTTTGAATGTGGTCTAAAGTGTGGCAACCAGATATGTCAAAGAGTCCATTTGGACATGAGGTTTTACAATCATAACAATTGATTGCTTGTTAATGAAACACTCGCATAACACTGTGCTGTCAACATTTTTGCTATACTTACTGCTGACATATTGAATAGAGAAGTAATACATAAAATTCAGCTGCTGCAGTTATACATAAAATTCAATTTAATAACAATTACCGATTGCATAATTTATTGGTATGAATGCAAAAGACATACACATTATGTGATTACCATTGATCATTTCCCTGACAAACTCTGCTTGTCAATAGGGATGAAATGAGAGAGAGGCCATTACTCAGGGGATGGAGATTGACAGTGTTGCTATGGTGAAACTACAAAATGAACCTATAGAAACAAAAGATTAGTGAAAGTAGCCAAATGGAAGTATAGGGATTTGAGTGAAAAAGTGCATAGCTGATTCCTGAAACAAGAAATACTCTGTTGAGATAATGCGGACCCATGGAATTTTCATTATCTTAAACAATTTGTTGAGCGGATTAGACGCAAATCTAACAACTAACAAATGATTTTCGTTGATAAAAAAAGAGAGAGAAGATACTAAGCAACTTTGTAGCAGTAGAATGAAGGCAAATGCAGGAGCCAGCGTGTTCGTAATATGGAAAGCACATAATTTACCTACTATAAAAGCAAGGAATTTGAATGGGCGGTTTTGGGGCAGGGGTCACCATCTTCAAGAATGAAAACTAAATATCTCCGTGAGTTCCTAGTAAAAATTTCAAGTCAAAATTCCACAGTTTGATCTTTGAAACCTTGTGGCCAAACTACCCCAGACGCTGGGCCTAAGTTACTAGGATGAAGTTGCCTACGTATTCCAAGGATGGGAATCAGGCCGTACGTAGTTCCGGTTGAGGTTCACTCGGGTATTAACACTCTTCTTTTACGCTCTAACTTTTGCCAAGGCCGCCCTTCCGAGTTTTCAACCTTGCGAGCTCTGTTTTTCTTTTCTTTTATTTTCATTTCTTTTCTTTTTTTCGTTTTCTTCATTTTTGTTCTTTTTCTCTGCTCTAACTTTTTCCTGGGTCGCCCTTCCGGATTTTTCGCCTAGCGAGCCTCTCAAGGATAAAAAAAAGTTTAACTTGTCCATTTTGATTGAGCCACTTAAGAGTTCCAATCACAATAAATACTCTCAAAGTTTTGGTCACACAATAAATACTCTGGTAGTTTTGGTATTTTTTGCCTATAGTCCCACATAATAAAGCATGTGGCATGCATTCTTTTATAAAAAGCCTCCTCATAGTTGCTACAGCGGCAACCTGGTAGTAGTGCTCATTGTGAGAATATAGAATATATTATTGTGTGTTGTGTACAAATTAGAATCCTATTAGAGATATGATTGTGTTAGAGTCCTGTTAGAGACATAATTATAATTGTATTTGTATTTTCCTTTTTGATTTAGGATTTAGGGCTATATAATCTAAGGTCTGGTTGTAATCTTTGATACATTGAATATATGAGATACAGAAAGCTATTCAAAAATCTGACATGGTATCAGAGCCGTTCTCTGATCCGAAACCCTAGAGCCGTCTCCATTACTCACTTGTTCGTGTTCGTGCTTGCTTCTCCCAGGCTCATTTTGGTTCGACTTTGGTGTGTGATTGTGCCTCATCTCAGTCAACTCATCTACTCAATCTAGTTCGTGACTCATCTGCTCGTGATTGTGCCTTGTCTCCGTCAACCCATCTGGATTTCTTCTCTGTTTGTGCTATTTGGTAGTCGCACCTATCCAACAGTTCGTCCCATCTAGTCATCGCCTCCTCACAGCTCGTCTTCTCTCTCTGGCTCTACTTCGTGGTCAACTCATCTTGGTTTTGCAAGACTTCGACCCATCTCTAGTTCAGTTTGTCGAAACCCCTAGTTCTCTCTCTGGTTTGAAGCTCTCTGGACAAATTTCGCGACCTAGCTGACTTCTTCTCGCTGCTCTCTGCCTCGCGATTGTCCCTGGTGTATGGTTCTCTGGTTGCTTCGTCGCATCTGTTGGTTGCATCGAAGAGAAGTTACCTCTCAGTTTCTCTCACTCCAAAGGGTTATGTTTGAGGCTAGTTCGACCCATTGGATTTTTGCATCTGAAATCCTCTAATATTGGATTATTGTCATATTATTTTCTGATATTACATTTAGACCTCATACTCTTTTGGATGTTGTACTGTGATGTTGGATATATTGGTTTTGTTGCTCCCATTAGCTTTCAGTTTATTATGATAATGACAGTTTCTGCTTCTGTAAAGCCCAAGAAAGGGCTCCTTGCTTCAGATGAGTGTGCCTACTGCCATCAAAGGGGTCATTGGAAGTACCATTGTCCCAAGAATGGATGTCTGGCTGTTCAGTCTCCTGCCGATTTTACTATATCTGCTCCGTCTCCTGATCCTGACTTAACTCCCTTGATTGCTCAGATTAGGCAGCTTCGGCATATATTGTCTAACTCCCAGCCATCCCCATCTACCTCAATTGTTTCCTCTCTTCATTCAGGTTTGCTTGGGTCTTGTTCAGGTATTTCTTCGTTTGTCTGGCTTTTTAACTCTGGTGCCTCTCATCATATGACTCCTCATCTCTCTTTACTTCAAAATTGCACTCCTCCTCCTTTTCCTATTACTGTCAATGCTGCTAATGGGTCTGGTATGTCTGTTATATCTGTTGGGTCTGTCTTACCGTCTGCTATGTCTGCTGTCTCTATTCCACCTGTTCTTTATGTTCCTCAATTATCTGCCAGTTTATTATCTATCAGTTAACTTGACGCCTCTGGTTTTGATGTTATCTTTTCCTCTTCTATCTGTTCTATGCAGGATCGGATGTCTAAGTAGTAGATTGGGACTGATCGTAGAGTTGGGGACCTCTATGTAGTAGAGAGCTTGCATCTGCCTTTGACAATCTTTCCGACTGCCTTTTCCTCTTTTCAGTTAGATTCTCTGTCCAGTCCTTTCTACTTATGACATTCTAGATTAGGCATTTGTCTGCTGACCGCTTGCGGTCTTTGGCTCAATCAGGTATCTTGGGAAAAGTTTCTCCTAGTGAACTTACTGAATGTCAAGGGTGTAAACTCGCCAAGAAGACAGCCTTACCTTTTCGTAAAAGCACTTCTATATCTGATAAACCATTTTCTTTAGTTCATACTGATGTTTGGGGCCCTTCTCCTGTTCTCACCAAAGGGGGTTCTGCATACTATGTGTCATTTGTTGATGACTGCACCCGTTACACTTGGGTTTGTCTTATGACTCATAAGTTCGATTTCTATCAGATATACCGTACCTTTCAGTCTATGATTACTACACAGTTTGAGTCTACTATTAAAGTGTTACGGTCTGACTTGGGTGGGAAATATTTTAAAACTGAGTTTTGTGCATATTTGGCCAATTTGGGTACCATTCACCAAACTTCCTGTACAGATACACTTGCCCAAAATGGTCGCGCTGAGCGTAAACACTGTCATCTCCTTGAGACAGCTAGGTTTCTTCTTCTCTCTGCCTCAGTTCCGGCTCCATTCTGGGGGGAGGCAGTTCTTACTGCTGCCTTTCTTCTCAATCGCATGCCTACTCCCATTCTTTTTGGTCGGTCTCCTTATGAGGCTTTGTTCTCCCAACTTCCTAACTACTCCCTCCTTCGTGTGTTTAGGTCTGCCTATTTTGTCCTTCTTCCCCGCAAAGATAGGACCAAACTTAGTGCCCGGTCTGTTCTCTGTGTCTTTTTGGGTTATAGTCCTACTCAGAAAGGTTATCGGTGTTACAACCCTGTTTCCCGTCGTCTTTATGTCTCCCGTTATGTTTCTTTTCTCGAACGTCTGCCTTACTTTCAGCTTCCTCCTGTCACTGCTTCGGTTTCCAAAGAGGATTTGGTTCACATTGACCCATTTCTTTCTGAGGTACCGTCTGATGAGTACATCTCCACAGTTCCTCCTGAGCTTGTTTCATCTCTCCTCTTGCTTCACCTTTGGCTGCTTCTCATCCTTCAGTTTGTTCTCCTTCTCCGTTGTTAGTTTATTCTCGTCGCAAGGCTCCTCTTCCACCAGTTGTCTCAACCTCTACTGCTGCCGACTTTGATCTTGCTGCACACCGATATCCTACTCGAGCGCGTCATCCTCCAAACAGGTTAGGTTGGTCTAATACATGTTTTTCTGCCTCCTATCGTACTTTTTTGTCTGCTATTCACTCTTTTTCAGAACCTCAGTCTTACAAGGAGGCATGTCAGGACCCTCATTGGGTTCACGCTATGGAAGATGAGTTGTCTGCTCTACAGAAAACTAATACTTGGGAGCTGGTTCCTTTGCCTGTTGGTAAGAACTTGGTTGGTTGTAAATGGGTCTACAAAGTCAAGACTCATTCTGATGGATCTCTTGAGCGCTACAAAGCTCGTCTGGTTGCCAAAGGTTTCTTTCAGGAATATGGTATTGATTATGAGAAAACATTTGCCCCTGTTGCTAAGATGACTACTGTCCGTACTTTGATTTCTGTCGCTGCTATTCGTTCTTGGCCTCTTTATTAGATGGATGTTAAGAATGTTTTTCTTAATGGTCATCTCATTGAGGAGGTTTACATGCGTCCTCCTCTTGGCCTTCACCATTTCTCTGGTTAGGTTTGTTGTCTTCGCGTGCTCTGTATGGTCTAAAGTAGTCTCCTCGTGCTTGGTATGATCGATTTCAGACTGTTGTTACCGAGCTCGGGTTTCATCCTTCAGCTTCCGACTCTGCTTTATTTCTGCAACATACATCGGCTGGTTTTGTTGCTCTCTTACTCTATGTGGATGATATGATCATCACTGGCTCTGACTCTTCTGCTATCTCTGAAGTCAAGCAGCATCTCTTACGCACCTTCGAAATGAAAGATCTGGGTCCATTACGGTATTTTTTTGGTATTGAGGTTGCTCCCAAAGGCTATTTTCTGTCTCAGGCCAAGTATGCTAATGAAGTCATTCATCGTGCTGGTCTTACTGATACTAAGGTTTCTGATACACCTATTGAGCTTAATGTGAAGCTTAACTCTATTGATGGTGTCCGTCTGGATGATCTCACTTTATATCGCGAGCTTGTGGGTTGTTTAGTTTATTTGACTGTTACTCGCCCTGATCTAGCTTATGCTGTTCATGTGGTTAGTCAGTTCGTTTCTGCTCCTTGCTCTACCCATTGGGCTGCTTTGGTTCGCGTTCTTCGCTATCTCAGGGGTACCAGCTTTCAGGGCTTATTGTTGTCCTCTACTTCCTCTTTGGACTTGGTGGCTTATGCTGACTCTGATTGGGCCGGTGATGTTACTGATCGTAAGTCTACGTCTGGTTTCTGTATGTTTCTTGGAGATTCCTTGATCTCTTGGAAAAGTAAGAAACAATCAGTCGTTGCTCGCTCTACTGCCGAAGCTGAGTATCGTGCTATGGCTCATGCCACTGCCGAGATTGTTTGGCTTCGTTGTCTTTTGTCTGATTTGGGTGTCTCTCAGTCCTCTCCGACACCTCTCTATTGTGACAACCACAGTGCTATTCAGATTGCCCACAATACTGTCTTTCATGAACGGACGAAACACATTGAGATTGATTGTCACTTTGTTCGCTAGCATTTGCAGTCTGCCTCTATCTCACTTCCTTTCATCCCTTCAGCTTTGCAACTTGCGGATTTCTTCACCAAAACTCACACTATTGCTCGGTTTTAGTTTCTTCTTAGCAAACTCTCAGTGTTTTCTGCTAAAACACCTTGAGTTTGAGCGGAGGTGTGAGAATATAGAATATATTATTGTGTGTTGTGTACAAATTAAAGTCCTATTAGAGACATGATTGTGTTAGAGTCCAGTTAGAGACATAATTATAATTGTATTTGTATTTTCCTTTTTGGTTTAGGATTTAGGGCTATATAATCTAAGGTTTGATTGTAATCTTTGATACATTGAATATATGAGATACAGAAAGCTATTCAGAAATCTTACACTCATCACGTACAAAATATTTTTATTGTTAAGCAATTGAACTGCGTGATTACTGTGAACCAGCTTCAGTTTGAACCATTAGCTAGTTCAACCGTAAGTTTGGACGGATTGCTTTTTATGAATGAGTAGTGGATAAAAAATGTTCAAACATTTTTTTACAAATTTTAAAATCGAATTCGAAGCAACAGAATTCGAACTTAAAACCAGCAAAGGGCATGGAGCCCAAGACATTGTAAACCCACCTTTCAACCACTCCACTACATTAGAGTGTCTTTTATGTTTTTATAATGCAAGCAATATTATTTATTGATTTTAAAAATTGTCAACCCTCACGCTTCCGCACTTCTATTCGATGTGGGATTGATTCAATTGAAAGCTCATATAGCAAAGTTGTGATAAGTCAACACAACACATAAAGAGTATGGTGATTAACTTCGAAAAAAAATACAATTATTTCAATATTGAGCTTTCAACCGTTTTGAAGTTTATACATAGAATGTAGTAGAAATTTTGTGTTTGGATTGATTTTGGGAGATAAATTTTCAAAAAAATTATTGGGGAAAGAGTTTAAAATTTTTTTTGATTTGTCTGGTTGTATATTTTGAAAATAGTTTTGGAGTATGGGAGTTTGGGATGATTTGATATTTTGTTGTAGTTGAGTAAATGTGTGTGAGAGAAAAAGTGATTGAGAAGGAGAGAGGAGAGAGAAAAAGTGATTGATTGATGTACATGAGAGTGATTTTGAAATTTTTTTGAAAAATTTCCAACCAAACAAAATTTTGAATTTTTTTTTTCAAAAATTGAGAGTTAAACCAAACAAGGCCAAACTTTGATGTTCCATGCTTGTGTTGGGAAGAGCTGGGAGTATTAAGGCTTCTTTGGTGTAAAGAAAGTGTTAAAATTTACCATCACCTACCACCAATTTACCATCACCTACCACCACCCACTCCTCACCTACTCCTCACCTACTACACTTCACCTACTCCCCTTCACCTACTACCTTCTTCTCTTCTATATATATGAATCAATATACACAACAATTTTGTAATACATCAATCATATACATCAATTTATTTTACATGGTATCAGAGCTAGGTTAAGAACCTAGTATTTTCGCTTCACCGGCGGGCGGCAGCCTCGCCTTGGCCGCCCGCCGGACCTCTCATCTTCCAACTATTTCTGCATGCCGGATTTTCATCCATCAAAACCAACACCACCTCGCTGCCGTCATCCACTTCTCCACCACCACACTGCTACAGACTGTCATCACACACACACGGCCTCACTTTTCCCAGTCTCTCTCACTTTACACCCACTCTCTCTCTCAAACATATCTTTCTCTCTCTCTCTCTAGAACTTTATTCGGTGAGGATTAGTGTGCCTAACGTGGGGGGGGAAGTCTCATCAACATGTGAAACCCTAAAAAGAAGTTCCCACTATATCACTCTCTAATTATTTTTCTTTCTTTGCTTTTTCGTGGGCCAGAGAGTACACCACTTTCTTTGCTTTTTGCTTTTTCATAGAATTCAACAAACCACACCACGTTCCCACCACACCATTTTACTTTTTTATTTTATTTTATTTTATCTTCCATTTTACTTAACCAAAAAAAAAAAAAAAAAAAAAAAAACAAACAGACGAAGAAGACGAACTGGACGAACTGCACACCAAATTCATTTTATTCCTGTCGGGACTCACCCCGATCCATTTTACACAAAAAAAAAAAAAAAAAAAAAAAAAAAAACCACAAAACAAAACAAAACAAAACAAACACCACCCATACCCAACAACCTCATCCACAGGCGGGATTTTTCTTCTCTATTCTGCAGCCGGTCTCTTCTTTTTGCCTCCGTCCTGGGCGGCCTTTGCCGGTGTTGCCTCCGTGTTTCCCACTCCACTGGGCACGATCACTACTCCCTGCTCCTCCACTGCAGCATATGGCGGCCCTCCAAATCGGAACATCACGGTGGCCTTCCGCTTCAGCTCCTTGTTTTCTGCCCTTAGCACGCTTATCTCTGCTCGCGCATCCTTATACATGCGTTGGAGTAGAGCCAGCTGGGAGTTTAATTGCTGCACCTCATTTGTCCTACTCTGCAGCCGGTGCGACAAGTTTGTGACCGCCGTCATGGACTCCACACATGCCTTCAAAGTATACTGATTCGCCTCCACATCCGTTTGCACTGCCATTTTTTGCTCCACCGATTGCATCGGAAAGTTCAACGGAGCAAACCCAGTGGTGTTTGGTTGAGGTTCACGGGACACCGCACCCGTTATCTCTCTTGTTGACTCGTTGAGGTCGGGAAAGAGAGTCAGCAGACCACGGGACGACGAAGCCATTTTCTCTCGCAACAGAGTGTTACAGACTCTCTCTCTCAGCACAACAGTGTTACAGCCTCTCTCTCTCAGCACAACGAAGAGTTTTACAGAGGATTTCGCAGGTTTCTTGCTTCTGCCTCGGCCTCAGGCTCTGTCTTGGTTAAATAGTCGAGGCAGCCACGCGCATCGCGCGCCTCTTGACGCCAGACAAACGGGCACGCCAGCCAAGGCACTCACGTGCCTCACCATCATATCTGGCACGCCTTTTGATGCATCGGGCACGCCTTTTGATGGCACGCCTTTTGACAGATTGGGCACACCTTTTGAGGGTGCGACTTTTTATGGGTCCGACAAGACTCTGTAAACTGTCCCGACATTTGATTCCGGTTAGCTCCTTTATGGGTCCGACAAGACTCTGTAAACTGTCCCGACATTGATTCCGGTTAGTTTTTACAAGGGTCCGACAAGACTCTATAAACTGTCCCGACATTGATTCCGATTAGCTCCTTTATGGGTCCGACAAGACTCTGTAAACTGTCCCGACATTGATTCCGGTTAGTTTCTACAAGGGTCCAGCAAGACTCCGTAAACTGTCACAACAACTGTCACAGCATTGTCTTCTACAACGGTCCGACATGACCCCATAAACTGTCTTCTACAACGGTCCGACATGACCCCATAAACTGTCTTCTACAACGGTCCGACATGACCCCATAAACTGTCTTCTACAACGGTCCGACATGACCCCATAAACTGTCTTCTACATCGGTTTGACACCACCATTCAGTGTCCTCTACAACGTTATGACACCACCATACAGTGTCTTCACCAATGGTCTGACACAACCATACAGTGTCTCCTATCCTTTTTTTATTTTTTATGTATTTTCTTGTTTTGTTACTCTCTCCAAACTCAAGTTGGTTAGTTTCTATCCTCCTTGAGTTTGCGGGGGGCTGTTAAAATTTACCATCACCTACCACCAATTTACCATCACCTACCACCACCCACTCCTCACCTACTCCTCACCTACTACACTTCACCTACTCCCCTTCACCTACTACCTTATTTTACAGAAAGAAAATTAATGCCATATACCTAACTTTTGAGTTTTAGCTCTATGATACCAATTATGTTGTTAGTGTATGATTTCATGTATTTACGATGTTTTATTTTAGAAATAATGAAAAATATTAGAAGAAATATCTAAGAAAATTTAGTTTTTAGGGAAATATTAATGCCATGACACTTTTGTTTGGAGTTGAGAACATTTCATATGTTGTTTCAAAATGCCCTGTTTTATATCACACTTTCTCTTTCTCTCCTTCACCCCTCTCTCTTCTTTAATGTTTTTTTTTTTTGTTCCTTCACACTGCCACTGCTTCCCCACAGACACCATCATTGCCACCTCCACTGTCAGCTCACTATCACAACTACAGCCATAGCTCGCTGCACCAACACCTTCTGTCTGCTAGCTCCAAATTTGACCAATCACCACAATAATACCACCACTGCAACTTCCACCACGAGCACCCATGCCAGCTGTCACCTCATCTGCATCCAACATCATTACCACCACTCTGATCGACACCTCTAGGACTCCCTCTGGCACCAAACCCAACTTCAAATCTCCCATCATGACCCAATCCAATCCGACTCTTGAGCCTGTTGTTTTATCACAAACAAGATAGGAAGCTTGATAACAATTAATTGAGTCACAATGAATTTATAAATTAATCACACTCAAGTTACATTCTACTCACAAATATGCAAGAAACACTTGCTATATGATCAATACACCATCTATTAATGGAAATTTGAAAATCAAGGGATTGAAAGTAAACCAAACCAAATTAAAAGAAACCCAAGTGTGAATTCCAGCAAATACCTAAGGGTGAAAATCAAAATCATAAATTCCGGCAACTACTAATTTATTTTTCAGCCTCTTAGTTTTCCATCAAAATCAAAATTTCCCCATACTAAACACAACTGGAAATCCTAAAAAAACACCTCACACTTGGTATCACACTCTTCTTTTCCTCATTTGGTTTCCAAGTCTTGTTACTTAGGTTCCCTCACTTGGTTTGTCCACAATGGGAGCTAGGCCGTCCCTATTTACAGTTGTAGTAAGGAATAGTGCAAATAAATCCTAGATTACTACCCTTACATTTGTGATGGATATTGTAGTGGAAATTGCTTTCTAGTGAAGGATATATTATGGATATGGAATTTTGTAGAGGGAGACAAATATCCAAAGGGAAGAAATATTTATAGAGTGAAGAGGAAATAAGTTTCTAGAAATGGAGAATTATTGTTGACTCTCTACAATCAATGTGTTGTTTTGAACTCCCACAAATTGACTAATTGAGCACACTCATGACAATGAATTTTCTATTCCAGGAGCTTCTTGCATTGGGAGAACGGATTGGCAATGTAGCCACAGGGTTGTCAGAGAAGACCATCTCAAGTCATCTGAAAACCCGAATGTACATTTCATCTCCTACTTTGAATCTGGAAGAAGCAGCTTCTTTGGACCAGGAAACTGATTTCTGCGTTATATGTCAGGTATTGTTATAACTCACTTTTATGTATCTTTAATGATTGAAAATTTTGAATGTACTTGAAATGAACAAGCGGTGAATAGGTGTAGATGCACCCATAGTTTATTACATGTAATTCAAATATGAAGTTTATGCTTAACATTCTGAGTTATTGGCTTAAGTTCTTGCTGAATCTTGTCAGTCAGTCTTTAATAATTTTCCAGTTTCTTATTTGTGAATTAGTTGTTGATGCCAAATTGTCTCCAAGTCACGTATATATATATCGATAAGTAAAGTTCATCTTCAAATACGGAAGTTATTGCTGTGATTAAGGCATATTAATTGCTCTAGAAGCAAGCATATTTTCCTTTTCCCTCCCATCGACTGGTTTTTAAAAAAATTTTTTGACAAGAAAACTATACTTTGCTGGTGTCATGCTCATTGTCACCATTTATATGACTTGAGATTAAATAAAGTTATCTTGTTGAAAGTTTTTGTGAATGGTCATTTGAGATTTTTTTCAGACTGATTATAAGAACAAAGAGAAGATTGGAACTCTTGATTGTGGACACGAGTACCATGTGGATTGCGTGAAAAGATGGCTGCTCATCAAGAACACCTGTCCCATCTGCAAATCTGCGGCGTTGACCACATAGAGAAATGAATTACGGAGAGGGGGTCGATGGTTGGAAGATCAATTCAAAAATGACTGCCCTTTATTATGTTCCTAAACTATAAAAGTCAAAACAGAGTTGGTATTATGCCATGTTATTCTATTTATATATATACATACAGAGACATGACCAACACAGGTCAACCCTGTTCAAGAACATTTTATTTGTTGGCCTCATGTCTGTTTTATCAAACTTGTACAGACTTTTCCAATTTGTTTTTGGATCATCATGCATCATGGGGGCTGTTAATATGACATTTATGTATTCATTATGTGTATATTTTTTGGAAATGTTGCACAGAAGTCTGTTCAATTTGAAATTTGATCTATTATTTTTGTTTACAATTGCTGCTTAAGTATGCTGGCATTAGAGAAAGTTTAGTTATCTGTGTAGCTTCATCCACTTTAAAAAGGAATTGGCATTTCAAGGTAAGGAAGCAATGGAACTCGAGTCTAACTCAAGTGATTGTACCTTTGGAATTTTAGAGGGAGGTTTAGAATTCGAGTTTATAGAGAAGCGATGTTGAACATGACAATTTCATTTCGTATGATATTCATGCAACATATTGTACTAATTCTTTTAGTCTTGATAATCGCTCGTGTTTTACAAGTCTAAGAGCTAGGGCATTTGCTTCTACTCCCTTTCTCATGAACCTCTCTTTTTTTTTCTTTTTTTTTTTTTGGGGAGAGCTAACCAAATTTTCTTTAACTACTCTATTTGATTGCCTAGAATAAAAAATAAAAAAAAAATAAAAAAAATTTGATGGCCTGGTTGAGTTCATGTTTTACTGGGGTAAGTGTAGTTGACCAAAATCTCTGCCCCTAAGAGATTAAGGTTGTGTTTGGTTTTAACAATTTGAAGGGCATCACTCATTCAAGGAGTATAACCTTTATTCAGAATAGCATTTTAGGTCTAAATTTAAAAAATGAATTTAAAAGTTTTAAATCAAAAGAAGATTGGAAAATTAAGTTAAATTCTACAAGAATGGTTACTTTTTCTATAAGATCTTTATAAAATGTCTCTCTTATCTCTATGCAATCCTTCACTTAAGAATAATTAATCTACTCTTCAATAGTTAGTTAATCTTTCTACAATTGTATAAAGTTCAATATCAAATTATTTCATTTCAAATTTTCTTAAGAAACCAAGTTGGAGAGTTTTAGGTTGTATTTGGTAAAACTTTCTAACTATGATTTGAGAGTAGGAGTTGTATTTTGAGTTTGTGAGTTTTGAAATTATGATTTGCGTGTGAAAAATTTGTTTGGTGAAAAAGTTTTGAATTGAGTGGGAAATTTTTGATGTACCATATGATATTTGATACAAAAACTTATAACTCATAACAAAACATATAACTCAAAATTCTATTAAAACACATAAAAAAAATTTAAAAATTCAGAAAATATTTTTTTCGAGTATATAAAAATTAATATATGTCAATTGCAAAAAAAAAAAAAATTGTATTGTTCCGGTCAGTGGATGATCGGTGGGACGTCCGGTGAGATGATCGGTTAGTCCAAATTTCTCGCTTTCGACCACGTTTTTAAAAATAAACGTGGAATTAAGTTTTGAAATTCGTAAACAAACATCGTGTTCAAATTAAGCTCTAAAACGTTGTACCAAACACAGCCTTAAGTTGATAGAAACAAGACCTCCATCCTTATTATGACATCAGCAATACTATATGCTCAAAAAAAAATATATATTTAAAAAATTATTATAAAAAAGAAATCAATGGCCGACATGTTGTACCTCTGTGTTAATCTATACAAATCACCTCACTTCGAGCAGTTAATCGGTCAGAAAAGACATATATTGTCTATCTCCTACAAATCCACATTTTGTCTTCTAGTCATTCTTGTTCACTGTTTGGATGATCCACAAAATAGGAGTTAGCTGAACCATAAAATAGGAGGAGAATTCTATGATATACATTACCTAAAAGATGCATACTACGTATGGCAGTTACAATATTTATAGCTGTGGAGATATTATTTTAAGTTGTCTACGTAATTTAGGTGGTTAGCTGAGGTGTTACGTGGGTAATTTTGATTGGCCGAGATGTGATTAGATCATATCTGAATCTGAGATATTTGAATAGGGAATATCAGACTATCTGTTTAAGTAAAGGTGGACAGAATTGATCTTAATCTGAATAGGAGAAGTCTTAGATGAGTAATATCCTTATAAATGATAAATTCTTATAAAGTAAGACTGTTAGGAGAAGTAAGGCATTGATCACTATACAAAGAGAGCATATCGTAGGTCTAAAGTATGATTTACTTGAGAGTTTTGTACTTTAGCTGATATCTTTGAGAGATAAGTTGACTGATTTAATCGTCGGAATGCCTTGAGTAGACGAGCCACCGGTCTTGTTGTCTTTCTGTGTGCAGATATTGGGCTTTTTTATTTTTACACGTACTCTACGACTTAGTTTCCAAGATATCGACAAAGAGGTCTAATTTGGTTGTTGAGAGGGTAATTTATAAGTAAATTGGGCCGAGCTGAGTAATGGGCCGTTCGATGGGCCACGGTAGAAAAGGGCTTGGCAAGTGGACTATAGTAGTAGCGCGGTCCAAGTGAAATAACAGTTACCACGGTCGGAGTGGAGTTGGTTCGGTCATAGTGTTTGAAGCCAAGGTATGATGGCTTCACATGGTGGACCTCGCTGTGGTTATCACGGTCGTAGCAGGCCGTAGATTAGCCCGGTTTCAACAGGCTACCGAGATACAACTAAATGAGAGCCAAGTTGGCTTGGCGTTGCGCATTGGAGCACTAAGCTTGGTTAGCTCGGTCTTAAGTTAACAGCCCGGTTGGAGTATGCATAACCAGGATACAGGCACTGAAGGGAAGATCTGAGCTGGGTTAGCTCGGTCGTACTGCCATCTATCCGGGGTAAAACCATCTCACTTGGTTTAAGTAGTGAGGGGGGTGTTAAGCACTATCTTTCAGGAGTGTGATTCCTAGAAGGACTCTGCAAGAAGGAATAAGAGTCCCACTAGAATTATGCCACGCGGAACCTATAAAAGCTCACAACATCACCTATAGAGAGGTAACACAACTTTGATTCTCGAATACACAGAGCTTTTGTCTATTTGTTTATTTTGCTGACTTAGGCATCGGAGAGGTATCCGACACACACCCGCTGGCTAGCTCACGTTTGTGTTTTCAGGGAGTAAAACGACGACGTTTGGAGGAGCGTAGACTTGATCAACAGGATCACACGAGAAGATTATTTCTTGCTCGTACAATTGGCGCTGTCTGTGAGAAGCACAGAAAGAACAAAACCTCTTGATCAAAGTTTTTCTCGCTAGATTCGACGTAATGGCGCATAATGAAGATTTGCCACAGTCCGCCATCGACGGATAAGCCCCAGAGGGGGGGGGGAGGTGCAAAGGTTTGCCTTTTATCCCTCCTATGGTGGATTTAGAGCCCCAGCGACAGAACCCCCGGAGGAATGCAAGGGGGAGGTGGACTAACAGCCCCCGTCGCTCTCAAAGTCCAGAAAGACAGAGGCGGAGGATCGATCCTCAAGTTCTGGAGGATCGCGTAAAAGAACAAGACGAGTTACTAAGGAAGATGGCGTCGGACATGGTGGCTATGAAACGCCAGATCAAAGGAAAAGGGGTGGCGACAGGAGAGGGGCACAAAAGCAACACGCCCCCTCGCCACTCAGAAGATCGTGGTATGCATACCACGCCATCGCAAGTAGAGAGTAGGAGCCTCAGAACAGGCGACACTCAATCAAGGACTTCCAGGACTAGTTACTCCAAGTCTAAGAGAACGAGAACATTGAGGTCTTACACTGAGGGAAGCACCTATCGGTCCTCACGTATGCACCAAACATCATCTGGGCAAACGGAGTTGCCTAGATCGTCCGACTTACGGACTGTGCTTGAAAAAAGGGCACGACGGAAGGAGGATGCTAGGGCGCGCGACCCGCGTAGAGTTTCAGCCCTTCAGCGGTTGGCTCCTCGGATGCATGGAAACGTCGAGGTAGGAATGCCAATACCGCACCTTGCCTACGAACCAACAGATAAAGCATTGGCAAGGCTACATAGCTCGCCTTTCGTTCCGACGATTGAGAACGCACCATTACCTTCAGGCTTCATCCAGCCTTAATTTACGACTTACGAGGGAAAGACAGACCCTTGCATGCACCTAAGCCACTTTCATCAGGTCATGGCAGTATACCGGCGGAACGAGGCTTTGATGTGCATCCTATTCCCATCCAGCCTTGGCGACCTAGGTTTAACCTGGTTCGAAAGGCTACCAGAAGACAGCATAGCCTCTTGGGCGCAATTAGCAGAGGTGTTCGTGACAGGGTTTAGAACGAACATCAAGACGCTAGTAGAGGTCAATCAGCTACTCTCCATTGACATGGGCGATAAGGAGACGTTGAGATCCTACAACAGTCGTTATTGGGAGACCTTCAGCTAGATAGGAGATTGCCCCACAAATCTCGTCATCGCGCAATACAAAAGAGGTCTTCCAGTCAGAAACAGGCTGAGGGACTCAATTACCATGACGCCCCCCTCACAAAGGAAGCCTTAATGAAGAGGGTACACCAGCACATTTGGGTGGAGGAGGATGGCGCCCGTGCTAAAACAAAGTCTGGTACAACCGCAATACTAGATAAAAAGACTTCGGCAAAAGTCAACGCGGTAGAACGTCCAAGCAGAAACGGGCGAGGCAGGTGGGACAACGGAGAGGACCACGATAAAAGGTGGTTGAGAGTCTACACTGCCATTACCATGGTGTTCAAAAAACCGATCTATCGGATTCTCAGTGAGATACGCGATGAACCTTTCGTCAGATGGCCAGCTAAATTGGGAGAGGCACAAAAAGACTATGACAAAAGATCCCGGTGCACCTTCCATAAGGAAAAAGGGCACCGCACTGGGAATTGCCCGCCATTGAGACAACAACTGGAAAGGTTAGTGGCATCTAGGCATCTGGACCAGTACATTGAGGGAGGGACGCAGCCAGCCTCCCAGAACCACGATCACCCAAACGGAATGCTGATCGATGCCCCACCTCAAGGTGTGATAAATGTAATACATGGGGTATTCGAACCTAAGCGAGTATGTGAGCTCAGGGGAATGATCAAGAAGGCTGAGCACTTAAGGGAGGTATTAAGTGCGCAACCTACCATTAAAAAGGGGAGAACAAAGGCCATGAACGTCATGTCTTTTTCAGACAGAGACTTGGCAAATATATATTGCCCTCACAATGATGCACTGGCCGTCACTCTCTGCGTCAAGGATTACGACGTCAAGCGAATTTTGATTGACCAAGGGAGCTCATGTGAGATAATGTATTACGAAACTTTCAAACAGTTAAAACTGGAGGACAAAGACTTGGCACCTACCGTATCTCCCCTGATCGGATTCAACTCAATGCCAGAGTGGCCAGTTGGCAAGATAATCCTCCCAGTCAGAGCAGGAAGCATAACGAAACAAGTGGAATTCTGGGTATTGAAAGTCCCTTCCACTTACAACATAATCTCGGGAAGGACATGGCTGCATGCCATACAATCGGTAGCGTCAATCTATCATCAGATAATGCGGTTCCCCAATGAAGCCGGAGTAATTGAAGAGGTTTTTGGAGACCAAATTATGTCCAAGCAGTGCTTCGTCACAGTAAATGGCAGTTGAGCTGCCAAAGGGTTTGTTTAGATGGTGGAAGAACCTGAGAGCAATGAATTGTTTACGGATGTTGGCAAAGCCGCTGAACAGAAGGCAGTGGAAGACTTGGTACAGGTAAAAACAGATGAAAAGGACCCTAAAAAGTTCTTTTTGCTTGGCTCATCTATGTCCAGCACTGAGAGAATAGAGATAATGGAATTCTTGACCTCTAACATCGAAGTGTTTGCCTGGACACCGTATGACATGCCTGGCATTGACCCAAACTTCATCTGTCACCAATTGAATGTCCACCCAACTGCAAGACCAATCATACAATGCACTCGCAGATCAGCACTCCACTACGCCGAGATAGTGGCGGAAGAAGTGAGAAACCTTCTAGAGGCAGGAGCTATCAGAGAAGTGCACTAACCCAAGTGGATATCCAATACGGTAGTGGTGCCAAAGAAGAATGAAAAATGGCGTGTCTGCGTGGACTACAAAACAGTCAACAAGGCATGCCCAAAAGATAGCTTTCTCCTACCACGGATAGACCAACTGGTAGACCTAACGACATGACACAATCGATTTAGCTTTCTTGATGCGTACAGAGGTTACCATCAGATCGCTATGTATGAACCAAACCAGGAGATCACATTTTTTATAACGCCAAGAGGACTGTATTGCTACAAGGTCATGCCCTTTGGCCTAAAGAATGCATGAGCAACATTCTAACGGATGGTCACCAAGATATTTGAGCTATTGTTAGGCAGAACAATGGAGGCTTACATAGATGACATGGTGGTCAAGAGCAAGGATAAAAAGGACCATCTCAAGGACCTAGGTGAAATGTTCCAGATCCTGAAGAAGAACAAGTTGCGCCTTAATGCTTCCAAGTGTGCGTTCGGCATAGGATCAGACAAGTTCCTAGGCTTCCTGGTGACCAACCGTGGTATAGAAGCAAACCCCTCTCAGATCAAAGCAATCCAGGATATAGAGAGGCCCAACACAGTAAAAGAAGTACAACATCTCACCGGTATGGCGGTCGCGCTCAACCGGTTCATAAGTCGGTCGTCAGACAAATGTCGATCATTTTTTCAAGCATTAAAAGCCAAGTTTGAGTGAGATGAAGAATACGACCGCACCCTAGCCCTAGAAAGTTTGAAAGAATATATGTCTTCTCCACCGTTGCTAGTGACCCCAATACCTGGCCGTTTCACAGCACGCAGTCAGCGCGGTGTTAGTTAGAGCAGAGGAAATCCAACATCTGTCCATCTTTTATGTCAGCAAGACATTGCTGGGCGCAGAAACCAGGTACTTACCATTGGAAAAACTAGCCTTAGCCTTGATGATGGCATCAAAGAAATTGTCCATTAGTTTCACGCCCACACCATAATCGTCTTCACAGCCTTCCCATTAAAAGCTTTGTTTGAGAGGGCAAACTTTTATGGGCGAATCTTGCAGTGGGCGGTGGAACTGGGACAGTACGATATCAAGTTTCAACCCAGAATCGCAATAAAAGTCCAAGCATTGGCAGACTTTGTGGCAGAATTCACCCCAGGAAGCTATCACATCTGCCCAGTTGACTTGACTGGTGCTACCAAAATGGGGATGAAAAACGCCACAGGAAGCGCGCAACCCCTGAATCGGGATGCCCAGCCACACCCCAAAACAGATCAGAGTAATGACGAGCTAGAAGAGGCAAACCATGCTACACCAGGCGAAGACTCATCAACAAACAAAAGCTTGGCACAATCAGATAGTGAGGGGCAAACAGTAAGCATGGACTTGGAAAAAAGTATCAGTACCAATCGTGACCCCAAGGCATCATCCGATCCCTCTACTTGCTAGAAGCTGTTCGTTGGAGAGATGTGAAAGCTCTTCGTGGATGAAGCGTCTAATAGGCACGGTGCAGGACTCGGCATAGCCCTCATCTCACCAGATGGCCTAGTAGTGGAACAGGCAGTCAACCTTGGCTTCCTAGCATCAAACAACGAAGCGAAGTATGAAGCGTTTCTGGCAGGACTGAAATCAGCACTCTACATGAAGGCTACCGAGCTAATGGTTTACAGTGACTCATAGCTGGTGGTAAACCAGATTTTAGGCAACTACGAAGCAAATGATGAAAGGATGGCTAAATACCAAGAGTTAGTCAGAAAAGAGATCATGAAGTTCGAAGTAGTGCGGATAGAGCAGATTGGCAGAGAAGAAAACAACAGAGTAGACGAACTAACAGGTTTTGCTTCGATGGCAGATACATTCATCCCACATCCGTTACGAATTGACTATCTACCAAAACCAAGTATTGAAGAACCCGAAGTAGAAGAGGTATGTTGCGCCGAATTAGGCCCTTCATGGATGGATCACATTGTAATGTTCTTAAAAGACGGCATCTTACCTGAAGAAAAGAAAGAAGCCAAGAAGATTAGAGCAAAGTCGCAACGATTTTGGCTCTCCCCATCAATGGCCTTGTACAAGAAATCCTTCACAGGACCTTACCTAAAGTGTGTTCATCCCAGCAAAGTTGAAGCATTCTTGTTCGAGATTCACGAAGGCGTATGTGGAAGCCACCAAGGGAGAAGATCATTGGCTTACAGGGCAATCTCGCAAGGATATTGGTGGCCTTACATACAAGCAGATTTAGAGAAGTATGTCAAGAAGTGCGAGAAATGTCAGAAGTTCGCACACCAAATACATCAACCGGCCAGAGAGCTTCTACCATTAACTAGCCCATGGCCCTTCGCAATGTGGGGCTTGGACATAGGAGGACCACTTCCAACAACACCTGGCAATAGAAAGTTCTTTCTTGCAGCAACAGACTACTTCACAAAGTGGGTGGAGGCAGAAACACTAGCATCAATAAAAGAAAAAGATGTAAAGAAGTTCGTCTAGCAGAATATCATCACTCGGTTCAGCATACCAAAAGCTTTAATATCTGACAACGACACTCAGTTCGATGGAAAAATTTTTAGAGGCTTTTGCGAAGAATACAAGATAGAATTCTACAATTCTACACCGGCATACCCCCAAGGGAATGGCCAAGCAGAAGCATCAAACAAGGTCATCTTAGATGGATTGAAGAAAAGGCTATAGAAAGCAAAAGGAAAGTGGGCGGATGAGCTTCTTCATGTTTTATGGGCTTACCGTACCACACCTTAGCGGTTCACTGGAGAAACGCCTTTTTCCTTGGCCTATGGCATGAAGGCAGTAATCCTACTGGAAGTTGGCCTCCCTACAATTAGAAGCGAAAATTTTGATCCAGACTTAAATGGAGAAGCCATAGCATTGGAGCTCGATCTTGTAGAAGAAAGAAGAGAAAAAATACTGGTTCACATCGCCTCATACCAATAGGAGTTATCCAGAAAATACAACAAGACAGTACATCCAAGGCAATTCAAAGTTGGAGATTGGGTACTGCGCAAAGTAATGGGAAACACCCTGGTACCTGGAGACGACAAGTTAGGGCCCAATTGGGAAGAACCTTACAAAGTGGTTGGGTTAGCAGGAAAAGGGGCATACCACTTGGAAGATGAGGACATCAAAGCCATTCCCAGGCCATGGAACACTGTCAATCTCAAGCTATTTTATTTTTAGCTTTCTCTTTAGACATACTTGTAGTTTTTCTTTTTCTCAATAAAACAAGTAGTTTTCTTTTCAGCATAATTGTTTTATTCTGTAAAAGTTGTTTTAGTGAGTTAGGGGCAACAAAAGCAGAGTTGGCCGGAATAACCAACTTTGCACTCTCTTCAGCTAGGATTAGGATCTGGGCTGAAGAGGTTGGTTGGAAAAACCAACAAACACTTCTCCTAAGCCCAGGATAAGGATTTAGGTTGCAGGACGTTTGGCCGGAAAAACCAAACACTTCACTCTAGGTTGGCAGGAACAACCAACTTAGAGGTTGGCTAGAAAAACCAACATTTCTCCTAAGCCCAGGATAAGGATCCAGGCTGCACGACGTTTGGTCGGAATAACCAAATACTTTACTCTAGGTTGGCAGGAATAACTAACTTAGAGGTTGGCTGGAAAAACCAACACTTTTCCTAAGCCCATGATAAGGATCCAGGCTGCATGACGTTTGGTCGGAATAACCAAAACACTTTACTCTAGGTTGGCAGGAATAACCAACTTAGAGATTGGCTGGAAAAACCAACACTTCTCCTAAGCCCAGGATAAGGATCCAAGTTGTAGGACGTTTGGTCGGAATAACCAAACACTTTACTCTAGGTTGGCAGGAATAACCAACCTCGAGCTCTCTTCAGCTAGGATTAGGATCTAGGCTGAAGAGGTTGGCTAGAAAAACCAATACTTAGTACTCCTCAGCCGAGATAAGGATCAAGGCTGACAAGTGGTTGGCTGGTAAAACCAACACTTAGTACTCTTTAGCCGAGGTAAAGACCCAGACTGAAGAGTGGTTGGCTAAAAAAATCAACACTTATTGTTCTTCAGCCGAGATAAGAATTTAGGCTGAAAAGGTTGGCAGGTATGGCCAATTAGATTGCAAAGTTAAGATCGGGATAAATATCTCGGCCAGAGAATGTTACACTACACTCAGATTACATTTAGAAGGTAAATACAAGCATGGAAAGAAACCGAACAAACAGTTGGAACAAAAGAAGATTTCATTGATAAGCGCAGATTAGAAGTACAAAAGGTAAAACCTTAGCCCTGTTACAAATTCTTTTGCTAGACAAAAAAGAAAAATCAAGAGAAAAGGTCATCTAGGTTGGCGTCCAAAACAACCCGGTCTTCCCCCAGAGGTAGCTCGGTTGTTGCAAGCACATCTTGGTTCAGCTCAGTTGGAGGCACCGCATCAGTCACTGCAGGCAAAGGTAGGATGGAGACCACTGGAGTTGGGGAGATAGACTGGTAACCGGGCTGGGTGTTGTCTTCTGGAGCAGCATCTTCGTCCTCCTCTTGCAGAAATTTTTGCTGAATGGCGGCAGTGTACTTCGCCATAGAGCTCGGTATGAAATACGGAGGAGGGTTGAAGACCTCTGTCTCTGGGCTATGACCGAGCTGCGCCACAGCCGCTGACCATCCACACTTGAAGAAAAGATCTTTTGCAACTTCACATTGCTTGATGTAAGTGGCCTCCCCCTCCTTGTAACCGCGGTCTTCTGCGTCCTCAACCTTTTTCTCTAGCTCAGTTATCTCAGCGTTCTTTTTTCCCTCGAGCTTGGCCAACTTGCGCAAGTATTTATCTTTCACCACGGCCGCAGCCTTCTTCTTATCGGCTTCAGCTGAATTGACTAGGCCAGTGAGCCGGGCTACTTCAGCTTGTAGCTCGGCCATTTTTTGCTAAGATTCTTTTAGTTCGGCCGTTTTTTCATTGGCTTCTGCCATGGCCTGCCTTGTAATTTTTCGAAGTTCCAGCGCGCGCTTGTGTGCAATGTGGTTCTTCTGTAAGGCCTGCGAGGGGAGGGAGGCAGTATTGAGTAGGAGCCGAGCTAACAGATGTTGAAATTTGGAGAATGAAAAAGAGAACTTACCAACACCATTGACTTTGAAGCCGAGCAAATGGCCTTCAGCTCGGTAAGGTGATCATGATGATTCATGTCAGCTGGAAGGCAGACGCTCTTGGCTAGATTGAAGGCCAGCAAATGATCTTTTTTTGCGACCACAGAATCGGAGTCAGTGATAGCGCGGTTCTTAAAGGTGACCTTTGGCACCCACTTAGAAGAGCTAGCTCAATCGGAGCACTCAGGTGGAGGACTTGGTGGAGAGGCTTGAGGAACCACGGTTTCATTCTCGTCGACAAGGCGTGGTTCGGTTGTGGAAGTCCGAGCATGCTTTCTTGCCGAGATGCTAATGGATTGGAAAGGCTACCACGGTCTCTTGAGTTTGGCTGGCTGGTGGTACCTCGGCCTGGTTTGTTTCGGTTAGGAGGGCCCTTACTGCTCTTTTCTTGGCCATCTCTTGCTCCGCTGTCAACAGGATCAAATTGATTTGAGGCAAGGTTGGGTCTGGCTCTAGTGAAGGCTCAATGAGGAAATCAGTCACCCTGGTCTTCCTACAGCTGCTATATCTATATGTCGGTTCAAAATTCAGTGGCTCGGCCCAGCTTCTGTTGGGATATCGCAGAGCGGCGCGAAGTGCATTCAAGTTGGGGTAGCCGTACTGGGACTTGAGAAAGTTCAAATCTGCATGAAGTAAAAAGACAAACAGTTAGCACGGTCCAAGATACGAAAACCGAGGTAAAAGAAGACAGAAAACTAAGCCGAGGTAAATATACCGACGACTCATTTATTTCAGTTTATCCGGTCGCCCGGGATCTGGGCTTTTTGGTCTTCGAAGTTCCTAGAAACCCAGAAAAAATTATCATCGTTTACATTCTTATTTGGGGTATTCTTTATTATCTTTTCACGCCGGCGCCTTATTCTTAAATAATAAACCCAGCCATCTTCATCCGATCCTATGGAATATTGGTGGAAGAGCTCGGCTAGATCGAGATTAAGGCCAGCCCGGCAGTTTAGCTCGGCGATGCCATTTATTATGCAGTACAAATTTGTGAAAAGTTGGGTAGGGCAGAGGTTAGTTTGTCTAAGGAACTCGCAAAGAAGGGGCTGTACAGGGAATCTTAGTCCGGTTTCTACAATGGAAAGAAGGGTAAAGGGAACAAAGCCAGGGTTTTTCCAGAGAGTGGTATCTAGTTCGGCTAAGGTAAAATGGACATCATCAGGGATATGGTAGTCCCTTCGGAACTCGGCCATAGCATCTAGTGTGTTCACTAAGAACCTATACTTCCCCATATGGGTTTAAATTATGTATAAATTAGCCTAAGTGTTAGCTCGGTGCTGAGAAGATGTTGGATGTCTCGGTCGGACGTTCAAAGGAGGGCCTGGGCAACCTAGTCAGAGTCTGCAAAGTGAAAAAGAAAGGTGTTAAGCACAGATCGTTGGACCGTGCTAAAAGAAACGAAGGCAAGATAAATGAAGTCCTAGCTCAGCTACGTGGGATACTGTCCATTTTTAGATCGGTTTGAGCAAGGGTATTTAGCCCAGTTTGAGCAATGGTATTTAGCCCAGTTTGAGAAAGGGTTTTTAGCCCGGTTGAGCATTTGGGGCAGCATTCTTAGATCGGTTTTGACTAAGGGAGCTGGATTAGCCCCAAGTTGTGGCTCGGTCAGTGGTTAGGGCTTTCTAGCACGGTATTGCGCAAACCTAGTACGGTTCTATAGCTCGGTTAGGTGTAACAGAGGGTACTTAGACCTATGGAGATTACAAGTATGGCATGAAGTTTTAGTTTGGTCATCTAGTTCGGCTGGGTGCGCACCTTAAGTACAAACAGGATCCTAGCTCGGTTAGGATTCTATTTAGGATCAAACACATCGTTCTACAGGTTATTCATGAATGCAATGGTTCTATTACAGTGTTTTTTCCCAGAAAAATGGAAACAAAAATGCTATATGTGTTGTGAAAAGCATACGAGTATTGTGTTATATATTTCAGAAACTAGACAAACAAAACGAAAATGGGACTGAGGTACTTACAATTTGAAGACGAGAGGATGAAGATCGTAGATCGCAAGGAGAAACTTCGCAGACACTATGTTTGGAAAAATGAATGCTCAAAAAGAGAGAAGAAGATGAATAGTGGTGCATATAGTTCAAAGAGTAGGGCTTTTTGTGAAAAGAACGAGTTTGGACGGGATTGTTCAAATGTTGCGAGGTACGAGGGCGGCTATGACAGTTGTATTCAGCCAGTGGGGGCTTGACACGTGTCTTTGGAAGAGTAAGCGATTCAGATGACAGCGTGTCTGAAGAGACGTTTTTCGACCGAACCCATTGGTAGCCAGACATCATTTTATCTCGGTTGAAAGACTAAAGTTTTTAGCTTGGCTGATAACAGTTAATCCCAATCATGCTGTGCAGATGGAATTAAGGGGCAATTGAGAGGGTAATTTATAAGTAAATTGGGCCGAGCTGAGTAATGGGCCGTTCGATGAGCCACGGTAAAAAAGGGCTTGGCTAGTGGACTGTAGTAGTAGCGCGGTCCAAGTGGAATAACAGTTACCACGGTCGGAGTGGAGTTAGTTCAGTCATAGTGTTTGAAGCCAAGGTATGATGGCTTTACACGGTGGACCTCGCTGTGGTTAGCATGGTTGTAGCAGGCTGTAGATTAGCCCGGTTTCAACAGGCTATCGAGATACAACTAAACGAGAGCCAAGCTAGCTTGGCATTGCGCATTGGAGCACCAAGCTTGGTTAGCTCGGTCTTAAGTTAACAGCCCGGTTGGAGTATGCATAACCAGGATACAGGCACTGAAGGGAAGATCTGAGCTGGGTTAGCTCGGCCGTACTGCCATCCATCCGGGGTAAAACCATCTCACTTGGTTTAAGCAGTGAGAGTGGTGTTGAAGAATAAGCACTATCTTTCAGGAGTATGATTCCTAGGAGGACTCTGCAAGGAGGAATAAGAGTCCTACTAGGATTATGCTACGCGGAACTTATAAAAGCTCACAACATCACCTATGGAGAGGTAACACAACTTTGATTCTCGAAAATATAGAGTTTTTGTCTATTTGTCTATTTTGCTGACTTAGGCATCAGAGAGGTATCCGGTACACACCTGCCGGCTAGCTCACGTTTGTGTTTTCAAGAAGTAAAGCGAAGACGTTTGGAGGAGCGCAGACTTGATCAACAAGATTATGCGAGAAGATTATTTCTTGCTCGTACAGTTGTGATATCAAAATTCAACATTCACAGTGATATTTGATTGTAATTTATTGTGGTATTAGTTTTGATTTAATTATGACTCTTGTGGTGTTAATTATGCTTTTATATATGATATTATTTATAATGTTATTTTAATTATGATTCAAAATATCTTTATTTGCATCTTATATTTAGTTATAATATTTTTTTTAAAAAAAAAAAATTATAAGAGAAGAGAATAGTTATAACATTGGTGATGTTATAACTTACATGGTTTCATCCGACATCACAGGTTAGGGTTAAAATAGTTACAAAAATAATAAAATAAATTAAAAATATCGATAAAATAAAATATCACATCTAAATTATAATTATTTTAATTTTTCTCTCACAAAATTAAAAAAATCAAAAAATTTATTCCAAATAAGTCTTTTTAGCCAGACCTCATTTAACAAGTGATGATTTTAGTCAAAAAGTCACAACAAAAAAATCAAAAAGATAACAACTTATATTAAAAAATCAAAGATTTCATTTTATCTCTACTTTTTGTATATCTTTTTGTAAAAAATAAAAAATCATCCAAAATATAATAACTTTTTTATCTCATATTTTAATCAAAAAATTAAAAAATTACTAAAACAATCTACTCCTAAATAAATAATTAAAAAATTAAAAAATCAAAAAATCAATTCACTTTTGAGACGAAGGCTGTAGTAGGACGAATTGTATTGTTACATCACCGAAAATAGAAAGGCAGAAGTGTTTTTGTTTTTTATGTTGATGTGCCAAGATTTAATTATTACTTCACCTGCTAAATGGACTTGGCTCACATCACATGAGAAGTTTTGTTGGGGTAATATTAATTTATTATTATTTTTTCCTACAAAATAAATTAAGGAAATATTTGAGATTTTTATAATTTTTTCATAATTAATTTATAATAATTTAATTTAATAAATATTAAATTTTAATTAATTAAACACTCAATAGTATAAGACTCACCCTTATCACATTATTTTTTTTATGTATTTATAAACGCAAAAGGTAAGTTTCTAACATTATTGAAGAAATTAATGGACCAACATTTATCAGATTGTTTGTACTGGTAGCTTATCCAACCAAATTGATTGACATAATGCACCTAATGTTACAGTATTTTTGGTGGGGGGCGTGGCCACATTTTACTGAACAACTACATATTACATAGATTATTTTAAGTAGTGGATTAAAAGTTAATTTTTAAATTTTTTTTGATTTTTTTTAAAAATATATAAAAAGTAGAGATGTGGCTCAAAAAACATGAGAAGAAAAAAATAATAATATATTTTAACCTCTTGCCAAAAGAGGACATGGAGAAGTGTTCCACAAAATAAAATTTTAGATGGTGTTTGAATTTTTGATTTATGTTAAAAAAAAAAAAAGTGAAAAAAATGATTTTTATTTAATTATTATTTATTATCTTTATAAATATAAGATACAGACGTCTTTAAAGACCTAAGTACATCTTCAATAATCTACCTTATTTCTTTCTTAAAATATATTTAAAAAATTGATTTTCTTTCTCAACAACACTCCATTCTTCTTTATTTTATTAAAACATGTCTTTTGTTTTCACACTTTCGAATTTGCACAGTTGATGAAATAAAATAAAATTTTTCTATATTTCCAGATCACAAAGGAGGAAAATTCAGCGTAGGTACACTCAGTACCAGCAAGACCTGAAAGAAAGTGAAGAGAGTTCTTCATTGATCCAGACCGAAGGAAAGAGGAATCCAAAGTCAGACCATACTCCAAAGCCAACTCTACAAAGCAAGGTGGGTTTTAGCAGAGAACAGTTGGCTAAGGTTCATTCTAAACTAAGAGTCAGAGAGAAGGCTAGCTTAGCAGGATTGGAGAAAGCTCTGATGGAGAGTGGTAGCGAGACAGAAGAAGAAATTGGCACGAGCCAAAAGAAAGAAATGGTGGAAGAAGAAATGCTCGAAGCCTTCATGGCCGAGCAAACATTTTTGGTTGAAAAACCAGTCGAGGAAAACCATTCGAAGGAACTTGTTAGCAATGAAGTGCTAGAATGCAGCATGCAGGATGCTTCTGAGGTAACTGACTAAGGTAGCCAAGAAGGGAAACAGGTACAGCCAGTCATCCAGTTTGGCTCGTTTCCTCCAGTATCAGTAACCATGGTACACATACTACCGCATGAATTCCAAGCTGGAGATGAGAATCAAGAGGGGTAAGAAACTGACCTAATTCCAATCTCTAGTGAAGACTCACAAGTGAGTATGGTACAAGATAATTTCGGAATGGTTACCCAAATGGAAACTGAGTATGAGAGTGAAGAAGTGGTAAGTATTAACCTCTTGTATCCTTTTGAATATCCCTTGAATTGTATGACACAGCATGTTAAGCCTTTGTATATTAAGGCTTTCTTCGATGGGATACAGTTAAACCGAGTCTTAGTGGATAATGGGGCAGCGGTGAACTTACTACCGAAATCTTCCTTGAAGAAATTAGGGAAGAAGAATCCCAGGTTGATCCCAACCAGTACAACCATTGCTGGTTTTGTTGGGGACAAACAGATGGCCCTGGGAATTCTACCCATCAACCTGAGTGTGGGAACCAGGGACTGCATGACGGTGTTTTTCGTCATCGATAGCAATGCGAAGTACAGTGCTTTACTTGGTAGAGATTGGATCCACACTAATAAATGTGTGCCTTCCTCTTTACATCAGAAAATGATAATGGCTCTAGGCAATGGGGAGACGGAGGAAATTGATGCAGATCCTCAACCTTTCATAGCCTGCGCAGACTTCGCAGAAGCCAAACTGTATATTGAGGGAGTGACACCGCTCAGTATACTGATGAAATCTGATGGCCCAGCCAAAGTAACGGCTGATAAGGAAGTGACACACCTGAAGCACTTAGTCCAGGAGAGTGCTGATGAAGAGGTGGTTGTTAAAGATGACGATGATGCCTGGTTATAGGCAGCAAGATGAAGCATCAGAAGCCAGGTCTTTGGCTTTAATTAAGTTTTCAATATTGGATGTGAAGTCAATAGTCCAAAAAGTGCGGGAGCAAGAGAAAGAAGTCATGATAATTGGCTACAAGCAGGAGCAGCAACAAGCCAGAGTTTTGACCCTTGATAAATACTGTGCATTGGACATAGAAACAAAAGTCCAAGAAATACAGGAAGAAGAAGCCTTGTGGACAGACTTTGTCTATGAGGAGGAGGGTAAAGAGGTTGAATCAAAGAACCTGGGAATAGAACGCAGCAAGGAGATTGCTTCGAAGCCAGAGGTAATCAAAGAAGGAGTCCCAGTAAGTACTTAAATACAAGACCCCTTAGAAGAAATAAATTTAGGGGAAGGTTCTGTACAACAACCTATTTATATAAGTGCTTGGTTGAGTACTCTTGACAGGAACCAGTTGTTAGTTATTCTGAAGAGATATAAAGATTGTTTCGCATGGTCTTATAATGAACTACCAGGTTTGGATAGGTCATTAGTGGAACATAGGCTTCCTATGAAGCCTAACTTCAAGCCATACAAACAAAAACCAAGAAGAATGGGTCCAGAAGTGATCCAGAAAGTTAAGGAAGAAATTCTTAGACTACTCAAGGCAGGCTTTATCAGGATAGCCAGGTATGTTGAATGGCTATCTAATGTTGTGCCTGTAGTTAAGAAGAATGGCAAAATGAGAGTATGTATCGATTTTAGAAACCTAAATCTAGCGACTCCAAAAGATGAATATCCCATGCCTATAATAGATTTGCTAGTGGACAGTTTAGTAGGGCATCAAATTTTATCAATGATGGATGGGCACTCTGGTTACAACCAAATCTGCATTGCGGAGGAGGATGTTCACAAGACAGCATTCAGATGTCCTGGGAATATTGGGACCTTCGAATGGATTAAAATGCCATTTGGCCTAAAGAATGCTAGGGCCACATATCAGAGGGCTATGAACACCATCTTTCATGACCTTATTGGAGGGTATTTAGAATGTTATATTGATGACATTGTAGTTAAATCCCAATCCATGGAGGAGCATCTGTTTCACCTAGAAGCAGCCTTTGAAAGAATGAGAAAGTTCAAATTAAAGCTTAATCCTCTCAAGTGTGTTTTTGGCGTATCATCTGAAAAATTTTTGGGCTATGTAGTACACAAGAAAGGAATACGGATTGACCAGAATAAAGCCAAAGCCATCATTGAAGCCAGACCTCCATCAGTAAGAAAGAATTACAAAAGTTCCTTGGACAGGTTAATTTTCTTCGAAGATTCATTTCTAACACTGCAGGGAAAACTAAAGTATTTTCTTCCTTATTAAGGCTGAAAGATGAAGCTGAATTTGTGTGGACAACGGAGCATCAAATTGCTTTCGAAGGTATCAAAGCCTACTTGGCCAACCCTCTAGTGCTGATACCCCCAAAGGGTGATAAGCCCTTGAAGTTGTACATAGCTGCAGCAGAAGGTTCATTGGGAGCCTTTTTGGCCCAAGACAATGAAGAAGGCAAGGAGCAAGCTGTTTATTACCTTAGTAGGTTTCTAAATTCTTATAAATGTAAATATTCAGCTGTTGAAAAGCTGTGTCCTGCTTTGTATTTTGCTGCAATGAAATTAAGATATTATCTTTTACCTATAACCGTCTTGGTAATTGCAACCACAGATTTGGTTAAGTACATGTTATCTAGACCCATGTTGAGGGAAAAAATTGGTAAGTGGATCTTAGCCTTATCAGAGTTTCATTTAGAATATGTTCCCCAAAAGGCAGTAAAAGGCCAAGTTTTAGCCAATTTTTTGGCAGACCATCCATTTCAAATAAAAAGCCAAGAAATAATGGAACTCGGAACAGCTAGTGTTGAGCCATGGCAAATGTGGTTCGATGGATCAAAAGACAATGGTTTAACTGGAATTGGTATTGTGATTAGGTCACTACAAGGGGTAGAAACCACACATGGTTTCAGAGTGGATGAAGCTACCTGTTCCAATAACCAAGTTGAGTATGAAGCCTTAATAGTGGGACTAGAAATTCTTATTGGATTACAAGTTCATGCAGTCGACATATTTGGAGACTCTCAATTGTGGTTAATCAAGTGAAAGGGATTTTCAAGTGTCAAAGCATAAGCATTTTGCTATACTATGTTGTTGCATTACATCTGCTTTCTCAATTTCAAATAGCAGATGTGACTCATGTCCCAAGGTTCTTGAATAATAGAGCTAATGATATGGCTCAGAAAGCTTCGAATTTCAAGAGAAGGGATAATGCCCAAAGGGACATAAGCCAAACAACATACCAGAAGTTAATACCACCTTTGCATAAAAGGAATGTGGTCTTAGAAGTCAATAATAATGACTTACAAGAACAAGATTGGAGGTATCCAATAATGCATTACTTGGCTGGTCCATCTTCGAAGGCCAACAGGAAAATTAAATTGCAGTCTATGCAATATATGATATATGGTAATGCCCTCTACAAGAGAGGGGGAGATGGCTTATTGCTGGAATGTTTAGGCCCAAAAGAAGCATTAACAGCTATGGCTGAGGTTCATGAAGGCATCTGTGGTACACATCAGCCTGGTGTGAAAATGAGATGGCTGCTTCAAAGACATTCCTACTATTGGCCAACTATCCTTAAAGACTGCATAGAATATGCAAAGGGTTGCCAGGCATGTCAAAAGCATGGCACAATAAGGCATGTGCCCATAACTGACCTGCATGCAGTAGTAACGCCTTGGCCATTTAGAGGATGAGCCATGGATATGATGGGGAAAATGCACCCACCCTCTTCGAAGCACCATTGTTTCATTCTAATGGCTACCGATTATTTCACTAAGTGGGTCGAAGCTAAGCCATACAAAGCTGTAGACCAGACAGAGGTTATTGGGTTCATTAAAGATTTGATCCATAGATTTGGCATCCCACAAACTATAACGGTTGATAATGGGACTGTTTTTGATGGAAAAATGGTGAAATCTTTTGTGGCCGAGTTTGGAATTAGCCTTGTTAATTCCACCCTATATTATGCACAAGCCAATGGTCAAGCTGAATCATCCAATAAGTCCTTGAAGAAAGGAATACAAAAGGTTGTGGAAGATAATCCTAGGGATTGGCATAACTTATTGTTGGATATATTGTGGGCTTACAGAACTTTCCCAAGGTCAAGCACATGAGTCACTCCTTATGCCTTAGTTTATGGGCATGATGCAGTATTACCTGTGGAGATCAATGTTAAGTCCCTGAGGGTAAGATGCCAAGACCAATTGGATCCTGAGCAGTACCATCGGAGTATGTGCTTGGAGTTAGAAAGCATAGATGAAGCTAGAATTCTGACATTAAATAGCATTCTCTTGCAAAAGAAGAAAGCAGCCAAAAATTATAATAAGAAAGTCAAATACATTGGCTTTGATGAAGGTGATTTGGTATGGAAGACAATACTTCCAATAGGAATTAAAAGCCATAAGTTTGACAAATGGTCACCTAACTGGGAAGGACCATATCAAATTCATAGAGTTCTGCCTTTTGGGGCATACCATTTAAGAAATTTGAATGGTTATGTGCATCCCAAAAAGATTAATGGTAGATATTTGAAGTCTTATTTTTCAACTATTTGGGAAACACAAGGAATAAAATAAACATAAAGTACAAGAACACAAGATTACTCAGATGATAAGCAAGAATTTGTTTTTTCATAAAGAGTCAAGTACATCGTGCCACAAATTGGCCCAAAAATCATTACAACGTTTTAATTGTTTTTGTACAATAGATTTCCTATTGGTAAATGATGAAAATAGTTGAATAGCTGCAGCTATGTCTCCCTTTTGATCGGCCAGTCCTTGGTTGGTGATTTGCAGTTTGATGTCAGTTCGGACTAAGGCCTGGTTCACTGCAGAAAGCTCCTCTTTGAGTTGAGCTTTCCTCTCCAGTAGCTGAATTCGAAAGTGAGAGGCAAAGGAGTGTTATTCCTTAAGCTTTGACACTTCAGTATGCACTTGGGAAACAAAACTCTGGTTTCTAACCAATTTCTCATCCGCAGCCTTGGCAGCATGACAAATGCTGATGTAGAAGTCGATAGTGGCTGCTGCTTGGGATAGGTGACTTGAGACATTCATGCCAGACTGCTTAACAATTTTGCAGCACTGAAGAAATCCATTTCTGATTATAGGCCTTTGTAGAGCCTCGAAGGGAGTCTTCGAAAAGGAATTTAACAGTTTCAGGCAGGTGTCTAAGTCTATCAAAGGTACAGAAGGCTTGCTGCTGGAGAAAGAAAAGCTCTCAAAGATTTCCAGCAATGAGTTAGCCAAAACTAATGGCTCAGCTTCCTCATCGAATGCTGGAGAAGTAGAGGGGATGTCGAAGAGACTAGCTAGTCTTGCTTCGAAGACATCAACCTCATCATTAGACATAAGGGGCGCAGAAAGAGTTGTGGTGGAAGACACAGAAGACTGCATAGGGATAGGAGAAATGGGTGAGGCGTCTTTAGTAGTCTCCATGGTCCTAACCAACAATGAATCAAGTGAAAAGGGGCTGGAGCTAGGTAAAGGTGATAAACCACGGGTTGGAGAACTATCAGCACCCTCAATAGGGGAATCAACTGCCATCAGAGATGGGGTAGCAGTTGGAATTTCCTTGGAAGGAGGAGGAGGAGCAAGGCTTGATAGAGAAGTAAATTGAAGAAAGTCGAGGGTCAAGTGGGAAAGATGTGGAGTCAAACCAAGAGAAAGAAGTGCAGGAATGCTTGGCCTCAAGGAAAGTGCAGGAAGGGTAGACCTTGGAAGTGAAAGTATGATCTGAATAGCCCTCACATCCTACATCTGATCAACCTCAAGTGAAACTGAGGGAGGCCTCATTGGAAAGATGAACTCTGTAGTTGCTGCTGTAAGAAGAAGAAATGTAAAACAATGCTAAACTTCAATATCAAAGGTTGACAAGGGAAAAACAGCAGAAGTATGAAAGAAATTACCCGCTGCAGAAGTGTCGGCAATGATGGGAGAACTACGAAGGGAGTAATGTCTGGCAGTTTGTTGCCTTCTTGCAGTTTCCCTTTGTAGTGCATCAGCAGCAGCAACTTCATCTCTCAGAAATTGTTGCTGCCATCTCTTCTTAGCTCTCTCGAAGACAATCATGGCCTTAGAATGTTCTTGTTCTACTGCTTTGACAGCTGCTTCATGGATGGTATCTTTAACCAAGTTGGTAGCATAAGCAGTCACTTTCTTTCTCTTTTCCATTGCTTTGGCAATTGTCTCGAAATCGGAGTCTTCGACCATATCAGAAGGAGAGACAGTCACCTTTCTTTTCTTTTTTCTCTGTATTGGCGTGGTCTGCTCCTTCTCAATTTTCTTCTTAACTTCTTCAATCTGAGATCTGGATTCCGAAGAAATGAGCTCCTCTTCTGTTTCTCTGGCAGTTGTCTCATTTCCAACCAAATCAGAGGAAGAGATGATTACTCTTTTCTTTCTTTTCAAGGGCGACTCTTGCTCTTGATCTGCTTCTTATTCTTCTGCTTGAATATCGGGTGTTTCCTTTTCAAGCTCAAGGAGTCTCATTTTCTTTTGTTGTTGGCCACCTCCACAAAAGAAGAACTAAAGATAAGGCTAAATGTATTATGAATACATTATGAAGAAAACAAAAGGAGAAGAGACAAGGGTATATACCTTTCTTCAAGGCAACCCGAGTAACTCTAGGAGGAGTTGAAGCAGCAGGAGCAGATTGGGTTGTAGCATGTACTGCAGCAGAAACAGTAAAAGAAGTGACAATTCCAGCTCCTTTGGGCTTGGCCACATCTAACACCATTAGTAGGTTTTGAGGTGAAATGGCCAAGTAGATTTCTATGTTGGTCACCCACCAGTGTTGGTATCTCTTCAATAGGGTACCTTGAGGAATGAAAGGGGTATACTCGAAATTGACCAAGTCATCTATGAACTTGAAAATTGCTTCTTCTAGCCTGGACTTCCGCACTTTCAGATCCCTTCTAGTAAAACTGAGATTTGTGTTGCTGCAGAGAGGTATTGGGACCCCTTGTGTGAAGCCAAATTGTTTAGCAAATTGAGTAGGACAGTAGGGCTCAGCGATGCATTTGTAGGCCTTGGGGTTCAAAGTCCCAATAAATTACTCTCTGGGGATCAGAATAGAGGCCCATATTTCTTTGTGAATAGGTGAAGCACAGGACCTGTCACTTAGGAAATTCTTCAACCAAGATGGACCAATGGTGGGTTCGAAGGGACGGAAACGGTAAGAAGGAAGGGAAGCTGGAAGTTGGTGGAAGAAAGAGAAGTAAAAAGCAAAGGTAGAGGGATAAATTGAAGCATTGGCCAGCCTTATGCCATGAGTAAGAGGGTTTGGCTTAGAAAATTTAAGGCATTTGAATTGTAACTCAGAGAAATAGGCAAAAAGCCAAAACTGAAGGATCCAGAACGGCCCCCCTTGATTAGCATCTAAGGGTTTCTTACAGAAAAGGGAGCAGACTCTATATACGTGACCTAGAACATGTGGGGCTAAGGCCACCTTTTTCTATAAAACAAAGGCTTTGGCAAGAGGGGCAAATTCAGGCATGATTCTCTGAGAAGAGGTGCAGAAAAGAAATTTACAAAGCCAATACAATAAGAAAGAAAAGAATTCTCTATCAGTCACAGGGCCCTTTCTTTTATTCTCAGCCTTAGCGAAATCACTATAGGATGAGTTAAGAGAGGAGAGAGAGAAAGAGACTGCTGAGTCAGGGTAATCTGGTCCAAATGGGGTACCAATGGGGGATAATCCTCTTAGATGGCAAATGTCAAGAACAGTAGGGGCCATCATCCCGCATCTAAATTGAAAGAAATTAAAGATAGGATTCCAAAAACACAAGGCAGCAGGAATAAGGAAAGGGTCCTCTGAGATAGTTACCCTGGATAGTCAGAGAGCATCGAGAAGGCAGAGTTCTTGAAGGTCCAGAGTTCTAGCAGGAACAACTCGGTCATACCATTCTTGCCACTCCGGTCTCACCGTGGGCCAACATCGGTGAGGGCGATTTATCCTCCAGTTCCTCCAGTCAAGACCACCTTCGTAAAGGAGATATTGGTTTTCCAGATGAGGATATAGGGCTGGGAGTTCAGTAAGGATCTCTTTGAATATAGGCCCAAGCACGTAGTCTTGCTGCACATGGTGACGAGGGACGAAGATGCGTCCATCGATAGCGCTTTTCTCCCCAGCTTTGTACTTCTCACATTCTGCATCAATGATCCTCTTCAGGGTTATAGATGGGCTCGCACGCTCTACGACTGGCACTGAAGAAGAAGCCATTGATAGTACGCTTTTCCAGAAAGTGAAGCTGAGAAAGGAAGTAGAGAGAAGCAGAAGATCGGTAGAGAGAAGGGTTTTGCGTTAAAAGAGCAAGTGATTTCAGAGCACGAAACAAAAGGGTTTTTAAAGCTTTTGTGTCTGGAAAATATATTGCGTAAGTTGTTAAGTACTAGAAGTACGAATACGAAGAGCTTCCTTCAATATTGATACTTTTGGAGGAAAAACACAGCCCAGATGCTGAGGCTAGCTTCGAAGTAAGATATTTGGCTTCGAAGCCAAGTTTTAACGCCAAAAGCCAAAAAACAATGGCTTCGAAACAGAGAAGCCGGCTTCGAAGCACATTTTCATTCATAAAAAGATAAGAATACTCGAGTGTTTGTTTTTCTCCAAAGAGTTTAAAGACCTGCTTTTAGGTTTCTTAACGAAGGTAATGTCCTTCGAGGCAAAACTTGAGATTCTTTAAGGATGGGATTTGGTTTTCGAAACATCAAAACCAATGGTTGGTTTATATAGAAAAAAAAAGAAAAAAAAAGGGGGCTGTCTGTTGAACTAAAACAGCATGAACTGTTGTTCGAAGCAAAAGGTGGTCAATTTAAAACTAATTGATCATAATAACCATGATCAGGTGTTGGTTATGGTTGAAACAAATTTTTTAAGTATAAGATTGCTAGATCCAAAGCATTGGTTCTAATTGAAAATCAGCCAAAATTGTCAACTTTATTCCATAAATTAGAAAAGTTCATAATTGGTTCTTTTAGTGTTTCATTTAAAACAATTGAGTCCAGGTTCGAAGGATGAGATTGTTCAGTTCGAAGCTCTGAATTGGCTTTAAAAGACAAATGGAAGCAGGGTCAAATAATGCCAAATGAAGAAGTATTTTGTTTATATTAAAGCCAAAGCAATTACATCGGATGACCCTATCTAGGTATAAACTCAAGCTCATAAAAATAAGGAATGGAATAAATAACAAGATCATGAAATTTAGTCCAACAATGATTAATGAATTTTTGTTCTTTCTTTATTCTATCTTCTATGTCTTCTAACATTGGCTGCATGAGTTGATGTGCTCTCACTTCGTAGTAGAGCTCTTCAGCCTTTATTTCGAAAGCCGTCTCTCTCAATCCTTGTTCCAATTCGTCTATGTCCAAGTCATCCCAATACGCAGAATCTTTATTCTTGAAATCACCGAATTCTTCAATGAAGTTCTCTGCTTCATTCTGGGCATGAACTCGAAGAGACGAAAGTTGGTTTAAAGATTGTGTAGTGGCCATAGAATTTCGATGCCAGTAGAGGAGCAATGGAAGTTGGTCCAGGACCATATGAAGTTCTGCTTGGGCAAGGGGATTAAGGACATGGCCCCTAGTCAGAATATCACAAGCCCATCGAAGGTTCTTGAGAGGGACTTCGTCCTCAAGAACATTGAAGGGCAAGTGGGAGAAAGCTGCAAGCAGAAGTTGAGCTTGTTTCCGCTCAGCTAAAGTAGGGGAAGGTAGAGGTTTGTAAGGTGGAAAGACGTTATCCATGGAAAGGGCAAGCTTCAGTCTCTCTGTCCAGCAAAGAGTTGGTAGAGGAGAAGGTATGAATGCTTCAATTTCAGGAGATGGAGAAGAAGGTGTGGATACTTCTATTATGGAAGATGGTGCGAGAGTAGAAGGAACAAAGGCATTAATATAATCGAGCCAGTCAGAAGAACAAATCTTCGCCTTCCGGGCTAAGAATGATGGGTTGTACCTTTGTGCTTCTTCTAGGCGTCGGGCAGCGTGCACTATCTTTGTAGGCATGGAGGATGTGTACCATGCTACAAGCAGATTCTTTTCCAGACTACGTCGATGGTCGATAGGCACGTAGGGGTAGACCACTGAACTTTGAGCATAAGAAGGAAACTCTAAAGGGTCAGTGAACTCAACAATATGATGGTTAATTCGCTCCCTCAAATCACAAGTCTCAGGTGTTGACCAGCTTGTCCAGTCAGAACCCCCAGAAGAGGAAGACATTGTAGCCTTATCCCATACAGAGGCTTGTGAAGAAGAGTTTCCCAAGTCCATATTTGCAACTTTCCGAATCAAAGGTTTGAGAGCAGTTTGTTCGAACTGTAAGGGTGAGTTAGAGGGAGAACTTCTTGTGTCTATATCTGCAACTTTCTGAATCGAAGGATTAAAGGCAATATGTTCGTAATCCAAAGGTTGGTAATTTGCAAAGGTTTCCATAACTTGAATGTAGAATGGTGGATAAAGGTGACTAATGAATGCGTGGAGGTTCTTTCGAGGGGAAGCAGCATTATTCAATGACTCTTCATGTGCCCGATCAATAGAGAAGAAAGTTGATTCGGCCATAGAAGAAGTATCAGCCTGTACGAGTGCTAAGGTATTGGGGCATTCAAAAGATTGAAAGAAAATTAATGCAAATGATCATCAATAAAGTGACGGTTGTGTTTCTAGAATCTAGACCCCATGCACGTTCTAAAAAGCGCGGGAGAAAGGCTTTGATCTACTAATATCACCAAGTATTAGGTATATTAATGCGGGGGGTAATGTTGGCTACATATTTTGTAAAAGACCAATTACAGTTCGACGTGTGGCAGAGTAAAGGTAATATAGGAAGACTGTTCAAGTCTTCGATCCTGATCGTACACGTGATAGTTGATATTGTCTATTGCGTGGTCCGAGTAACATTGGATCAGCAAAGAGATGCAAGGTGACGTGGCTTCAGCAGTTACTCACATTCAAATTCAAATATAGGAGGGAAGCTTAACTGCAAGTGATGGCGTAGTGGAACTACTTGTAAGGCAGCATGATCAGTGATCACGAAGGAGCAGTTTGACAGTTTGAAGTGCAGTTCGATGGTCATTTTTAAGGAGTATAAATAGCAGGGAAGACCCCAGAAAAAACCCCAGACTCAGATCCACGAAACCAGTCTTACTTTACATATTTCGTTCCAGCTTTTATATTTCCTATTCTTTACATTCCTGTACTTTAAATTCCTGCACTACACTTCATTCATAGGAGTAGTTTCAAGTAGATTGTCACTGCAAACCTCTACGAGGCTGAGTTTGGATCATTGTAAGTTTTTCATACTAATGAAATACTTCAATTGCTCTTTATTTAACTGTTCTTGTGCTTAAATTCTCTTAAATCAAGCCACCAATAAAAGTCCTCATCATTGAGGCTGTAAGAACTACAACACAATCGTCTGATAATTGGATGGTAATCAAAATTCTGTAAGGACTGATTGATCCTTGCTGGCACGCTCATAATTACAAAAATAACCTTCGAAAGTTAAAAAATTAACAACTATATTTTAAAATTTAAACCAAACAGAACCTAAATTTATTATTAATATTTAGTAAAGAAGCCAATGTAAAAGTGTCATATGTGTACTACTAATTTTCTTCTATCAACCAAGTTAAAAGAGATAGGCGGACGATTGAGATTGTGATAAAAGTAAAAGTTCAAAGTTTAAATTGATGCAATTGAAATTTTAAGGTTTAAATTGTAAAGCTCGCTAAAACTTAAGATTTTTTTTTTTTTAATTTGTCCAAATTAAATTTATGATCCAAAAATATTTTTTTTCTTTTTCTTTTTGTGTCGGCTGCTTTCTCAATAGAGAAAAAGGGTGTACGTCATCACTTCCCAAAAAGAAATAAAGAGAGAATATATGACTGCAAGAGTACAATTCTATTTTGTCTTTTTACTTAAATTTGTCTTTTGTGTAATGTTTGGAATTTAACGGGAGTAATTTGATTATAGGTAAATTACACTTTCTTCTTTTTATATTTAATTATTTTTTATTTTAAATTTTAAATTTTAAATTTTTTTAATTTATTTTGACCGTTTATGTTAAATTTTTTTTAAAAATTTATTATTAAGTTAACTTATTTTTAAAATTAAACAAAAAATATCACGTTAATTACAATATAACATAAAAAATATAATGTTATATTGAGGTTTGAATTTGTATAAGATGTGTGAGTCATACATAATAAAATATTTTTATACCATATAACTCTGTCTGTATCATTTTCTATTTAATTTTAAATATAAATTAGTTTTTAGAGAAAATTAAAAAAAAATTTAAACATAAAAAGCTAAAGTTAAAAAAAGAAAATTAAAAATTAAAGTAAAAAAATAATTAAATATAAAAAGGACAAAATATAATTTTTCCTAAATTATAATATATTGCTATTAATGACAAACAAATGGCCTAAGTTTATTCACACATTCGTCATAATTTTTTTTTTTTAATTAAAAAGTGAGCAAACCCCACTCAAAACTTGGCTATCCGTGCAAGAATTGGTGATGAAAAATCGTAACCACTTTTCAAGGTCTGATTCAGCCTCCGTTTGGAAAGTAGGTTGGCTTTTTAATTTTTTGGTTTTTTTAGTTATTTTAACTTGGGTTAAAAAGTTTAGTTTGGAAAAGACTTTTTAACTTTTTAGTTTTTTTGACTTTTTTTGTGAGAGAATAGTGTAATGATTATGAGTTGTATGTGATGTTTTATTTTTTGTGATTAAAATAATATATTTTGTCTTTTGTGACTAAAATAACTAAAAAAATCCACTTTAGTTCTTTCCAAACGGACCCAATATTATTGACAAGTAACAGTTTATTTTAAGTAAAAGTAAATAATTAATTTTTTAATTTATTTAAATTATTTTTACTTAATAAGGTATAACTAAAATCAGCGCAAAATATTTTGATACAGACTTTTAAAATTAAATAATTTATATCAACTTATTTAAATTATAAGAAACAGTCTATTGGTTCATATAATGAGGACAATAGACAGATGAAGACGTTCTATTTGTCATTAATGTTGATGTGGGACAATCTTATCAACCAACTATTCAATCTAGTTAAAATTCGAGCCAAATCCCAAGAATATATGCCCTCCAAACTCCAAACTCCAGTACATTCTAAGGCTGCAAAAGGTGGTGGTGTCAAAAGAAATCACTATGAAATCCCAAATGAAGAAGCAGAAGAAACACTACCCATCTTGGCAAGACCTAAACCCTTTCATACTCTCAAAAATATTTTCATTCCTCAATCTCCATGACCAACTCTTTGGCCCACCTTTTGTTTGCCATTCATGGCTCTCATCAACCCTCCACGCCCTCTTCCAAAACTCCAGCCTCGACCTCCGCTTGATCGACTGCCTTGATGAAGAAAACCAACGGCTGAGATTCACTCACCTCCTCAAACTAGCCATCAACCACTACAATGGTTGGCACTCCATCTATTTCCCAACCAAACACATGTTTGGATACTTTGCCACTCTCTACATAGCAGAGAGGACTCCCAATATTTCATGTGTTGTTTTGTCTTCAAAAGTTAATGTGAATGTAGTGCCAATCTTCGTCTCCATTCTCTACTGGAAAAATTTAAGGGTTTTCCGAGCACAGATTCACAAGAAGGATCTAGGGTTTCTTGTGGTGTCTCAGTTGGCTGATTACTGCAAGAGCATAACCGAGCTTGGACTTCGAGGCTGGACGATGATGGAGAGAGAAGTGACATGTATTGTAGAAGGGTTTCCTAGGTTGGAGAAACTTGATCTTGAGGAATCTACTTTGTGTGGCAATGCTTTGGAGATTTTGTTGGATGGGAGGTTGAAGTATGTGAAGGAGATAAACATTTTGCATTGCAAGTTCATGGGGGAGGATGGGAAGGATATTAAAGAAGACTTTTTGAAACTCAAGGCATTTAAGAATAAGGTGCTTGAGAAAGCTTGTAGTGTGAGAAGCTTGAAGAAGTTGAGGCATTGTTTGGTTCAAAGCTGTCCACATTGCAAGGATAGTTCTTTAGAGGTTAGCTAAGATATAACTCTAAGTTATCATCTTTTGGACATAATTGTAGTTTTCTTTGTGCTTTGCTGTAGTGTTTTATTATAATATGAGAATGCATTACTATTTTCATATGATAATGTGAATAAATATTTGTTTTTTGTTTTTTTCATTCAACAAATTGGTTTCGTCGAATTGTCTTCAATTACTTTTTGTTTTTTTTAGTGTATTCCTAATGCAATAATTTAAATTCAAAACTAACCAAATTCAATATTAAAAGTCTCTTAATAATTAAAAAATATTATATTAAATTCAAGTTATTATGATGTGGCAACATTAAAGGGATAAGACAAGAAAATGAGAAGATTCCAAGCCATATTAGGCAACTAAGAACAGGGCATTGGCATATAAGCCAAAACAAAAAATAAAAAATGCCGCCTAATCAAACCCTTGAGTGTATATAAAGTACAAGTAAGTGTGACAAGACCTCCTTGAGTGCTTGAATTCTAAATCGAGTGTATATATACTGTAGAGTTGTTACAACATTAGCCCTAGAGAGAGGTCTAAATAGTGATAGAGAAGCTTCTATAATCCTCATCCTCTTGACAATACCCGTCTCCACCTCCACCCTACCCCACCACTCTAAGACACAATCCAAGGTTTTGAAATGTCACAACAGGAAACGTCGGCAACATGCTTGTTTGGTATTGTTTGTTATTATTTTTGTGTTTTCTTTTTAAGGGCTACAAGAAAAGTCGGCAACATGCGTGTTTGATATTGCTTTTGCTTTTGCTTTTTGTTGTATGCTTTATTTTTGAAAGAACACATGATACTTGTTTGGTGAACTGTTTTCACAGAAGAAAAAAAAAACACCTAACAATTCACTACCTAGAAGTACCAAAAATTATTTTCAAATTTTGATAATATTTGTTTCTTATGAAGACAAATCATGACATAAAAAAAGGTAGTTAATTTAGAATGACCCAATTTGCAGTGGACTCAGAATTTAAACTATGGGTTCGTTGATGACACGATTCCATGACTACTAATACTGACACAATTATGTCATGAATATTTTTTACGATGAACAATTGCGAAACAGATTCATAATCCTAAATAGTCGTGCAAAATTCAAGAGACTAATTCATGCAAAACCAGATAAGGTATCAACAAATGGAACAATACAGATGGGGAAACAACATAAGTTATAAATAGTAACTGGCATTAGATGAAAGGAGAATCTGCACGCCACATTTCTTTACGGACTCCAAACTGAACCAGTCTCGGAGAAGCTCCAGTATCGATCCCAACCACTGAAAACTGTGGCAAGTGAGAGAAACAAAGAATCGATGAGCTGCAATAGAGTTCTTGACATTTTAGTGCAAGCAACGGTTTTTCTATTGCTTATAAATCCTTCCTCTGGTGGCTAAACAGAGCAGCAACCGACTTTTTTCACAGCCGAGACATCGTCCTTGGTTCCAACATTAATATTTTGCCCTTTGGGCAAGGCAGCGGGGTCGTCCCCAATGTCAAGTGCTTTCCTGCTGACAACGCGATATATTTGGGTAAGCACTTCTGTGAAGGCATTCTCAACATTCAAAGACTCGAGTGCAGATGTCTCCATAAAGAACGTGTTCTCTCTCTCAGCAAAGCCCTTTGCATCCTCAACCGAAACAGCACGCAAATGACGCAGGTCTGCCTTGTTCCCTACAAGCATTATCACAATGTTTGAGTCTGTGTGACCGCGCAGCTCATTTAACCATCTCTCAACATTCTCAAATGTGACGTGTCGGGTGACATCGTATACAAGCAATGCACCAACAGCTCCTCGGTAGTAGGCACTTGTTATTGCACGGTACCTTTGGCAACAAAAATGAAATGATTTATTATCAAGATTCAGATTAAGAGATTTAATGTTCACAACAAAGAAGAGCTGATCATAATAATTAAAGAAAACAACTACTCAATTTCTTGTACGCTTAAATAGCACCAGAGGTAAGCTGAAAGGTATGTTAAAACAGAAACCCCCATACTACAGAGGCATTTGGGGCATTTCGGACATTTGAGAGATGGGCATTCAAATTGCATTTAACATATTCATCAAAACATATTGTTTATAATTTTAAGGCAAACCATATTAATTACTTGTAATACTCAAAGAAAAAAGAAAAAAGAAAAAAGAAAAGGAAAAGGAAAAGAAAAATCAAAGGTGAGGAATGCCTAAAAACAAAGAAGGATGCTCAAAAAACCACATATACCGAACAGATTCCTCCCTCATTTATGTACTCCAATCTCCATCAGTAAAGTGCTGCCTTATTCTAAGATAAAGAGAGATATATATATTCATTTACTTAGAACTTAACTAACCATCAATACTTATATCTAACTACTAATACTTTCTCAGTAAACAGAATGCTCCCTACAACCTTTTTGAAGTTGCTGCAAACAGTAACGTTTGGTAGCGTTTACGTTTTTTGTTTATGTTCATAAAAATTTTATAAATTAGTTTTTTTTATTTTCAAAAAAACAGAAACTATAAACGCGTTTGGTTTGAACAAAATGTTTGAAATTTTTTTAAAATATAAACTAAAAAATATGTTTGTTCAGGCCTAAAATATTTATATTTATTTTTTATTATTTATGACAATGGGATCATACACATTATAATTGAAAAAAAAAAAAATAGAAAAAAAATTATTTGAAAAAAAAATAATTGGAAAAAAAAATATATTTGAAAAAAAAAGTTGTTAGTCAAAATTTTAAATTTCTGTTTAAAAATGACCTCAAATTTATATACTGAGACAACCATTTATAAACAAAAAAATTATCAAACAAGTTTTTATGACAGTTTTTAAAATTTTTGTAAATATAAATTGAAAACTGAAAACTGAAAACTAAAAACGAAATGGTTACATCACATGACACCAGAATGAGTAGATAACTGAAAAATACAAAACCCCAGTAAAATTTGTACTTCTTTCAACTATGAGGTTATTATTATTTAGGGTAGATAGAGCTCTAAAGATAGAGCTATACACTTCGGTAATGAAAAAAAACATAAAAAACAAGACCAAAACATCACATCAGCTGGGCCCCACCACCCTAGAGCTCCATTAGAGCTCTTAATTTAGCGCTCTGAAACATTTTTGTATTATTTATAAATAAAAAAATAGAAAACCAGAAATGCTCACCAAATAGACAATTTTTTTATAGCAAGCACCACATACTGATCATATTTCAAATGTTGTAACTAGACAATTAACTGGACACATGTCAACCAGTACCATTCTTACCCAGCAAGTTTGCCTAATTATTCAGAGTAATCACAACATCAAGTTGTTCAACATACTTAACTCTCACATGAAGTATCTTTAATGCCATACATATCTAGATAGGTATGAATAATGAAACAAATGCACTCTTTTTGGCCAGGAAAACACCTCAGAGAAAGAGGTCACATAAAAATAAAATAAAGAATCAGTCCACACCTGTTATCCCTAGTCCGTATGTAATCATGAACGTCATAGCTCCTTTGAAGCTCTCTCTACAATTCTTTTTTTTTTTTTTTGGGTACAACAGAAATAAGGCTCTCTCTACAATTCACCATTGCAAGCTATTTCATATTTGAAAGACAACTTAGAACACATACCCCACTAGACAGATAGCATGAATATCTTCTTCTTTGTTTGTTTGTTTTTGTTTTTGTTTTTTTGTTTGTTTGTGGAGATGGATATGATTTGGGAGGCTTTTAATCATCCACAGAAGATCCAATTCTCAGAGATTTTCGCAATTTCTAGGCCTGAGAGATAATGGTGGGTAATTTCATCAAGCTGTGTCATGGAGTTGTTATGCTCTCGCTGCCTTTGACATGCGAGAAGTGAGCCTCTTGGTATTTTATGATATAGTAAATTGGAGGTTCCAGCAATTATAACCGAAGGAGGACTTGAACAATACTTGGATCAAGGCCTTAACCATGCAAAAATCAGTTTTTAGGATTGATTTATGCAAAATCCAACAAGCAAGGCTTGAATTCCATGAGCTATGGGGCTCAAAACCAAGCCCTGAGAAGTGGCGAAGTACGATTACAGTAAAGTACTAAATTTGAAATTCCAATTCCTAAAAAACCTACCCCAAAGCAAAGATTATAGCCCATACGCAGCAAAGTTCATAGTGAAGTACCTAGGAATAGAAAACTACAAAATAATAAGGTAGCAAATAGTAAATATGCAGCCACTCAATACCAATTTAATGAGGCATGGCTTACATGAACCATTCAATGACAAGCAAGTGATACATGGCCTGTGTTTACATGTAGCCGCCTATTGACATGTGTCCTACATGCGTCTATTGACTTGTGTTCTACATGCAACTAATGTACTGAGAAGTACTCGGACAATATTTGAAGGTTTGATGATAAATAAATTGTTCACAACTAACTTAACAAGCACCCATCCCAAAGGAGGTTAGCCTTACAAATAAGTAAACTAACAAAAATACACGTAATGACATGAATTTTAAAATGCATAGAAACTTAAATCCAAAAATGTTAGTCAAAATAAAAAAACAAACAAACAAACAAACTAGCTTCTTAGATTCATTCCTTCAATTGGATTGTATCTCTTTCATTCTCTAGAGTTGGTCCTCAATTTTGATCGCATCATGGTATGTATCAAGGGGAACATAGAAAAAGAAGTGTGCTTGACAAGGTTTTTGTTTCTAAACTTCAATTTATTCTGTTAACCTCTTTGTTTTCCATATCAAGGAGTGTGAATATTTTTGGGGGAGCATAGCCTTCGATTTATTTCTTTATTTTTTAAACTGGACATATTTGCAAGAGAGGCCCTGTTTCTGTGGTTAAAACTCTACCTACTACCTTGAGGCTGTGGCTTCAAACCTGATGGCAGCCGCTTTGTACAAATTATGCTAAAGATTTGAGTCCATACTCAATCTAGCCCTCCCAAACCCCCATCCAACGGGGAAATTGGGCATACATCCATTTTTTTTACTGGACTTTTTCAAAAACTTAACTGATGGGAGTTATTCTCCCTTTCCCTTCTTTGAATTGTAGTATACATCATGTCTACTGTAAGCATGCTCCCTCATTTGCTAGACAGTTTTTAAATTCATTCCCCAAATCATGTTTCACAATATCAGATATTTTGTTCAGTACCATAAAAATTTGCGAAAGGTAACTTCTTATGTTGTAAGGAATCAATTTCCAAGACAACTTCAAAAAGCCAAGTGGTATTGCAATCATGCCAACATGACATATAGAAGACAATCAACTATGATAGCACCAATCTCAATCCGTATAGACTCTTAACATAATGAGTTTAACAATAGAAGTTTCTCACAATGTAATAATCCGACCCTCTCATATGCTTAAATCTCTCATTAGATGTATGATTATACGTGTGTTTATATGTTTGACATGAAATTCCATGTTTTAATGTGTGAATTATATGATTTTGAAAGTATATCTGTTGAAATTACGACCTTTAGACTGTAAATTGAACACCTTAGAGACGCGATAAACCAAAATTGACTTTACAGTTATAATTAGCATGATTTTTAGAATATAATATGAAGTTTTGTAAAAAATTGATTCATAATGCTTTAATTGACTTCATTTGACTAATTTCCTGATTTAGTCCCATTTTGACTCAAAGCTTAAAAGAGAGAGATATATCTACAAGAGGCTTAGGAGACTTAGGCAAAATACCATAAAATAGAGAAGAAAGAAGAGAACAACGAGAGAAGAAGAGGGGTTCAACATAGGAGTTGGGAGATTGAAGAAATTGAAAGAAGAATCAAAGAATTAGCTCAAGGTAAGTGGAAATCACCTAAATACCTCTCAATCTTCCTTCAATTGAGTAAAAGAAGGTCTAAAATGAAGCTTTGACACTCATGGAGATTAGGGTTATGAGTTATGAATTTGATTGAACAAATTTCACGGAAGTGAACATGTAATCTTTACATTTTGTTTGATTGTGAGTTGGTTCCTTCATTTTGAGTTTGATTTGAGTTGGATTCTAAGAAATTACTATCTCATCCTATTTCTTGCATGCTTTGGACTCATGTATATGTATGAATATATATGAAAAGACGAAAGATTGAAGGAATGAAAGTAAAATGGAAAGTAGGGTTTTATATATCATATAAAGGGAAGTTTGGATCTATGTAAGCTTGAGTTTCATATTTCTTGTGTTCATATGATTATGATTTTGAAGTGGTGTTGCTTGATTTGTGGCTTAGAAATGCCCTTAGTAAGCTTGTTTTTGTTGCATTTTCAGACTGCACAACAGAGCCCAAGACCGCACGTGCGGGATGCCTAGTCGCACGTGCGGAAAACAGGGGAGACAAATGTTGGCTTCTGAAATAAATGCACGTGCGGCACATCTCTCTGCACGTGTGGTGAGGGATCTCCGTACGTGCGGGAAGAGAGGAAAAATTGTGTTGCTTTCTGACACCCCTTTCAACCTTCTGAACTTGTTAATCTGTATACTTTAAACTCTCAAAATACGTAAAAATGAATAGAAAGTGAATGAAATGAAAGAAAAAAAAAGGGCAAGAAGCTTTATCAATTTATGTGTGAGATGTGTAGGTCATTCGTCGGAAGGGACTACTACACGACCGGATCACCGTGAGTAATAGTATTGTAAAAATATGTTTACTTGTATTTATCTTGATACGTTAATGTGTGATTCTGTGAAGTTATGTTTTATTTGAATGAATGACTACAAGAATTGGAATATGAAATGTGGATATGAGATGTGAATTATTTACGTTCTGTTAGTGTTTGGCCCGAGGCCATTCTATTAGTGTTAGGCCCAATGCCGTTCTGTTATTGTTGGGCCCGAGGCCATTATTGATAAAAAGGACATACATGAGTTACATACACACTTTACACTTTACAAGACGCACGCTTGTTTATATGTTTTAATACATTATTATTATTCACTGAGCTTGACTCATTTAGTATTCATGTATGTTTTGTAAGTGGTCAGCTTGGAGGTCAACCCTAGATCAGCTTCAGGCGCCTTTTTGTGAAAATTTTTGGTTAAGTCCAAGTGGAGTCTTTTTGTTTCTTATGGAGTTCAGTGCCACTTTTTTGTAATGTTTTTGGTGGTTTTGTTGAAAATTTTATAGTCATGTAACCTTTGGGTCATTCACTATTTGTACGTGTACTTGCTTTGGATTGTAATTATATCTGAACAGCGAATATGAACTTCTCCTGCTAAGGAAAGTTGTGTAATGATCCTAGCATATACACATGGCTCGATGAACGTTGTATTATTGAATTGCTTTTGCTTTAGGCCCCTTTGTGGAATTAAGGGTTAGTTTGGAATGTTCTAAAAAAGTACACTTTTTGACTTATTGGTTTATATGGGTTGGGTTTGGGTTGGATTTGATGTGATGTGTTAGAGAGGTGATGTGGTTTAAATAAAATGATGTGACTTAAATAGGATAGTGACTTTTTGACTTTTTGTATTATTTAATTTATGCCAAACCAATCTTAATTATGTTCTTTGATTTTTGATTTGAGGCCTAATTACAGACTAGTCATGACCTAAACTTTTAGGGGCAGGTTTGGGTTGTGAGAAACAAACTAAAACACAATGTGTTTGGAATGGCAATATTTGATGGGACAGGAAAGGATACCATTCAAAAAGTGAAATTTGTGTTTGTTCGTTAAAAAAAAATAAAAAAGAAATGGATTTTGATGGACTGAAATCCCATTTTGAGGTCTCTTCTAAAATTGAAGTCTTCTTAAATTTATTAGAAATTTTTTTAAAACGGAATTGGATTTTGATGGACATAGTTGGGATTAATTCAGTTTTAATTTAAGAAGATACTTTCATTTTGTCACCACTTATTTGAGCCAATTTCCTTCCATTAAAATTCCATTTACTACCAAAAAACAAAACTTTGATACCACATCTGTGTCCATTCCTTCCCTTAACATTTTACAAATCTCTTTTTCAATGGGATTGATCCCAAACTCACAAAATTTAGTCTATATCAAAGCATAAACATTCCCAAACAAACAAACAAACAAAAAATCAAAATTAAAATGGAAAAGAAAATGCACTTGTTGTTTATAATTCACATGTATGTACACATCAAATCAATAAGTTCCCAAAAAAAAAAGAAAGCTTCCCTGATCTGTAAGAGAACACAAAACATTATTTTTCGCTACGCCCAATCAGAAACCCTAGCATTAGTAAAATGACGACAAACAAACAAACGAAAACCAATCAAAACTAAACAGAAACTAGGCGCAATTCAGTAAATGAAAAAAAGCAGAGAGATGATTCAAAGTGAGAATTGGAAAAGAAACCTTTCTTGACCAGCGGTGTCCCAAATCTGGGCCTTGACGATCTTGTCATCGACGCGAATACTCCGTGTAGCGAATTCAACGCCGATTGTGGATTTGGATTCGAGGCTGAACTCGTTCTTGGTGAACCTCGAGAGGAGATTCGATTTGCCCACGCCAGAGTCCCCGATCAGAACCACCTTGAACAGGTAATCGTAGTCATCGTCGGCTCTGTACGCCGCCATCAATCTCTTTCAATTTTCAAATCCCTCTCTCTCTCTCTCTCTCTCTCTAGAAAATGTTGATTCGCACAGATCAAATTCGCAAATCTATGCCATATATCTATGTATACATGTATATGTGTTATTGAGGGAAATCATACAATACAATGGATCGATTCTTGAGAGAGAAACTATGTTAAGGGTAGAGAGAGAGAGAGAGAGAGAGAGAGGGGGGGGGGGAGAATGGGCGGGTTGAGAGTTCAATCAACCAGATCAGACAAAACACCGAAACAGATACAATTTGGTTTCAGTTTTTTAATTTATTTATTTGAAAATTGTGTTTTTTTATTTTTTATTTTTGTTTTTAATGGATATTTTTAAAATTTTAAGTATTTTTTTATTTTTTTAATATACCTTATTTAGATGTATTTAAAAAATAAAATATTGTGAATTTTTTTTAAAAACATTAATAAATATACAAAAATATATTAAATTTTTATATATTTTTGGTATTTAGTGAATTTTTTTAAAAAAATTTTTACGAAAATTATGCTTTTGAAGTATATTCATGTTAGTTGTGTCAAAAAATAAAAAAAATTACTTAAAATATTAAAAAATTTAATAAAAATAAAAAATAAAAAATAACAAAGTAGAATTTCTAAAAAATGTTTTCAACAAATTGAAAACAAAGATAGTGATTAGGCTTATATCTATTTATTTTATTGCAAAATAAAACTATTCATTATAAATGCTTTTTAAAAATTTAAAATAAAACTTTGTATTTCATTGTTTTAAATACATTTTCTGGGTGGAGAAATATTTGATGTGTTTGATTTTAGTTTTCTGAATTTAATTTTTTTTAAATTGAATTTTTATTTTTATTTTTAGTGAATATTTTTAAAATTTTAAGCAATTATTTTACTTTTTTAAATGCACTTTACTTAAATATAATTAAATAATAAAATATTTGTGAAAAAATAATAAATACATAAAAATACGAAAAATGTATTAAATTTTCATTTTTTTAAAAAATTTTTGGTATTTAGTGAATTTTTTTAAAAAAAAATTCACAAATATTATACTTTTTAAATGTACTTATGTTAGGTGTGTCTAAAAATTTAAAAAATTGCACAGAATGTTAAAAAAATTCAGTGAAAATAAAAAAATACTGAAAATGAAAAAGTAAAATATTTCGAAAAGTGAATTTTGAAAATTGAAACTAAATAGAGGGATTATTATTTCATTTTTTTGTCCTGAAATTACAAGTCTTTCGTTTATACTATTATTATTTGGAATAAATTAAAATTTGTATTTTGTTGACCCACCTCATAATTTGTATTCTTTTTTTTTTCTACAAAAAAAAAAGGTGGTTTAGGGCATTTTTAGTTATGTTATATATATAGATATTTTATTTTTTTGAAAAAATAATTTCATTTGATGAATTGTATTCGAAAACTATTTTTTCAAAATATTAGAAAACAACTTTCTTTTTAATAAACTTGAAAATTTGTTTTTGAAAATTGCTATCATACCCAAAATATATATATATATATATATATATATATATATATATATATTTATTTATTTCTTTCTGAAAAAAAAAGAAAAAAAAGAAAAAAAACGAATACACAAACAAACATATTCCATTGAAAGATCACTTTGGGTTTCAATAAATCCCGAACCCATCTCATAAAACTTGCATGGAGGTCACAATTGGGTTTCATAATTGGGCTAAAATATTGGGTTACATAAAAGGCCAATCCATTTAGAAGCGGGCTAAGGTATTGGGTTACATTATGCAAATACATTGAGAAGTGGGCTAAAATAGGCAGACGTGAATACGGGCCTAAAACAAAAATTTATAAAGGCCAATACTAACAACTGTCCTAAGGACATTGATTAATTTTAGAATTGACATAACACTGTCTTAAAAATAGGTGAAAAAGTTTTAAAAAAAAAATTATTCAGTGTGTTTGGTTTGAGTTTTTTGAATTAAGTTTTTTAAAAATTGAGTTTTTTTATTTTCGTATTTTTTTATTTTTAGTGAATATTTTTAAAATTTTAAATATTTTTTTTACTTGTTTAGATGCACCTTACTTAGATGTATCTAAAAAGTAAAAAATTTGTGAAAAAATATTTTTAAAAAATAATAAATACATAAAAATATAAAAAATGTACTGAATTCTCTTTTTTTTATATATATATATATTTTTGGTATTTAGTGAATTTTTAAAAGGTTTTTTTCAATTTTTTTTACTTTTTAGGTATATTTTTATTAGGTATGCCTAAAAATTAAAAAAATTGCTCAAAATATTAAAAAAATTCAGTAAAAACAAAAAAATACGGAAAATAAGAAAATAGAATTTTTTGAAAAGTATTTTTGAAAAATAATAACCAAGCAATTGATTTTTAAAAAAAGGTATTAAATTTACTGAAAAATGTTCCGTATTTTTTATTTTTGCTTGTATCCTTAAAACACTTATTAGTAAACTCCATTTACAAATAAGCTTGCATAGGAGTCAAAACATATATAAAATGTCATTCCAACCCGATCATGACAATTATTGTATATAATGGGATTCTAAAAAATATAAACATATACATTATGCTTTATAAATTTATTTATTTTTTAGTATGACAAAGGCTCCGTTTGGCAAGAGCTAAACGAGGCTTTTTTGGCTATTTTAGCCACAAAAGACAAAATATGCTATTTTAGCCACAAAAAACAAAATATCACATCCAACCCATAATCATTACATTCTTCTCTCACAAAAAAAGCCAAAAAGTCAAAAAGCCTTTCCCAAACCAAACTTTTTAGCCCAGGCTAAAATAGCCAAAAAGTCAAAAAGCCAACCCACTTCCCAAGGCTTTATTTTATTCCTGTGGTTTACCAATCATTTCTCCCATGACATTCAACAATAAACGTATAATAATCTATAATGCCTAGATTAAAATGTACTCATAGACCATATAAAAAGTGTAATAATAGATATTTTCATTTAAATTAATAACTCGCGTACTCAAATGGTGGTGGTAGTGATGGTGAGTGGAGGACGTGGTGTCACTACAAGAAAATGCATTTTTGCCGACCATTTTTGGCTACCAAAAACAACTTAGTCGCCAAAAGTCACGGAATTGGCTACCAAAAATAATATTAGTCGGCAAAAGTCAACTTTTTAGCTACTAATTTTTTTTAGTAGGGGAATGTTGATTATTGGCGACTAAAAAAAATTTAGTAGCTAAAAATATTACAATTGGCGACTAAAAAAATTTTTAGTAGCTAAACATATCACAATTGGCGACTAAAAGAAAATTTAGTAGCCGTAGAAGTACCTTTAGCTACTAAATTATTTGGTAGCCGAATGAAAATAAAAAAATTAATTTTTAATCTTTGCTGACCAAAATCTTGGTCGCCAAATGTTAACTTTCGGCGACAAAATTTCTTTTAGTCGCCAAAGACCTACCTTTAGCTACTACATTTTTTGGTAGCCGAATGAAAATAAAAAAATTAATTTTTAATCTTTTGCCGACCAAAATTTTGGTCGCCAAATGTTAACTTTCGGCGACAAAATTCCTTTTAGTCGCCAAAGACCTACCTTTAGCTACTAAATTATTTGGTAGCCAAATGAAAATAAAAAAATTAATTTTTAATCTTTGCCGACCAAAGTCTTGGTCGCCAAATGTTAACTTTCGGCGACAAAATTCCATTTAGTCGCCAAAGACCTACCTTTAGCTACTACATTTTTTGGTAGCCGAATGAAAATAAAAAAATTAATTTTTAATCTTTTGCCGACCAAAATTTTGGTCGCCAAATGTTAACTTTCGGCGACAAAATTTCTTGTAGTCGCCAAAGACCTACCTTTAGCTACTACATTTTTTGGTAGCCGAATGAAAATAAAAAAATTAACAAAATAGTTATTTTATTTTATTAATAACAATACCATTAGTCTCCACTTGAAAATTTGACTAAACAAAATAGTTATTTTTATTTTTATTTTTAGGTTGTGCACCCACCATCCAAAATTATTAATATCTTATTTTATTTTTTATTATCTCAGAATATTAATTTTAAAAAAAATTAATTATTAAAATAATATGAATTTCTTATTTTGTCCTTTTTTAAATCCATTAATAATATAAAAAGTACAATTATGACAATTGATATTTCTACAAAAATATACTATCAAAAGGTAATTTTGAAAAATTAATATTTTTAAAATGTAATAATTGTATTATAAAAAGAAATTAAATTATGAAAATAGGCTATTATTTTTAGATGGAAGAAGTTGTCGGCTTTCATTTGATGGGTTGAACACATCTTTTAATAATTGGGCCCTCACGCGAAAGGTATGCTAAAATGGGCAACTTGTTATTGGCTGTTTGTCGATAGTTTTACATTGCAAAAATTTAAAGGCATAGTTACAGGTCAGTCTGATGAATTTAATTTTTAATAATAAATTTATTATTTTTAAAAAGTACAATTAAACTATTTATACTTTTTACATCATCATTTTTCAATAACACTAATAAATTAAGAATAAATCAAAATTCACAAATAAAAGACAAAATATCCCAATTATTTAGCATTTTAATAAATTTTTGCGACGGAACTATTTGCGACGGCACACTTTGTCGCTCATTACTCTGTCTCTTTCTCTGTCTCTCTATCTCTTTTCTCTATTCGTCTCTCACTCATCTCTCTCTCTCACTACCCATCTTTTCTACCACATTTACCACTACTGCAAATGCCAAAGACCTACCACCACTCTTCTCTTTCTCTCTTTTACTCATCACTCTTCTTTCTCTGTCTGTTTGTCTATCTGTCTGTGTGTCTTTCGTTCATCTTTCTTCTCTCTATCTCTCTCATTTGTCTTCTTTCTATGCCTCTCTCGCTCATCTCTCTTCTCTCTATCTCGCTCATCTCTTTTCTCTCTCTGTCTCTCTCATTCATCTCTGTTCTCTCTATCTCTCTATTTTTCTATTCTCTCTCTCGTTCATCTCTTTTCGCTCTCTTTCTATATATCTCTCTCATCTCTTGTTTCTCTCTATTTTTCTATATGTCTCTCCCTATCTCTTTCTCTCTCTGTCTCTCTATCTCTCTCTATATCTCTTTATCTCTTTATCTCTCTCTCACTTATCACTCTTCTCTCTTTTTTTCTCTCTTTGTGTCTGTTTGTCTGTCTCTCACTCTTCTCTCTCTCTCTCTTTCTTTCTATGTGTCTATTTATCTGTTTATCTCTCTCCCCCATTGTGTTCACATTGCTCACTCTCTATATCTCTTTCTCTCTTTATCTCTCTCTCTCTCTCTCTCTCTCTCTCTCTCTCTGTGTCTCTCGTCCATCTTTCTTCTCTTTATCTCTCTCATCTCTCATCTCTCTTCTCTCTCTGTCTGTCTTCTCTTTATCACTCTCGCTCATCTCTCTTTGTCTCTCGCTCATCTCTCTCTGTCTCTCTATCGTTTATCTCTTTTCGCTCTCTCTCTCTCTCTCTCTTTGTCTATATCTTTTCATTCATTTTTTCATCTTTCTTTCTCTCTTCTCTGGAGTCTCTCTCACTCATCACCCTTCTCTTTCTGCCTGTTTGTCTATCTGTCTCTCTCTCTTACTCATCTATCTCTTCTCTCATCTCTTTTCTCTCTCTGTCTCTTTCGCTCATCTCTCTTCTCTTTATCTCTTCTCTCATAAAAAATTGTTTTTACCTTTGGCAACCAAAAAGTTTTGGTCGTCAAATAAAAAATCTCTCTTCTCTCTATCTCTCTCTCTATCTTTTTCCCTCTATCTTTCCCTCTCTCTCACTCGTCACTCTTCTCTCTGGCTCTCTCATATCTCTTCGCTCTTTATCTCTCTTGTTCATCTTTCTTCTCTCTCTCTCTCTCTATGTCTCTTTCTCTATCTCTTGTTCATTTCTTTTTGTTGTCTTTCTTTCTCTATCTCTCTTTCTCTGTGTCTATCTCTCGCTCATCTTGTTTCTCTCTCTTTTTTAATCATTCTCTCTCTGTCACTCATCACTTTTCTCTCCGGCTCTCTCTATCTCTCTTGCTTATCTTTATTCTCCCTCTCACTCTCTCTATATCTCTTGTTCATCTCTTTTTGCTGTCTTTCTATTTCTCTTTGTCTATCTCTCGCTCATCTTGTTTATCTTTCTCTTTTTTTCTTTCTCTCTGTCTGTCTGTCTCTCTCACTCATCTCTCTTCTCTCTCAATCGTTCATTTCTCTCAATCACACTCATCTCTTTCTCTGAGCCCATTGTTATTGAAAGAGGAAAAAGTCAAAAAATGAAATGGGTCTCTTTTTCTCTCTGTCTCTTACTCTCTCTCCCCGTTTGTTTTGGGCTATAGAGAGGGTATTAGGACTAGTAATACCAAGGTATTACCAAAGCCCCTGTTTGTTTGCAGAGAAAGGGTTGGGACTATTAGTCCCTTGGTATTGCTAATACCCTTGGAAGGGGGATTGGTAAGGGGGATTGGAAGGGTTGGGACTATTATTTGTTTTATTATTTTATATAAAAATAATTTAACAATTCCTCATTATTAATCCCCTCACTATCAATCCCCTCACTATTAATCCCCTCACTATCAATCCCTTCACTAACAATCCCCTCACTATTAATCCCCTCATTATCAATCCCCTCCATTCTATCTCCCAAAACAAACGGGCCCTCTGTGTCTCTCACTCATTTCTCTTCTCTCTCTTTCACTCATCTCTCTTACTCATTTCTTTTCTCTATCTCTCTCATCTATTTTCAAATATATTTTTTTTCAAATATTTTTTTTTCCAATTATAATGTGTATAATTCCATCATCATAAATAATACAAAAAATAAATATAAATATTTTAGGCCTAGACAAACATGCTTTTCCAATTATAATGTATATTTTTCATTAAAATACTACCCCTATTTCTACCAAAGTAAAAATATAAGAATAATTTTTTATTCATTAAAATAAAAATGAAACAAATAAATTTTCAACCTTCATAACTGAAAAAAATAAAGAATCAAAAAAAAAATAAATTCATTAACTATAAAAAATAATTTATTTTAACAAAAAATAATTTTCTTTTTAAAAAAAGAATCATTTTGTTGTTTTAATATTACCAAAAAAACAAAAAAAAATTCCCGCTCGATTTTCCACCCCCTTTTTTCCATTCCCGCTCGGCTTCCCCCCCCTCCCCATCTCTTGAACCAAAATACCCAATCTGAAAAACCAAAAATCCCCTTCAACCAAAAATCCCTAATTCTTACGGCTCCACCGAATTCGAGAAGATCCGACTAAGATGGTATCCAGGCTACAATCTGTGGAGATCGAAGCCATGGTCGTTTGCCATTCATTTTCCACGATTGTACTAACGGTTGTAGCCACGACTACTGCCGACGAGTGAGGAAAAGAAGAGATGAGAGGCGAGCGTTTAGAGATGGAGGTGCAAGAACAAAGTGAAGAAAAGGTGATCGAAGCCATGGCCGTTTTTGATCTGTTTGGTCATTGATATCTATTTGAATCTCTTTGAATCTATCTATATATATATATATATATATATATCTTGGTTTTTGCTCTGTTTGTTCATTAATGTGAACTAATACTAATGCTGAAAGGTGCGTACTATACACAGAATATAGAATATCTCCAGTTCTGTTCTGTTCTGGATTCTCTGCTTAAAGGGCTGGTTGTCTTCTCTGCCTGTTCTGTTTTCGTGATCTGTTTTGGTGCTTCGAAGTGCTGCTGTAGTGCCTCATCTGGTTTTTATTCATGGCAGTGCTGTAGTGCCTAATCTTTTAATGTTAAGTTTGCCACTTATCTTGTTTATCTAGGTTAGTGTATGGTAGATTATCTGGTGTTAAAATCATTATTATTTTTTTTAATTAGGTTGATCTGCCATGGCCGGTAACTTTTTATTTTTTTTTATTTCTTTTTTATTATGTTTTTTTTTTAATGCCCAATGGCTTGATTTTTGTAATATTCTTTGAGATGAGACATATGACACTAATGTTTTGTCTATGGATTTTTAAATAAAGTGAAACTAAAATCTTGATTGGTTTTAGGAATTCACTCCAGAGGCTGGAAGGTATGATGTTATATGGGTTCAATGGTGTATTGGGCATCTTGCAGATGATGATTTTGTATCATTCTTTAAGAGAGCAAAGGTAAGGTGTCCTACCTTAATTCTTGAGACTTAATTCTTACAACTGAATCATGTAATCATATTGAATTTGACTGAACTAATTTATTATTTTCCAAGTGGTTTCAAATTGACAAGTAATTTACCTTTCACTTAATATGTTTAGAATTTTCTAAGTATATATCAAGGCCCATGTTTGTTTGGTGGACATGACCTTGAGAGTGGATTAATAATCCAACAAAACGCATAATTTGATGTTTGGCTAAGAAAATTGGGATCCGGACTCTGGACATAGTATTTCCCATAATAGAAGATGTTTAGACTAAGAAAGTGTTCAGATTAATTAGTTAAATTGAAAATTTGATAGATTTTCTCTATCCCTCATAATCCTGAAACAATCTAAACATTGGAATGAGATACACAATCCAAAGGGATTTATAAAATAATAATATCATTTAAACTACCCAATCAAACATAACCTAATAGTTTTTATTAGATTATGAAACAATTTGTATTGTATTGTTAATGTTTTAGTACTGAACCATAATATTAGTAGAGATAAGAACATGCCTCACTTCTTTCATGTTGAAGTGAGTACTAACCAACATCAAATGGGATAGGTAATGTGATCACTAAACTGGAACCTCTTGTTGGCTTCCTTCTGCTAGCATGTATGACCAATAGTGGATTTTTTCTCTCCTGTTCACATAGCTGTATCTTAATCTTCTTAGCTTATATTTTATTAATGCCAATATCGCATCTGCATATCCAATATGCTTTTTGTTATTTTTGTTATTTTTGTTATTTTTGTTGTTTCTCTGTTTTTTGGTATTTGGTTTTTGGTGCCTCATAATTGTGAATGGTATTGATATGTTATTGTCATGACTGTTGTTTTTACAAGAACTAGAGTGCGAACTAGAAACATTACTTACTGTGCAAGTCCAGCTTCGATTTTGTGATTTTTGGCCACGAGTAATTTTAATTTTGGGAGTTTTCTTTGTTGTTGTAAATTTAAATTGTTTGATCACACAGATATTACAACACTCTTTCAATTTTATTCGATTCCTTTCTTATGTTGTTTCTTCGTATTCCTCTGTTTCCTCTGTTTTTTTCTCAGGTATACAGAATTTGGTGGTGTAGTTCCTTATAGACCTGTTGAAGACTCAGCATTTTCAGTTGCTAGGTTTATACAAAATAATGGTTCATTCATGAATTATTATATGGTAAGTCAATTGCAAATTATATTATTTATAGAAATAGTTCAGCCCATGTACAATGAATTTTTTTCTTTTCTTTTCTGTATCAGTACCATGGCGGAACAAATTTTGGGCGGACAGTTGCTGGTCTCTTCATTGCCATTAGCTACGACTATGATGCTCCGATTGATGAATATGGTATGATACCCAAAAACAAAAACAAAAACAAAAAATACAAAAAATACAAAGAAAAATGCGTGTAGACACACGCATATATTGTGAGATCATGAGTAAGATTATCGTGCATGTATATATGATACGAATAATTTGTTATCTTGAAGGATTACTAAGAGAACCAAAATGGGGGCATTTGACAAATTTGCATAAAGCTATCAAGCAATGTGAACCAGTTTTGGTTTCCTCGTATCCTGCAGTGACTTGGCCTGGCAATAATCTAGAGGTAGATTAAGCAAAAGCTATCAGGTAAATGACTTGGCCTGGCAATATATACTGTGGTTTTCAACATTTGTCGCTTTTTTGACAATTGAAACTCGCTCCTTTTCATCAGCGGTCAACTATCAGGTAAATGAACTTATTTAGTAATTTTAACAAAAAATTGAAAAGACTTTCATGAAATGAGCTTTGACCTGTATCTTGATTTACTAATGCATGTTTATGGCAGGAACCGTGTACGGGCTGCTAGAGAATCCAAAACTGACATATAGCAACACTGTGAAGTTGAGAGCCGGAATTAACAAGATTTCTTTACTAAGTGTTGCTGTTGGCCTTCCGGTTAGTCCATACCTTCTGATAAAAGTTTACATTCTTGGGATGTTAATGACAGTAATGGAATCTTTCTAAATTCTATTGGATCAATTTCATAATGTCGGTGTGCATTATGAGACATGGAACACGGGGGTTCTTGGCCCGGTCACATTGAAGGGCCTCAATGAGGGGACAAGAGACTTGACAAAGCAACAGTGGTCTTACAAGGTTTGTTTTTGTTTTCATGAGTTTTCTGCTTCCATTTTCTGTTTCCAAGTATACTCTCTACATTTCAAAATGGTAAAAGTCCAAGGCAATGATGAAACCAGTAAGTTTCCTTCAAAGTCGAGTGGTGAAAACAATAATAAAGGGATACCAGAATTTATCAGAAGATAATAATAATAAAGGGATACCGGGATGAAAATAATGCATGATATGGGAAAAGAAGTTCATATAGTTCATAAACAAGCAATAAAAATTAAGATTGATGTTTCTATGTTGGTTGGTCTAAAAGGCGAGAACTTAAAACTGCAAACACTTGATGGAAGTTCCTCTGTTGAGTGGGCTGAGGGATCACTATTGGCTACAAAACAACCCTTGACATGGTACAAGGTAATAATCATCCCAAAACCCCCGTTAACGCCTTTTTATTGATACTTACGAGTTCCATTACCCATAGATGCCAAACGCCACTTAACATAGTGCTTTAATTGTTTATTCATTTCGTACTATTCATCTATTTTTAGCAAATTACAGCGGCATATTGCAAAGTGGGTCTGCTATGTTCACACATAATGCTCTATCGGATTATATCCCAATTATCCTTTATCCTTTATCCTGATGTCTCAAATTATTTCAACTACATCATGAGTTTCTCTAAACATGATAAGACGAGAGAATTGGTGACTGGGGATTTGATCTATGTCTTATCATTATATGTGTTTCAAAACTATCGTTAAAAAAAAAGGCAGTTTATTTTGTCATTAAGATTTGTTAGAATGGACTACTCCATTTCGAGAGAAGTTATTTTGTATTCTGGAGACAATATCCTATACTTTTTACGAATAATATGATTACATAAGTACATTATGTGTCTAAATAAAATAATTTACACGATCATGTGAATTTTGAAGAAAAATTGTATGGCTTAGATTTAACACTTAAAAGTAAGCAAATCAAATTTAAACAAATTTCAAATTTTATTTTTTGGAGTTGGTGGTGGTGGTGGTTCCCAGTTCTTAAATTTTTAACTTGTGGGGAACATTAGAGTCCAGGAATGAAAATTTATGAGTTGCTGTTAATGATCAATTTGTGGTGTTTCTTATCCCTTTGGTATTCTTTACAGGCACGAAGCTGAGCTTGCTGCAGCGGCTAGCCAGCCCCTTCCTGATGATGATGACGATGCATTTGACTAATGCTCATGACTTTAGCTTTTTGCTATCATTTTTCGTGCTCCTTTAGTTAATATGAGTTCTAAAAAAAAAATTTCAACGCTATCGAAGGATTTGTGTATGAGAGGTGAATGTATCGCGGAGAAGAGACCATTTTAGTTATTCTTTAGCCATTGTTTGAAGTCTGGTTGTGGTTGTGCTTTGTGGTAGAATTCTTTAGGCTGCCATATGGATGTTTTGAGTCACTTCAAGTGTTTGCTTCAAGATTTTAAATTATGTATGGATTTAAATTATTGACGTTGGATTAGATTTGGACTGTATGGAATTTGTAATATATATAGAATTGGACGTTGAAGATTACTTTTTTGGATGCTTGGAACTGAAATGTGTGCACGTTGTTGAATGCTTTAATGGTTGATAACATATTTTGGTGTTGATAGATTATATTGTTTTATACAGGTACAGGTTGTAATATAAATGAATACAGGTTGTTTACAATTTTTTTTTTTTTTCAAAAAAAAAACAAAAAATTATTTGGCCACCAAATGTTTTGGTAGCCAAATAGGTAATCAAAAGTTTTGGCTACTAATAATTTAGTAGCAAAAACATAACCCAAAATATTTTTGCCACCAAATAATTAGTAGCTAAAAGATTTGAGAATGAGAGAAAGAAACTATTGGCCACCAAATGTTTTGGTAGCCAAATAGGTAATCAAAAGTTTTGGCTACTAATAATTTAGTAGCAAAAACATAACCCAAAACGTTTTTGCCACCAAATAATTAGTAGCTAAAAGATTTGAGAATGAGAGAAAGAAACAATTGGCGACTAATACTTTAGTGGCAGAAACATAACTTTTGCCGACTAAACTAAGATTAGTAGCCAAATGTGTACTTTCGGCGACTAATTATTTAGTAGCTAAAAGTGATATCTTCCCCGACCACAACAAGTTAGTAGCCAAAAAGCCTCATTCGGCGACTAATACTTTAGTGGCGGAAACATACCTTTTGGCGACTAAACTAAGATTAGTAGCCAAATGTGTACACTTTCGGCGACCAAACAAATTTTAGTCGCCAATACTATCGCCGACAGGGTAAAGGCGACGAGATTAGCGACAAAAAATTTTGGTCGCTAAACACCTTCGGCGACTAAATAAGTGACTTTTGGCGACCAATATTTTGGTAGCCAAAAGTGACATTTCTTGTAGTGTGTGGTATGATGATGGTGGTGGGTGATGTAGTAGAGGTGGTGGTGTAGGAGGTAGTAACTGGTTAAACAAGTTTAAATAAATACTCATGTCTAATTCGTTTAAACTTAATTTTAATTAGATTTACAAAATGCAAGTCATTTAAGTTTGTTTATGAATTGAAACGAATTAGAATAATTTTCAAATGGGTGATATTAGGCAACTTCATGAGTTTGAATTGAATTCATGTGCTCTGATTAAAACATATAATTAACCTATAAACAAGGATAATTTGATTGTATGGTAATGTTATGTGCACAAAAAAATTACAGAATTATGCACACACAAAAAAAAAAATAATAATAATAATAATAATAATATGTAACTAATATTCATTTGGTGTGTGTGATCTCATTACATCTAAAATAAATTTAGATTACATATTAACTGTTTCATATTTTGGGCATTTTAAAAAAAAAAAACTAACCAGCTAGTTTGGTTGAAAATAATTTTTAGAAAATTCTACTTTTTTATTTTTCGTATTTTAATGTTTTCAATGAATTTTTTTTAATATTTTACGTAATTGTTTTTTAATTTTTAGACACACCTAACATAAATACACTTAAAAAGTACAATATTTGTGAAAAAAATCTATAAAAAATACCCTAAATACCAAAAAATACAAAAAATAAAAATAAGAATTCAGTACATTTTTCATATTTTTGTATATTTATTAAAATTTTAAAATATTTTTTCACAAATATTTTACTATTTAGATATATCTAAGTAAAGTACATCTAAAAAAGTAAAAAAATTACTTAAGATTTAAAAAATATTCACTAAAAATAAAAAATAAGAAAAATAAAAAATTTAATTTTTAAAAAATTAAATTCAAACTATTAAAATCAAACACACTGAACATTAATGTTGATTGTAATGCATATCCATGTACCTAAGTTTGGGCCTTTTGCAATTATGTTATATATTTTTTTTTGATAACTGAGTGTCCGGGCCAGCTTTCGCGCACCTCGACTAATCTCAGGGCCCTGAAGTTAACGACCGGGCAAACCTCCAGTGGCCCCAAGGTGTGACTCGAACTCGAGACCTGTGGATTTTATCCTCAATTATGTTATATATGATGATGAAAAAAAGAGGGTAGGGTCTTCATATGTTCCTTCCACGTGCAATAATGCTTTCTTATATACACTAGGGCTGAGCAAGGCCAAGGCGCGGTAATGGGCCGTTCTGTGAGCCGTGGTAAAAAGGGTCCAGTGAAAGGATCTTGTAGTTAGCTCAGTCCAATTGTGGTTATGGTTAGGGGTGGGCGCGGGTCGGTTGCGACCACGGAACCTCCAATCCGCCATCCGTCCGCCAGATTGACGAATTGAAGAAAATCAATCCGCATCCGTCCGCCAATCCGGCGGATGTGGATTGAGCGGATTGGCGGTTTGGCGGATGGATGCGAATCGGTTTGGCGGATTAAAATTTTATAAATTTTCAACATAATTCAACTTGTGCACTTCCTCAAAAAAAAAAAAAAAAAGGAGAGTATTACAGTCAATGACTTAAAAAAGTATTACAATCACTGTATGTCTTATCCAAAGAAAGAAAGTTTGAAACTTTAGAATATCACGATCACTGCATCTCTCATCCACATATTACAATCACAGCATGATTCATCCCCATAAAGTATTACAATCTGTGATTCTTAAAATATAATAACAATTCAAACCACCAAAACCATGAACAGAGCAGTAGTAGAGATTGAATATCTCTGTATTGTTACATCTACATATGTTTTTGAAAACAAAAACCAACCAGCATATATCATATTTTCTATTTATTATTTTTAGAGTTAGATTTAAAAACTAAAAAATATAGATGAATAATACGTTTATTTTTTTCAATGCAAAAAATATATTCAAGTTGAAAACTTTTTTTCAATAGAATATTTAAATTCTTTTTTAATTGAAAACACAAACATAATATTTAAACAAATTGAAAATACAAAGTCTTATAAATTATTATGGGTGCTTGTGATTTGGCGGTTTGGCGGTTCGGTTGCGGCCAAAAAATCTCAAATCCGCCATCCGTCCGCCAAATTGGCGGATTGGAGAAAATCAATCCGCAACCGTCCGCTCGTCATCACGCATCCGTCCAAAATGCGGCGGATCGGTTCGGTTCGGTCGGTTTTGGCGGATCGGTATATCCGCTGCTCACCCCTAGTTATGGTTACCACGGTCGGTATGGTGATGTTTAGCCCGGTTATGGTATTCAAAATTGAGGTATTCGAGCTTCTTGTGGTGGACCTTACTCTCGTTAGCTCGGTCAAAGCTTACTGCGGTTAGCTCGGTCTCAACGGACCAAATCGAGGTACAAACAATGAAGGGAAGAATCGAGCTAGTTGGAGCTAGGTCGTTTCTGCCGCTTTAACATGGCCATGTTAGCTCTGTCGTTTTGTCGTACTACCGAGGTAAAACCATCTCACTTGGTTTAAGCAGTGAGGGGGTGTTGAAGGATAAACATTATCTTTCAGGAGTGTGATTCCTAGCAAGACTCTACATGGAGGAATAAGAGTCCTACTAGGATTGTGCCGCATGGAGCCTATAAAAGCTCATAACAGAACCTATGGAAGAGATAACACAACTTTGATTCTCGAATACACAGAGCTTTTTATCTATTTGTCTATTTTGCTGACTTAGGCATCGGAGAGGTATTCGGCACACACCAGCCGGCTAGCTCACGTTTGTGTTTTCAGGGAGTAAAGTGACGACGTTTGGAGGAGCGTAGACTTGATCAACAGGATTATACGAGAACATTATTTCTTGCTCGTACAATTGCCACCGTCTGTGGGAATTCCAGAAAGAGCAAAACCTCTTGATCAAGTTTTTCCTCTCTAGTCGGAAGCAATGGTGCACAATGAAGACTTGCCACAATCAGCTATCGACAGACAAACCCCAGAGGGGGGTGGGAGGCGCGAAGGTTTGCCTTCTATCCCTCTCATGGCGAATTTAGAACCCCAGCGACAGAACCCCCGGAGGGATGCAAGGGGAAGGCGGGCTAACAGCCCCCGTCGCTCCCAAAGTCCTGAAAGACAGAGGCGGAGGATCGACCCTCAAGTTCTGGAAGATCGCGTGAGGGAGCAGGATGAGTTTATACGAAGGATGGCGGCGGACATGGAGTCAATGAAGCGCCAGATAAAGGGAAAATGGGTGGCGACAGGAGAGGGGCGCAAAAGCAACACGCCCTCTCGCCACTCGGAAGATCGTGATAGGCATACCACATCATCACAAGCGGAGAGTAGGAGCCTGAGAACAGGCAACACTCAATCAAGGACTTCCAGGACTCGTCACTCCAGGTCTGAGAGAATGAGAACTGAGAGGTCGTATACTGAGGGAAGCACCTATCGGCCCTCACACACTCACCGGACGTCATCTAGGCACACGGAGTTGCCCAGATCATCTGACTTGCGAACTGTGCTTGAAAAAAGGGCACGATGGAAGGAGGATGTCAGGGCACACGACTCGCGCAAAGTTTAAGCCCTTCAGCGATTGGCCCCTCGAACGCATGGCAACGTCAAGGTAGGAATGCCAATGCCGCGCCTTGCTTATGAACCAACAGATAAAGCATTAGCCAGGTTGCAGAGCTCACCGTTCGTTCCAGCAATTGAGAACGCACCACTACCTATGGGCTTTCACCAGCCTAAATTCACCACTTATGAGGGGAAGACGGACCCCTAGATGTACTTGAGCCACTTTTGCCAGGTTATGGCAGTATACCGGCGAAACGAGGCTTTAATCTACATTCTATTTCCATCCAGCCTAGGCGACCTAGGTCTAACTTGGTTCGAAAGGCTACCGAAAGGCAGTATCGCCTTCTGGGCACAATTGGCAAAGGCGTTCATGACAAGGTTTAGAACGAACACCAAAACACCAGTGGAGATCGATCAGTTACTCTCCATTAACATGGGCGACAATGAGACGTTAAGATCCTACAATAGTCGTTACTGGAAAACATTTAACCAGATTGGGGATTGCCCTACAAACCTCGCAATTGCACAATACGAACGGGGCCTACTAGTCGACAACAAGTTGAGGGACTCAATTACTATAACGCCACCCCTCACGATGGAGGCCTTGATGGAAATAGTGCACCAGCATATTCGGGTGGAGGAAGATGGCGCCCGTGCTAAAGCGAAATCTGGCACAACAGCAACACCAGATAAAAAGACTTCAGTAAAAGTCAACATGGTAGAACAACCAAGCAGGAATGGGTGAGGCAGGCGGGCCAACAGAGAGGACCCAGACAAAAGGAAGTTGAGAGTTCACATTGCCATTACCACGGTGTTTAAAAACCAATCTACCAAATTCTCAGTGAGATACGCGACGAACCTTTCGTCCGATGGCCAGCCAAATTGGGAGAAGCCCAAAAAGACTACGACAAAAGGTCCCGATGCACCTTCCATAATGAAAAGGGACACCGCACTGAAAATTGTACACCATTAAGGTAGCATTTGGAGGAATTAGTGGCAGCTGGGCACCTAGACCAGTACGTAGAAGGAGGAACACAGCCAGCCCCTCAGAACCACAACTACCCAGACGGAATGCCAGTCGACGCCCCACCTCAAGGCGTAATTAATGTAATACATGAAGTATTCGAACTTGAGCGGGTATGTGAGCTTAGGGGAATGATCAAAAAGGCTGAGCACTTAAGGGAGGTATTAAGTGCACAACCTGCCATAAAAAATGGGAGAATAGAGGCCACTAATGTAATATCTTTTTCAGACAAAGATTTGGCAAGGATATATTGCCCTCACAATGATGCACTGGCTGTTACTCTACGCATCAAGGGTTTCGACGTTAAGCAGATTTTGATTGACCAAGGAAACTCATGTGAGATAATGTATTACAAAACCTTCAAACAACTGAAACTGGAGGACAAAGACTTGGCACCTGCAACATCTCCCCTAATCGGATTCAACTCGATGCCAGAATGGCCAGTGAGCAAGATAATCCTCCTAGTCAAAGCAGGAACCATGACAAAATGTGATAACCCTCGCCTCTGATTAGTGCTAATCTCTGATTGAGCATGATACGTAATTGAACAGACTGAAATTCTGAACTGAACGCATGAGTATGTTGTTTAATTGCATTTTTATCTGTTAGTCATTAAATGATCTGTTCATGTTTTAACTTTGAACTGCGAATTGAAAGTCTTATCAGCGACCAACTCAGAAATTGACTGGTATTTTATGCTAATTAGAATTTATGTGATTTTATGGTAGATTTAATTGAAATGTGATTTGGTATGATTAAATTAGATTAAATAATGTTAAATTACATTAGTTGGCTTTATTTTCTCTTCTGTCACTTAGTGGGCCACTTCCACAAAACATCTTGAGGCTTAATTCATATATGTTTGGCACCTTCTTCAGTCATTTTGAGACCAAAACCGTGAGAGTGAGAGAGTGAGATAGGAGAATTGGTTTCAATAAGAGATTAACTTGGAGAATTAGAAGGAATTGAAAGGATTTTGCAAAATTGAGCTTGTAGACCTTGAATTCAAGACCTAGGTAAGGAATTCATCTTCTTGAATGTGAATTTAAGTCATTTCTTGCATGATTCATGGAGGAATAGGAGCTTAAGGTCAAGAATTAAATTAAAGTGTTGAATTGAATAGAAATTCATGCATGCATGTGCACATTCTTGAGTTTTGCGGTCTTTTCCGTGGAATTTGCTACATGCATGTTCATATTTTGATTATAGTTCATGAATTCATCATGTTTTTGGAAGGATTGAGTTATTTGACCATGTATTTGAAGCTTTGAATTTAATTGAATACATGCATGTTGCGTTTGGGCTTCGTTCTTGAAGTTTATTTGAAATTGTGTTCAATTGGCTTACCTTTGGGCTTGATTTTACAAAATTGATCTTCAAAACATGTTATATTATGGGTTTAAAGTGTTTTTCAAGAAAATGGGCCCAAGAGGTTGAGTTTTGAGGTGTTAAATGCTTGGTTTGAGCTTGGGAGGCAAATCTAGAAATTCCAGAATTTGGCTTCCTCGCTCGAGCGAAGTATTCCACGCTCGAGCAACCATTGTTTGTTCAGAGCTCCGCTCGAGCGATGGAATGCTGGCTCGAGTGCAAATTGCAAGCTCTCAGGTTTTTGGTGCATGCAGACGCACGCTCGAGCGAGAGAACCTACGCTCGAGCGAGGATTGTGTCTCACGCTCGAGCGAGCGTCGAGCGGGGATTTTCAACATCCAGCACTTTTTGCATTTTTACAGACCGCTCGAGCGAGGAAGTCCACGCTCGAGCGACCCCACTGTTTTGACAAGCTCGCTCGAGCGAAGAAAGCCACGTTCGAGCGAAACCCCTGTTTTCTGAAAATTTTGAAAAGTGTTTTAAAGTACATCTTTGCATCCTCATTTCATCATAGGCATTCCTAGGCCTAGTTTAAGGCATCTTAATGAGGTTATTGATGTAGAACCACATCGAGTCAAGATAGGGACTAAGTTGTTGATTCCTAAGTGTGTAACTTAGTATGTGTTCATTCTGTAACTGTGTAGGGTTGGCATCCGAGGACGCTCATTAGCTGCCTATAGCCCAGTGCTCTGTGAGTAACAATGTTGTAAAGATATGTTCAATTATGAATATTTTCTGAATGATCAACTGTTCTGTTTACTGAAACGTTATTGTTTAATGAACGAATGTTTGTCCTATTTGTGAACTGTATTCGTGGCATCCTTAGCAACTTACTGTTACTGCTACTGTCACAGAGATCTCTGTCGGTTCCCAAGTTTGGAACTACTACTGTTACTGTTATGATGGCCATCAACTGACTGTTCGGTCTGTTAAGACCTACTGTACTGTTTTGCTATTTGATGTACCACATATAACTGCTATGGTTTCTAAATGACTGATATGACTGTTTTTTGACTGAAAGGACATTCATTCTTAACCTCTTTACACAGTTGTTATTCACTAGGCTTTAGCTTACTGTTTATATTTAAATGTAGGTGTTCAGGCACTGGATCGATGCTAGGAGCATCGGGGTAACTCCCTTTTTGTCAAGCCAACCATCGTGCCTCACTTCGAGGTTCCATGTCAGTCCAAGCCAGGGCTTTTTGGGGTGTCTCAGTTCACCCTTTTGCTTCTGTTCTGTAATACTGTTTTAGACTTGTACTGTACATTTTGAAAAAGGGACTTGGTCCCTAACCTGAATGTTTGTACATACGATGTATATATGTTTTGCTTATGAATGTGAATATGTTCAGAAAAAGTCGTTTTACATACAGACTGTCACAGCTCATTAGACATCTTTTATTACTATTTTGGCTTCCGCCAGCCCTTATACTCTGTATTACTGTCTTGACTGTTAAGTAGGCCTTCGGTAATCCCAAATTACTGGTCGGTTACGGTGCTAAACCCATAGGGGCGAGTTTGGGTCGTGACACAAAATAGGTGGAATTCTGGGTATTGAAAGTCCCTTCCACCTACAACATAATCTTGGGGAGGACATGGTTGCACGCCATGCGATCGGTAGCCTCAACCTACCATCAAGTATTGCGGTTCCCCAACGAAGCCGGAGTAATTGAAAAGGTCTTTGGAGACCAAATCATGTCAAAACAATGCTTCGTCACAGTAAATGGCAACCGCGCTGCAAAAAGATATGTACAGATGGTGGAAGAACCTGAGAGCAATGAACTGTTTGCGAATGTTGGCAAGGCAGCTGAACAGAAGGCGGTGAAAGACTTGGTACAGGTAAGGATAGATGAAAAAGACCCAGAAAAGTTCTGTTTGCTTGGTTCGTCTTTGTCCAGCACTGAGAGGATAGAGGTCATGGAATTCTTAACCTCTAACATCGAAGTGTTTGCCTAGACACTGTATGACATGCCTGGAATAGACCCAAACTTCATCTGTCACCAACTGAACGTCCACCCAACTGCCAGACCAATTATACAGCGCACTCACAGATCAGCACTCCACCATGCCGAGATAGTGGCGGAAGAAGTAGGAAACTTGCAGGAGGCAGGAGCTATCAGAGAAGTGCACTATCCCAGGTGGATCTCTAATACCGTAGTAGTGCCAAAGAAGAATGGCAAATGACGTGTCTGCGTGGACTACAAAACTGTCAATAAGGCATGCCCAAAGGACAACTTTCCCCTACCATGGATAGACCAACTGGTAGACCTAACGGCAGGACACAATCGACTTAGCTTCCTTGATGCGTACAGAGGTTACCATCAGATCGCTATGTATGAACCAGATCAGGAGGTCATATCCTTTACAACACCCAGAGGATTATCCTGTTACAAGGTCATGTCCTTTGGCCTAAAAAACGCAGGGGCAACATTCTAGCGGATGCTCACCAAGAGGTTTGAACCATTGTTAGGTAGAACAATGGAGGCTTACATAGACGACATGGTGGTCAAGAGCAAGGATGAGAAGGACCATCTCAGGGACCTAGATGAGATGTTCCAGATTATAAAGAATAACAAGTTGCACCTAAATGCATCCAAGTGTGCATTCGGCGTAGGATCGGGCAAATTCCTAGGCTTTCTGGTGATCAACCAAGGTATAGAAGCAGACCCCTCTCAGATCAAAGCAATCCAGGATCTGGAAAGGCCCAACACAGTTAAAGAGATGCAACATCTCACTGGCCTAGCAACCGCGTTCAACTGGTTCATAAGTCGGTTGTCAGACCGATGTCGACCATTCTTCCAAGCACTAAAGGCCAAGTTTGAGTGGGATGAAGAATGCGACCGCGCCCTAGAAAGCCTCAAAGAGTACATGTCTTCTCCACCGTTGCTAGTAACCCTAATACCTGGAGAATAACTCTTTTTGTACCTGGTAGTTTCACAGCACACAGTCAGCGTGGTGTTGGTCAGAGCGGAAGGAATCTAACACCTGCCCATCTTTTATGATAGCAAGACCTTGTTGGGCGTAGAAACCAGGTACTTACCATTGGAAAAACTAGCCTTAGCATTGATGATGGCCTCAAGGAAGCTGTCGCATTACTTCCACGCCCACACCATAATCGTCATAACTGCTTTTCCCTCAAAAGCCTTGTTTGAGAGGGTGAACTTTTCTGGGCAAATCTTGAAATGGGCGGTGGAATTGGGGCAGTACGATATCAAGTTTCAACATAGAACCGCAATAAAAGCCCAAGCTTTGGCAGACTTTGTGGCAGAGTTCAAAACCAGGAAGTCATTACATTTGCCCAGTGGATTTGACTGGCACAACAGAAAAGGGAATGGAGAGTGCCGCAGGAACTGCGTAACCCCCAAGACAAGATGCCCAGCCATATCCCAAGGCATACCGGATTGAAGAAAGGAAAGAAGAGGCAAACCATGCTACACCAAGCAAAGACTCATCAACAAGTAAAAACTTGGTACAATCAGATAGTAAAGGGCAAACAGTAGATGTGGAATTTAAAGAAGACATCAGCAATACTCACGACCCCAAGTCATCATCTGACCCCTCCACTTGCTGGAAACTATTCGTAGGAGAGATGTGGAAGCTCTTCGTGGATGGAGCATCCAACAGGCATGGTGCAGGACTTGGCATAGTCCTCATCTCTCCAGATGGCCTAATAGTGGAACAAGCAGTCAACCTTGGCTTCCCAGTATCAAACAACGAGGCGGAATATGAAGTACTTTTAGTAGGCCTGAAATCAGCACTCTATATGAAAGCAACCGAGCTAATGGTTTACAGTGACTCCAGCTAGTTGTAAACCAAATTTCAGGTGACTACGAGGCAAAGGATAAAAGGATGGCTAAGTACCAAGAGTTAGTCAGAAAGGAGATCATGAAGTTCGAAGTAGTGCGGATAGAGCAGATTGGCCGAGAAGAAAACAACAAAGCAGACGAACTAGCAGGCTTCGCTTCGATGGTAGATACATCCAATCCACATCCATTACTGATCGACTTTCTACCAAAACCAAGCATTGAAAAACCCGAAGTAGCAGAGGTATGTTGTGCCGAACTAGGCCCTTTATGCATAGATCCCATTATAGTGTTCTTAAAGGATGGCATTTTACTCGAAGAGAAGAAAGAGAGCAACAAAATAAGAGCAAAGTCACAGTGATTTTGGCTCTCTCCATCAATGGTCTTGTACAAGAAATCCTTCACAGGACCGTACCTGAAATGTGTCCATCCTAGCAAGGTCGAGGCATCGTTGTTCGAGATATACAAAGGCGTATGCGGAAGCCACCAAGGAGGAAGATCATTGGCCTACAGAGCAATTTCGCAAGGATATTGGTGTTCTTACATGCAAGCAGATTCAGAGAAGTATGTCAAGAAGTGCGAGAAATGTCGGAAGTTCGCACACCAAATACATCAACCAGCCAGAGAGCTTCTACCATTAACTAGCCCATAGCCCTTCGTAATGTGGGGCTTGGACATAGTAGGACCACTTCCAACGGCATCCGGCAACAGAAAGTTCTTTCTTGCAGCAACAGACTACTTCACAAAGTGGGTAGAGACAGAAGCACTCGCATCAATAAAGGAGAAAGATGTGAAGAAGTTCGTCTGACAGAATATCATCACTCGGTTCGGCATACCCAAGGCTCTAACATCTGACAACGGCACTCAGTTCGATGGCAAAATTTTTAGGGGCTTTTGTGAAGATTACAAGATAGAATTCTATAACTCTACACCGGCATACCCCCAAGCAAATGGCCAGGCAGAAGCATCAAACAAAGTTGTCTTGGATGGATTGAAAAAAAGATTAGAAAAAGCAAAAGGAAAGTGGGCTGAGGAGTTTCCTCATGTTTTATGGGCTTACTATACCACACCTCGACGATCAACTGGAGAAACACCTTTTTTCTTGGCTTATGGCATGGAAGCAGTAATCCCACTGGAAGTTGGCCTCCCCACAATTAGAAGTGAAAATTTTGATCCAGACTTAAATGAAGAAGCCATAGCATTAGAGCTTGACCTTGCGGAAGAAAGAAGAGAAAGAGCACTGGTTCACATTGCCTCATACCAGTAGGAGTTGTCCAGAAAATATAACAAGACAGTACATCCGAGGCAATTCAAGATTGGAGATTGGGTACTGCGTAAAGTAATCGGCAACACTTTGGTACCCGGGGATGGCAAGTTAGGGCCTAATTGGGAAGAACCTTACAAAGTGGTTGGATTAGCAGGAAAAGGGGTATACCACTTGAAAGATGGAGACAACAAGGCCATTCCCAGGCCATGGAACACTGCCAATCTCAAACTATTTTATTTTTAGCCTTTCTTTAAAGTACTTGTAATTTTTCTTTTTTTCAATAAAGCAAGTAGTTTCTTTTTCAGCATAATGGTTTTCTTCTGTAAAAGTTATTTTAGTGAGCTAGGGGCAATAAAAGCAGTGTTGGCCGGAATAACCAACACTTGACCTAAGTTGACAGGAATAACCAACTTTGAGATCTCTTCAGCTAAGATCAGGATCTAGGCTGAAGAGGTTGGCTGGAAAAACCAGCACTTACTTCTCCTAAGCCGAGATAAGGATCTGGGCTGCAGGAAGTTTGGCCAGAATAACCAAACACTTTGCTTTAAGTTGGAAAGAATAACCAACTTTAAGCTCTCTTCAGCCAAGATCAGGATCTAGGCTGAAGAGATTGGCTGGAAAAACCAACACTTACTTTTCTTAAGTCAAGATAAGGATCTGGGCTGCAGGAAGTTTGGCAGGAATAACCAAACACTTTGCTTTAAGTTGGCAGGAATAACCAACTTTGGGCTCTCTTCAGTCAAGATCAGAATCTAGGTTGAAGAGGTTAGCTGGAAAAACCAACACTTACTTCTCCTAAGCCGAGATAAGGATCTGGACTACGGGAAGTTTGGCAAGAATAACCAAACACTTTACTTTAAGTTTGTAGGAATAACCAATTTTGAGCTTTCTTCAGCCAAGATCAGGGTCTAGGCTGAAGAGGCTGGCTGGAAAAACCAACACTTACTTCTCTTAAGCCGAAGATAAGGATCTAGGCTGCAGGAAGTTGGCTGGAAAAATCAACATTTATTACTTTTCAGCCGAGATTAGGATCTAGGCTGAAAAGGTTGACTGGAATAACCAACTTTAAGTACTCTTCAGCCGAGATAATGATCTAGGCTGAAGAGTGGTTGGCTGGAATAAACAACTTGAAGTACTCCTCAGCCGAGATAAGGATCTAGGCTGAAGAGTGGTTGGCTGGAATAAACCAACTTTAAGTACTCCTCAGCCGAGATAAGGATCTAGGCTGAAGAGTGGTTTGCAGGTGTGGAATAAAACCGAGCAAAAAGGTGAAAGAATTGAAGATTTCATTCCAAAAGTGCATTACAATGAGGGGCCGTAGCCCGGTTACAAACTTCATTGATAGCAAAAGAAGAAAAATACAAAATCAGGCAAAGAGATCTTCCAGATCGGTGTCCAAATCAACCCGGGCTTCACCCAAAGGTAGCTCGGTTGTGGCAAGCACACCTTCGTTGAGCTCGGTCGAGGGCACCGCGTTTGTCACAGTAGGGGAAGGCGGGATGGAGACCACCGGAGTGGGAGAGATAGACTGGCGACCGAGCCGGACGTTGTCTTCAGGAGCAGGATTCTCGTCGTCCTCTCCTACTTGAAAAAATCTTTGTTGAATGGCGTTGGCATACTCCGCCATGTAGCTCGGTATGAAATGTGGAGGAGGGTTCAGGAAGACCTCGGTCTCTTGGCCATGACCGAGCTGCGCCACGGCTGCCTTCCACCCACATTTGAAGAAAATATCCTTAGCAGCTTCGCACTGAAGGATATAGGTGGCTTCACCTTCTTTGTCACCGCGGTTTTTCGTGTCTTCCACCTTCTTCTCCAGTTCGGTTATCTCGGTGTTCTTCTTCCTCTCGACTTTAGCCAACTCACGCAAATAGCGGTCCTTCAGTTCGGTCAAATTCTTTTGTTTGTCCGCCTCCGCTGAATCCATTAGCCCGGTGAGACGGGCGACTTCTGATTGAAGCTCAGCCATCTTCTTCTTAGCCTCGTTTAGCTCGACTGTTTTGTTATCAGCCTCAGTCACGGCCAGCCTTGTTGTCTTGCACAGTTCCAGCACACGCTTATGCGCAATGTGGTTTTTCTGCATGGCCTGCGAAAGGAGAGAAAGCAAATGAGTAAAAACCGAGCAAACAGATGGTGTAAAATGAAAGACGATTAGGAGTACTTACCAACACCATTGACTTCGTCCCCGACCGGATGGCCTTTAGCTCAGTCAAATGGTCATGATGTTCCATATCAGGGGACAAGCAGACACTCCTGGCCAGGTTAAAGGTAAGAGTATGATCTTTGTCTACTATAACCGAATCTGTGTTTTGTATACCTCGGTTCTTAAAAGTAAGTTTTGGGGCCCAATCAGAAGATTTAGCCCGGTCGGAACGTTCGGGCTCTAAGCTGGGCGAAGTGATTTGCGCAAGCACGATTTCATTCTCGTCAACAAGGCGTGGCTCGGTTGTGGAAGTCCGAGCTCACTTGCTGGGCCGAGATGATGAAGATTAGGCAGTTGGAAGCGCTACCACGGCCTCTTGAGTTTAGCCGACTTGTGGTACCTCGGGTTGGTTTGTTTCAGTGATAAGTGCTCTGACTGCCCTTTTCTTGGCCATTTCTTGCTCTTCTATTAATGGAATAAGGTTGATTTGTGGAAGGGTTGGATCAGGTTCTGGTGATGGCTCTAGAAGGAAGTCTGTTACCCTGATCTTCCGCCTGCTGCTGTATCTATATGTCGGCTTGAAGTTGAGTAGCTGGGCCTAACCTCGATTAGGATATCTTAGCACGATGCGGAGTGCATCAAGATTGGGGTAACTATACTGGGACTTTAGATGGTTCAAATCTGCATAAAGAGAAAAAAGACAACGGTTGGTGCGGTTCAAAGCTTACAAACGGAGTAAAGAATGCACAAAACTAAGCCGAGGTAATTATACCAGCTACTCCTTTATTCCAGTTGATGCGGTCTCCTGGTATTTGGGCTTCCTGGTCTTCAAAGTTACCAGAAATCCAGAAAAAATTGTCGTCATTTACATCTTTGTCTGGGTGTTCTTTATTATCTTTTCTCGATGGCGTCTTATTCTTAAATAATAAACCCAGCCATCTTCGTTCTGGCCTAGAGAATACTGGTGAAATAGCTCGGCTAAACCGAGGTTGAGGCCAAGCCGGCGATTTAGCTCAGTGATGCCATTTATTATTCGGTAAGAATTGGTGGAAAGCAAGGTAGGGCAAAGATTTGTTTGCCTAAGGAATTCACAAAGGAGTGGTTGGACGGGGAATCGAAGTTCGGCTTCTACTGTGGATATAACATTGAAAGGGACAAAACTCGGTTTTCCCAGGGAATGGTGTCTAGTTCGGCTAAACTAAGGTGGACATCATCGGGGATGTTGTAGTCCTTGCGGAATTCGGCGATAGCCCCTGGAGAGTTTACTAAAAATGTATACTTCTCCATGTGGACTAGAATTATGTATAATTTAGCCCGGTGTTGAGATGACCATCAGTATCTCGGTTGAAAGTGCAAAGGTGTGCCTGGTCAACCTAAGTCAGTCTGCAAAGTGAAAAGGAGAAGTGTTAAGTGCAGATCGATAGGCCGTGCTAAAAGTAACAAAGGTAAAATAAATGTTGTCCTGGCTCGGCTACGTAGGATACTTTCCATTCTTAGCTCGATTTGAGCTAGGAACTTTAGTCCGGCTAAGTAAATGAGAAGTTCGTAACCCGGTTAAAGCTTATGGTACAACATTCTTAGTTCGGTTTTGACTAAGTCAGAGAGCTGGTTTGGCCCCAAGTTATAGCTCGGTCGTTGGTTGAGGTTTTCTAGTGTGGTATTGCGCAAACCTAATATAGTTCGCTAGCTCGGCTAAGTGAAACAGAAGGTACTTAGACTTATTGAAACTACTGGTATAGCGTGAAGTTTTAGTCCGGTTGTTAGAAGAGTTATCCAGTCTGGCTAGGCTTGCATCTCATACAAACTAGATCCTAGTTCGGTTGGAGTATTATTTTGATCAAAAGCGTCGTTTCTCAGGTTGTTCGTGAATTTAGTGGTTCTATTACACGGTTTTTTCCCAGAAAAATGGAAGCTAAAAAAAGTATGCTTTGAGAAACATATGAATAATATGCTATGTATCACAAAACAGTACGAAATAAACGAAAATAAAACAGATTTGAGCCACATACCAGTCGAGAATGAAGGGACTGAAGATGGAAACAATATCAGCGAAAGCACGAGATTCGCAGGCACTGTGTTTACGAGAATGAAGGTTCAGAGGCAAGGAGAAAGAGAAGATGAATAGTAGAAATGGGTTGATTCAAAAAGTAGGGTCTTGTTTTGTGTAAAGGCATGAGTAAAGGCGGGACTATTCAAAATTTTCAGAGTACGAGGGCGGCGCAGCCAGTTGTACTTGACCAATGGTAGCTAGCTACGTGTTCATGTGGATAGGAAATGATTCAGTTACACAGACTAAAAAGACGTTTTGATCGGACAGATGAGTAGTCCGGTGTCAATTTAGCTCGGTTGAAAGGCTAAAAGTTAGCTCGGCTGGTAATAGGTAATCTCAATCATGCTACGCAGATGGAATTAAGGGGTAATTGAGAGGGGAGTTTTTATATGCACTAGGGCCGAGCTAGGCCAAGGCGCGGTAATGGGCCGTTCTGTGGGCCGCGGTAAAAAGGGCCCAGTGAAAGGACCTTGCAGTTAGCTCGGTCCAATTGTGGTTATGGTTACCACGGTCGGTATGGTGATGTTTAGCTCGGTCATGGTATTCAGAACTGAGGTATTCGAGCTTCTTGTGGTGGACCTTACTCTCGTTAGCTCGGTCAAAACTTACTGCGGTTAGCTCGGTCTCAACGGACCAAACCGAGGTACAAACAATGAAGGGAAGAACCGAGCTAGTTGGAGCTCGGTCGTTTTGTTGTACTAAAACCATCTCACTTGGTTTAAACAGTGAGGGGTATTGAAGGATAAACATTATCTTTCAGGAGTGTGATTTCTAGCAGGACTCTACATGAAGAAATAAGAGTCCTATTAGGTTTGTGCCACACAGAACCTATAAATGCTCATAACAGAACCTATGGAAGAAGTAACACAATTTTGATTCTCGAATACATAGACTTTTTTGTCTATTTGTCTATTTTGCTGACTTAGGCATTGGAGAGGTATCCGACATACACCCGTCGACTAACTCATATTTTTATTTTCAGAGAGTAAAGCAACAATATTTGAAGAAGCATAAACTTAATTAATAAAATTATAGGAGAATATTATTTCTTATTCGTACGCAATGCATATCCATGTACCTAAGTTTGGGCCTTTTGCAATTATGTTATATATGACGATGAAAAAAAGAGCGTAGGGTCTTCATATGTTCCTTCCACGTGCAATAATGCTTTCTTTTGTATCAAGCTGCGACAAGTCCTTCTCCACTCCCACTCGTACGGCAATTGAGAATTTTCTTGGGACCTCAAGGTGTTTTTTTGGATGCCAAGTTTAAATTAAAAATTAGGGGAAATTAAAAAAAATTATAAAAAAGGAATTTTTTTTATAAATATTTATAATTAAAATCATATATATGTATATATATATTTATTTTTACTCTTGTGTAATAATTTCCCAAAATTCCTTTTAAATAGTAATTTTCTCTAATTTTTTTTTTTAAAAAAAAAATGTGTTTTTGTTTTTTTTTTTTGAAAGGGAGTGATTTGGGATTTATCCTCAGTGCTATAAATAGGGTTGTAAACCAACAAAATCACCTAAATCACAGTTAAATCACAGTTTATATTTTTCTAGTTTGAAGTTGTTTGAAATTCGCTTGTTACGCAAGTTAGACTTAAATACATATTAAAATTTGTTAAGTTTATATGTTAAGTTTAAACAACTTATTATTTGATTGGATAAATTTATATTGCTCGAGTTCGACTCATTAAAAACTCGTGTGAGATTAACTCGTTACGTGAACAAGTTAAGATTAAACATATTGACAATTAGTTAAGTTTTCAAATTAAGTTTAAAATAATTTTATGTGTCAACTAATTCTTTTAAAAAATTTATTATAGGAATGCTAGTTATATATTATTTACTATTAGAATGATGTGATAATGATATTCTTATAATTAAATTTCATTTAAATGCACACTTTATTTCAAAATAGTAAATCCCAATACAATTAGATAGCAAGAAAAGTTCCAAAAACAACAGCAAGAAAAGTCTTTGATTATAATTAATTAGTGAAACATTATACATCAATAAAAATATTGGGGTTATATTTTTTTAAAATTATTTTTTATAATCGAGAATTGAGGATCGATCATAGATAGAATTTGAACAACTTAACATTCTAGTTAAACCTCACATTATATTGAGATGATTAAACCAAAAGCAATTATAGTTGTAATTTCTTAAACAACTTTGCTGGGACCCAGTAACCCTCCCAGTGTCACATGTCAACCTATCATTGGTTGAAAATAAAAAATAAAAAATAAAAAAATTATTTTTTAAGTCAATCACAGAGGACTCTCAACATCCCCACTGGAGCCTCAAGCTTTATTCATTTTTAAAAAGAACACTAGAAAAGCATAATATGATTAATCACCTTAATTTGGAACAATAGATTTTCTCTAACCGACCAATCAACAAACTGGCTGGTGCTGAATTGTCAACATCTTGGGAGGTGATTTTTTATATATAAAAAGGGAATCAAATTAATTTAGGAAAGCTTTTGAGTGAGAGAGGTACCTTAAACATGAGTTCCCAACTTTTTCACTAATCATTATTAGTGTCTCCCCCTAGTCCCTGCATTTAAAATACAACTTAAATGCCAACATGAAGTTACCTAGAAACTTTGTGTGAGAGAGAGAGAGACACAGAGAGAAGGGGTTAGAGAGAGAAATATATACTCTCTCTCCATGTGAGTCTGATTTGGGAAGAAAGGAAAGAGGTGGGGGCTTAACAAACAGGTCACATGGAGGGAGGAGGACATGATTTTAACAGGTTCCCCTCCTTTCCCTTTTCTTTCACAGCTCATCCTCTCCCCCTACAGGGCTATATCCTTCAAGTCCACACCATGCCACTATCCAATATACAATAGAAAAATTCTATTCATACCATAAATAAATAAATAAATAAATAAAAATTCTTCTTGTACCTTTAATTTCAAGTTGATTAATGAAATTTTTCTTTGCTGATCAAAAAAAATAAATAAATAAATAAATAAATACAAGAATGATATAAAAAAAAATAATGTCTAATTAGTATACATTAATGTATGTTTGGGAGGGGAATGATTGAATATACATCTAACTTTTGGCATAATACACAAAATGGTGGTCCCAAGACTTGAACCCATAACCTCAAGGTTATATTAAGATCAGTTTTAACCATTGAACCAATGATTATCCCTAAATACAAGAATGATATAACCGTGATAATTTATAATCATAATTATTTTTATTTTAAAATAAAAAAAATTTATATTCGATCGAATAATTCTATATAAAAAGTCGGTATAAGTTAATTTATTTATTTATTTATTTATATATCATTACACTATATATCATTACTATTAATATCTCCTCAAGTGGTCCTCTTCCATGTAACTCTCCTCTACATCCATAACGCTTGTACAAACTCGAACTTAGCATCCCCATCACCAAATGATCAGTGAAAATGATCACAATCCATTTGATTTTTAATTGATTAAAACTATCCCTTTGATTTAATTACAAAATCATAATATAAGTACCCACCTGAGTCTAGTTATACAATAATGTTGCACACCCAAACTAAAATGCTCAATAAATAAATTAACATTTTTTAAAAAAAAATATTTTACAGTGACCCACTCCACTCCACACAATTTGAACTTGTACCACAAAATTCATTATTTTAGTTAAAATTTTTGTTTGAGTTTATACTTTTTCCATAAATATATGTATATATGTTTGTATGCACTAATTAAACAAATGACATACAAATAGAGTAGTCATTTGGGAAGTTGGGTTGGGAGGGGTTGTGGTTAAAATAGTCACAAAAAGACAAAATAGACTTTTCAGCCCTAAGCTAAAAGTTATTAAAAGTTATAATCATTTTATTTTTTCTCTCATAAAAATTTAAAAATCAAAAAATCCATCTTCAACAAGACTTTTAAATATGTCATCTTAAACAAAACAACTCACAATTTTCATTCAAATATGTCTTTTAGAATGTTTATAAGTCCAACTGATGAGTCTTTTATTTTAAAATTGTTAGAGATTAATTTCATATTACTTTTCTAAATTAATCAATCTTAATTGGCCTTTCCATTTATAATCAATTAATTCTCTATTTCTCTCGTTTCTTTGAGTTATATCTTCTTCTTCTTTTTTAAGTCATAAATATTATTATTACATTATTTTATATATATATATATATATATATTTAACAATTTTTATTAATACTAATAAAATGAGAAGGTGGCCAAGGGAGGGTCACATCGGCACGTGGTGTATGATTCCGCAGAGTTACCTTATTAACTAATTGGTGGCTTTCCACCGAAACCGTTGGGAGACCCCCCCTCCTCTTCTCTCCAATCCCCTCTCACAGCTGTTGCTAGCTGTCCTAATCCTCTTCCCATGTGACCCACCACCACTCCTCTCCTCCTCCTCCTTATATAAAATTTTAGGAGAGAGAGACATAGAGAGAGAGAGTCAAAAACTTAAATCTCGACAATTGTTCTTGTGATATACAGTTTCTAGCTATATCCTCCACAACTGCATTTTACTAGATTATACATAAGATTTTAGTGTCTCTTCACATTTGTGTGTGCATGGCACAATTACCACCAAAAGCAGCAAACATGACCCAAAATTGGTCTTCACTCATGGATAGTGATTTTATTTCCACCGCCACCACTGTCGCTGCTACTGCCATACAACCACCATCATGGATGGATGAATTTCTCGATTTCTCGTCGGTTAGGCGGAACGCTCGCCGGAGGTCGGTTAGCGACTCAATTGCCTTCCTCCCATTGCTTGAAGAGTGTTCAGCTTCTCCGCCACCTAGGACCACCGTGCTTGGAAACTCCATCGGATTTGAACGGTTTGATGACGAGCAGCTCATGTCTATGTTCGCCGATGAAATGACGATGAGGGTGGTGGACCAGACGGTGTCGTCGTCAGACCCGTCGACACCGTCGGATCAAAATTGTTTCGATGAGGAGAAGGCACCACCACCACCACCACCACCACCACCATCACTACCACCTTCAGCTCCGCCACAAAATCATCAACAGAAGCAGCTGAAGGAAGAGCCGCGAGAGGTGGACAGTTCGTGTAAATCTGACCCACCACCCACCAAGGCTTCCAACAGCGGCAGCGGCGACACTGTCGTCGATCCTAAGAGGGTTAAGAGGTGATTATATCCACAACCCACGTACAAATTTCCATTTCTAAGTACTTAAAATCTGCATGGCTGTCCCACATAGAGAATGTCGATAAGATTTTAAAACTAAACCCATCAATAAATTCTATACAATTTTATCATTTTATGTGTATCATATGTTTAATTATTTATGTGTTTTAAAGTTTTTATTAGTTTTGGAGTACCGTTATATAACTAGAATTTTCTTACAAAATTCTGTTTATACATACTAATTAATTTCTTTAGTTTTCTTCTTCTGTTTTTTAATCAGCATTATCTTTAGTTTAAGGTGGTCACCATCTATAGAAGCTATATAAAATGATAAACCACATCATCAAAATGATAAATAAATAAAAAAAACCTTCATAAATGATCAAATAACATGTAAGTATAATAATTATTGAGAATTGACCGTTAATTTCAAAATTTTAAAATTAATCAAGATAGTATAAATTGATTATTAAAAAAATATTTCTTTAAAGCACCATCCAAAAAATATCACGTATTACCTTAGCACTAATTAAAAAATTTCCCATGTTAACAGTAGTAGATCTATAGTGTGAATTCGGAATGAAAGTGTAACTAATTGAGTTAACTAATAAATTATCATTTAAAAAAAAAAGCAATACAACAATAAGACTACTATCTATTTATAATTTTATTATTAGTAGATTGGATTTGGCTTTTCTTATATGGAGAATTCAATTTGAGAGAGTATTTGGGCTTAATGGGTCCATTGTGAGTCAAACCTCAATAATCAAAATCATTTATTTTTTAAAATTCATTGAGAAGAATGTTCATATAAAAAATAAGATCATTAGATTTCAGTAGTTATAAGTTTGAATCACATTTGTATTTAAAAAATAGACGGTTATTCTTAAAATTATGCTTAAAAAAAATTTAGTTGACTTTTTGGAGTTGAGACTTTTTTAGCTTGGTACTAAAAAGTTTGTTTGAGAAGAACTTTTGGTTTTTTTATTTTATTTTATTTTATTTTTATGAGAAAAAAATGAAATGATTAGAGTTTGGATGTGACATTTTGTCTATTGACTTATTTAGGAGTTATTTGGGAAGTACTAGATTACTTTTTGACTTTTTACGAAAAAAAAATTAAAATATGGGTTGTGTTAAAAGTGAAGCAGTAGAGAGGTGGTGTGATTTTATTAAGATGATTGTGACCTAAATAGGATAATGTGGTAAAATAGCATGTGCTATTTTAGCACATGCCAAACAACCACTTAGGCTTCGTTTGGGAACATGCTATTTTAGTAACTTTTTAATTTTTTAACTAAAATATGAGATAAAAAAACTAGTATGTATGGGATGACTTTTTAATTTTTTTACGAAAAGATGTGCAAAAAGTAGAGATAAAAGAGAATCTTGATTTTTTAGTATAGGTTGTTGGCTTTTTAATTTTTTTAGTAACTTTTTAATTTTTAAGCTAAAAAGTGATGCTGCCAAACGAAACCTTAGTCTATTTTGTCTTGTGTCCCAATTGAGATAGCTAAACGAAACCTATATTTGCCGTCTATTTTTTAAAGATAAATGTGATTTAAATATATAACTACCAAAATCTAATAATCTTCATTTTTATATAAATATTCTTTTCAAAGAATGCTAAAAAATAAATAACTTAGACGATCATAATTGGCTCTCTCAAGTTGGATTGTGAAGATAAGAAAAGCCAAATCCTAGTAGATAATCACGTTAAAATCCTAGTAGATAATCACGTTAACCATAGTAGATCTATAGAGTGAATTAAGAAAGGAATTGAAATTAATTGCAGTTAAGTAACTAATTGTTGTTTGGAACGAATCAGAATATTGGCGAACAGGCAATCAGCTCAGAGGTCAAGAGTGAGGAAACTTCAATACATTTCCGAGCTCGAACGGAGTGTTACATCTCTACAGGTTTTATTATTTATTTATTTATTTATTTATTTGCATATGTTATATCTCTACAGTGTCACATGGTCTTTGATTTGTTTATTATTAACCGATGATTGTTTTTATGCTTTTTATAATGCAAAAAATGAAGAATGAAGTATCGGCATTGTCACCAAGGGTAGCATTCTTTGATCATCAAAGGTTCATTCTTAATGTTGATAATAGCGCTCTTAAGCAGAGGATTGACGCTCTTCTTCGAGACAAGATTTTCAAAGATGGTAACGCTTTAATCATCAACTTAACTATTTATGATTTAAATCGAAATCTAAACTTGTTTGATATATTATTTTTGTGTTTAAAAGATTCAAAATTGATAAAATTTTAAAATTTTAGAAAATAAAAAAATAAAAATGTTTTCGAAACAACCGCCGCCCATCAGGCAATTTCTAGCCGCATTTTGATGACTCTCCCATGATTGCTGACCTTCAACCAGTGGCGGACGCACAGAGGGTTTACGGGTCACGTGCCGCTCTAAGTTTTGGAATAAATTTTTTTTTTTTTGTGTGGTAAATATAGAAAATATTTTAAATAAAAAAAATTATAAAATATTATTTAGACTAAAATGTCAATGATATTTTTAAAATTATGAGATTAATAATTGTTATTTTTGATTGAAAATAAAAATATTATGATAAGTCATATTATTATCTACAAAAATTTCAATACAATGATGATGTCTATTATTATTGATATGTAAATATAATTAATCTCAATGAATATATGAAATTTATTGAATTGTTAGTTATATTTGACATGCGAGCTTTGTCCTCTATGTATTTCTTTACTATTAATTAGTGATATCATATGTGAATGATGACGTGATATTATTATTATATTAAATTTTTATTGAAATTTTGTATAAAAAAATTATTTTATCATTATATAATTTATTTTAAAACTTATATCCATGACCTTTTTTTATTTTTTATTTTTTTATATTATCTATGATATGCTAGTTACAAATAATATATATATATATATATATATATATATATATATATATATATATATATATATATATATATATATATATTTATCTTTCTTGAAATTAATCGTAAAAATTTATGAGAAATATTTTTGCAAAATTTTTTAATGTTATAATTAATAAATACCCTATCTGATTTAATTTTTTAACTCCGCCACTGCCTTCAGCTATACTCTGACCACCAACTCTAGCCTTGGTCATCATCTCTAGCAACTCAATAAATATATATTTTTATTTTCAAAATATTTATATACACAAACCAAGTTTTTAAATCTTTTTTTTTTACAATAAAAACAAAATTATTATAATATTTTTTGGTAAATTGTTTTTAAACGTTTGTTTTGGAAAACCCCGCAAAACAACTCAATTTTTAAAAAATTAAAAATTAATTTTCATTTTTCAATAAATATTTTTGCATAAAAATGACTGTAGAACCAAACTCTGGAGAAAGGAACAGAGTTGAGATTCTCTCATTGGACTCTCTTCTTATCTTCCTATTTGTAATGGTGAAGATGCACTTTGAGTTAATTTAGGTGGTGTTTGGCAAGTGGGTTGGGGCTAAAATAGCCACAAAAGACAAAACAGGCTATTTTAGCCACAACAAACAAAACATCACATCTAACCCATAATCATTACACTCTTCTCTCACAAAAAAAAGTCAAAAAGCCAAAAAGCCCTTCCCAAACCAAACTTTTTAACCCAGGCTAAAATAGCCAAAAAAACCAAAAAGCTAAAAAGCCAACCCACTTCCCAAACGGAGGCTTAATTGTTCAGATTTAGCTATTTAAAAATAAAAAAAAATAATAAAACAAATTCAACTTTGCTTTTCCCTTCCAAATTTGGACTGTTGAATTAACTCAAGGTACATCTCCACCATTATAAATAGGAAGGGAAGAAAAGAGTTCAATGAGAGAATCTCATTGAAGGAACAACTCATATTGACTTTGTTTTTTTTTTTTTTAAATCTATTTTCTTTTTGTGATATATCATGGCCATTTCTTCAAAGGTTTATGTAACATTCACATGAAAATTTCTCATTTTAAAATTGTTTGAGATTTTGTTAATCTCTCCCTCCCTGTTTTTTTTTTTTTTTTTTGTTTGTTTTGTTTTGTTATATGGATATAATTGGCAGCTCATCAAGAAGCACTAAAAAAAGAAATAGAGAGATTGAGACAAGTGTACCATGAGCAGAACTCTATGAAGATGGCCACCACAGCCACCACTCCAGCACCACCGCCAACCTCTGACAACACTGGTTGTACGGACACTGATGATCAATTTCTCAACAGAGATAAATAGAGGAGGGGGGGGGGGGGGAAGGAAGAGAGAGAGAGAGAGTGAGAGGTTGTGGTGCATTCTGCTAACCTGCGCATTCACGTGATGTGTTCAAGTGGACCCCTTTGACAAGCTTTGCAACAATCCACTATTTATTTATTCACAACAAGGGTGTTTTAAAATTGAAGGTGCAGTTTCAAATTAGAACTATCAGGACATATTGATATCGATCAAGAGTATTGAGCGATAATTAAATTGATTCCAATTAATATCTAAGTAAATATAGTCTCTCATTTTGTATATATTGAATAATTATGGATAATTATAAAGGAGAAGGTAAAAAGGGTTGATTCCATTTGTGCTTTCTTGTATCCACCTTTTTAAGATTTGGAATTAATTTTAAAAAGCTGTGGGTTGGGAAGTGGTGTGGGCTCTGTGTTTCTCTGTACTGGGACGTATGAATGAAAGTTGAAGTTGTCGGAATAGGGAAGTTTTTGGTTCGCCTGATTGTTTTCAGGGGAAATCAAATGTCAGTAAAGAGGGGAAGGTACAAGATTTGTTTTTACACGATTAAAGTATAAATTATTTATAACTTTATTATTTTATAATTATTTTTTTACTTTTTATTTTTTTGAGTTTTTCCCTTGTTTTTAACTTGTCATGTATTCGTTTTTAAAAGGGCAAATTACATATACACCCCTCGAGGTTTGGCTAAATTACAGATGCCCCCTGAGGTTTGAGAAATTACGAATTCCCCCCTGAATGCTATATTTGCATAAGAAATTAGGGGGTAATTTGTTATGAAATATAAACCTCAGGGGGCAAATTGTTATGAAAATACAAACCTCAGGGGGCGGGATGTAATTTCTGAAACCTCAGGGGTATCTGTAATTTAACCAAACCTCGAGGGGTGTATATGTAATTTGCCCTTTTTAAAAAAAGTAAAAGTGCGTTTAGTTTGGTTTTGTGAGATAAATTTTTTTTAAAATTTGGAAATGAGTTAAATTTTTTTTTTTTGTTTGTTTAGTTGTATATTTTGAAAATAGTTTTGAAGTATGGGATGATTTGATATTTTATTGTAGTTGAGTAGATGTGTGTGAGATAAAAAGTGATTGAGAAGGAGAAAAGAGAGAGAAAAAGTGATTGATTAATGTGTAGGAGATAGAAAATGATTTTGAAGTTTTTTTTCTAAAATCACTAAACCAAACAAAATTTTAAAAAAATTCCTTCAAAATTTCTTTTTCAAAAACGAACCAAAAATACTGTACTTCTTATATAAGGCCAAGTTTGGCAACACCAAAATAATTCATCTTTTTATCTTTTTTTCATCACATCACCTCTCTACTTTTCTGCACATCTTTTCATAAAAAGACAAAAAATACACTTATTTAGATCATCCCAAACAACCCCTAAATCACAAGTTCCACAATAATTGCCACATATCTTTCGTCTCTGCTCTTAAATTTACATATCTACCTATCTCAGAACACTGACAAACTTGTAAATCATTAAAAATCTCAAAATATCAAAATCTAAAAACACGATCTAGTAAATATTTTGAGACAGAAAAATGAGATTTGAAAAACAAAGACCTAAAGTGGAGTCCACGAGTCCCCTGCGTGTGCAGAAGATCTGGGAGTTTCAGCATCGCTTACTCTTGTCGAAAATCGTTTCCTTCGAAGCAACCAACATTTGATGACAGCAAACATTAGAATCCAATTGGTTTTGTGTTCGCGCATGGAATCGTCGAGCTTCCTCTGCCGAACAACAACGTAGATCAGCAGAGCAAAAGTCGATGTCCCCCCTGTTAATATGAATAGTGCGAAGAAGCTGTTTGGGCAAAGACTCATCACAGTGTCGGAATTTGGATCCACGTCCACGCAACTCTCTGTTGAAGCCATGTTGTCCTCTAACTCTCGGAGCTTGCCGGTGTCGATCACATTTGCCAGTGCTTCGTTTATGCCCGGTAGTATTGGAGACCCCTTCGGAAACACCTGAGATTTGCGCAAACCCCCCATGATAAGCTCGATTTTACCATATTTTGTTCAAATTCATTGAGATTGTGGAAGAAAAGATTGGAAAATCTTATGGATTTTAGCATCGAAAATTTATTCCCAAGCTAAGGTCTATGACGCAAATTTAAAATTGATGGAATGTATGTTGTATTTAAAATAATTGTTTTTTTTTTTTTAAATATTGTTATTGTTGAAAAAGAAAACGTAAAAGTGATTTAAAAAAAGTCGTTTTAAGATTTGCGAGAGTAATTTTACACGAAATGAAAATGATAGGATTTTTTTATTTTATATTTATGTTTGTTTTTTGAAATCATGAAAAACTAAAATGAAGAAAACGGAACCAATCCCCTGAGACCCTATAATTTATGTCTCATTGGAGTCAGAGAAAGGGAAAAAGAGAAAAAAAATAAAGCAAGTTACATTTATTATTTGAGATTTAAAATATTCATATAATTAACTTTGGGTTTGTTTATTACGTGGGTTGATTTTTTTACTTTTCAATTATTTTAACTTGAGATTAAATAGTTTAGTTTTGAATGAATTTTTTGATTTTTTTAATTTTTATAAAAAAGAAAATAAAATGATTATAGTTTGAATGTGATATTTTATCTAATTGACTTTTTAACCTATTTATCTTTTTTGTAACTATTCTAGTCCCATAATTTGATGCCAAACAAGTGCTTTATAAATTTGATATAATCACGTTAACATCCATCTTAATAAGAAATTAAAAGAAACCGGTGTAGGTGGTGTGTAATGGATAATTGAATATAAAATATATATTTTAGTGTAAAAGATATGACTTTATAATTATGACTAGCAAATGACTCGTGAAAAGGAAGACTGGTGTAATGTAAATATTTTTTTTGGGTAATTTATCTAAAAAATGGTTAGTTAATTACACTTTAATCTTCTCAAATTTTTTAATATCATTTTATTAAAAAAAAAAATTTATGGCTGTACGGGGAGCAAATATTCCGCGGAGCCCGTACTCCTTTCGTCCAAGCTCCTTGTCTATCCGATCGACCTGCGAGCACAACGGCGGTAAGCTACCCGGCGGTGTGTGGCCGGAAAAACCCCTCCGACGGTCAAGTTAGGACACACCCTCAGGGAGAGAGAGAGGAAGAGAGAGATATATCACAATGAGTATTTCTCACCAAATGATGTTTCATCCATAGCATGGGGGGGCGCAGTCATGCTTGTATACTTTCTGCGTTAACCTTTGCACCCATTCGTCCATTGACACGTGGAGCTGCTCTCCTATCTGTCAGCGTAAATCCAGCTAAACAACACCTAATCAAACCGCCAGACAACATTAGCGGGAACGGATAGCCCGACAGCACCATCCCGGCCTCCTTCGACCGTGCTGCCTAACGAGCCCAACAATGCTCATCGCCGAGCACCATCACTACCGAGCTCAGCAGCACTCCGGTGCGACTGTTCTCCAGTCAAGTTAGGTCGGTCTGCGGCAGATCACGATCACCGAGCTAAAACGAGCGAACAAGAGAAGACAAGCCGGCAGAGGATTATCTCGGCCAACTCTGGTCTAGACTTCGGTCGAACAAGCTTCCTCTCAGCACGGCTTAGCCCAGCTCGGCCCAAATACGCTTGGACCACTTTCAGCCCGGCCAGAACCGCGACCCAAGCCGAGATTACGAAAATCTCCCTCTCAATTGCCCCTTAATTTCGTCTGCATTTGCGTGACCGGAATTACATTACAAGGCCGACCTCGACTTTTTGCTCGGTGGTTCCCTTTGCTTGGTTTAGAAACTTCAAAGTTGGCAAGCAAAGTCAGCTCGGCAACTTACTTCTTGGTGAATAAAATCAGCTCAGCAACTTGTTTCTTGGCGAGCAAGATCAGCTCAGCAAAGAACTCCAAGGTCGGCGAGCAAGGTCAATTCGGTGACTTTCTTCTTGGCGAGCAAGATCAGCTCGGTGACTTTCTTCTTGGCGAGCAAGATCAGCTCGGCAAGGAACTCCAAGGTAGGCGAGCAAGGTCCGCTCCGCGACTTGCTTCTTGGCGAGCTAGATCAGCTCGGCAAGGAACACCAAGGTCAGGAGCAAGGTCAGCTCTGCGACTTGCTTCTTGGCGAGCAAGATCAGCTCAGCAATGAACTCCAAGGTCGGCGAGCAAGGTCCGCTTCGCGACTTCCTTCTTGGCGAGCAAGATCAGTTCGGCAAGGAACTCCAAGGTCGGCGAGCAAGGTCAGCTCGGCGACTTTCTTCTTGGCGAGCAAGATCAGCTCGCAAGGAACTTTGTCATGACCCGAACCTGCCCTTGTGGGTTAAGGACATAACCGGCCAGTAATCATGAGATTACCTACGACCTCAAACCAAACCAGACATATTTTAACAGAGTTAACGGGGGCCAAACGGAAGAAATTTTTAAAACTTTGTCCATAGAGCTGTGCTTACATGGCACGCCAAAACAAACTATACATACATACATTAATAACTCACAACAAATATACAATACCATAAAGTTCTGCACAGACAGGATTATCCAAAACTAAGTCAACCCATGAAAACTGTATACCGACATAAACAAAGACTTCGCCAACATGACAATATAAAACAAAACGATAAAAAGACGAAGGCGAGTTTCATGCGTGAGACACATGTGCTGACTCTCCAAAACCCGGTTGTTCCATACAGACTTCACTAGGGCTGGGTCTGGACCTCTTTTAGCTCACCTACAAAGACATGAATGAGCGTGAGCGAAAGCCTAGTGAATGATATCAAATAAAGAAAATACATTGGAACATTATACATCAGACGGCCTTGGGCCCAATTCACTCATGTCAAACTGGCCTTTAGACCTTTCAAACTTTCATTTCAAACTTATCCTATAGTTGCTTTCAGAACGGCCATAGGACCAGTTTTAATCAGAACGGCTTTAAGCTCTTGAACAGAGTGGCATTGAGCCCTTAAACAGAGTGGCGTTAAGCCCCTATCAGACTGGCATTAAGCCCTTATCAGAATGGCATACAGCCCTTGTCAGAATGTATGAACTCAAGAGATGTCTCGCACGGATTCTAGAGGTGACTCACATTGTAGCACTTAGTTCCGTACAACACTTTGTTTCATACCAGAAAATACAGATTGGCCTCAGGCCTAACAGATCGTACAGAATGGCCATAGGCCTAGATTGGCTTTAAGCCCAGTTCATGTATGTATGGACTCAAGAGGTGTCTCGCACAGATTTTAGAGGTAACTCGCATTGTAGCACTTTGTTCCGTACAGCACTTTGTTCCGTACCAGAAATCATTAGGTCTTAGAGATCAAACAATTCATATCATGTCATAACATAGCATAATCGAAACAGATAGATAGAAATGGAATAATCTCAGTTTCCCAAGTATACCAATATATAATAGTGCGCATAAGTTTCTCATGGTTTATGTCAAACTGTTATTCGTGTCAGATCATTATTCGTATCAGACGAACTTTGGCCTAATACATAGCATAACAGATATTTTAAATTGGGGACAAATAACATACTTCAGATATCTTTATTAAGATATTACTCACAGTGATCGGCTGATTGATTTGCCCTGGAGCTTGACCCTACATGTCACATAACACATATGAGTCACAACCGAGTCAATCCGTTCTTAATTCACATATTCCTCTTTAGGCTTAATTCTTATTCTTTTAACTCATTTACAATGCTCAATGTATGCCTAAGAGTACTTAGAAGTGAAAGTGAACGAAAAACGGAACACAGAATGCATTTTCAAAATTTCAGGAAACAGGGTCCCCGCTCGAACGTGGACTTCCCCACTTGAGCGGACCCATGAGGCCTGCAAAAGTATTGGTTATGTCGAATTTATGCTCAATCGTACACTCTGGCGCTCGAGCGGAAGGTCTCTCTACATGGCGCCCCGCTCGAGCGTGAACTTCCCCGCTCGAGTAGACACCATGTCTGCAGAAAATACTGGGAGCTCGAAATTCACGCTCGAGCGGCGGTTCTCTCGCTCGAGCGGACATCAAATTTTCTAGGTTTTCCAGAATGTGTTCTTGAGCTACAACTTGATATTCAAAGGTTCAAAATGCATGTTTTTGGCTCAATCTTCACATAAACATATACTAACATGGTATAACTACCAAATTACATCATTATGAAGCTCAATTTCACAATTTAATCACGTGCATGGCCCAAATTAACCCAAACTCATCACCAACACATCAAATTCCAACATGCAAAGTTTACACCTCCATGATCTTCACTTGCATGTGAGAGATATTCATTATTCTCAACTAAATTGGTGAAGAAATGATCAAATACATGGATTTCAAACAAGATTCATCATGGATTACACACTTTGTGCTCAATTATGGAAATTCATAGTGATTTCCTACATGCATGCACACATAGACTTCAAATTCATCAAATACAACACAATTCCATTTCTTGATCACCAACCAACTTGAATTCACAAAATCACAATATTAAACTCATGAATTAAGGGTTGATTACTCACCTAGGAGCTCTAATCTTCCAAATTTATGCTTAATTTTTGAGTTACACTTCAAAATCTTCAAGCTTCTTGAGAAATCTTCATTTTCCTACACTCTCTCTCTCTCTAATTCGGTTCTCTCGCTCTCTAAGGAGCCCAAAATCAGTCAAATGAAATAAAAGAGAGATATTGAGTGTATAGTGCCCTTAAGGTAAGTCCTACTAATCAAAAATATCAATATTAAATAATTGGGCACACAGCTCGGCAATGAACTCCAAGAGCAGGAGCAAGGTCCGCTCCGCGACTTCCTTCTTGGCGAGCAAGATCAGCTCGGCAAGGAACTCCAAGGTCAGCAAACAAGGTCCACTCTGCGACTTCTTTCTTGGCGAGCAAGATTAGCTCGGTAATGAACTCTAAGGTCGGCGAGCAAGGTCAACTCGATGATTTTCTTCTTGGTGAGCAAGATCAGCTCGACAAGGAACTCCAAGGTTGGCGAGCAAGGTCTGCTCTGCGACTTGCTTCTTGGCGAGCAAGATCAGCTCGGCAAGGAACTCCAAGGTCAGCGAGCAAGGTCAGCTCGGCAACTTTCTTCTTGGAGAGCAAGATCAGCTCGGCAAGGAACTCGAAGAGCGGGAGCAAGGTTCGCTCTGCGACTTGCTTCTTGGCGAGCAAGATCAACTCGGCAATGAACTCCAAGGTCGGCGAGAAAGGTCAGCTCGGTGACTTTCTTCTTGGTGAGGAAGATCAGCTCGGCAAGGAAATCCAAGGTCGGCGAGCAAGGTTCGCTCCGCGACTTCCTTCTTGGCGAGTAAGATCAGCTCGGCAAGGAACTCCAAGAGCGGGAGCAAGGTCTGCTCCGCGACTTTCTTCTTGGCGAGCAAGATCAGCTCGGCAAGGAACTCCAAGGTCGGCGAGCAAGGTCAGCTCCGCAACTTGCTTCTTGGCAAACAAGATCAGCTCGGCAATGAACCCCAATAGTGGGAGCAAGGTCAGCTCAGCGACTTTCTTCTTGGCGAACAAGATCAGTTCGGCAATGAACCCCAAGAGCGGGAGCAAGGTCAGCTCGGTGACTTTCTTTTTAGCGAGCAAGATCAGCTTGGCAATGAACTCCAAAAGCGGGAGCAAGGTCCGCTCTGCGTCTATCTTCTTGGCGAGCAAGATCAGCTCGGCAAGGAACTCCAAGGCCGGCGAGCAAGGTTCGCTCTGCGACTTCCTTCTTGGCGAGCAAGATCAGCTCAGTAAGGAACTCCAATAGCGGGAGCAAGGTCCGTTCCGCGACTTTCTTCTTGGCGAGCAAGATCAGCTCGGCAAGGAACTCCAAGGTCGGCGAGCAAGATCAGCTCGGCTACTTTCTTCTTGGCGAGCAAGATCAGCTCGGAAAGGAACTCCAAGGTCAGCGAGCAAGGTCTGCTCTGCGACTTCCTTCTTGGCTAGCAAGATCAGCTCGGCAAGGAACTCCAAGGTCGGCAAACAAGGTCAGCTCGGCGACTTTCTTCTTGGCAAGCAAGATCAGCTCGGCAAGGAACTCTAAAGTTGATCAAAACCATTAACAAATCTCTCACTGAACAAAATTCGCCCGGTAAGGAATTGCAAAGTTGAACAAAACACCAACTTTAATCTTGTCGTGGAAAATCAGCCTGGCAAGGAATTATGATCTTTCCATCAAAATGATTGTCAATTGCCCATTTTCCTCGGCCTTCTGACTGACGTCTTCCAAAACCAAACTCCCTAGATCTCTTCAATGGTTGTTTGCACAGCCATCCTTTGCGCTTCCTGCCGGCGAGTGTGCTCCTGCCACACATCCCTTAGGTCTTTCAAACGGTTGGAGCGTGAATATCCCGACGCCGTCGTCGGACGTAAGGGGTAGTAACTGCTGTCCCGCGTACAAGATGTCATCGTCGGCGTGACATAGTCTTCAGCTTTGAAGCTTCTCGTGATGAAGAGTGAAAGGGTGCGGCGTCTATTCTGACTGTCAGAACGGCGGGAGTGGACGTGCTCACTATGGTTTCTCACTCTTGTGACGCCCTTTCCCTTCATCTGGCGTCTCATGGCCTCCACCCTCGTCGCCATTTTCTTAATGATTGTATCTTGGTCTCTCAACTTGCCTTCCAGGTGCCGAGTGTATGAATCTCGCTGTCGACGATGCTCTTCTGCACCGATAGAGTGCCTAGAACTCATTGCGTGCTCGTTTCGCGCATCGCTGGGAAGACCTTGTGCGGAGGTCTCCAAATCAGCCATTGTTGGAATGGCGGACGGGTCATCTTTGCGCCGAACGGACTCTGGCGTGATGCCATCAATGGCGAGTAACGGAATGTCGTCGTGGTTTGCCATAAAAGATGACCGGAGAAGCTTGGAGGACAAGGATTTGTCTGTCGACTTCCCACAGACGGCACCAATTGTACGGGGAGCAAATATTTCGCGGAGCCTGTACTCCTTTCGTCCAAGCTCCTTGTCTATTCGATCGACCTGCGAGCACAACGGCGGTGAGCTACCCGGCGGTGTGTGGCCGGAAAACCCCTCCGACGGTCAAGTTAGCACACACCCTCAGGGAGAGAGAGAGGAAGAGAGAGATATGTCACAATGAGTGTTTCTCACCAAATGATGTTCCATCCACAGCATGGGGGGCGCAGTCATGCTTGTATACTTTCTGCATTCACCTCTGCACCCATTCGTCTATTGACACATGGAGCTGCTCTCTCATCTGTTAGCTTAAATCCAGCTAAACACCATCTAATCAAACCGCCAGACAACATTAGCGGGAACGGACAGCCCGGTAGCACCATCTCGGCCTTCTTCGACCGTGCTGCCTAACGAGCCCAACAATGCTCCTCGTCGAGCACCATCACTACCGAGCTCAACAGCACTCCGGTGCGACTGTGCTGTAGCCAAGTTAGGCCGCTCTGCGGCAGATCACGATCACCGAGCTAAAACGAGCGAACAAGAAAAGATAAGCTGGCAGAGGATCATCTCGGCCAACTCTGGTCTGGACTTCGGTCGAACAAGCTTCCTCTCGGCACGGCTTAGCCCAACTCGACCCAAATACACTTGGACCGCTGAAACCACTTTCAGCCCGGCCAGAACTGCGACCCAAGCCGAGATTACGGAAATCTCCCTCTCAATGGCTTTAGCACTTGCAATTTTGATAATTAAAATGTTTAAATATATTATTTTAAAATTGAGAGAAATAAAATGATAATATTTAGCAGTAGTTCGGGAAGATAAGGTTTAAAAAAAACAAAAATTGAACTTACAAATCCATATCCTCCAATTTTGTAGGTGGGCCCAGCTCTAATAAAGCTCTTGCAGTATCTAGCAAGGAACAGTTTGGCAACAGGGGCATCAAGAAACGCAGCTGCAATTTCTTTGGTCCTGAGGGCCTGTGCGATCTCTTCTTGTCTGTTGTAGTGCTTCATGCAATTGTGGCTGAAATTCAAAACCTGACCCAAATAATTTGCAACGAAAGACTTATTGGTGCACCCAACCATCGCATTATTGTACTTGAGAGTCTCGATATCTGCGACAGTGGGCTCGAGCCGCGGCACTGTGAGCATGCTGGTGAGGTTAGCCGTGTAGCTCTGGGTGATGACCAGTGCCACGAATAGCCACACCACCGTTGCCATCCTTGACAACTTGCTGTGTAGCTTTTCCCCTAATTATAAATGAAGTTTTAAACAAATCAACCAATCATGATTTTCTCAACTATACATGTACTTCAAGGTTATTTTGCAAAAAAATTAGTAAGTTGGGTTATTTGAATTTATAATTTTAAATTAATGGGTGAAAGCTATTTCACACAATTTATGCAGATCAATCAGTTTATTTTTTTAATCAGGAAAAAAAAATTAATTATTATTTTTTTTTTGGGGGGGGAATCAATACCTTAATTATTTAAAAATACAAGTGTACCTTTTAGAAAATAGTAGATTTAAAATTAAATAAATAAAAAAAACAAAAAAAAAAAAACTATATTGTCTTCTATACCGTAGCAACAATTTTAGCAGTGTTAAGAAAGGTAATAATATATTACTATATTACCCTTAGTTAAAGAATTTCTCTCATTCTCCCAATATGAGTAGATACATGTGATGTTTAGACATAAGAATAAAAAATGGTAAAATAGGCAATTGTTATTTTGATGAAAGATATCATCATTTTTTATCAGTTTGACTAACGGTATTATACAAATTCTTATGAAGTTTACATTTTAAGAGGAAGGCAATAGAATTATATCAAAAATAAAACGCTAATTGTCAAGGTTATAATTTATCCTATATAATTCATTCAAAATATTTTAAAAGCTCAATTTTAAATTTTGCCAAGTGAAGATAAATTAATATTGTAAAGCAACATGTATAAGAAGTTTTAATTTCAGTCTCACCGTTTAAAGAGAACAATGTGGCAAAGGTTAACCAAAGCAAGGTTCCGATTTGATTCAGTGCGGAGCCTCTGAGATCGGAGCAACGATCACGCTCGATCATCCATATGACAAAGCCATTGTAGACGTTGATCGATGCTGTGAGGACCCACATTGATTTTGTGAAAGGCTTCAAGAACAGCCAAGCTTTGTTGCTCAACTGTGATTGGACAGGGACTATCATCACCAATGCTGCGTCGGTGTACGGTTGCGAGAAGTCTACATGGTGGTATCGCTTCGCTGTTATTGCTATTGCACCAAGTGCTGCATCAAATTTCTACTCTCCATGCCCAAAAAAAATATAAAATAAACTTTACTAAGAAATTATAAAAATATTAAAATGTATGATATAAATTTAAATTTGAGTTCACACTAAATTGAGTACGCTATTAATATTAGATTATTAATTCAGCACATTGATGTAGTATTTCTGAACAAATAAGAGTGCTGGTAATGACATGAGTAAAGCTAACTTAACTCATCATTTTAATCGGTTGAATTAGAGATAATTTCATCCATCTTCTTTTGTGTGATTTTATTGGTTAAGAGTACCACATGCATATATCACGATTGTATTCCGAGAATATTGAATATTTTTTCTGAAATTAAAAAATAAAAGTAAAAAACCTCACTCTCATTAGCTATAGTTCATTGACGTAAATGGAATCCTTTTTCTTATTTTTATCAATGAGAATTGAGTGTTCTGTTGACTCAAATATCCTCTGTGTAATCAAGGTTTCATTCCTTAACTCTCTGTCTTTTATTTCTTTTGAATGGAAAAAAAAAAAAAAAAAAAAAAATTAGACTAGTTTTGAAAAGTAGAAAAAAATTTAGTTTGTTAGTATATTTTAACTTTTTTTTTAAATAAAAAATAAAAAAAATAATGTAATACAAATAAGTCAATAAATTAATAAATTAATTTTTTTTATATTCCCAAAAAACTTTATTAATCAAACAAAATTATTTTAAAATATATTGTGACCTAGACTCACAATTAATTTGGCTACATATATATTACATCAACGGTGCGGGGACTCTAGGGTGACCCAACACCACCACCCCCACCTTCATGTGAGGATCTGTGATATCAAGACAAAAAAAAAAAAAAAAAAAAAAAAAAAAAAAAAAAATTCAGTCAATGAAAAAACAATAGGGGTGGTGGGGGCACCCCCATTAGGGCCTCAGCCATTTTCAATATTACATTTTCTAGCTTCCCATCATTGTCACTAGTCATTGTCATTAGAGATATAATACATTTTTATAAACACTTTACAAAAATAATAATTAATTACGCTTAAGTAAAATTATTCACACGTAAATTATTTATAAAATAGTTGACAAATAAGGCAGAAATGGATAGGGTCCACATCCGTGCAACCAATTTGTGAAAACTACCCTATTAGTCTTTAGCGTTGACTGCCTTGTTTGTCATGTATTAAAAAAAAATTAAAAAATTATTATTTTATTTAAATCATATCACCTCTCTATCACATAATTTCAAATTATTATTTTATTTAAATTATATCATTTTATTTAAATCACATCACCTCTCTATCACATAATTTCAAATCTAACGCAAACCCAACTCACATTTCATTAAAAATCAAAAAGTACACTTAATTAGAACATCTCAAACCACTCCTTACGTCATTTAATACAATTTACGTCGTTCAACACAAATAAAATAAAATAAAATAATAAAAAAATTTCTTACATGTGAATCATGATGTGAATTTATCACAACATTTATTATATTTATTCGGTAAATGACATACATATTTGTGTGTGGAGGGTCATAATATTAGAAAATTTATTAAATTCATCTTTTTTTTACGAGATATAGTCATTTATTTCTGGACAATGTTAAAAATCTTAAAAAAAATTACTAAAATTTCTATTTATGAAATATTTAGTAGAAATTTTGATAATTTTTTTAGTGTTTCTAACATTATTATTTAATTTTTCTGATCATTTATACAAACATGTTGAATTGAGTGTTGAAGATGTAGATCTCTCACCTTCAAATAAACTTGCTCCACCAAATCATCGAACAAGCCTTCATAGGGAAAGAGATCATAAGACAAATTATACGGCAAGCGTTCAATGATTGCATTGAACACATCTACTGAAAATCCACTGATACTATAATTCCCTGTGAATTCATCATACTCCACTCGCAAAAACAGATTGAACAATGTCCCCTTTGGCACTCCAATCCTCAATCTGTTTGTCCTTGTTGGCAGTGTCCACCCTTTCGGAGCAATCCTAGGTTCCCCGGGCCAAATCACCATCTTCAAGCTCTCCATACTATCATTGTACCTTTCTCCTCCATCAACGGTCCCCGAGAAACCAAACCCATCTGACCAAAATCCAATCTCTCTGTAACTCTTTCCGATCACATTAATGATCTGGAATGTTCTCACCGGAGCTACTTTCCTTTCGATGAATCGAGATTCACCGCTCAATCCATCAAACTCGGTTAACAGAATGTTATCTATCAAATTATCATTGTCATTATTAGTCATCGCTGTTGCCACTAATCTCGTGGCATCGTAGGCTTGGAGTGCGGAAATCCCTGGCTCGTGATTTTCTTCATCGGGATTCTCTAACCCGAATCTCCTCCTAAATCGTGTGTAGAAATGATGGTAGTGGGACCCAGTTTCGTTGAAATATGTTCTCACTCCCAACGCGCCTTGCATTGAAGCAATGGCGAAGGGATTGATAGCATGGACAAGGCTTGCTATGGGATCGGTGATGATCCACACGTAATTCCTTTCCATCATTCCCATCTTATTCGCCTTTTTAAAAAGGCGGATAGCTAATGGAAAGGACGTGTGGATCACGAAGAACCTGCACTGCCCCTTTTTAAGTTTCTCTAGCTCTGGAGAAAATGAGGTCGAGCTAGCGAAAAATGGGAGTCCTACGAGGTGGCTTATCTCTGCACCTACTTCTTGTAAGGAGTGGTGAAGATGAGGAATGACTCCGGTGGCTGCAGAATTAGTATCCTCGTAAATCACGTTGACTTGACGCCATCCCCATGACTGCACAATGGCTGCCACCGCCTTCATTTGCGCGGATGGGCTTGGCGAGGCTTGGAGGAGGAAGGGCCACCGCGTGGTAGCCCACGGTGGAGAATCAGCAAAGGAGAGAATTGGAGTGTGGGTTTGGCTACCAATCTCTGAAACTAATGATGCCTCGTCCCATGATCTTGGCCCCAAAATGGCTTGAACATGATGTGTATTGATTAGATTTGTAGCTGCATATCAATGTGAACATATAGATACATTAGCATATTTGTTTTACTGTTGTTGTGCTTGTTGTGATGTTACTGTTTTGTATTTTTGTGTTTCCGATTTTTTTATAAGTTTTAGACTCCCTCTATTATTGTGATGTTTTTGTCTTTTTGAATTTTCTTTCATTTTCCTCACTTGAAAATAGACTCCTTCTATTATTTAAAATATTCAATTGACATAACAACTTTTGACTTGACTTTTAACATCCTACCTCCACGTGAGAGGCTGTGGACTATAGCAAAAAAAACAAAAAAAAAAACAAAAATATATATTTCAACCAATCATACCCTACTGGCCCAGTGGGGTATGAGGCTTTTCTCTTTTCTCAATTCACAAGATATTCTCTGTTTCACATACTTATTCCCTACCTAAACTTACACAAAAGAGAGACAAAGGGGAGAGGCATCGTTTTTATTTTATGGGTAAATTACTAGCCGATTTGACTAAAATATAAATTTTTCTTTGAACTTTGAGAAATTATATTCTATTTTTAAAATTTATATTTGCATAATAAATAGTCCCATGAGGTTTACATTTGCATAACAAATGATTTGTTATGCAAATATAAATTTCAGGAGACAATTTGTAATTTTTCAAACCTTAGAAGGAATCTGTATTTTTGTCAAATCTCGAGGAGTGTTGGTAATTTACCCATATTTTATTTTTAATAATATATATTTTTAAAGTAGCAGAGTGTTGACCTTAGAATAGCTGCATAGTACACAATTTCAATGACTCAACAAACTTAATTATAATCATATTTTTTTTACAAGAAGCTTATTGTTTCATCATTATTTGTTAATGCTATTTAGGATAATGACATATAAAGAGAATGTTTGCACAAAGTTTTCATAATGATGAAAATACTGAATAAATTTTCATTTTAAAGAACATCATTATATTGAATTACAATTTCAAAAACGTGTCTTATCATTTTGAATAAAAAATTGTCTGAAAAATCTATTCACTGATCATTTTCTCAAAATTTAAGTACTATAAATTGTTTATTATCATTTCAAATATAATTATACTAGCTTTCTACAAAGTATCAAATGAAGTAATCAACTGAAAAGTTACTTATGGGTGCACAGAAAAATTAATGTACAACTCAAATTCATTAATTGTGCATTAATTTTTATGTTCACATTATATATATACCAGCATGAGCTGCTTGGATTGGATCCCCGCCGGAGTCACTAACTTCCAGAATCAAACTTATATTTGTGTTGAAGTAGAAATCATCGATCGCCAATTCCATAGCAACCTTCTCTTCTCTGCCAATCCGAGAACTGAAATCCACGATAGCGCCTACAATGCTCTTCTTGACATGGTTTGTCTCCTCCGCCATGTTCGTGCCTCCATAGGCCCTTTGAGGTAGCTGGGAAAGCAACAAGAAAACCAAGGTCAAGACAGAAAAGAGAAGATGTGAAACTATCTTCATTTTTTTTTTATGGAATGAGCTATAACAAGCAAGTAGCCGCCAATTTTATTCTTATAGATGTGTTAAGAAACAACAGTAGTAGTTGAGTTGCAAAGGATTTTCGTGGTAACAACGCTTATGAAGTTTCCGCAAATGTTGGGTCAGCCAATACGTACAAATAAAGGTGGCTTTTCGGATGGGAAAAGTCTTTTAAAAAGGGAATGCTTCCCTCCAGTGCAATCACAAACTGAAAAGTACTGTTGAATTTGTGAGAATCTATCAAAGGTCTCGTTTCAATAATCTAAACTATTTAATGTGTAGAATTTATCGAGTACTATATGTTTGTAAAAAATCATATTAATTGTATATCGATAGTTATATGATCAAATCAGTTTTGTATGAAAAAAATATATGGTGAAAAATAAATGGCTTACAAAAATCTGATTTAATCACATAGCTATCGATATCCGATTAATGTGATGTTTTACAGGCATATAGTACTTTACGATTTCTACATATTTAACGGTTCAAATTATCGAAACAGGACTCGTGGTGGGCTCTCACGGATCCAACAGTACTCTTCAATCCGATTATGGACTAGAGGGAACCCATTCCCTTTAAAAATACTTAAATTTGGGTATTACGAAATCAAAAATGTTAGAAATCCTAAGAATTCTATCAAAATTTTTACCAAATGTCTTATATGGGTGTGATATAAGATATTTGATAAAATTTTTGAGATATCTAGCAGTACTCTTACGAAATTGATCAGAAAATAAGTTGAGGGTTGAGATTTAAATTGTATATTGTGGATCCATATATAAATTAAATAAGAATATTATGAATCATAAAGATGTATTTTGAATTTTATTTTCAAAAATGTAAAGTGTAGATTTAAAATTAGTAAAATGTATCACAATAAATATAATTTAATGATTCACTTTTCTAAATATATATTTTGAATTTATAATATTATTGTAGATTAAATTTGAATCACGCATCATCATATCATCATACATTCATATCATATATATGCTATTAAAAGTATGTTTATCCTTAATTTTTTTTCCCTCTTATATGAGGTGCATCTCTCTTCTCTTCATTCTTTTTTATTTTTATTTTTAAATGCAACATTATATTTATTATTTCTAAAATTTAATATTTTAAAAACTTCTATTTAATCTGAATTACTAATAAACAAAACTTAATAGAACTATAAGTACTAAAAAATATTTTACAAAATTAATTTTATTTTGTTTTTCTCAATTTTATTAAAGTATTTTGAAATTTTTTAAAAATTCTTGAGATATTGATTCGTGATAATGTTTTAATTTTAAACAGTGAATATCAATCACAATAAAATAATCAACGACAAATTGCCACAACGATTTAACGTTGAAAAAATCACAATTGGAGCACCTCCAATTGTGATAAAAAATCACAGGATAAAACCACAAAATAATCCGCTAAGAAGACAAAAAGAATTCCACACGAGTATCTTCATTTACCTAGCGAATCTAAGTCCGAATTGAATTAAGCCCGATGTGCCTCTTCCACCACCATCTTTATTTTGAAACTGCTTTACCCAACGTTGAATTCACAACGCTGATGTCAAATCCACGATGATGATTCACTCCGGAATCCACTAAAACTTCAGGTCCAAGTTCTCCTGAATCCACCGATGAACACCTCTTTCTTTTTGTGAATAAATGAACAAAATTAACCCTTGATGTTTATCAATATGTAATTCATTGATCAATTGATCCTCTTTTATACATGAAGAAAACCCATATAAACCACCCTCCAATATAGAACACTTTGTATTCTGCACTTCTCTAAGAATCTGGACGAGTTAAACCTTAAAAATAGCAAACGATACACTTTATATTAAATAAAGTCATGAAGACCACTCGAGCACACACTTTACCGCTCAAACAGTGTGAGTAAAAGGTGCTACAAACATATAGGCCAACCACTCGGATGATTCACTTATTGTTTGAGCACACAAATGATCACTCGAGCGGTCAAATAACTTTGGCTTCAGCACAATAGCTCAATCCTCGTACATAGTCAGAGAAGTGGTAATCAAAGAATGCGGAATACTCAAGATACGGAATGTCAGCACAAACTCCTTTACACAGATACAATTCAGGTTGGATTTATATCTAAACACTCGTAGCCTCACTGAAAGAAGAAAATGAATAAAATTATTATTAAAAAGAATTTTATTAAATGAGATTACCAATTACTAAAACGTAACAATTAAATATTAAAGGCATTTTTTTCCGGCTTTATTTGTATCATATATATAATATATATTTAAATACACATTTATGGTTTGACAAAAAAAAATAAAAAATACCCAGCATATTTCGCAATATATTTTTAAAATAATTATATATATATAAAAATATCTATATAATAAGGCAAGAGGCTTTTTGAAAATGTCTTAAAATGTATGTGAGATACATTTTAATCCAATGGTCTAAATTGTCTCATCTCAACTTCAATGGTTGAGATGTCTTTACTTCCCTCTCTCTCCATCAATGGTTGATGAGGAAGAGATTTAAGCATCAACGACTTTATTTCCCTCTGATGGTCCGAAAATATCTCTCTCTCCCCCTCTCCATCACAGGTATTCATCTCCTCTCTCTCTCTCTCTCTCATTTCAATTTTTGAACTCTCTCTCTCTACGTTAATCGGAGCACATCCTGTGCGACGCCGACGACCACCAACACCACCGACCACCTCCTCTCCTCTCATCCTCCTCTTTCGTCTCTCTCCCCTTGCAAGGTAAACTAGAACTTCCAACTTGAATTCATGATATTTTTTGTGGGTTTGCTTGAATCTGAATCTGAATGTAAAGTTGTGTTGAATCTGGGTGTTGAATCTGGGATTTGGTTGTAAAGTTGAATCTGAATGTTTTGTGGGTTTGCTTGAATCTGAATGTTTTGTAAAGTTGAATATTTTTTTGCTTGAATCTGAATTTTTTGTGGGTTTGTATAGTTGAATCTGGATATTTTTGATATGTGGTTGTTTGGTTGGGTTGATTTTGAAATGAGTTTTGAATCTGGATATTTTCATTTTTAAAAAGTTTTGGGTCTGAAATGGGTTTCACTTGAGCAACCTGATATGGGTGTGTTTTTATTGTTTTTGTTTTTATAAAACATGTTTCTGTATACATTTTGGATACATACTTTGATGGTTGTCATGATCAGTATAGAAAATCAATTTCATACTTTGACAGGTTCACAAGGGAAGGATAAGAGGATTCTTTTTGATAATAATGACTTGGTTTTGCATGAAGGATTTCTAGAGATCAATTCATTTGGCCACTCATTTAGGTCAGTTTTATTTTGTTTTATTTCCCTTTTTTTACCCTTTTTTTTATATTTATAATCGGTATGAGCAAAAATGGAAGTTGCATCATGTAGCAATTAGGGCTATAAATCAATCAAGTTTGAGCCGAATTGACGAGATGAATTCTAACATGAAAAAACTTGACAGGGACTATGATGCAAAGAGTGAAAGACAACAAACTGTTGAGGAATTCTATTGGGTGAACCACATTAACCAAACATATGATTTTGTAAGTTCACTATTGTTTTCAAATTTTTTTTTTCATTATTGTTTTTGTTTTTATATGGGTTTTTGAAAACAATGACAAATTCATAAACACACATCTTTTCCATTTTGGTGTGAAAACATTCTTGAAAAATTAAAAAAAAAAAAAAGTTTAGAACTGTTTCTTAAGAACAATATTTTCAAAAATAGTTTGTCACACAAATTTTTTTCATTTTTCATAGATTTTGAATATATTTTCATAGACTTTGAATATATAAACCCAGTTTATGCACTCTATATTTTCATAGATTTTGAATCCAAATATTTTCATTTTTAAAAAGTTTTGGGTCTGAAATGGGTTTTACTTGATATATATACATGTATAGTCCAGTGTATAAAATTGATGAAGGGTTGGAGATGTTCTTAGTAAAATGTTGAAGGCCCTAAAATATTTTCTCTAAATTTACTACATAGCAGGGGTTGGGTCTTGGAGAAGTTCTTGGTCTTGGTTGATTCCAAAACAAATCAACTTCCAACTTGAATTCATGATATTTTTTGCTTGAATTCATGATATAATAAGTCGACCTACACTAAATTGTGTCCATTTCAACTCTGAACCAAATGACAATTATGTTGTAATCAGGCATAAATGACTAATATACACTAAACAGTATCAATTTCAACTCTTAACCAACCAAATAATGATACATTACATGCAATTATATGTAATTCTATGAGATAACAAATGTTCAAATCAGGACATAAATGCCAAATAACTATACTCCCTATGAGAATAATATAAACTGGACTATAACTATACTCCCTATGCCAAATAACAAAGGTTCAAATCATGACATAAATGCCAAATAACATAAATGCCAATTATATGCAATTCTATGAGAATGTTTTGTGGGTTTGCTTGAATATGAATGTTTTGTAAAGTTGAATATTTTTTTGCTTGAATCTGAATTTTTTGTGGGTTTGTAAAGTTAAATCTGGATATTTTTGATATGTGGGTGTTTGGTTGGGTTGATTTTGAAATGAGTTTTGAATCTGGATATTTTCATAGATTTTGAAACTGGATATTTTCATTTTTGAAAAGTTTTGGGTCTGAAATGGGTTTCACTTGAGGAACCTGATATGGGTATGTTTTTACTGTTTTTGTTTTTACAAAACATGTTTCTGTATACATTTTGGATACATACTTTTATTTTTATTTTTATTTTTTTTAATTTTATTGACAGGTTCACAAGGGGAGGATAAGAGGGTTCTTTTTGTTAACAATGACTTGGTTTTGCATGAAGGATTTCCAGTTCCAAAATCTGTGCAAGATACTGGGTTTGATGCCCCAGAGATCAATTCATTTGGCCACTCATTTAGGTCAGTTTTATTTTGTTTTTTTTCCCTTTTTTTCCCCCCCTTTTTTTTATATTTATAATCGGTATGAGCAAAAATGGAAGTTGCATCATGTAGCAATTAGGGCTATAAATCAATCAAGTTTTAGCCGAATTGATGAGATGAATTCTAACATGAAAAAACTTGACAGGGACTATGATGCAAAGAGTGAAAGACAACAAACTGTTGAGGAATTCTATCGAGTGAACCACATTAACTAAACATATGATTTTGTAAGTTCACTATTGTTCGATATGGATTTCAATTTTTTTTTTTCATTATTGTTTTTGTTTTTATATGGGTTTTTGAAAACAATGACAAATTCATAAACACACATCATTTCCATTTTGGTGTGAAAACATTCTTGAAAACTTAAAAAAAAAAAAAAAGTTTAGAAATGTTTCTTAAGAACAATATTTTCAAAAATAGTTTGTCACACAAATTTTTTTCATTTTTCATAGATTTTGAATATATTTTCATAGACTTTGAATATATAAACCCAGTTTATACACTATATTTTCATAGATTTTGAAATATATTTTGAATTTGGATATTTTCATTTTTAAAAAGTTTTGGGTCTGAAATGGGTTTCACGTGATATATATACATGTATAGTCCAGTGTATAAAATTGATGAAGGGTTGGAGATGTTTTTAGTAAAATGTTTAAGACCCTAAAATATTTTCTCTAAATTTACTACATAGCAGGGGTCGGGTCTTGGAGATGTTATTGGTCTTGATTGATTCCAAAACTAATCAACTTCCAACTTGAATTCATGATATTTTTTGCTTGAATTCATGATATAATAAGTCGACCTACACTAAATTGTGTCCATTTCAACTCAGAACCAAATGACAATTACGTTGTAATCAGGCATAAATGACAAATATACACTAAACAGTATCAATTTCAACTCTTAACCAACCAAATAATGATACATTACATGCAATTATATGCAATTCCATGAGATAACAAAGGTTCAAATCAGGACATAAATGCCAAATAACTATACTCCCTATGAGAATAATATAAACTGGACTATAACTATACTCCCTATGCCAAATAACAAAGGTTCAAATCAGGACATAAATGCCAAATAACATAAATGCCAATTATATGCAATTCTATGAGAATGTTTTGTGGGTTTGCTTGAATATGAATGTTTTGTAAAGTTGAATATGAATGTTTGTATAGAATAAGGCAAAGGGTGAGGTGAGAGATGGACACACATAGATGGACATGAATGATGACCCATCACTACTGATTGGCTTATATATAATGCAAAGGACTCCCAGATTGGGGACACACTAATAGACCTTCTTGAGGCTCCTTTAGCTTTACCATTCTATGTCAATAACTCAATTTTTTTTAACGTTTTTTAATTTCCCAACAGTGGCTTCAAGACCCATCGTTCAACACCAAAACAGAGGTATTTTACATTGTCTCTTGAATTTCCCTTTCTCTGCTCTTGATCGCTGTTGTTGATTAATTATGTTTTTTGAATTCTGAATCCTGACAGATTTGTTGTTTGGATTTGTTAGTTGATAATATTTTGTATTACTTCTAAGATTTCATGTACAGCACACAATGCTTCCCTTTCTATTTGACATGTAACTTTATAGAGATATGTCCAATTTTGGAGTTAATAATAATGTATTTTGGAGTTGAGCCCATCTCAATCTCAATTAAACAGTGGACGTTTTATTTTTAGGCTTTTAAGTCTGTAGAAAATTTGTCAAAAATTTACCAAATAGGTTTTTGTTTTCAAGCTTTTTTTTTTTTCCTTCCTTGAAAGTTCAAACATTGAGTTTGCATTTGCTTTGATTGTTGAAAAACTTTGTTCTTTACCTGCTCGCATAACTTTTTACTTTATTGTTGACTGTAAAAGAAATAACATAACAACAACTTAAAGATCGCATAAACACGTAATTAAACTAAAATAAAACTATTTGGGCGTTAATTGAATTTCATTTGAAAACTCGCCTATGTTCTTTTATAGATGTTTTTGATTGAAAACTCTCTTCATTTGATTGGAAACTCCCACAGCTTCTGTGAACTTAGATAGATGTTTTTGAGTTTGTTTTGTGGTGGGTCACCAAAGCTCAACAATGGTTGTTTGCCTATGCTATTTTCTTGGTATAGAAACAGGAATTTTCAGGTTGAAGGCATAATTTCATTTCTGTAATTGATAATTTATTTTTAAGACAAGAAGGGTTGGGATTACAATTATTATGAATTAATAATTGATAATTTATTAAATAGTATTGGGATTACAATTATATTCTAATCTCAACATTATTTACACCGTGCCTCAACATGATGCAACTTCTATTTTTGCTCATACCGATTATAAATATAAAAAAAAGGGTAAAAAAAGGGAAAAAAAACAAAATAAAACTGACCTAAATGAGTGGCCAAATGAATTGATCTCTAGAAATCCTTCATGCAAAACCAAGTCATTGTTATCAAAAAGAATCCTCTTATCCTTCCCTTGTGAACCTGTCAAAGTATGAAATTGATTTTCTATACTGATCATGACAACCATCAAAGTATGTATCCAAAATGTATACAGAAACATGTTTTATAAAAACAAAAACAATAAAAACACACCCATATCAGGCTGCTCAAGTGAAACCCATTTCAGACCCAAAACTTTTTAAAAATGAAAATATCCAGATTCAAAACTCATTTCAAAATCAACCCAACCAAACACCCACATATCAAAAATATCCAGATTCAACTATACAAACCCATAAAAAATTCAGATTCAAGCAAAAAAATATTCAATTTTACAAAACATTCAGATTCAAGCAAACCCACAAAACATTCAAATTCAACTTTACAACCAAATCCCAGATTCAACACCCAGATTCAACACAACTTTACATTTAGATTCAGATTCAAGCAAACCCACAAAAAATATCATGAATTCAAGTTGGAAGTTCTAGTTTACCTTGCAAGGGGAGAGAGACGAAAGAGGAGGATGAGAGGAGAGGAGGTGGTCGGTGGTGTTGGTGGTCGTCGGCGTCGCACAGGATGTGCTCCGATTAACGTAGAGAGAGAGAGTTCAAAAATTGAAATGAGAGAGAGAGAGAGAGAGGAGATGAATACCTGTGATGGAGAGGGGAGAGAGAGATATTTTCGGACCATCAGAGGGAAATAAAGCCGTTGATGCTTAAATCTCTTCCTCATCAAACATTGATGGAGAGAGAGGGAAATAAAGACATCTCAACCATTGAAGTTGAGATGAGACAATTTAGACCATTGGCTTAAAATGTATCTCACATACATTTTAAGACATTTTCAAAAAGCCTCTTGCCTTATTATATAGATATATATATATATATATTTTGTAATTATCGACTAAATATATTATTAACACACTACTGAATCTAAAAAATCTATCTACAAAATGAGTCTTACAACTATCACAACAACATCGGTATAGTTCCACGAAGATGTGGAATATCGACGTCGACAAGGACATGTTTGGTATATAGTTAATGCAGTTGGAATATGGGAGCGCGTTAATTTGGAATATTAAAACGCAAATAATATTGAAATACATGTTTTATTTATTTTTACAATTATAATAATAAATAAGAAAACATTATAATGTGTTTGGTTTCAGTTTCCTAAAAATTGATTTTTTTTGTTTTTCGTGTTTTTTTTTTTTGTGAATATTTTGAAATTTTTAAGCATTTTTAAAAATTTTTTTAGATGTACCTTACTTAGATGTATCTAAAAAATAATATATTTTTGAAAAAATATTTTAAAAAATTAATAAATACATAAAAATATACTGAATTTTCGTATTTTTTTTAATATTGTTGGTATTTAGTGAATTTTTTAAAGACTTTTTTCACAAAAATTATACTTTTTAAGTGTATTTACGTTAGGTGTGTCTAAAAATTAAAAAATTGCTTAAAATATTAAAAAAATCAATAAAAACAAAAAAATACGAAAAATAAGAAAGTATAATTTTTTGAAAAGTATTTTAAAAAACTGGAAACAAACATTAATACCTAAAAGGGTAAATTACACTGACACCCTTGAGATTTGATTCAAATACATTCCACTCCATGATATTCTGAAAATTACATTCTCATTCCTGTAGTTAATAGTCTCATTTCACAAACTTCTACTTATATAAAAGGCAACAATTTCTAATAGAAAAATAAAGGAAATTATATATATATATATATATTGTTTTAAAAGTATAGCAAAAGAAACGAAAAAAAACATAGTATAATGACAGGAGATTAGTGTAATTTTTCAAACGTTAGGGAGTGATATCTATTAAGTCCAAATCTCAGTGGGTGTAAACGTAATTTACCCTACATAAAAATTATAGTACAAAAAAATTAATAAGAATGATATGATAATACCATTATTATAAATCAACTGATCTTTAATGGTATTTTGTTTTGAAGTGAAATGTTCATAATGAGCCATATCTTTATGTATGAATTTTTTGTTCCGAACAAATTTTTATTTTTTGTTTTGGGGTTTTTAAAAAAAATAAAAGCGAGTTGTTTTTAAAAATATTTATTGAAAGTAGTTTTTGAAAACAAAAAAACAATGCACACGACGAAACAGACGTACCCAAGAAAAACAAAAAATATTACATATTTAGAAAAAAAAAAAATTCAAAAATTCAAAAATTCAATTCACGAATTTTAGTATGTGTATGGGTCACATTAAGAATATTCACAATTTGAGTTCTAATATTTTTTTGGGTATGGCTTCTGTCCGGTCCGATCCGGACTGGACCGTGCTGTTGGGCCCGTGGGGGTCCACCACGGGTCCCGTTTTAATAATCTGAATAATTCAATGTGTAGAACTCGTCGAGTACTATAAGCCTGTAAAAAATCACATTGATCGGATATTGATAGCTATGTGATCAAAACAGTTTTTTGTCAACTGTTAATTTGTTCACCGTCCAATTTTTTTAATACGAAACTGATTTGATCATATAGTTATCGATATCCGATCAACGTGATTTTTTACAAGCATATAGTACTCGACGATTTCTACATATTGACGGTTTAGATCATCAAAACAGGACCCGTGGTGGGCCCCACGGGCCCAACAGCACGGTCTAGTCCGACCCCGGACTGGACAGAAGCCATACCCTATTTTTTTTGGATGAGTATCCAAAATTCTTATTCTTTCTAATTAATGCATTTCCAGTTATACAATATAATGTGTGTGGGGACATAAATTTTGAATGACGACACGTGGCCGAGGTGTCACCGAAGTGCCAGCCGGGGTGCCACGTGTCATGGTCATGATACCGAGATGATCTCGGCTAGGCCGAGGTTGTCTGCGGAGAAACCAGAGTCTGGGATAAGCGAATAAGGGACAAGAGTCCGAGAATGGGAGATGACTTCAGTTTGGATAAAGATAAGACTCTTAGAGAGTTTATCTCAATCCTACTGGGAGTCCAAGATTAACAGTAATCATAAGTCATTGAAGCTAGGCTTCTATTGGGATTAGGTAAGTATTGGCTATAAAAGAAAGGTACCCCATGGGTCTAAGGTATGCTTTTTATTGAGATTAAGTAAGTGTTGGCTATAAAAGAGAGGCATCTCATGGAATAGTGAGTTAAGCACTTTTGCTATCTTTAAAAGATAACTGATTTGATCGTTGGAGTGCTCCCGGGTGGGCGAACTACCGTCGGAATTTCATCTTTCTGTTACAGGTCATTCAGGCGCCATCTATTCTGCCAGTACTCTCCAGTTGAATACTTGTCTGGCAGTGTGGTCAGAAATCGACACACACAATGTGAATTTTTGAAATATAAAAATTTCAATTTATGATCATATGGCTGAAAGTAAAATGTTAACATGATTTTTGGGTATAGAAGACTTTCATTTTGCAAATATACATGTTAATTAGTTAAATTGAGTAAATAATTACACCTGCATATGTATTCAACCTCGTCCTTGTAGCATTACTATGGAGTCATTGAGAACAGGGGAGAGAAGTGAAGGCAAATATTGGTTTAAAAAAAAATATTACAAAATGCTCTCTTCCATATAAGTACAAATAATTAAATAGTATTTAGGGTCCATTTGATTTGATTTTCAATAAAAATTTGGAATCTTACTCCTTAGTTGGAGACATGCCTTCAATATATAAATTATTTTTAAGATAATGGCATACAAATACAATCAAAAAAAAAATTCACAAAATTTTCATACAAAATAATACAATTTCTTTAATTTCAAATCAAAACATCACTCTCATCACTATAGCTAATAATTTTTCCAAGTTGAAACACACATTATTGTAATTCATAATTATAGTAATGTCATCACCAAATCATACTGAATATATTTTATGGAGTATAAAAAATTTTATTTTTCTTTCTCTTTTAACTCTAAAGCTAATAAATTAATCATAATTTGAGGTTGCAAGAGAGGTAAGAAAGTCTTGGAAAGGGATGCCTTACCAATTGGGTTAGGGCATGGCTTCCATTCAAAGTAGTTAAGTTGGAAGCTTTCTCTTCAACATTCAACGTATATTTTCAACATGAACTTCCTTGACCCGTCTAGAATCTCAATTTTCTGACTAAATTAATTAAGGGTAAATTACACTCACCTCTCATAAGGTTTTAATAAAATACAATTAATCTCAAGCATTTTGCCTAATGACACTGGCCTCCTTCAAGATTTAATTTATTTTTTCATCAATAACTCATTGGTCATATAAATAAATAAAAAATATATTTTTTTAAAAATCTTTTTCTACTAAAATTTATATTTACCTTTATTTATTTTAGTGTTTGATCAATATTCACATTAGTTTTAATCACTTTAACTTTATTAAAAAAAGTTTGTATAATTAGGTAGTATATATAAAACTTGGGGCTATATTTTTCTTATATCTAAAAGGAGGCTAGTGTAATTTTTCCATTTATACACTCTATATTGGAAAAGTATTCGAAAAAGAAAAGGTAGTGTTTGGTTTTGTTTTGGAATTGTGATTTGAATTAAAAAATTTCAATATTCATAATCAAATACACAACTCAAAACTCAATTTAAAAACTATTTTCAAAACTCATAATTAAACACACAACTCAAAACTTAATTCAAAAACTATTTTCAAAACTCATAATTAAACACACAATTCAAAACTCAATTCAAAAACTATTTTCAAAACTCATAATTAAACTCTTTTCAAAACTTTATTTTAAAAATTAAGAAAAAATTCAAAAAAATTATTTTTTCAAAAAAATTATTTTTATTTTTATTTTTGAATTTTATTTTTATTTTTATTTTTTTAAGTATTGGCCAATAATTTGTTATGATTTGGACATCTATGGGCGATCCAAAATTTTTTAAAATTAAAAAAAAAAGTTAAAAATTGTAAAACAATATTTAAAATATTAAAACAATCAAAATACTTGAAAAATAAAATAAAATATTTAAAATAAAAATTATATATTTAAAATAATAATAATAATTTTTTTTTAAAATTTTAAAATATTTTAAAAAAATACAGCGCACAAATGTAGTAAATATAGCGCATATTAAAAAAATAAATAACTATTTACAATAAAAAATATTTATCTTAAAAAAATAAATTCAAAAAATTTTAAAATACAACTTAAAATTCAAAACTCAAAACTTAAAATACAATTCAAAACTCTTTTTAAAACTCATTATCATCATCTCGTAGGCAATGGTATTATCTTTTTATTTTTTGATACATCGGAAATGAAGCAAAAACATGGGACTAAGCCTCTCCCTACCCATCCCCAACATGTCAGCCACTAATAGTTCTCTAATCTCAGCTTGGGGATCATTAACAACTAATATGTCACCAGGTTGTGCAGCTCCCAATTTTGCTAGAGCATCCGCACATAGGTTTTCTTCACGATAAACATGTTGACCAGTGCATTGGGTGCCATTGAATATGATCATCGCATCTTCCACCAGACCTCTATAAGGATGTTTCTCTCCAGGGCCTTCTACAAGCAGCTTCACTACTTCTTAAGTATCTGTTTCCATAATCACTTTGTTGAAGCCTTTTTAGATAATGATTGTTAGACCTTTATACACCGCCTATAGTTCAGCTTCAAGACTGGTGCAACTTTTCATCCTCCCATAATAGCTGCAAATCCAAGCTCCCTTCTCATTTTGAATGAGACCTCTAAACCTATTTGGTCCTCTTCTCTATTTGCTTTCATCCGTGTTCAGTTTCATGGTACCTACAGAAGGGAAAATCCATTTAATTAGTCTAAATGGAGGTCTAGGATTAATAATAAATATGCTGAAAGCAAGATCAATTTCAGTGGAATAATCAAGAATAAATTTCAAACTCTCAAATTGATTAGACAATTTATTTTTAAAAACTTTCAGGTTCCTGTTTTTCCAGATTTTCCATAATGTGACCAAGAAGATAGTACTCCATGAAGACTTGGCCCCAAATTTATCATTTGTTTTAGCATTAGAGATCAGCCAATGCATCTAGTTCTTATAAGTCATCTGTAGATACCAATGCTGGTTTCAGATAGCAGTTCAAACTCTCTTAGCTTTGAAGCATGCTCTAAAAAGATGGTTGAGATCTTCAGATTCACTACAAAAGGGGCAACATGAATTATCTGAAAGGCATCTTTTCATTCTCATTTTGTTAGTAAGAAATTTTCCATGTAAGATAGTCCACAGAAAACCTTTCAGCTTCTATGGAACTTTCTTTTTCCACAACCATTGCCAATCCCCCTCTTTTCCATCATACTCTGAACCCACCTCATAAGCACTAGAAGTGGAAAATGAAATATCAAGAGCCCTTTTTCCAAACCAATTGATCCAGGTTAGGATTATATTTAGGGGCTTTCTCTTTAAAAATAGAGGCAGCCACAATTTGTAGGAGAGTTTGATTAATAATGTTTACATCCCAATCACTATCCTTATCAATGATATCCCTAACCTTGGATATAGTAGTATTGGCCAGTGTAAGAGAATTGGAGGTCATGACTTCCTCAATAAGTTTCTCCCCACACCACCAATCTTTCCAGATGTTAACACTAGTACCATCACCAATGGACCATTTTGTACTTTTTCTTAGGATGCTTCTGGATTTCAATATACCTCTCTACACATGAGAGTCTCTACTATTCTTTTTTCAGTATAGGAAGTGGTTACCTTTCAAGCACTTGGCTTTCTACACCTTTATCCACATCCCTCCCTCATTGTTAATGAGTTTCCATCCCAATTTTGAAAGTAAGGCTAGATTATGATCTCTAGCCTTCTTAATGCCAAGGCTGCCATGTTTCTTCATTTTACAAACCTCATTCTAGTTAACAAAATGAATTTTATTTTTCTCTAGGGTATCACTCCAAAGAAAATTTCTATTAATCTTGTCAATATCATTGCACACTTTTATAGGTAACTCCATAGTTTGGATAGTGTAAGTAGGTAAAACAGCAGTAATAGATTGAACAAGGGTAGCTCTTCTTGCCATAGATAGGACACTCATTTTCCATCCTGCCAACTTGTTTTGTAATTTCTCAAGGATGTTGTTAAAATGTCCTTGACTCACTCTTTCATTCAAAAGTGGAACACCCAAGTATTTACCCAAGTCAGATGTTAAAGGAATGCCACATCTTGCACTGAGGTCTTTGGCCTTCCTAGGAACAAGGTTAGGGGACACAAAAAGTCTTGATTTTTGAAGGTTAATCTTGATCCCATATATGTAACTGAACTCATTCATAACTTCAGTAATAATAGTACAATTTTTAGTGTCTGCATTAACAAATAAAATTAAATTATCAGCAAAAAAGAGATGAGTGATACAAGGTCCTCTTCTAGCAATAGAGATACATTTCCACTTTTTATCCTCTGCCTTAAGGCTTATCATATTAGACAACCGTTCCATGTACAAAACAAAAAGGTATGGAGATAAGGAGTCACCCTGCCTTAGGACTTTCAAAGGCCTAAACTCGTCAAGTGCTTCTCCATTCCATAAAATAGATATCTGCACTAAGGTCACACTACACATAATTAACTCCACCCAATTCTCATTAAAGTTAAATTCAATAAGAGTTTCTTTCAAGAAATTCCAAGAGATATTGTCATAGACTTTTTCAAGATCAATTTTCAAAATCATATTACCCATCTTACCTTTACGTAATCTCATAGAATGGATGGCTTCTTGAGTAATAATGATGTTATCACTAATATTTTTACCAGGTACAAAATTGCTCTGGTTGGGTCGCACAAGTTTATCAAGAAGCGGTCTAATTCTATCCACCACAATTTTGGTAATGATTTTGTAAGTAACATTATAAAGGCTAATAGGTCTAAATTGTTTAACCCTCTCAGGATTCTCCACTTTTGGAATAAGAGAAATAAGGGTCCTATTTATCTCATCAGGGATAGAATTAGTGCTAAAGCAATTTTTTATAAAGGAACAAACAGTAGAGCCAACAATATCCCAATACTTATGAAAGAAAATAGCTTGGAACCCATCCCTTCCAGGAGCTTTGAAAGCTTTAATGTTTTTCACAGCTTTCTTCACCTCCTCATCAGAAATAACTTTGGACAACTCAATATTATCATTACTAGATAGACTGCAGACAACTTAATTAAACTAGTGATTCAAAGAGTTGGTAGTAGGATTACCAAACAAAATTTTAAAGTGAGTGACAAGAAGATTTTTGAGGTCATTGGCCTGGTCAATCCAAACCTCATCATCATTCTTAAGGACTTCAATTCTAAGTCTCCCTTCTTTTAATCAAAGTGGTAAGATGGAAAAATTTAGTGTTACGGTCCCCTTGGACAATCCAATTTTCTCTGGATTTGAAACCAAAGTAATTCCACCTGGTAAAGAGTTTGATTATACTGTTCCACAAGCTCTTTTTCGAGCAAGTAAAGTTCATGAGTGTAGGCACGGGATTGAGATTTTTGGATCCCTTCAATTCTCTCAAGCAGCCATCTCTTCCTTCTAAAAATATTACCAAAGGTATCCTTATTCCAATCAGACAACTTAACAGCCATGCTTTGGAGTTTATCAATGAGGACAGGGCTAGATTTGTTCTAGTTATTCTTAACAACAGACCTGAAGACCTCATGGGTTATCCAGGCTGCTTCAAACTTAAAAGGTCTAGTGGAAGGGTTGGAAGAAATTTTACCTTGAGTGTAGACCGTCATCGGAGAGTGATCAGAATAAGTTCTAGGGACGTTACGAACAAATCCATCAGGGAATTGAGTTCTCCATTCCACGTTGCATAGGGCTCGATCCAACCTGACTAAAGTATTAGCCCAACCTTGCCTATTGTTTGACCAAGTGAGGTTAGGTCTAGTGCATCCAAGATCCATAAGATTACAGTTGTTGATTCAGTCGTTGAACTTCCTACTACGCCTTTGACTTTGGCTTAGAGGGTTCTCTCTGAACCAATGGTGTTATCATACATCATAGATTAGTTTTGTCAAAATTACTCAGTCCTCTTTTTATATTATATTTATTTATTTTTGATAAATTGAAACTTTGAAAAATATACAATTAATCTCATACTTTTAATATAATTATACTAACGTCTTTTAAAATTTTAACTTACATAATACTTAAGCCATTTTTCATCATCATCAATAATTGGTTATCATGAGTAATTCGTTAATTATATGAATAAAAAATAATTTTATCATATTATCTTTTTTTATTTCATTATTTACCTACTATTGAGATTACTTTTGATTGCTTTAACCATACAAAAAGGAAGATAGGTATAATTATGTAAAAAATGTGGGACTAATTATATTTAATTTAATTATGTCAAAAGTGTAACGCTAATTGTATTTTTTCTAAACTTTAACGCTATGTTTGGTAACTTAGGAGAGAAAAGAAAAGAAATGATTACTTAAGTAATAAGAGAAAAGAAAAGAAAAGAAATGATTGTAATTTCTCTCCTTTTTGTTTGGATAAGTAAGAAATAAAAGAAAAGAAATGATTGTGATTTCTCTCCTTCTTGTTTGGTTAGATTTCATTAAGAGAAAAGAAAATAAATTATTTTATGTTATATTACCAAAATAACCTTTTTATATTTTCAATCATTTTATTTCTTTTATTTTTACAGGGGTAAAATTGGTATTATGAAAATATAAACATTTGTGGATTTCTTTTCTCTCCCAATCTCTCCACTTTTGGGAAGATTGAAAATAAGGGTTATGAGAGAAATGAGTTTCTCTCCATTTCTCTCTATTTCTCCCCATTTCTCTCCACTTAAGATAACCAAACAAGGAAGAGAAATACATTTCTCTCTATTTCTTTTCTTTTCTCTCCAAATCACTCAATCCAAACACAGTGTAAGAGTAGTGAATGTGATTTATCCGTTATTTTTTAATATAATAATAACTATTTTTTCTATTTCTCTAGATTTGAATAACACTTTTAGCGATGTTTGAATCATAAATTTAGTAAGAGATTTAAAAAGGATCTAAACACATTCTTATAGTTATGTATTAACTAATTTTAGTTATTTTACCTTATTTTACTATTACCAATACTTATTTTGTGAAATATTATTGTACACAACACCCCTATCACTAAAAAAAATTACAATTTTTTAATGATGTACATTTTCTTTTAAAGTATTTTTTTTCTTTGCCATAATTATATTTTCTTTTTTTCTTCTCTTGGTTGAGATAATATTTATATTTATATTGATTTCTTTACCTTATCTTATGGTTTACTAAGATTTATTTACAAAGAAAAGTTTATTTAACATTTATCAAAATTGCGGTTTTGACTCTTCTACTACAAATGGATATTTAAAATTAAAAAAAAAAAATTTAGAATAATTGTTTTAAGAAAAAAAATTCATTTTACTCCTTTATGGTTTGAGCCAAGAGCACTTTCTTCATCTATAATTCAAATATTGTAAAATCTCTATATGATTTTGGACCAAAGTGTAATCATTAACTCCGTTAACTATAACTATGAAATGGCTATAATACGGTCAAACCGCATCCCTTTTTCTTTTTCTTTTTTTGTTATTTTCTTTTCTCTCATCTCACATACACATAATTTCTAATGTTTAATATTAATTTAATTAAATCACAATTAATCATAAATTTATTATTATTTATTATAACTCCTATTTTTAATCTAATTTTAATCTAGCCATATTTTAAATCAATTCTTAATTATTATTTATTTTATATTTTAATTTAATTATATCTTATATTTTAGATCAATATTTAACTGTATTTTATTTTAATTATCATCTTAATCTAATTTTAAGTTTGGAAAAAATGGAGGTAAGTATGTCTTTTTGTTGTGTTAATTTCACTTTATATTTTCAGAAAATCAAGTCCACTCTAATAAATAATATGTGTGACACACCTTTCGTTAGTTTGGATGAAAAAACTAACGGTATCACTTTAATCCAAAACTACATTCTAGCTATATTTGAATCATAAGAGGTAAAGTATTCCTACCTCAAACCACAAGGGATGATATGAATTTTGCCCATATTTTAAATTTGTAAACAATGAATTCTAACTCAACAAATGAATATGTACAAAAAATTAATATTTAAAAAACAAAATGAGTTTATTTTTTGTTTATTTATATATATATATATATATATATATTTAATTTATAGTTAAACTAATATTTAACTCAACTAATATTTTTTTATTTTAAATTTTTTCATTGAGTTGTGAGTTACCCGAAATTTTGAATGTTTAAAAGACCTTACAAATAGAGTTTCTTTTAAAACAAAAATTGTGGGTTAGTTTAGGAATAGATTATTTTAACAACTTTTTAATTTTTTGAATAAAATATTAGGTTAAAAAAACTTATATATTTGAAATGATTTTTAGTTTTTACAAAAAAAAAAAAAAAAAGAGTTGAGAAAAAAATAGAATCTTTTAGTTTTATATAATTCTTTGGGTTTTAACCTTTTTAGTTACGTTTAACTATTTTATATTTTTAAAAAAAATATATATATATATAATTAATAAAAAATTATATATCTAATTCCCTCACTCACCTATTTTAAAATTATACATTTTTGTAATGGGCATCATTTCCGATACGTGCGCAGCACACCCACCAGCAGTTATAAAGGAAAATGTCTCGTAACTCAAATTTTGTGGCTCAAAATGGCTCAAATGGCCAAAACGACGTCGTTTTAGCCATTTTTATGTTGTTCTGTATTCAAAACGACGTCGTTTTGGCCTTTTGAGTCACAAAATTTAAACTACGTAGCATTGTCGAGTTATAAAAGAGGACTATTGTAGGGTTGGTTTGGGATGTGAATTGCTTTTTTGATTTTTCAGATATTTTAGTTTGAGATTAAAAAGTTTTGTTTGGAATAAATTTTTTAATTTTTGTGAGAGAAAAAATAAAAAAATTATGAATTAGATGTGATATTTTATCTTATTAAATTAAAAATATTATTTTATTTTTTTTAATTAAAATAATTTAAAATTTAAAAAATCTGACATGCCAACGAAGGCATACAATTCATTGTGAGACTTGTTGGACTCACATGTCCCTCCCATAACTAGAAAGAATCTCAATTCTGAAGATTTTTTTTTATAGATTGGTGGTTGTTTTAGATACCTTGATTTGGATATGGTTTATTTATTTATTTATTTTTTTATTTAGCATAAAAAGACGTACATGAGAGTATTGGAAATTTTTTAATATTTTTCTCTCATTGTATAATAAGAAAATGGGTAACAAATCACTAACAAGTAATAATATGGCTGAAAAATTGAAAGCGCAAAAATAGTTATAATGCCTCCGTTTGGGAAGTGGGTTGATTTTTTGGCTTTTTGACTTTTTTGGCTATTTTAACCTGAGTTAAAAAGTTTGGTTTGGGAAAGACTTTTTGACTTTTTGGTTTTTTTGACTTTTTTTGTGAGAGAAGAGTGTAATGATTATGGGTTGGATGTGATGTTTTGTTTGTTATGGCTAAAATAGCCTATTTTGTCTTTTGTGGCTAAAATAGCCAAAAAAGCCCATAAACTTACTTCCCAAACAGTATTAAATTTACGTGATTCGATAAAAATATCTACGTCTACAAGTCCAATTTTGAATCAACTTCTACTAGATGCGGTTACACTGGTTTACGACTAGAGATATGTACAATCATTAAGATATATTTTTAGATCATCAACAATATTTATATTATCATGATTTTAACAAAATTAACAAAAGATAAAATTTCAGTCTCCGTTAATATCTCAAACAATCAATCCAAAGAATTTCGATAAGATTCACTCCGATAGAAACGTGGAGCTCGTTTATATGAACAATCCACTGAAATATATTCAAGTTCGGATAAGAAATAACTATCCAACCTTGACTTAAACTATAGTTTTTGCCCTATTTTTCCCTCTCTTTCGGCCCTATGTTTTGTTTTGTTGCTGCTGCGTGTTGATTCAAATTAGAGACAAAAAAACGTTCTCTTTTCCTTCTTTTGTTGACCTGCAGGTACCACTAAGCTTCTAAGAAAAGCTTTATTTGATAATAAAACTTTTGACTCAAATGAGATTTTGGTGTGGCTTACCAATTAAGGAGGGATATCACTCAATAAAAAAAAATAATGATAAAAAATAAAAATAAAAAAAAAGTAAAGAAATGATGTGATCTTAATATTCTGAAAAATAGATTAAGAGTTTTTTTTTTGGTTTGAAAAAATGTGTAAAAAATTAAGAGATAATATGACTTAAAAAGGTTAAAAAATCAAAAAATTAACTTTTAATCAAGTTGTCAAAATAAGCCTATGTCAACAAGTTACTTATTTTTTGTGTATCCAAAACAAGCTTTTTGATAAATTTTATTTCCGGTGTATTTATTAAAATTTCTCTCACTAACTTTTGGTATTTTTTTTGTATTAATTATATCAGTCATGCTTCCGACCCCCAGTGGGGTGACCCCCACTGACAACCCCCAGTGACGTGTCACAACATCATTGGCTGAAAAAAAAAAAAAAACCTTTTTTTTTGGCCAATCATAGACGACCCCAGCACCCCCCACTGGGGGTCGGAAGCTTTATTCTAATTATATATTGTATGTTTTCCTTCATTATTATGACTGTAATTTATTGAATTTTCAACATAATATCATATATCAATAATAAAAAAATAACATCCTCTCAAATTTGTCAAAAAAATTGGAAAAACTTTCAAGTTTGAAGAAATTTAAACTCTGGCACTTCTGGTGGAGGGTGTGTCACAATTCGGTGGGCACGAAACTCAATCTAGTTCGAAAACAGTGCGCTTCTGATGGCCTCTGCCTCGTGTGTACAAAGGAATTGGAGATTGTGGAGCACTTATTATGCAGGTGTAACTAGGCAAAGGCTGGTTAGTTTGGCAGTATGTTGAATCTTTCGTTCCAAGGGAGGTTTATCTCTTCCATTGCCAGATGGATCTGTGACCTTTTTGATGGTTTCTCCAATTCGCACCATCGGTAGGAATTTTTTTGTAAATTGTTGTGGTTAGCTTGGCACATCTGGAAGGGACGAAATGATTTTGTCATTAATCATGTCCCAGTTAATCCTCTGTCTGCTATCTTTTCAGTAGGGAAGGCCTGGGCAGAATTTGCAGCTCTTCCTCTCACCATGTCGCATGTGGTTGGCAACTAGGATAGTGTTCTAAGGACCCATCTGTTGGAAAATGGTTTAGAAAATCTAGGTAAAAAATAGATTTTTTTCCTAACTTTGGTCTAATATTTAGGTGGGACCCGTGCATCGATTTTTACGGGTCAAAGTGGTAACGTGTTCTATGCCGCGTTGTGATTCACGTGGTATATTTAGTTGCTCAAAACCATTATCGAGTGAATGGAAAATTGAAGCCAAAGTGTGCTCCATGAAAATGGAGTTTTGGTAGAAATTCCTTAAGGTTGAAAAGTGGCTTGTCCTATATTGATTTGGTGGGAAGTTTTGAATGGGTTTATAAGGCATGAGATTGGAACTTGAGGTGTGCCCCAAGGGGTACCCAAGTATTTTAGAGAGGGAGGTTATGGGCAAAATGGGCTAGACCCATTGGACCCAAAATGTCACGACCCAAACCCGCCCTTATAGGTTTAGCACCGTAACCGGCCAGTAATCCGTGGATTACCAAAGGCCTCTGAACAGATTAGTAAATAATAAGGGGCTGCGAAAGCAATAATACAAAATAGACAAGGTCCAATGAGCTGTGATAACGTACATGAGACAGAACATTTCAAAACTTATTTATATATATACATAAACATGCCAGTCCAGATACACAATATTTACAAGGTAATTACAGAATGTACTTCCCAAGACCTGACTTTACAGAGTATACACAAGGACTAGCATGAATACAAAAACAGCCATGGCATTAGGCTTCATTCGAAACCTCCTCGGGAGGCACAACAGTTGGCTGACAAAAACAGAATAGAAGGCCGTCAACTCTGGCCCTAGTCATGTGCCGGCTCACCTACATACATAATATAAACTATGAGCGAAGCCCAGTGAATAATAATAGAGTAAAGGGTTTCAATTAATGAGTTCGTACAGATTCAGAAATCATAATTCAGATTTGTATCAAATTCATCATTTGTCCAGATCATATACAGACGGAAATCATAAGTTGTGATTAAGTTTACGTGATACATCCATTAGCATAAACAGAACATAACATAATAGAACGTATACACGTGAGGTTACGAATAACCAGTTTCATAAAGGAACCTCCGGATCCGGATAACAGAATAGAACAGAAGCTGAGCCCCCGTGACAGGGCCTCCGGTACGGGTAACAGAGTGCAGACAGAAATAAGTTCCATAAAGGAACCTTTGATACTGGGTAACAGCTAACAGATATCACATGATGCTAAGGATGTCACGAATACATATCAGAAATTGAACAATCATTTATTGTAGATAACATATCATTTCGGAAAACAGATCTTGTTTTATCACACAGAAAGTAGATACAGTTTGAACATAACTTTACTAAATTATTAATCACAGTTTGCCTTGAAACAGACAGATGGAGCAGATTGATCACACGACACGCGGCACGTGACCTACATAACACATAACAGATACACACTTGAAACACACGTTCTAATTGTACAAAACTTACGCCGTTGGCTCTTAGTGTATTTCTAACCTTTAATCGTCAATAAAGGGCCTTAAACATGGCCTAGGAATGCCTAGGATGGAATGAGGATGCAAAAATGCCTTGAAAACCATTTCGTAAATTTTGCTGAAGATAAGGTCCACGCTCGAGCGTGGATTACCCTTCTCGAGCGGACATGCAGATATGAAGATTCGCTCGAGCGGACTGTAAAATCGAAAAAAGTACTAAATGCACGATTTTCACGCTCGACGGGCGCTCGACCCCCGCTCGAGCGTGAGACTTAGAGTCTCGCTCGAGCTTGGTTTCCCCCGCTCAAGCGGACTGTAAAACACACAAACTTCTGGGTATACGCATTTCACGCTCGAGCGTAACTATCAACGCTCGAGCGGAAGTGCATGTACTCAAGATTCACGCTCAAGCGTGAAAGTATCCGCTCGAGCGTGGGTGAAATTTCTGGAAAATCCAGATTAACCCCCAAGCATGAAACTCAACCATTAAGCCTTCAAAACTCATTTTTCTGGGCCAATATTTGAGGAAACGTATAATAACTCATAAAACAACATGTATTAAAAATCATTTCAAGAAATCATGGCCCAAGAGCAACCCAATTTGTGCAAAATCAACATGACCTCTAAGAACATGCCATTAATACAACATGCAAGAATCTCATTGAATCCAAACCCTCCAAAACATTATCAAACTTGATAATTTGATGGACAACAAGATGAAAGACCATAATGTGAGTGAAATTAACACATGCATGGAAGAAATCTTAGAATTCAAACTCAAAGCATGGAAATTTATGGATGCATGCATGAATTAATCCTCAATTCAACTTTTTAATCCAATTCCTAGCTTTAGACACTAATTAACCATGAACCATGCAAGAACTAATCTTAAATTCACAATTGAACGGGGAATCTCCTACCTTAAACCTTGAATTCCAAGTCTAGGAGCTCAAATTTGTAAAGCCTCTTCAATTCTCCTAAGTTCCAAGCCAAATCTTAGTTGAAACCAAAATTTCTCACTCTCCCTCTTTCTCACGGTTTTGAGTCTAAGAAAGAATGGCTGAGATATGTAACAAAAGCTCCTAATCAAGATTGAACAAAGTGGCCCACTTAGGAGCAAAAATGTAATTACTTGCATTCAACTAACCTATGTTTAACCTAGCATTATTTAAGTTAATTTAATCGTTCCGAACCGAATTTTAAATAAACCTACCATAAAATTCTACAAATCCTAACTAGCACATATACTAAGTCGATTTCTGACTTGTATTCCAATAGGGCTTTCAATTCGCAATTCAAAACTAATAACATGAACAGATCTTTCTACGCCTAACAGATATAAACACAAAAATGATGCAATACACATGCAAATTAATTCCAAATTTCTCCTTAATTATTAATTAGGCATACGTAAGTACGGATTAACATTGGTCAGAGGTCGGGGTTATTACACAAAAATCACCACACGCGGGCGCCGCCGTCTGTCCGATTGGGCGAGCTGGGCGCAGGTGCGTGGTATGAGGTTGGGTTTGTCTGGCCCAATACCTATCTTTTTGGGTCAAAAATATTTGAATTTAATTTTATTGTTTGAAAAATAAAATCCATAATTCAAATTAATTCTGGAAATAAATTGGTCCGATTTTTCTGTACACCCAAACGGGGCCCTTCCCGTTTTTATCTGTTTGAATTTTGAACCCAACAGATTTAAATCTGTTTAATTCAAAACCAAACAGGTTTGCACCTGTTTAATTCAAACCCTGCAGCTACCAATACATCTATAAATAGGACAGCCCTTATTTGATGTTTTAGAGATTCAGAAATTTCGTACTTCACCTTTGCAAATTTATCCTTCATTCTGTTGCATTTAATTTTTTGTGAGAAAGAGTATAAACACTTAGTGTGTTCGTTAGGCAAACAATTTGTAGTGCTGCTATTGTTTGTAGTTAATCATTTCATCCTGGGAGATAGACGTCCATATTCTGAAAGCTCCGTGGAGAGGACGAATCTGTCTTAAGGACACATTGTCAAACACTGGACTTGATCAGATTATTATTCGAAGAAATTAATCAAGTAAGTTGTTTAATTTATTATTCTGTTTTATTTGTTTATTTAAATCAGATTTTAATTTTGTTTTTGTAACAAAATAAAATCTGTTTTTATTTATTTATTTTTATTTCTAGTTTAATTTTTGTAATCAAACAAATTCTCTCATTTTCTTTATTTCTTCTATATTCTGGTTGTTGTTAAGTACAAAACAGAATTAATTATTTAAATACAGTGAAAATTGTCCAACGTATGGAATCCGCCTTCTCGTGGGAGACTTAAAGCCAATTGTGATGTGGCCATCCTTCCAGGGTCGTCCAGAGCTGCTCTGGCGATTTTATTTCGGGATTGGCCGGGCTTTCTCACGCATGGGAGAGTCCGTATGGAAGTGGTGGGCTCTGTTATGCAAGCGAAAGCTATGGCTGTTAGATGGGCTTGCCTTATGGTTTGATCCCTCAACCTCTCCCAAGTTGAGATTGTGGGCAACAACAAGATAGTGATCCACATTTGTATCTCTGAAAAGGTTCCTCCGTGAGAGTGCTCTTCTATCTTTGTTGACATTCGGACTTTGGCCTGTAGAAACAATTTCTCTTTTTTTTGGACTCCTAGAGAGGCTAATGTTGCTGTCCATTGGACTGCTAGACAGTTCCTTAAGGGCCTTTTGCCTTCTGACTGGTTTTGTAATCCCCCTGATCCTTTGCGTCAAGCTTTGTTTTTATGATTAATCGATATCCTTACCTCTGATTTAAAAAAAAAAAAAACATACGTCTATGAATAATGCTATAGTACCAATTAATGTACACACTAGTGTACTAACAGATGATGTGGCATCATTTGTATGGTTTTGGGTATTTGTAACTTGTATAATAAATGTGGTCAATAATAATATCATAACACTAGTTAGTACACTAGTGTGTACACTAATTGGTGCATGTAGCACCACCGTATATCTATTTTTACAACTTTTTAAAACAAAAAAGATTCTCACACAAAAATCAAGAAATTTCACAAATTGAAACCTTTCATAATTTTGAATTCAGAACATTTTCTTCGTGAAACTGAGAAATTGAAAAGAAAAAAAAAGCTTTTTTTTAAATTGTTGGTAAATAGAAATTGAAGGAGATGTTGTCCAGGTGATTGAGGATAGGGGTGCAACTCGGGCGGGTTCGGTCGGGTTGGGGGTTTGCCCAAGCCCAGCCCGAATTGTATTTGGTAGAGCCCAAGCCCGCCCAAGCCCGACCATCAACCCGAGCATTTCTGCCCAAGCCCGGACCAAGCTTTATATTTTGAATTCGAGTTAGCCCGAATTGCCCGAATTGTCCAAAATTCACAAGTCCAGCAATCTACTTCCACAAAATAACCTGAGTATTGCTTAGTTATAAAAGAAAGAGATAGAGATTGAGATTGACAACGGGATGTTGTTTGCAGCATCAAATAAAATAAACATAAACCCAAACACAAACAACAAAGATATAAACAAATACACAAAAATTGAAGGCATATATTAAAAACTAAAAATAAAATCTAAGAACACAAAGTAAGATCTTAAGCATCTTTGGCAAAACCAAAAACATAAAACAAAATCATCACACACAAAAAATCCAAACAAAGATCAACAGACCCAAATCAACAACCTCCGTTGGCTCAAAAAAAAAAAAAAAATTCATTTCCAACCAACATGACAGATCGAAACCCAGCACTGGACGACAGCCACCGACCTGTGGCAGCAAGAATTAGTGGCGCAGATGAAACCATGGTGCATAGATTCAGGATAGATTTCAAATCTGGTGCATAAATCAAACAACTACAAACACTAGTACGTATAAAAACTACCAATTAAGGATAGCTCTTTAATTTATTTTTTATATATTTTATAATTTATATAATATGTTAAATTCAATTCGGGTTTGGGTTGCTCAAGTTGGCCATTAATTTTGCCCAGGCCCGGCCCGAATTACAATTCGAGTATCAAAAATCTGCCCAGGCCCGTCCAGATTACAAGATATTGTTGTCCAAGTCTTAAAAAAACTCGAGCTGGGGTTGGGTTGAGCCTGCCTGAGTTGCACCCCTAATTCAGGCGCTTAATGGAAAGAGAAAGACCTTGTTTGTGTTTTAAATATTATTTCAAAAATAATGTTTTGGAGAAAATTTTAAAAATTATTTAGTAATATATTTTGAAAATAATTTTATAGTTTTAGAATTTGGGATGATTTGATATTTTTTTTATAGTTGAATAAATAGTTGTAAGAAAAAAAAATAATTGAGAAGGAGAGAGAGAAAAAAATAATTGATATGTAGTAGAGAGAAAAATAATTTTAATTTTTTTTTCTAAAATTTTTTAGCCAAACATGTTTTTCATGTTTTGAAAGACAAATCACTAATTTATTTTTATTTTCTTTTTCTTTTTTTGTTTGAATCAATGGCAAGAGAAAGTTGTTTGCTGATTTTAACGTCAATATTTCACACTGACTTCGTTTGAATTCTTTGATTTATTCCACTCCATCTTAGTCTTTTATTTTATTTTTTGTTATCTCAAACTATTAATCTTTTTTTTTTTTAAAAAAAAGAAGACTAAAATAATATAGATTTCTTTTTTTTTATTTTATCTTTTTTTAAAATTTATTAACAATAAAAAAAATACAATTATGATAATTGATATTCTCAAAAAAATATATTCTCAAAAAGATAATTTTAAAATTTTAATATTTTTAAAGAGCAATAATTATATTATTGAAAAAAGAGTGAATTACACTAATAATCCCTATAGTTTGGGACTTGTGTCATTTTGGTCCCTGACTTTTCAATTGTGACATATTTGATCATGAATTTTGAATCTTGTTCTAAATAAGGACAATTGAAGATATCATTAGATTTTTCAAGGGTAAAATCATCAATTTGATAAAATATAAACTAATTTGACAAAAATAAATGTCAAACAAATAATTTTGATTTTTTTAAAATTATTTATATCCATTAAAAATAAAATTATGTAAAATTGATAAATCTTTTAGATATTTATTTATTGTTTTTACCAAATTTATTTTTATTATATGTTTAGATGATGATCATGTAAAATTAATTTTAAAAAACTAATCATGTAATTTTTATTAATTTTTTATCAATTTTATTATTGGTGGATAAAAATAATTTTTTAAAAATTAAAAATATTTTTTTGACATTTGTTTTTTCAAATTAGTTTTATATTTTATTAAATGACGATTTTGTCCTTGAAATTAAACAATGGTATCTTTAATTGTTCATATTTAGAACATGATTCAAAATTTATAAACAAATGTGTGAAAAGTCAAGGTTCAAAGCGACACAAATCCTAAACTATAAGGATTATTTATGTAATTTGTTCTTGAAAAAAATTAAAATTTTCAGGCAAAAATTATTTTGAAAGGAGTGAGTATTCCGTTATTATTATTATTACTTTTTTGCTTTTGTTTTTGAATCGGTTAAAGTCGTTGTTTTCAATGATTTGTATTTTTTATTTTTTATTTTAGGGGGCAGGCTTTCTTCCAGACACGGACGGAAGAGTATTGTTGGATGGGTGGAGATCTATCACGGGTCTTACTTTGATAATCTGAATCGTTTGATCGGTAAAACTCGTCGAGTATTATATAGTTGTAAGAAATTATGTTGATCGGATATCGATAGTTATATAATCAAATTAATTTTATATTAAAAAATAGATGGTAAAAAAATAAACAGTTGATAAAAATCTGATATAATAAAATAACTATCGATATCCGATTAAAATAATTTTTTATAAACATATAATACTCGATGAGTTATACATATTAAATTATTTAAACGAACCCGTGATAAATCTTGGCAGGCCCAACAAATACAATAAAGCTTGGTAGCTCGATTTGATCGTGGCTCGATTGCCCTGAATTGCAAAACGACGTCGTTTTACTCTCTTTTGTTTTGTTTTGTTTTGTTTTGTTTTTTTTTTTTCTTCCTCTTTTATAGGGGAAGGAGGAAGAGAGAGAGTGAGAGAAAGAGAGAGAAGAGAGAAGAAAGAAAGGGAAAGCTAGCCTCCCTATACCGATCATGGCTTCTGAAGATGATGAAGATGTTGTCTGCAGATCCAGATTAATTATTGATGAAGATCTAGATCAACAACGCACATCGAAATTGATGATGTTGTCTGGATTAATTATTGATGAAGATGATGATGATGTTGTTGTAATTTGTTGATGAAGATGTTGATGATGTTGATCTGGATCTGCAGATCTAGGGAATTTTTTTTTTTTAGTTGTTGATGAGGATGATGATGATGTTGTTGCAATTTGTTGATAGACCCAGGGAATTTTTTTTTTTTTGTTGATGAAGATGATGATGATGTTGAAGATGATGATGATGATGATGTTGCAATTTGTTGATGATGTTGATTTGGATCTGCTGACCCAGATCTTGTTGATGTTGATGAACAAAAAAAAATTTGTTAATGTTGATCAACAAATTTTTTTTTTTTTTTTGTTAATATTGATGAACTCAGTAGCACAGCAAACCCTTTTCTCCTTCTTCTTCTTCAGAAAAACTTAAAAAACAAAAAAAAAAACCAAAACAACGTTATTTTGATGTCAAACCACTCTCAGACCACAATCTTTCGAGCTAGGAATCGCGGTTGCAACAAATATCCCCTACCCTGATTACGGATTAAAAGAAAGTCCCGCCCTATTTTTTATTTTGTCGGCCATGAAACAATAATTTGAAGAGGGCTGCGCAATGTGAGGAAAAGGTGGAAAAAAAAGCACTTTTTGACGTAGAGGAATCCTTTACATAAATCTTCGTTTGCCATTAATTAATTTTTTTATATTAAGATTAAGATTTTGTTAGCTTGACTTTTTTAGTTTTGTTTAGTTTAATTTTTTTGATTTTTTTAATTTTTGTGAAAAAAAAAAATAATTATGGTTTGAATATGACATTTTGTCTTATTAATTTATGTAGCTAATTTTATCTTTTTTATACTTTTTTAGCCAAAAATCTAAAACTAAACGAAGTTTAACTTTTTATTAATAATTTTATTAAAATTACTATACATATCTGAATATGATTAGATATTTAAATATTATTATTTTTATAACAACTAATCACATTTAGTATTAGTAACATTTTTAGTATACCTAAAATTATTCTTTACTGTATGATATGATTAATGAAAAACACGGGAAAACTATTTTGGTTACACATTTCATAAGAATTAGCGTAAATTACAAATATATTTAAAAATATGAATTGTCTCATATTGTTTTAAAATTATATTTTATTTTTTAAAATTTTTAATTGTATAACAAATTATCTTTTTTTTAATAAATCATTAAAATAATTAACAGCTTTTGGTGATATTAGAAATTTATTTTAATTAATAATTCATGCAATTTTATTGTTATATATAGGAAAGTAGTTAGAAATTTTATTTTTTTGGTTAATTCTGTCAAATAAAAAATTCTAATATAGAATTGTAGTTTTGTAAAACTATATAAAAGACGATCTGTATTTTAAGTAAATTTTAGGAGACATATTTGTAATTTACTTTAATAATTAAGGATCATCCTTTAAATAAAAGTACTATGATAAACTTCCTTAGGAAGAAATTAAAAAAATAAACAAAATTGGATCACTTTGTTGCATTAATCGCTGAAGATTTTTGAAATTTTGAATTAAATATTAAAATATTTCATAAAATAAGAATTTTTTACAGTATTTTTGGTAGGCTTTAGAGGACGGCTGTTTCACTATTTTAATAAGGAAAATGTTTGGGATTCCGTAAAGGAGAATCCTCATGACCTCTATTAATGTATTAATTATTGATGCGTTTGAATTTTTTTTTTTTCCTATCTCTACAGTAACATGAATGGTCCTTATCATTTTAGGGGTTGTGGGAGTTGTGTTTTATGGAGATCTCTATCATTACTGTGGGTGTTGATTTCCAACCACACAACCAAACGGGAAACTCAACTGGAGAGCACCGGCAGAATAGATTAAACCTGAACAACCTGTCACAGAAAAATAAGAATCTGGTGGTGGTTCGTCTACCCGGAGGCACTCCAACGATCAAGTCAGTAATCAATATCTTTAAAAGATAACAAATTATGCTTAAACTCACAAGAAAGAACTTACCTCAGACCTATGAGGGTGCCTTACTTTTATAATCAGCAACGGCTTGATCTCATTAGAAGCCTTACTTCAATGGACTCAAGTTCAATACTCATCTTGGACCTTCATCTAGATAGAGATAAACTCTTCTTGAGCCTTATCTTTATCCAGATTGAGATCATCTCCTACTCTAGGACTCTTGTCCCTTATCGGCTTATCTCGGATTTCGGTATCTTCGCAGATAACCTCGGCCTAGCCAAGATCACCTTGGTATCATGACTAAGCCGCGTGGCACCTCGGCTAACACTTCGGCGTCACTTTGGCCACGAGTTGTCATTCACAAAATATGTCCCCACAACTACCCCCTAGGTTTTATTACCTCGGCAACCTGAGGTAATGGAACCTACATCGCTTGTTTATATATTATGTCAGCTAAAATTCATTATTCCCTTCGATCGAGGTCATGACTCATCGGCTTCAAGTGCCCAGGACTCAAATGTCCACTTTACCAAGGGTAAAGAACCAAGAATCAAGTTTTTTAATCAACCGCCGAGGTCATTGCCTCATTACTTCAAAAATTTTAAGAGTTCTAACTGCGTATGAGCTGTTACGCACAGTCTTTCTAACCATTTCCTCCATGCGTCCCTTCCTCATTGGTTCATACTTGACACGTGCTATCAGGTCGCGTTGCTTTTACGCACGCCGCCTGACAAGCACGTCGTCCAAGACGCCTTATTATGTTTTGTCGCCTTTTCATATATTTGACAAAACGCTTTCTTCTCTCTCTGTCTTTTCACTTTTGCAATTCATAGTTTCCCTCGTCTCTCAGACTTTCTCTCTCTAACCCTTCTCCAAACCTTCATTTTCACACTTTCAAGCTCCTACAACTGCTCCGTCCACTACTTCTGGCAAAGCATTCACTAGTCTGTTTCAGTTACTGCCACCGTCTGACTCCAGCGAGTACTGCTCCGACCTCGTTTCCTTGGTCTTACTCAGTAAGTTCTTTAACTTTTTCATTTATTCTTTCAGCTTTTTACTATCCTTCGAGCATGCCCTTGTTTGTGCAATATCTTTGTTTTTGGACTTGCTTTGCATTATATCTGTAGTTACTCATATTTGTAATTAGATCAATATTTGTGCTCATACTCTATTTTTCTTCATCCACTCCCTGATTTTGGACGTCATATTGTAAATCAACCTTTGTTCCTGAATCTGTTATGTGCTTTGAGGTTTATCATTGCTTTTCAGGAATGTCCATTTGTCTTGCTTGTGATTTTCGTACATTGGCACACATCCACCCAATGCTTATGAATTTGTAACTTTCCATGATTCTTGAATGTTTCTTTCTTGATTCTGAATCCTGCTTCTCTTTGTTCTCTGTCTATTTTCCAGATTCCTCCCCTTTGATTCTTGTTTCTGTAGTTCTAGGTTTGGAATTTGCTTTAAAACCCACACACTTAGGAAAAATTGAAACAAGGTTTTCCTTAGATCTTCAGAATCCTTGCCCTAGTGCCTTTAGGATTTAACCGAGGTCTTTAACACTTTGCCAAGCTGTTTTATCAAAACTTTGTTTGCCGAACCTACTTTAGTCGAGATTATGGGTATGTTTAGGTGAAGAGCAGACACCCCTTCCAAACTTGAGTACTTTAGGCAAGCATTTTCCATTCTAGCCGACGTTCAACTCCGGTTGGCTGGAAAGGATGACTCTATCATACCTGGGGAGGACTACATGCCATTTCCCATAGTCTCCATAGTTGAGGGCGAAGTCAGGTTCCCCCTAGGTATCCTGTTTAGGGAGGTCCTCCATTATTATAAACTGAACCCTATACAACTAGCTGTAAACTCCTCATCGCTGAGTTGGCACACCGACAAAATGCCAGAATAACCCTATCTGGCATCTAGTATTGCTACACAATGTGTGGCCTTAAAACCAACTCTGACTACATGTACTACCTCAAACCAAGATCTACCCAGTACAAATTGATAGCCGACAATCCAGACTTAAATAAAGGCGTGGCAAACGACTACCTGATTGTCTTGGCCAATTGGGAGTTTGCGCTAGACGATGAGCTCCACCTCTTCTCCTTGCGCCATGAAGTTTTTAGGGATGGCAAGGGTAAGGACTTAGTCCTCCCCCCAAAGTCCCTTCTCTACTACTTTACTTAGTCATTTTGTGTTAATATGTTTTGATGTTTTTTCCTTGTCTTTGCAGCCTTTCCTCAGCCAAAAAAGAATTTTTGCCAGTTCTACGTACCCAGCAAGGACCTGGTTTGCCTTCTTGGCTTACCAATTGAAGTTCGCAAGGCTCTCGTCCTCCTCAATTACATCTCGACATACAAGAGCCCTCAGCCCAATGTCCGTAGCAAAAGCAAGTCCGCTCCATCCGCTACAACTCCGTCAGTCACTTTGTCGCCAAGGCCAGATCAGGCCTCCACATTTGATCCTGCAGACCAGCCATCAACTTCTGCCCCCCAATTAATTCCTCCAATCTAGTGCCGACGCCGAGTTCCTGCCAACGCCCCTGCCGGCAGAACTCGAAGTAGAAGACACCGAGGTGTTGAGATCTCAAAGTTTGACCCCTCAAATTTGTCTATTGCCCTTCTGACAATTCGTTTTGGCACCAAAGTTACCGTCGCTGTAATAGCTGACTAGATGGGTCGTAAATCAGTCATAATTGAAGATCTTCCCGCCAACATTCTTGGGTTGTGACTGTGCAGTCCTTCTTTTCTCCATCCCAATCCAAGCCAAAGCCGAAAAAGATAAAAAAGGCTAAGGCTAAGGCCACAGTGACTCAAGTTGACTCTGAGGATACTGTGCCAATCTCCAGGCTGGCCGAGATTGAAAAAAACACTACTGTTGTTGAGAAGAGGTCGAGAAGGCAACACCTGTTGCCCCACCACCAAAGAAGCCGAGGTCTGATTGCCCAGAAGGAAGTAGCAGCTTCCCCCGCAATAGGACCTGGGTGCCCAAGGTCATAGTGGGAGATAGATCATTGACAGCCGGTAACAGTGCTATCGAAAAGGTCGAGGTTGCCACCGCCTTGTCAACGGCCATACTCCTACCAAAAGATGTGAACCAAATGGCCGATCTCCACGAGTATGAGAACTTCAGCTTAATAATGTAGCACTCAGTCTTGGTAAGTCTTCTGTTGTATCTTTTTAAGCTTTTCAATACTTAGCCAAAACAATTCTTTACTAATTTGTTTCATTCCTTGCAGGATATCCAACATACGCATTCATATGCGGTCAAGACCGAGATGATGAGAAAGGAGTTGGTAAAGAGATCACAAGAAGATACCAAACTCCTCTCCTCACTCAATCATGTTGAGGCCAGCAACCGAAGTCTGCTGGATCAAGCCAAGGCCACCAAAACTGCTCAAGCCGAGGCTGAGACTAAAGCCGAAGTTGCTGACGCAGCTGCCGGGGTTGCCAAGGCTGAGGCTGAGGCTGCCAAGGCCAGGGCAGCGGAGTTGGAGGCCAAGCTAAAGGAGGCTATTGACTCAAAAGAGGCCGAGGTCAAGGCGGCCGACGAAAAGGCTTTTGAAGAAGGCCAAACTGCCTTCCGCGATCAGTACAAAGAGTAAGTCAATCTGGCTTGTAATAAAGGTTATTACCTCGGCTGGACGGCGGCTTTCAATAAGTTGTCTGTCCTAATGGACTCCTCTCTTCGAGATATCAACCAGCTCCAAGTGCCTTTCCCTCCAGCTTCCAAAGGATCAGATGATGAGGCTGAAGATGATGAAGAAGAAGAGGCTACTGTTGGGGCCAAGTCCCCCACTCTGAATGAGCAAGTCCTAGACTTGACTCAGGATGATAAGGACGAGGTTACCAAAAGTGCCTCCCCGAAAGAGACAACTTCTAAGACTGAAGTCCATGCTGCCGAGAAGAGCTTGGATCAAACCTTGCTTGAGATAGATACCGAGATCGTGGTGAAGAAAAAAGCCATGCTGCCAATTAAGGCCGACCCAACGCCAACTATAGCCTGACTTTTTGTGCTCATTTCAGAAGACGAATAGCCCTACAGTTTGAACTCCACTTGTGGTTCTGAATCTGATTTCACAAGTGCAATGTGAAATAATGAAAACACAAAAAGAGTCCAAATCAGACAATTCTTTTTTAAAAGAAATCAATGTTTCAATCAAATGCCATAAAATGGACTGCTTATCTAGATTTACAGATTCACCACCTAAATATTTTTGAGAAACTAAAGAAACCCGAGACTTGTGCCAAAGGCCATTAGTCTGTCATCACCAAAGTGTCTTGGCTCGAGAACTTAGGTATGAGAGAGGAAGGTCATGAATTGAGCACTCCACTTGCCCGATCAAAGATCGGCCTCTACTAATCATGATGTGTTTCTTATTTACATTATATGTTCTTGTTCTGATTTATTAGCAATTTTACTATGTGATGCGCACATAAGGTATAGACTAGTTTGCAAAAATTGGAACACTTGATCTCATGTTTTGTTTCGAAATTGTTTTGTGAATTTGCCAGCTTAAAAAGTGGGCTAAAAAAATGGACATTTAATCAAACCACCCCAATTCAAGCAACTAGCCTTGATCCATAGGCATTCAAACAATTATATCATTTAAGCAATTAGCCTCATAGTATTTATGCTTTAGATATGGCAGCACAAACATTCGATGCAAGATGCTAAAGCAATAAAAAAACTCACCTAGTACTCCAAGCCAAAACAAAGCAAAATAATAAGAAAAATATGCATGCTCCTAATTAATGCAATATGACTAATGCAACACACACATTATGTATTTTTATAGGCTCGACTATGAGCATAGCATATGATTGCATTCAAGACATGCGAGAGAGCATGTATTCAAGTAATGAGTTTGACAATTTGATATTGGATTAGGGTGATGAGCCAAATCTTGGATACATGCAAGACAATGGATGCAAAGCATAAGAATGCTAATGAAACGTGATGTCCTATACTAACCACCGTAAGCGAATAAGTAAAAAGGAGAAAGACGTAAGGTTGGAAGACATGCAACTTATTGCAACATTGCCCTTGCGCAAGAGGGTGCGAATCAAAGTCCAAAAGTCTGAATTTAACTAATTATTACAAAACCGAATGAATAAATAAGCGAGGCTAATTAACTAGTTAATTATGCTATTACAATAAAGATAACCAAGATAAATAAGCTTGCTATTTAAACTAATTAACTACAACAATTACAGAGGGACAATAATAATTATTACAACACTTAATAACTAATGAGACTAAATACAACAAACAATATTAAATTAAATTAATTACGATGATCATAATGTAAACGAGGATGCGTAAGAATTGCATGCATGCACATGCACAATGTTCAAGAACAGCCCTGTCTGCCCCAGGCTTGTTCTATTTCACCTCAGCCACTGCCCTCTGTTTTTAGCAAAAATACACTGTTGACTAAACATTGAGGACTTGCCGGCCCTCAATTAAGCCCAGCCAGGCCTAAAGAAGGCCAGTCATGCCTCAATTTTGTGCAAAACTCTGTTTTGTGTTTTGGAGTGAAAACAGTACAGACAGAGCTGTTCAAGCTCTATTTGTCCCTTCCTTCCTTCTCTGTCATGGGAAAGCCTCGAGAGAAGGTTTAAATTGTTTTCAAAACCATCAATGAGGAAATTGATTGCTTGATGATTTCGGATAAAATTTCAGACAAAAATCAATGAATGCAATGAATATGACCACTCCTCCCTATCGTGGAATTAACTAAAAAAAGGGAAGTAGAGACGCTTCAAGAATTATCAAAACGCCATGAATTAGTGTATGACCACTCTTAACTCGATAAACTTGGCATAACGTCCGACCAAGCCTAAGCAAGATGACTCATTTTCTTTATGTGTGTTAGTTGCTTTTAAACCAATTCTCTTAGTCATTTCCATTCTTTAGTCCATTTGTTCGAAGTGATGATTAAGTCCTGTAAAAGGAGAGAAACGTCAAACGGGAAATAATTCTCAACATAAAAGAGGGATCATGCCGTTGACAATGAATCTTCGTAGAGATTAAGCCATTAAGCGTGAATCTCTAATTCATGTGTTGAATAACCATCAACCGATTAAAATAACTCTCAAATGAAAGAAAGAAGTGGTAAGTTGATTCTTAAAATGAGGTCATTCACATGAAAGTTAAACAAAGAAAAGCTAAGAACAACATAATACAAGCTATGTACAAAGACTAATGCTACAAACAATGAACAAATCAAAGCTTGAATCAACTAAATAGATTAGAACAGCCCTAAAACAACCTCTAATAAGCCAAAAACAGTGGCTGAAAATACAATAGAAGAACTCAAAAGCTAAACAAAAAGGTAAAGACACCAAAGCTATATAAGCGAAAACAAGGAGGGGTGGCCAACCCCTTCAATTTTAAGACTTCAAACCATGTTTTTTGGCCTTAGTTCAAATCTGAAAATTAGTTCAAAAATCAAAGAAAAAGAGTGTAAAGGAACCAAGGGTTGAGCTATAAAAATAGGTGCAAGTAAGGGTGTTAACCTTACCATCTTTGGTAGCTTATCCAAATCCAAGTTCCAACACTTAAAATGGATGCAAAACTGCCCAAGAATACAAGAAATAGGTAGAAATGAAGTAAGCAAAAACAAGAACAAAAGTTACAAGCTTATACCTCTCAAAATGGAGTAAGCTTTGGTTGATGATCAAACTCACTCTTGACACACTCTCAAGCTTGAATTATTCTTCTCAAGGGTTAAGCAAGGCTCTAAGATGATAAGTCAAGGTTATGTATGGTGTATATAGATGATACAAGGTTGGTAGGTTAACTCAAAGGTAGCTTGTAATGGAAGAAAGAGGAAGAAAAAACTCTCTCTCTATGTGTATAGGCTTTCTCTCAATTGTTCAACCCCAAAAACAGAGGTATATGGTCGTATTTATAGAATTTGAGCACAAAAGGTGATAAATATCTTCAAAAATAGACAGTTGGCGGCCTCTCGCCCAGAACAGTATTTCTTGCTACTGAATCCCGGCCGGGCCTCAATGAATTCCCCTGTTTTTCTGTTTCAGCCTCAACACAAGATGGTACAAGGTGTACAAAGGGATTTCTTAGATATGATCAATGGGAAAATGGAAGGTTTGGGTTGTTTCGAAGCTTAAACAAGACTCCTCCGTTGAGACCTTGAATCACGCACAATACCGCTTTCATCATTGAGTGTATCGAGTAGAGTGCTCAAGCCTTGTGGGCGGTCAAAAATGGGGTGTCCAGAGTTGCCCTTCTTTGACAGAGCTTGAAGTCATAAATTGACATGAGTGAATGTCAAAGCCTTGAGACGACAAATTTGACAAGGCGACAAGGCTCAGGCAAGAAATCAAGACATAAATCCAAAAATTGAACTTGGGGCAAAATGCAAAAACGAAATGCAACAAATAACTTATGATCATGCAATGAAGCAATGCAATGAAACACAATGTAAATGAAGCAATGAAAAAATGCTACAATCTAGACAAGAGTGCAACGTTGAATGACAATGCAAAACAAAGCAAAATAAACCTCGCCACGTTTTATGCGGAACTTTAGACACTCCATTTTTGACCGCCTTTAAGACTTGGGTGCTACTGATTGTTTACTTGGTGATGAAAGGTGTGTAGTGCAAAGGTTCAATTTCTTCAACAAGAGGAGCGTCAAATCCCAACCGTACACCCTATTTTGGACCAAAAGATTTTAGACCTTAAAACCCTCTCTTTCAAAATATTTTTGAAAAATGATTCTACGATGCTCCGAGGCTTGCATTTTGTTAAATGTTACACTTTTCGATAAACCGAACAAGGACAAAGTGGAAATAAATGGAAGAGAGGTGAACTCTTTGAAAAATCTTTCAAAACACTTTATTTAGGGGTTTGGAGTTGAAGAAAATGGGAGAGGAGAGAAGAAAACTAGTTGAGGAGAAGTTCGACATGAATCCGAGTAGGATCGAAACTGAGCAGTCTTCACTCAAACAGGTATATCTTCTTGAATACTTGGAAATTTGATGTGAGGCTACCACCATTAGAAAGAAAACTTCCAGGGCTTCAATTTAGGCTCAAGAATGACCTGCAAAGGAGTTCAGATGAAGGAGTTATGTCCAGTTGAAGTTGGGCCCAAAAAGTAGATTTTTCTTGCCAACCAGAGGTGGAAGATGCTAGCCATAAATTGGCTTTTCAGGTCATGTGCCGGCCATGAATGGAAAAAGTCAGTTTTTTTGTAGATATTTGTTGTCCAGCTATTACAGTTGTCTCTTTTGGGATATTTTGGACCTGAGCTTGCATTCTTCTATATATAGAGGGCCTTCTCTATGATTTTAGAGGTTAGAATGTTTGAGGAAGAAAAATTTTGGGAGCCTTTCTCTCTATATTTCTCTCTCTCTCTTGAACCTTTGTGCATAAGTGCATACAAGTGTAGATACACTTCTCCTTTGCCTATACATCCTTGACCAAGTTGGTTATCCTTGAGCTGAGGTTCTAGAAGGTCTTCTTGGAGCTCTTGAAGGTGATTTTGCTTGGTTTTGTTGCCTAAAATTGTGTTGTGCTCCAAGAGGTATAACTCTCTCCCTTTAAGCTTGTTTTTCATACTTGCTTTGCCATATTTTTCCACCATTTCAAGGCTGGTTTTGGCATGTAAAAAGTTCTGTTTTTCAGTCCTAAAAGTGGTGGTTTGAGCCTTTGTGAGTTAGGGGGTTGTCCCCCCCTTTTGCTCTTTAGCTTGTGAAGCTTTTTGTGCCATCATTCATCACCTTTCAAACCAACTCTTTTGGCCTTTTTACCACTAAAACTCAGAGGTTTTTCAGTGACAAAAACCATGTTTTGATGTCCAAAATAGGAGGGGTTGGTCTCCCCTCCTTATGTCTTGTTTGCATGTGTAGATAACCTAACATATGAGCATGTTTTTCTACCATTTTGTGACTTGATCTCAGCATGTTTTTGCTACTTTTTTTACCTTCTTTAGCTCTGTTTTGAGCTGGTTCGGCCACTTGAGGCTTGTTTTGTATAGCTATAGTGCAAATGCCTTTACTGGCTTTGTGTTTTAAGGCCTCTAACATGATGTGCATGTGTTGCATGCATGTTGTAGCATCATTTTACATGTGATTTCAGTGCATATAGCTCTGTCACACTCTCACATATTTCACTCTTTCATTGGTTTTGAGAGTTGTGCCTTGAGCTTTGTTTGTGGCCTAACATGTGAACATGTTTTTCTTACCTTTTGTGCTACCATCTCAGCATGTTTTAGCCACTATTTTGGCATGTTTAAGCTATGTCCAGAGCTGGTTTAGTCATTTGAGTTTGATATGACATGCCTCTAGTGTAATGCTCTTCACTAGGTTTAATGCTCTTGGCTCTTAACATGTTGTGCATATGTTGCTTGCATGTTTTAGCATTATTTTTCATGCCATTTCAGCACTGAAAAGTCTGCAACCTCCCTCATTTCTTCATTTTTCCATTTGTTTTGAGGATTGGTTAACCTTAAGGTTGTATTTAAGCTTGAGATAGAGCTTGTCCTCAATGGTTTTAATCATTTTTTGAGGATTTCTACTAACCAAAGGCATGATCTCTCTCATGTCTTAAATTACCCTTTGGTTGACCCCTCTCTCATTAGAGGACTTTTACATTGGACTAACTGGTTAAACAATGGCTCGGTAATGTAAAATGTGTAAACAAGAATTGGACAAGTAAAACATGACTAAGATAAGCATGTTGTGTTTGCATTGCATTGTGTTCAATCGGATGTTATATTGAACACAAGGTAGATTGGTCTATTTCATATTTAAAGTGATGAAATGAGCCAATCTCCTTTGTCTCCATAACCCTTGATCATGCATGATAGGGTGGTGGTCCTTAGAGTCTTGTTTTTGTGCATTTATTGAAAGTGTACAACTTCAATCTTTAGCCACCATGCATTGAAAATGCTTGATTGGTGGTTTTGGATCCAAGAGAGTGCCATTCCTTTGATGTTTTGAGATGATAAGGAGGGGCACAGTACAAATATACCCTTGGAAAACCCTCACTTTTCCTCTGTTTGTGCTCTGTTGCAGTGTGGTGATCCAGCACACCAGTGGCCGGCAGTGCCTCATCAGTGGCTGGCAAGGCTTCATCCTTGGCCGGCAGTGCCTATCTTTGGCCGGCAGAGGGCCGACAACTGTAGACGTCCCTGGACGTCCCGGAAAAATCCCGTTTTGTTCATTGGGCTCACTACAGTTCGGACTCAATGTCACGGTTCTTGATCTGATCTTGCAAAGTGCAATGCGAGATTGATAAATCACTAAAGAGTCCAAATCTGGCAAATCGTTTTGAAAAACTGATTTTTTAAAAAGAAGTGCCAAACATGGACTGCTTTACCAGATACAGAGTCGCCACCTAAATATTTATTTTGGGGGGAATTTAGGAAACCCTGACTCGTTGCCTAAGGCCACGTGTCCGTCATCACCAAAGTTGCCTTGGCTCGGGAACTTAGGTACGATTGGGAAAGGTCATCTATGACCACCCATGCTCGCCCGATCAAAGATCGGCCTTTACTAACATGATATCTTGTTTTTGAAAACACATGCGTTCTTATTCCGGTTATTAGCCTAGAATTACTATGTGATGCGCACAACACACAAGTGTAGACTAGATCGCCTAAGTTGGAACAAATCATCTCATGTTTGTTTGTTTGAAAATGGTTTGAAGGTGCTACTCGCAAGTAGGCTAAGACGTGAATTTTGCCACCCTCGAGTGGGCTTAGAAAACATGATTTTGCCACAATCAAGTGGGTTAAAAACTCGCATTTCAATGAATTGTTTCAATTCAAGTAATCTAACCTTCACCAACAGGCATTCAGGCAGTTATATCATATAAGCAGTTAGCCTCATGGCAAGCATGCGGTCATGTTAACACTCACACTCATGCAAAATGCTAAAGTATAAAAGCTTACCTAGTACTCCGAGCCAAAACAATAACTAGTTAGTAATCAATGCATGATTCTAGCTATGTTAAGATGGCTAATGCAACACATGCAAAATGTAACTAAAAATAGGGTCGGCTATTCTAAAATGACATATGAAATGCGACAACTCGATAAACGTATTCAAGTTGGAATTGAAATACGATGCAGTTAGTATGAAGTGCTGAGCCCGGTGCATGCAATATAGATGAATGATGCAAACATGCGAGCATAAGGATGCTAATTGAAACATGACCTAAAACTAACCATTGAAAGCAGGTAAATAAAAAGGAGAAAGAAATGGGGGTTAGAAGACATGCATCACACACACGCACACTTATTTACAACAGTTGTGCCCTCTCGACGGAGGGTCCGAATGAATAATACAGAACCAACTAGCTAATCTAAGCTAATCTAATTAAACTAGTTATTACACAGCAGAATGAATAACAAGCTACAGCTAATTATTACACAATTCTAACTAATTAACAAATTAACTAAGTTAGGAATTAAATAAGCACATAAACTATATGATGTAGGCTGCCTTAGCTCTATTTCGGATGACAAAGGACGGATGCATGCTCGAGTCACCTTGTTTGGAAATCCCTCGCGACGCCCCAACTTGCCTCTGTTTGCAATTGATCTCAGAACACTGCACAAAGCTCCAGAAGGCTGAAACTATACCAAGGGAACCTTTGGGAAGGCTACCGACCAGTTGTTGGCTTTGGAGACCACCTGCCGACCACCTTTTGTGGTGAAAACCAGAAAAAGTGGTCGGCCAGCCACTTTATCTAGTCGGCTGACTAGTTTTTGTTGCTGGTTTCTGGTTTGCTGCAACAGAGAGCAAGACAGGGGCATGGCAAAGTATTTGCAGTATAAGTGTGCACAACCACCCTCCTTATCATGTATTGAACTCAAGGGGGTGTGGTTCTCAACCCTCGGGCCACCAATCACGCATCTCGATGCATGATGGCCGAGGAGTCGAATTGCACGACTCAATGTGAATTGAATGGACATGCAAGCACCTACAGCTAACAACTCCGTCATGGGTAGTCAAGAGTGTCGGCGACCGGGAATCGAGGCATGTTTCATCATTTTAAGCATGAAACGTCCCTCGTTCCCCGTGTTTGGACTAACCCCTATTCCAAACACAATGCAACAAACAAGGTATGCACCAATGCAACTCTAGCATGTGATCTCAATGCAATGCAACTAAGTCATGCAAACATGCAAGGGATAACATGCAAACATGCAACTAGCATACACAATGTTATGAACCAACAATGGCATACTCAATGCACATGACACTTAACATACACAATGCACTTAGAAACTAACATACACAATGAGATGAACAAGGCATGCACAATGCAAATGATCAATCATGCGACAACATGGCATACTCAATGCTATGAACTACAATGGCATACTCAATGCAAAATGGACTTAAACCAAAATGGATGGGCCTCAGCCACACCCAAATCAGTGGCCATAAGGATGAATATAAGGCACAAAAACAAGGCATGCATGCACTATGCATTGGCCATTCAATTAGGCCCAAGGGCACAACCCTCAAGAAGGCTCAAAGAGTGACAAATGTGCAAGTGTAACAATACTTGGTGCCTTAAAATGAAGTAAGAAATGATGCAAAATCATTCAAACAACACAAGTATGACATGCTGGGACCCTAAGGCATGGAAGCTAGTAAAGAGGACTACAAAGGAGGCATGCAATGCATGGCACAAATGCATGAACTAAGCATGGACAAAGCTCAAGTAGGTCAAAACAAGAACCCAAACATGCTGAGATGATGGCTCAAATACCTAGGCATGCAAGCATACAAGCTAAGCCATAAACTAGACAATAATGCACAACACTTAAAGGCATTCAAAGCATGAATGAAGTGAGGACATGACAAGTCTATATGTTCTGAAATCAAGTATTAAATGATGCCAAATCATCCAAATAGCTCAAAGATAGCATGTGTGAAGCATCGAAACCCAAAGCTAGCAAGGCCAATTGCACTATAGCTATACAAAGCATGAGGCATATGACAAAGGCAACCCAAAACAGTCCTAGAACATGTTAAAATGAGTCTAAAACATGTATGGATGGAAGCCAAAATGTGCTAGCATGAAGGGGCATAAGACATGGAATATGTAAGGCAAATAGGGTGAATTACACTACACCTATTAGGACCAAACATGATATGACTTAAGCACCAAAAATCAGAGTTATATTATGGAAAAATAATCCCAAATAATCACTGAAATGATGGCTCGCAAGCTATGGCATGAATGCATACGCAGTGGCTCATGTTAAGGCATAAAGGGACAAACCCTCCAAGGCATTGATTGAGTGATAAATGCAAGTGCATGGCCATGAAAAATGGACTGAAATCACATTATGAATGATGCCAAATCATTGAAATAAGCCAAGTAGAGCATGCTAGATGACTCAATACACAAAGCTTACATGCAAGATTGAACCAAAGCTATGGAAAACAAGTCATGGATGACCAAGGAAACTAAAATTAGACCTCAAGAATACCAAAACATGGATAAAATCTTCTTGAAGTCAAGCCAAAAGCATACTAAAAGGACATGTCACAACATGACGCATGTTAGGCTATTCCATGGGATTGCATGGCAAGTGTACGGAGCATGCAAAGGCTAACCAAACCAAACCTAAACAGAGGTATGGCATGATAAAATAAGCCCAAGAACATGCTGAAATGGACACAACATAGACTAAAATGACATGCCACTTCAAGGAGCATGCAAGGCTAGTGTGTGTGATTTACACTACAAGTGTATAAGGCATGTAAGAGCCAAACAAACCAAGCAAAAAAAGATCTAAGGAATGTTAAAACTACACCAAAAATCTACTGAGATGGCCCAAAATAAGCTAGAAACACATGCTCAAACATGAGGCATACAAGACTAGATTGTGTGATTTACACTACAAGTGTATTAACCATGCAAGGGGTGACCAAACTAAGCAAAAATAGTGGCATGCCTCGGTAAAATAACCACAAATACAAGCTAAGACATGGCCAACACACACTTACCAAAGGTGCTCAAACATGAGGCAAATAAAGCATGTATTGAAGACACAAAGGAGAGGGGATGGCCCTCTCCTTCTTAGGACCTTAAAACACCATCCCGACCACTTAAATCTCTTTGGATTTTAGTGGTGAGAAGGCCAATACAAGGTGGTCCCGAAGCTCACAAAAGAGGCACAAAAACAAGGCCAAACAAGGCCTAAAAGGGGGTAAACAAACCCAAATGAAAAAGTGACCTTAAACAAACTTTTTAAGCATGCAAAAATAGAACTTTTTCTAGTTAAGAGCTAAGCTTAAAACAGTATGAAAATAAGGCTAAAAGCTTAAGCAAAAATGGGGATTTAAGGGTTGTAAACTCACCCTTGATGACCCTCTTCAAAGCTACAACTCCAGCAACCTCTTTGAACCCAAACCAATCCAAAAACTCTAGAAACAACTCTTAGGTGCCTTAGCAACAAAAGGATGATGTTTGGATAGGAGGTTGTGTGCACAAAAGTGTAAAGAATGGTCACTTTAAGGTACAAAACAAGAGGGAAATTAAGGATTATAGATACAGATGATATGTATAGCTCAAGCCCAAAAATCTAAACCTTAAGAAGGGAGAGAGGCCTCCCCTCTTATAGAGAAACAACTCTCAAGCTTCTAGGATAAGCTAAGAGCTTGTTTAAATCCCTCCATACACGTGTATGGAGGATACAGTCTGTACCCTCCAGCTGGTACAGCTGGCATCCACAGACTTTGCAAAATTTGTAGGAAGGCCATCGACCAGAAAAAGTGGTCGGCCCGTTACTTTTACTGGTCGGCTGACCACTTTTTCTGGTTTCCCAAAAAAAAAGTGGTTAGCCAGGGTAATTGATGGTCTCCACACTGAAAGCAAGCCAATGGTAGGGTGGGAAACCAGAAAATGTGGCCCAAAGACCAAGAAAACCAGTTTCCCGACCAGAAAATCGGCTAGCGGGGAGAAAAGTGATTTCTGAGGAGAAAGCTGGTCTCCCACCCTTGTACTACCTCCCAAACAAGGAAAACAAGGTTCATGCCAAAAATGAACCAACACGGATGCAAAACGAGAGGTTCATGCCAAAGCGCGCGGTCGGGGGCCTCGAAAACTGGCTATTGAGCACAAAAGGTGGCGTATGACCACAAAATGGTCTCTCGGGCCACAGTGTCCCTCTAGACATAGGAAACAAGGTGTGTTCCAAAACTGTGCCAAACGGAGAATGTTAAGCGGTCCCAAACCGCGGCGTACGGCCGACGGCTCCGAAAACTGAAAACTAGTCTCCAAACGGGAACAGTGGCCTATGACCACGAAAAGTAGTCTATGACCACTGAGAGATGGTCTCAGCGGGAACAGTGGCCTACGACCACGAAAAGTAGTCTAAGATCACCAAAGTAGTCTAAAACTAGTCTCCAAACGGGAACAGTGGCCTACGACCACAAAAAGTAGTCTAAGACCTCTCTCTCCCTCCGGGAAGAGAAAACAAAACTCGGTCCACAGATTGAGTTAAAGTACAAAGGGTCCCGAGGTCCGGAGGCGAGGCTCTCAGCCAAGAACTCCGAAACCTCGAAACGAGCACAACATGTGCAATCACCGAGCGCTCAAACGATGACGTTTGAGTCTTAAGGTCGGTCAAAAATGGGGTGTCTACAGCAGCAAGCTCCCATGGCTGGCAGGCCACTGGTGCATTCCTCAACATTGGTTTGGTAAGGTAGAGCAGAAAGTTCTTGGAGCAGCCTTGCAAACAGAGCCTCTCAAAAGCAAACCGGAAGGCTTTTCGGGGCAAAAATCGAGTGCATGCATCTTCCATGTTCTAAAGCAGAGTTAAGGCAGTGTGGTTTAATGCTTTACATGTTTAGTTAGCATGGCTTTGTAATTTAATTAACTAGTTTGCTAATTAGTTAAGTGTTGTAATAATTAAGTAGTTTAGTTTAGCTATTTCTTCATTTTATTTTGTAATAATTAGTCTAATTAGTTTAATTAGATTAGTTATTTTGTAATAATTAGCTTAGCTTAATGTAGTTTAGCTTAATTATTCAGACCCTCCTTCCCGAGGGCGCAATGTTGTAATAAGCGTGCGTGCATGTGTGCATGTCTTCTAACCCCATTTTTTCTCCTTTTTACTTAACCACTTTCGATGGTTAGTTTTAGGGCATGTTTTGATTAGCATACCTTATGCTTTGCATGTTTGCATCCATTCATTTGTATTGCATGCACTGGGTTCAGCACATCATTCAAACTGCATCGTATTTCAATACTTATTTGAATACATGTATTAAATCGTTGCATTAATATGCCATCTTAGATAGCCGAGCCTATTTAGTTGCATGTAAGTGTTACGCTTTAGCATACTTACATGAGTGTGAGTGTTACCATGATAGCATGGTTGCCATGAGGCTACTTACTTAAGTGATTAACTGTTTGAATGCCTGTGGGTGAAGGCTTTGTTGTTTGAATTGGGACAATTTGACGAATGAATGTTTTAAGCCCACTTCGCGAAGTGGCAAATCATGCTTTAAAGCCCATCTGAGGGTGGCAAATCCGCGCTTTAGCCCACTTGCGAGTGGCACTTTCAAACCATTTTCAAAAACAAACATGAGTCGATTTGTTCTAAGTCTTGCGACTTAGTCTATACTTGTATGTGTACGTCACATAGTAAAGTTAGCTAATAATCCAGACAAGAACACATGAGGTTTATAAAACAACATATCATAGTAGCAGAGGCCGATCCTTTGATCGGGCGAGCGAGGGTGCTCATTTCAGGACCTTTCCCTCTTGTACCCAAGTTCCCGAGCCGAGGCAACTTTGGTGATGACGGATACGTGGCCTTTGGCACGAGTCAGGATTTCCTAAATTTCCCAAACATAAAATATTTAGGTGGCGACTCTGTAATCTGGCAAAGCAGTCCAGTTTGGCATTATTTGATTTAAAATTTGATTTTCCAAAATGATTTGTCGGATTGGACTCTTTGGTGTTTATCAATCTCACATTGCACTTTGTGAGATTAGATTCAGAACCGTGACAAGAGTCCGAACTGCAGGAGACCAATTCGCGCCTCTCCGAAAGGGGGGCGCGCGAAGAAAGTTGGGTCTACAGGAACGAAGTGAGTAAACAAATTGGCACGCCTCACGCGAAGCACAAATCAACCTACGTCTCACATAGAAAGGATGTAAGAAAATGCAGACCTAACTACGCCTTGCGTAGGAAGAGGGAAGGGCGACATAACCATCGAGCGCACCCAAGGTCTTAATCGAGATCCTGACACGTCTCACACGATAAGAGGATGGGCGGTGTGAACAAAAAGGCGCACCTGATATTTTTTACCAAGGTAAACAATCTTCACGCATCACAAGCAATAGGAGGAAAGGTGGTGTGAACAAACAAGCGCACTTGCTGTTTTAACAGAGGTAAACAATCCTCACGCGTTACACGCAAGAGGAGGAAAGATGGTGTGAATAAACAGGCGCACTTGCTGTTTTTAACCGAAGGTACAATCCTAGCGCGTCACATGAGATGGGAGGAAAGGTGATGTGAACACTGGGCGCACCCGATGCTTTTAACCGAAGGTACAATCCTAACGCGTCACACACGAGAGGAGGAGAGGTGATGTGAACACCGAGCGTACCCCGATGTTTTTAACCGAAGGTACAATCCTAACGCGTCACATGCGAGAGGAGGAAAGGTGGTGTGAACACCGGTTGCACTCGATGTTTTTAACTGAGGGTACAATCCTAACACATCACACGCGAGAGAAGGAAAGGTGGTGTGAACACCGAGCACACCCAATGTTTTTAATCGATGGTAAACAATCCTAACATGTCATATGCGAGAGGAGGAATGGTGTTGATGAAAGAACAAACAAATCGCATAAGTGCAAATCAAAACAAACAAAGCGGTGGGAAAACTATTTTACCAATGTGTTAAAATAATGAACACAGCACACCATGTTTCAATTGGGTTGTGAAATGGATGATGATTTTACTATGGCACGAATGATTTAACTGGAACTCCTCTAAATGAACCGTACATTAATATTGTCTGGTTACAGAACAAAACAAACAATTTAGGCAAAACAGTTTAAATAAATCAAAACTACGACTTAAAGTATGAGTTAAACAAGCAAATTACGAATCAAATCATGCATTTGTATAGTAAATTCAAATGAACAAAAATTATTGCTTTTTTTCCCCACTCTTCTCATATTTTTTTACTTTCCTTCTTTTACTTTTGCTTGCTTTTTTTGCTTCTAACTCTCTTATTTTTTTCTTTTCTTCCTTTTTCTTTCATATTTTCCTTTTTAACTCTCTTATTTTTGGTTTTTTCTTCTGTTTCTCTCTTCTTCTTGTTTTTTGGTTTTCTTCTTCCTTTTTTTTTACCGCCTTTCTTTCTTCTTTTTTGAACTCTCTTATTTTTGTTTTCTTTATTTTCTTTTTTTTCTCTCTTTTTTCTTTCATTCACTGTTTTTTTGGTTTTGAACCCTCTTATTTTCAACTCCATAAAACAAGAAATAAATAATAGAAGGGAAGAGAAAGAAAGAAAGAACAAAACTATATTGTGTTGTCATTGAGGGTCGGCATTGCAACAGCCGACTGGGCCTCGATAGCGGCAGGGGCAGTTTTGGCCTTTCCTTGTGATTTATGTGTTTAAAACAAATCCGAACCCTATTTGCTCACACCTTCTCGTCCGAAATCATTATCTCTCTCTCTCTCTCTCTAGCTTTTCTCTCTCTCTAGATTTCCTTTTTTTCTTGCGTTTCCCAGCAAGTCTCGCCATTTTTTCTTCGAAACCCTTCATTTCTTCTTCATTTTGAACCAATTGGATTTCTATTTGGTCAAGTTTTTGGGTTTCTCATTGTTTTTGCTTTGTTTCTCACGAGTTTTCTGGGTTTTTGGGGATTCACTCCCGTGTTTTCACTTTCATCTCTCATTTTCTTTATCCTAGGGTTTAGCCCCTTACATTTTCTTGCTTTCACTTCATTTCCTCTATTTTTCTCCATGGCTAGTGACGAAGTTCCCATTCCGGACCCCGCCATTGGTATTGGGCCTGCCCTAGGCGCAAACATGGAGGCCGAGGACGTTCCCGCATTGCCTCCCTTCGTTGATAGGCCATTTGACGTAGCCACATACTGATCACGCACACACGCTCCACTACCGAGTGGGATTTTGAGATTCAAGGGCCTCATCTCCAGGATAGATGAGGATATCTTGCTGCGAGAGCCCATAGAGCACTTGTCCTCTGATGCCTCCACAGTAAGCAACTTCCCTTTGTTTTAATGCATTGTTGAAGCTCACAAGTAGACCACTAGTTAAATGCCATTACATTTCCCATTTGCAGGTGATAACCAGGAGGATTGGCTGATACGAATCCATATCCGGCTCTCAGTGCTGGTATGAGAGACTGCTCACGGAGGTCTGCGCATTAGTTGGCGTAACTGGCTTTGAACCCTTCTGGTCAAGGCTTATGCAGATGAGAGTCGAGTCATTATTGTACGGGGCCCTAGTCCAGAGATGGTAGGACACCACAAACTCATTCCACTTCTTATCGACCGGGGAGATAACTCTGACCCTGTACGACTTTGCGATGTACACTGGCTTGCGGGTTGACGTTGGCGGCTCGATCCCATGCGATCTCAACATGACGCAATGGAGAGCCGCATAGCATCAACTTCTTAGAGCGATCCCAAACGCTACCAGCCACGAGATTGTGAGGTACAGCTGGTTTTTTGAGTACTTCTCCGACTTTCATCCCACCACTCCAGTTGAGGTTGCCTAGTACACCCGTGGCTTCTTTATGTATCTCCTTGGTACTACCCTGTTTGTGAACAAGGAAAATACCATGGGGTTATATCTTCTAGGGGCACTGGTGCACCTTCCCCAGGTGGTAGAGTACGATTGGGGTGGCGCTGGCCTGGCCACCGTAAACTGCTACAAGAGCTCCGTCTCCCGCCGCAAGGCGGATTCACTCTACGGCTATTAGAGGGTTTGGGAGGTATGCCTCACACATATCTTTTTTGTTCATTTTGTTCATTCTGCATTTTCTGTTCATTTGCATTTCATATTCTGCTCATTTAGTTCATCCATCTTTTTCTATTTACAGCTATGGGTTTATACATACTTCAACTCTCTGGCTCTGGACCCGGTGAGGCTGATCAAGTAATCAGTAACCCGCTCACGGTACTACAACTCCCGATTTGAGCGTCGCCGCCGTGTAGATCGAGATTTCTCCTATTTCTGCCGCTTCTTTAACACTATCATTATGGACCAAGTAACAAAAAACTAGTCTTTAACTATTACATAATATGAGCATACTGCATTGTTTCCCACACTACACGGTCATTCTCATACTATTGCTTCTACACTGCACTGTCATTCTCATACTGCACTGATTTCATAGACTGCACTGCACTGATTTCTGACACTGCGCTAATTTCACAAGTTGACTGGCATCTTTGGACGAGAATTCCCAGGTGTCGAGGACAACCTACGTCACTGCATGACATGTCTTCACTATGCGGATTCCATTCGAGGGTCCCTTTGGCCAGGCATACTACCTAAGGGAGAGGTTCATCCACCAGACGCGGGCATTGTTGACCCCGACATCCCATATCCCCCTCCTCCGATTATAAGGGTAGTTGATGAGCTACAGGACGGTCCTCAGATCGACCTCCTGATGTTAAGAGAGGACGGCGATTATCATCATGAGCCTGGCGACTTCACTACCTTCTTACACACCTACGTGATGGCGCCACTTACCCTGGGTGTGGCTCAAGCTACGCCAGAGGTTGCTACTGTTGCTGCTGCTGCGACTAGTGATGCTCCTACTGGAGGTGCCCCTACCATTGCTCCTATTTGTAGATTTCTTATGATCCCCACTGAGATCACGTACATGCATCTAGATGGAGTGATCGAGCAAATCCCGCTTGAGTGCATCGAGGAGAGGGACCGCAGACCCCTGGCATCGAGCAGGTATACATTCCTTTATGCTTCTACTTACTGCACTTTATCTTGTTTTTTACCATTTCTGTTCATTGTTCTCTATTACCTCTATCCACATTTCTCAAATTTTATTCCTTTTGCAGGTATCCCGGGCGTATGCTAATGACCTCCTTCGTACGATCGACTGACTGCTCCGCATGGTATGAAGGAGGCAGATCGCCTTAGTCACCCATGGGATCGAGGTACATTCTATCTGCAGTTTACTGTTGTTGCCATACTGTACACTTCTATTAATTCATACTGATATCTGTCTTGTTTTCGGCTTGAATTTGTGCCAGTAGTGCCTGCGGGACCTTTTACAGCCAATAGACAGAAACGAGGCCCAGTGAAGAGCCGAAGGAGAGCCGATCGAGGGAGAGGCCGAGCGAGGCAGCGCTTACCTTCCGAGGAGTCTTTTGACAGGTCTACGACCCCTGAGGATGAGGGAGATGACTTGCAGTCCAGCAGCCCTAGCGATGACAGTGATGGACCTCATCCGTAGCCAAAGAGGAAGAGGACGAGGATTGGCTATTGACGAGGATGAAGATTTTGTTTTAGTTTTTTTTTTTGTTTTTGCTTTGTAGTTAAAGACTAGCTTCAGATAGACCCTTTTGTTTTTATTTGAAAGATTTTCTTTTGTTTTCTTGCTCTGTAAACAATGATTAGGGTTGGACCCGCCAGTTATAAAAGACAATTTTTTGTTGAATGATTTCCTTGCACAATGTGATGAATAGTATTTGCATGTGATGAATGTTATAACTCTTGCATGACAACTTTACATAAGACTTGCTCTTACATTCATTTGAATCGGATAACTACCCGTAACCGAACAAAATTGTGAAATATAACTCAATAACAGGAAAACAAAATACAAACAACTTGAAAATATCAAAAAACACTTGTTACAAACAAAACAAAACTCAAAATACAACTGTGGTATGTTAAGGCAAAGGTTGGCCTTTCTTGCAACTGCACTGCTCTGACCCATCATTTAGATTCGGCCGAGCCTAAATATGCATGGCCAGCGTCACTGAGGCACGACTGAGCCTCAATGTGAGATCGGTCAATGCTGCCCAACTATCACGCACTGCTCCTTCTCATCTTCTATGAATAATTCTTCCATGCTGTTTTTCTGGCAGAATAATAGGTCTTTGATATTTTGCTCTCAAAATGGAGACATTATGCAACAATAGGCTCCGAGATTGGATAGCCACTTTGGATGACTCAGAAAAGGTGATTTTTCATGGTTTTGGCCTAAATGCCCTTTTCCCCTTAGTTGCACTTCTCTTTAATTTCCATTTCTTCATGCCGCTGCTCGATGTTGGAATCCGATCACGCATGTGTTTCAATTCGGATCCTAAGAGGTGTGTCCGACACTCAAGAAATTTCAAGCATTAATGGAGTCCCGACACGACGAAGAAATCATACCGCAACCCCGTTTTGGCCATTCCCAAGATTTAGAATGGATGTATGGGTTAACATTATATGAGGCTCGGTCTTTAGTACATAATGAGGAGCTAGATGTCCCTGGTTTAGTTCATTGATTTTCCGTTGTTGGAGACAGGAGTGACTTTTTTGGCGAGGTCGCCGGCAACATACTTTTTGTTTATGCCTTCTTGCACAATTCCTCATTGCCCCTAGTTTCAGCGGAGTTAACATCTGGTTGATCGAAGTAACTCAACATCTGAAAGAGGGTAAGAGTTGCACGGGTTTGGTACTGGCCGAAACCTTGATGGGTTTAGATGCCTTCCACCGAGGAGAAACCACCCGACTGGTAGGGAGTTCCCTGCTTCTCCAGGTATCATTTTCCACCCTTCTAATTTATGATTCTTACATCACTCAACTCTCATTCTCTGTTTTTCTCTTAAAACCCATTTTCCTTACTTTTCTCTCATTATACACCTCTCTATTTTTTAATCTCTCTTATTTTTCATTCATTCCCCAGGTATGGCTTATGGATAAACTGTAAGTAGCTACTCCTTGTCCGGAGTATTTGGCTTGAGCTTACTTCTTTCGTCAACGGCTAGTGGATTTCCCCTTAGAAGGTTTATGGTGTAATTGGATGTGTAGCCGGTCCGCAGCCGATATAACTTGGCGTTGCCCTTGGCTTAATTTGGCAGAGATGAGCTACAACATGTCCTGATAGTCGGTTGTAAAGTTGATTGGCCTCACACATTGCGTATTCTATTTTCCTTTCTGATTCCGACGTCAATTTAGGCATGATCAGGTACGACCAAATGAGGAAGTGGAATACACAGCTTCATTTCCAGTTCACGCCTCACACCTGCCCCGGTATCTTGCGGCCTGGAGCATGAGAGAACTTATGGCCCCTACTATCAGTTTCAGTTACACCTTGACAGAGGAGTGTTTGGCTTGGCTTAAAGAAGAGGCAGAGGTTGGACCATCTTTGGCATAAAGCCACCTGACTTAGATGCGCCCCTAGTTTTCCTGCTTTGATCTTTTCTTTTCAAACTTAAGATGTAAAAGCAACTTTGATCTAAATCAAAGAGTTTGGAGAATGTACTTGTGTTGAAGTCAATAAAATTAAAGTTGCGAATACTAAAAATTTTCTTTGCAGTCCCAAAAATGGTCCAAGTTATGAAAAGGTAAAACTTTGAACAAAATCAACTTTTATTAAAACTTTCCAAAACAATTTTCAAAAATGATCACCACATGACACGCATAGAATCGATCCTCGAGATGTATAGTCCTGAATCAAAAGAAATCATAATTGCCCCTGGCTGCATATCACTGTCGTTCTGTACTGTACTTAGCTTTTCTTCCTGAGATAAAGAGCGCAACCGAACTAATAGATGATGAACAAGGATGACCTGATCAAGAAAACGGATAGGATAGTTGAATTGGAGATAGTTACGGTCGAACTTCAGGATGAAGTTGCCTACGTATCCCAAAAATGGAAATCAAGTCTTACGTAGTTTAGTTCAGGTTCACTCGAGTATTAACTCTCTTGTTTTACGCTCTAACTTTTGCCAAAGTCGCCCTTTAGGGTTTTCAACCTTGCGAGCTTAGTTTTTCTTTATTTCTAATTTTTCATGCTCTAACTTTTGCTTGGGTCGCGATTTCGGGTTTTCGGCCTAGCGAGCCTCTTAAGGATAATATTTCTTCAATTTATCCCTATTGATTGGTTGCGAGAACTCCAGGCCATCCAAGTCCATAAAAATAACCACCCCTCCTGACCAAATTGACTTGATGATGTAAGGATCAGTCCAGTTAGGTTTGAACTTGCCCCTAGGGTCATGAATGGGAGTTCGGTTGTCTTTCAATACCATGTCCCTTTTTTGAAGATTTCTAGACTTCACTTTCTTGTTAAAAGCCCTGGCAATCCGGCGTTGGTAGCCGTGAACATGATACAACGCTCTTAGTCTTCTCTCATCAAAAAACATCAACTCCTCAAACCTACTTTGCTGCTAATCTGCCTCTGCTATCTGACACTCAGCCATAATTCGTAATGAGGGCACTTTAGTTTCGATCGGCAAAACAGCCTCCATCCCGTAGACAAGAGAATAGGGGGTTGCCCCTGTAGATGTTCGGATTGAGGTTCTGTAGCCCTAGAGCACAAATTCAAATTTATCTAACAGTCCTTTTAGGTTTCCACCATCTTCTACAAAATTCTTTTGATATTTTTGTTCGCAGCTTCAACAGCTCCATTGGTCTGCGGCCTGTAGGCCGACGACTTATGGAAAGCCATGCTATATTTCTCAAGCAAGTCTATCACCTCTTTCTTGAAGTGCGACCCATTATCGGAGATAATTTCATTAGGTAGCCCATACCGACATATGATATTGCTTTTGATGAACTTAGCTACATGCGATGCTTTCAGCACGGAGTAGGACTGTGCTTCTACCCATTTTGTGAAGTAGTTAATTGCTACCATAACGAACTCATGCCCGTTTGACCTTTTGGCGTAACAGCGCCGATAACGTCTATCCCCTAAACAGAGAATGACCATGGTGAAGTCATGTTGTAAAGCTTCGATGGCAGAATGTTCATGCGATTGGCATGAATCTGGCATTTGTGGCATCACCGAACAAAACCAATGCAATCCTCTTCCATGGTTGACCAGTAATAACCTTGTCTAAGGATTTTTCAGGCGAGCATCACACCGTTCGTGTGGGCTCCACACTCTCCTCCGTGGATGGCCTCCATAAAGCGCTTTGATTCTTCTTCCACAACACATAGCTTGTGCATTCCCAGATGGCCTCTTTTGTACAGTTTGCCCCCGCAGATGATGAATTGAATGACCAGACGTCGTATTCCCCTTTTGTCCTTGGCATTTGCTCTTGGTGGATACACCTCATTTTTCAAGAAATTATAGATATCAAAGTACTTGGGGTTCTTGCCTGAAGCCTTATCTATTGAGGCAATAGTTTTATAGTCCCGCATGTACTTCTATTAAATAATGATTGGACGTATCCTGACTCCCAATGGAATGTCTACCATAGAAGATAGAGTTGCTAGTGCATTAGCGAATTAGTTGTTCCCTCTTAACAGATGGGTAAATGTTAACTTTTCAAACCTCGGAATCAGCAAATCTAAGGCCTGATGGTAAACCTTCATTTTCTCCTCTTTAACCCGCCAATCTCCGTTGGCTTAAGACACAACCAAGTTCGAATCCTTAATGATATCCAATCTTTTTGCCCCTAGTTCTAGGACGGCTTCTAAATCAGTAATACGCGCCTCATATTCTACTTCGTTGTTGGATACTTTGAACCGAAGTTTGAAGGCTAAGGGTATATGAGAATCATCGGGTGCCATCAGCAACACACCGATCCCATAATGATACTGATTGGCTGCTCCATCAAAGTACATCGTCCACGTTTTCTCCTTTATTTACAAAATATTTTCATATGGGAAAAGGTACTCCATCGCTTCCTTCTCCTTTACTGGGTGATTTGCCAGGAATTCCGCTACAACTCTCCCTTTAATAGACTTGCGTGTAACATAAGTAAGATCAAATTCAGAGAGAATGAGCAACCAACGGGCTAGCCTACCCGTAAGCGCTGGTTTGTCAAAGAGATATTTGATGGGATTTAATCTCGAAACCAGGATTACGGAGTGAGCTAACAGGTAATGCCTCAACTTCCAGCTAACCTATATGAAAGGTAAACAAGATTTCTCAAGGGAAGTGTAATGGGTCTTGTAATCTAGCATTTTCTTACTCAAGTAGTAGACGGCTTTCTCCACCTTGGCCTCTGATGCCTGAGCTAACATACACCCCATAGTTGAGTTTGTCATTGACAGGTACAAAATCAGCGGTTTTTCCGATTCTGGTGATGATGACATAGGCGGATTCTGCAGGTACTGCTTAACCTGTTCAAAAGTGAACTGACAGCGATCGTCCCATTGGAACTTCTTTTCTTTTTTTAGGAGACCAAATAGTGGTTCACAAGTAAAGGTTAATTTTGAAGTAAACCGCCTTATGAATTGCACTTTACCCAGAAAGTCGCACATCTCCTGACTCGTGTCCTTGGTGGTGGCATTTTTAAGATGGCCTTGATTTTGGAAGGATCTACCTCAATTCCTCTCTGTGTGATTAAGAATCCAAGCATTTTTCCTATTGTTACGCCGAAAGTGCATTTTTGCGGGTTCAACCTCAATCTATACTCTCCAATCTGCTGAAAGAATTTCTCCAAGGTGGTGTAATGGCCCTCTCAATCTTTGGACTTGACAATCATATCATCCACGTACACCTCAACCTTTTTGTGGATCATGTCGTGCAGAATGATAGTTGCAGCCCTCTGATAAGTGGCCCCAACATTCTTCAACCCAAACAGCATGACTCGGCAGCAATAGGTGCCCCACAGAGTAGTGAAAGTGATCTTCTCCCTATCCTCAGGTGCCATCAGAATCTGGTTATTCCCGAAAAATCCGTCCATAAACGAGAGCAATGCATGGCCTGCAATTAAGTCTACCAACTCATCAATACGCGGCAGCGAAAAATCATCCTTCGGACTAGCCTTATTCAGGTCCCTGAAGTCGACACAAACTCTGATTCTGCCATCCTTCTTTGGGATTGGAACAATATTGGCCAACCACATCGAATACTCAGATACAAGCAAGAACCCTGCCTCAATCTATTTGGTAACTTCTTCCTTGATCTTCGAAGCCCAATTTGGGTGAACTCTACGCAGCTTTTTCTTAACTAGTCAGGCCTCAGAGTTAAGAAAAATCTGGTGTTGTACAATCTCAGGATCGATTCCAAGCATGTCTTCGTAGGACCACGTGAAAACATCTTTGAAATTTTTTAATAAAGCAATTAAACACTCGCGTTCCTGCGAAGACAACGTGGACTCGATCTGGACCAAGCGAGGATCTTCCTCAGTGCCCATGTTAATTGATACGATTTCATCTGTACAGGGCTTAACGCGTCTCTCTTCCTCATGATCAACCAAATTTTTCAAAACCCAAGGAATTTCTTCCTCTTTGTTTATGTTGAAATTTTGAAAATTAAGATCAGTATAACAAACCAAAGGCACAGAGAAGTAGGCAACATTCACAACATTCCCATTCAAAAAGTCTAGATCCTCGGTTACAGTGGACTCAAAAGAAAAGCTAAAAGACGACTTGGACAGGACTTTGGTATCCGGGTTACCACTCCCAGAAGTACCAGACTCAAAGGAACTCGAATCTGACTCCAACTCCACAGACTTAGTGGAATCAAATCCGGACTCGCTATCTGATTCAACATTATTGATGACACCTCGCTCAAACTTCTAGACCAGGCATAGAGCCTCAGATGCATCCACGATAAGATTGGAGAAATCCGCTACTAGGGTATCCCCGATCATTGAGATAGTAAAGTCATCTCCCAAGTTGGTGGTCTCAACTCCAGCAGTGGAACTCATCAGTAAGTCGGCCAGTGTTTTTCCCAACAGCTCCTCCTCTTTGATGTCCAGGTTTGCAATCCTACATCGATCTGTACCAGTGCTTAGGTCCACTTGCTCATCTTCCTCTTTTGGTCACTAGTGCCTAAAAAAGGTTTCGAACCCAGGATACCTAGTCTTTGTCTCCCAGTTATACCAAGGCTCTCGGAATCCACAGAATGGGAAATCTTCCCTTTGGCAAACAAAGCGTCTGTTCAGGGTTCCCCGTATAGATTTATGGACTAACTCGTACTGCTTCCCAATCCTCTTTGTCTTTAGCCTTTCTCTCAACTCCTGCCCTTTGTTTTGCCAATCTACAGCGGTAGGTTTGTATCCCAGCTCGAAAACATGGGGGTTATGACATAATTTCTTAGCAACGATACCTCATTGTCTGCCACTTCGGCCTAGTCCAGACCTGGGCATGTGCCCTTGATTGTTCATCATGTATATGGATTGCACACTCACATAATCTCCATCATTCTTTGCCATGATGGTTTGGACCAACTGGGCTTTTGCCAGAGAGAAGTCGGAAAGGACCACACCTTCTTTCCCATGTATGATTTCCAATAATGGTGCAACGGTTCCTTGGGGAGGATAAATCGCAAAGTTACTGTACGCAGTGGCGATCCCGCCTTTGAAGAGGCACTTTACTAACTGATGGACTGTTGATGATACAGCTTTCATCTAATGTAGCTAGGGCCTTCTCAGTAATAGGTTGAATGTGGCCAGAACATCTATAACATGGAATTCCACCTCATGTTCAGACAGGCTGATCAGGATATTACTCTTGAACGTTCCCATGACATCCCGACTTGTATTATCGTAAGCCCGGACAGCTTGGGTCGTGGGCGTAAAGTCAATCGGCCTCAAACCGATAACATAGGCAGTTGTCACTGTGCACACATTGATTGCCGATCCGGTATCTATTAACACCACCAGAATCCACTTTTTTCGACTTTCCAAGGTTACATACAAAGGCCTGTTGTGGTTGGGGCCCTCGGGTGGCAATTCTATATCTGTAAAGGATATTACTGGCATAACGTCCCCAGAGATGACCAACGACACCAATTGGTCAGCGGTGGTGTCAATGGGCAGTTTGGTTCAGTTCATTACTTCAAGTAGGGCTTGCCTATGCTCCCGAGACGCCGTTATCAGTCCCCAGATGGATATGCCGGCCTGAATCTTCTTAAGCTATTTTAAAACCATGTTTTCCTCAACATCTTTCTCTTTTGATCTCTCAGCCTCCTTGTTAGAGGTCTCTGGTTGGTCTACCGCTGCGGATTTGAAGTGCTGACCGCTCCAGGTCATATGATTGATCTCATCGGTATACCAAGTATCATCTGGGGTATCAACTTTCCAACCTTCGTCAGTGTACACATGACTTAGGTCGTTGTCTTCCCACCACTCTCCCGAAGTCATGACCAGACTGACATTGGGTTCCATTCGGAGCATATTAACATCACACGCCACATCATCATACCATTCTTCTTCTACCGCAGCTTGGGTTTCAATATCCTGGTACTTTTTGAGTTTTCTCAACATCCTCTTTTGGTCATTGGGATCCTATTCGACTTTTCTGGTTATCTGGGCATCACCCACTATTGTTTCAGGTTCTTCTTTCCCTTTTCCTTTGCCTTGTTCTAGAGTTGTCTTCGCTTGGATCTCCTCTATCCTTTCCTTTTGAAACTATTCCAGTGCATGTTCCTTCTTAGTAAGAGGTGCAGCCTTAGCCTTACCCTTAACAACAACTTCCTCTTCTCCACTAATCTTTCATGTATGTTCTTCCACATCAGACTCTTCCTCACTCAACCATCCGTTGCTAGTTTCTGGTTGGCTCGGGTCCCACCATCCCATCTGTACACAGCTTGTATCTTCTTCCTCGAAGAAGTAAAGATTCTCCAAATCTTCTTCTAATTCTGCCAAATCCTCTTCTAGGTTTGCTAAGTCATTCAGGCCTTACTCGGGCCACTCATTCCGATTCTGTGCCACTTGGTCTTCCCTTATAACATTGATGTTGAGAAAGTCCAACAATATGACCACTGGCTTTGGCTAATCAATGGCCACATTGATGCTGGGATTGTACTCCTCTGCGAACGAGACCCCCTTCTCTATGACACAGGTATCAGATAACCATGTCTTCAATGCATTCTTCTCTCTCTTTATTTTTATTGTCATGGGCCTAGGTTAGGTTTGTGGTGTTAAATCCATCATACACATGTATGTGCCTTTCGAAATGACCACCTCCGGTTTTGGTAGGTGGAATGAGGTAATGTATGTACTAGGGTTGAAGGTAGGCAGTAGTGTATGGATGTGGTTGATATTTCCAGGAGGAGGGACTTGGTTATGTGTAGGAAGTGGGTTGGTTGTTACGTTGGGTTTGGAAGGTGGGGCAATGACTTTGTTGTCAATGAGATCCTCGATTTCATGACATAGACGGTAACACATGTCCGTGGGATGGCCATTTTGTTGGTGGAAGATACAGTACTGGATAGGATCGTGTTTGGGTGGCAATGGGTCTAAAAGTGGACGAGGATCGAAAGGCTTGAGATTCCCCTTCTGCATTAGCAGTTTGAAGGTGTGGATTGGGCTCATATGGAGGGGAGTAAAAATACTTTGATTCCAGGGTGAACCTGTACTTTGTGAAGGTTGTGAGGTTAAGGCAGTAGCAAAGGGATCAGCCATCTTAGCCGTTGTAACGACATTGCTGACATCTGCAGGCCGCGAAATAATGCTACTGCTAGCATTGGTATTCCGAGAGAACGACCTTCTTGCAGGTTCACTTGTTCTGTGGATGATTCCCTTTTTGAATGCACTCTCGATCTGAACGCCCAGCTCATGTAAGGAAGCAAATGTGGACAACAGTGCCACTATCATTCTCTGCAGCATGTCTGGCTCAAGGTTCTGGACCACTAGTCGGACTTGTTCTCTCTCAGCAGGCCTATTTGTCATTTGGGCTGCCTTGGCTCTCCACCGGGCGACAAAATTGATGAATGATTCTTTGGGGTTTTGGGTAGTAGCCTCCAGCTCACTAATGGCTACTTCTATCTGGGTGTTATATGAGTACTGATTGACAAACGCCTCAGATAGCTCCATCCAATTCCATTTTGTAGAGTCCTCCGACTTAGCATACCAGATTGCCGCCATATTAGACAGGGTTCTCCTAAACAACGAAAGCTTTTGTGCCCGAGACAAACCCATGCGCCTCAATACATCCGAAAACAACCGGACATGCACAATTGGATCCCCACTCCCATCGAATCTGTCATGTGGGACATCTTAAATTTCTCTGGTAATCTGATCGAAGCCTCAGTGTACCCATCTTCGATATCTGGAATGGAGTTGAAGCCCTAGGATTTCTTTAATGCTTTCTCGAATCTGGAAATTTTGACCAAGGTTGGATCAATTTCATTGATATCGAAAAGAAAAATCCTTGAAAGAGGTTGAACCGAAGGACGGTAAGCTGGAGCTAGGGAAAACATGTCCTGAGGATCTGGAACTGGTAGATTTTCTACTGGTGGAGGTAGATCTGGGTTTGGTTGAGCAGTAGGGATCGGATGCACGGTTGATACTGATGCCCCAGATGTACGCTGTAGATCGGCAATGACTTCATCTTGTGCAGCCATCCTCTGGTTTACAGTGTCCATAGTCCTTTGGACGGCAATCATCATGGCAGTGAATCCTCTACGTTTGGTGCTGTGTTCTGTGCCATTGCTAATCTAGATGAACTAGATGCTGGTGAATTGATTGACTGAGAACGGGTAGGTGTTTGTGGAGTGCTTTATACTGATGCTACTGGTCGTCTATTTCTTTTCTGTCGAGTGACTGGAGGAAGTGAAACTAACACGGGCTGACCACCAACAAGGTCTCGAGCTTTACACAGCCTGCCAAAATGAGTCCACACAACTTGGGGAATATCAGGTCTTTCTAAAGCTATGATGGTAAACTACCTAGCAAAAAGAAAGAAAAAAAAACAAAATCAAAATCGGACAGCACTTCGGTCCCAATTCACAACAGTCAAGACACATAGTTGAACTGTAATCCCCACTGAACTCTTTTCTCAAACTCATACTGATATGAACCATCCTGTACAGCTTCACTGTAAAAGCACATATCAAGTAAAAAAACCAAAACATCCCTATGAGGGAATAGGGTTACTCTGTCCTAAATTTTGGCGTGATCTAAGCTACACTAATTCAAACAATGAGTTTCACACCATCCTATGAATGGGTGACATCCTATCCTAAGTTGGAATAGTCACTATAGCTTCACTATATGCAACTAGGTCGAATTGGTCAAAAGGGTTCCTTAGCAAAAATACCTAATATACCCCTCACACCTAACACCGAAAAGTGAAAGGTGGATCAAGCAGTACGGCGGTAATCCAGATCCAAGGGTTGTGTTTCTAACATGGTAGAGCCCATGACCGGTCAGCCTTTTGGTTGAGCCTCCAGCAAACCATCCAGGAATAGCAGTTGGCAAACATAGTGACTTAAGCACACCAATGCAAATGCAATGCAAAGAACATATAAGCGTAAATAAAAATTCACATCATGAGTTTCAAGTCAAGTTCTCTAAGTCCCCAATAGAGTCGCCTGAAAAGATAGCCCGACTTTTCGTGGTCCTGTCGAAAGACGAATAGCCCTACAGTTCGAACTCCACTTGTGGTTCTGAATCTGATTTCACAAGTACAATGTGAAATAATGAAAACACAAAAGGAGTCCAAATCCGGCAATTCTTTTTTTAAAAAAATCAATGTTTGAATCAAATGCTAAAAAATAGACTACTTTGCCAGATTTACAAAGTCACCACCTAAATATCTTTGAAAAACTTAGGAAACCCGAGACTCGTGCTAAAGGCCATTAGTCCGTCATTACCAAAGTGTCTTGGCTCGGTGTTACGACCCAAACCTGTCCCTATAGGTTTAGCGTCGTAACCGGCCAGTTCCTTGGATTACCAAAGGCCTCTTGACAGAACAACATATAATAGGGGGCTGCAGAAGCAAAAATAGAGAATATACAGGTACCGTTTGATAACACTTACGTTTTCAGTTTTCTATTTATATTTACAAAAATTTTAAAAACTCAAATAAAAACTTGTGTGGTAAAATTTTTGATTTATAAATCAGTGGTCTCAGTTTATAAATTTGGCCAAAAAAATGAAAACACAAAAAATGTGTTTTCGTTTTGAGTTTTGAGTTTTTTTCGTTTTTTACCACCCAACACTAGCCACCACCCGCCATTATTTTCCACCACCACCCACCCCCCACCACCACCTGCCACCACCACTCACCACCCGCCTGCCACCACCACCTACCACCCACCTACCACCCACTTGCCACCAACACCCACCACCCACTTGCCATCCACCCGCCACTACCATCCACCGCCCGCCACCACCACCCGCCACCTACTTACCACTACCATTCACCACCCACCTGCCACCACCTGTCACCACCAGCCACCTACCACTACCACCCACCTACCACCCACTCGCCACCACCACCCACCCCCACCACCCATCACCACCCACTCGCTACCACCTACCACCCGCCACCGTCACCACTCGTCACCTACCCGCCACCACCCACCACCACCAGTCATCCGCCACCCACCTACCACCCATCGCCACCACTACCCACTCGTTACCACCCACCACCCGCCATCGTCACCCATCCACCCACCATCACCACCCACCACCCACCCGCCACCACCCGCCATCCACCACCCACCTGTCACTACCACCCACCACCCATCACCACCACCCACTCGCTACCACCCGCCACTGTTACCTACCCATCCACTACCACCACCACCCACCGCCACCCACTACCACCACTCGCCATCCGCCATCCGCCTGTTACCACCACCCACCACCACCACCCACTCGCTACCACCCACCACCCGCCACCGTCACCCACCCACCCACCCACCCACCACCACCACCACCACCACCAGCAGCTACCCACCACACACCGTCACCACTTTTTACCACCGTCTTCTGCCGCCACTTGCCACTGCTTGCCATTTCTCACTCTTTTTTATATTTTTAAATTTTTTTAAATATTTTGTCAATTACCAAACGCGTTTGTAGTTTATGTTTTTCAAAAAATAAACAAAAACCTGTTTATAAAATTTTTGTAAATATAAACTGAAAACGTAAACGTTACCAAACACACCCACAATGTCCATAGAGCTATGTTAACATATATGAGACAGAAATCTTCAAAATAAACTTGTATATATATAACGTCATAATTACATTATTCATACATTGTCCATTCATAAACATGAAACCAAAAGGGGACTTAGCCCAGTACAAATATACAGAACAAAATCAACTAAAGCTTTGGCATGGTCCTCTCAAAAGGAACCTCCTTAGGAGGCACGGTAGTTGGCTGACGAAACAAAATCTTAAGCCATCAACTCTGGGCCTGGTCACGTGCTTGCTCACCTACATACATAATATAAATAGTAAGCTGGAGCCCAGTGATTAATAACGGAGTAAAGGATTTAAATGAATGATGTCCTTAACAGGTACTGAAATCAGAGTTCATGCTTTGTTATACATAGTACATCCATTAGCATTAACTTGCTTGGTAGTTCTATTTGGGAACCTCCTGTACCGGGAAACTTGAAACTTGCTTGAACCACGGTATTGTTACCCCGGGTAAGGGCCATGAGACCACAGTATTATTACCCCCAGGCAAGGGCCTTGCTTATAAAGGCATAGTATTGTTACCCCCGGGCAAGGGCCTTGTGCTAAGGATGCCACGAATACATTTTCGAAACTTGGACAATCATTCATTACACAAAATATAACATTTCATAAAATAGATCTTAATTCATATCATTCAGAAAGTAATAAAATTAAACATAGCCTTACTAAGTTATAACTCACAGATGGCTCCACTTGTAGAACAGGCAAATCAAATAACTTGTGGCGCGTAACCTATACACACATAGCAAAACACATAATGAAACACACACTCGGTTGGTACTTAACTTCTTTCATTTCATTCTTAGTGTGTTTCTAAGTCTTAACCTCTTATTGAGTCTTAATCATGGCCCAGGAGTGCCTAGGATGCAATGAGGATACTAAAATGAACTTGAACACATTTAACAAAACTTGCAGAAAACAGGGGTCCCGCTCGAGCGCAACTTCTCTCACTCGAGCGGACATGCAAACATGTGAATGGATGCTCGAGCGCGACTTCTCTCGCTCGAGCGGTCTGTAAACTTTGAAAAAGTATTGGTTATGTGAAATCTCCGCTCGATGGCCGTTCTCGCTCGAGCGTGAGACTCATGCCCTCGCTTGAGCGCAACTCTTGCTGCTCGAGCAGTCTGCAAAACACGCTAACTTCTGGAAGCATGCATTTCATGCTCAAGCAGACTTCAAGTCACTTGAGCGGAAATGTAAGATCACAGAGTGGCTGCTCGAGCGCAGATTTCACCGCTCGAGCGGAAGTGCAAAATCTGAAATTTCCAAATTGCACTTCCAAGCTCCAAACTTGAATTCAAAGCTATTAAACTCAACCTTTGGGCCCCAAAACTTGAGAAAACAAGTCTAAACTTGGAAAACATAAAGAATTGAAGATCATCTCATGAAATCAAAGACCAAAAGCATGTCAATTGACCAAAACCCAACTCAAAATATACAAAACATATCATGTATGAAATGGTTTGACTCCAAAGCTTCCAAAACATGATCAAGTGATATAAATTGATGCAACATAAGATGAATTCTCAAAACACATGTGAGATAAGTACATGTAAGTTGAAATCCTTTGAAATCAACCTCCAAACTTCGTAAATTACACATGCATGTGAAAATCATTAGAAATATACTCAAAATGCTATGATATATATATAGATATGCATGCATGGAATGATCCTTTTTTCTAATTCATTAGCTCATCTCTTGCATTATTTAGCTTAATCCTCAAGAATTCTTGTATTGAAGTCTTGATTATAAGGTTTGAGGACAAAATTCTTACCTAGAGTCTCAATTGCACAAGTGTAGAACTTTAACTCCCAATTTCTTGCAAATCTCCAACAATTCCTAGCTTTGAGTTCAATTTTCTTTCTATCTTTCTCTCTCCCACGTTTTTCTCTTGAAATAGGGTGATAGAAAAGTGTAAAAGTGGAATAAAGAGTTCACATGGGCCTTATATAGGCTCAAATAAAGAACTTAATTAAGTTTGACTTAATTAAACAAATTTGTACTATTTTGTTCTAATTATTTCGTTACGAACTGAATTTCAATTAAAGCTACCATAAAATTCTAAAAATCTCAAAAAACACATAAATCAAGTCAATTTCTAAATCGGATGCCGATAAGGCCTTCAATTCGCAAACCGAAACAGAAACATGAACAGATCTTTCCAGGTTAAACAAATATAAACACAAATAAGGCAACATATGATGCAAAATTTCGCTTTAATTACTTATTAGGCATAATTAAGCATGGATTAACATTAATCATGGGTCGGGGTTATTACACTCAGGAACTTAGATACGAGAGGGGAAGGTCATGAATTAAGCACCCCACTCCCCCGATCAAAGATCGGCTTCTACTAATCATGATGTGTTTCTTATTTATATTATATGCACTTATTCTAATTTATTAGCGATTTTACAATGTGATGCGCACATAAGGTATAGACTAGTTTGTAAGAATTGGAACACTTGATCTCATGTTTTGTTTCGAAATTGTTTTGTGAATTTGCCACTTAAAAAAGTGGGCTAAAAAAATGGACATTATCAAACCATTCTAGTTCAAGCAACTAGCTTTCATCCACAGGCATTCAAACAATTATATCATTTAAGCAATTAGCCTCACGGTATTTATACTTTAGATATGGCAACACAAACATCCAATGCAAGATGCTAAAGCAATAAAAAAAACTCACCTAGTACTCCAAGCCAAAACAAATCAAAATAATTAGAAAAATATGCATGCTCCTAATTAATGTAATATGACTAATACAACACACACATTATGTATTTTTATTGGCTCAGCTATGAGCATGGCATATGATTGCGTTCAAGACATGCGAGAGAGCACGTATTCAAGTAATGAGTTTGACAATTTGATATTGGGTTAGCGTGATGAGCCGAACCTTGGATGCATGCAAGACAATGGATGCAAAGCATAAGAGTGCTAATGAAACATGATGTCCTATACTAACCATCGTAAGTGAATAAGTAAAAAGGAGAAAGACGTGGGGTTGGAATACATGCAACTTATTACAACATTGCCCTCGCGCAAGAGGATGCGAATCAAAGTCCAAAAGTCCGAATTTAACTAATTATTACAAAACCAAATGAATAAATAAGCGAGGCTAATTAACTAGCTAACTATGCTATTACAACAAGGATAACCAAGATAAATAAACTTGCTATTTAAACTAATTAACTACAACAATTACAGAGGGGACAATAATAATTATTACAACACTTAATAACTAACGAGACTAATTACAACAAACAATATTTAATTAAATTAATTACGATGATCATAATGTAAACGAGGATGTGTAAGAATTGCATGCATGCACATGCACAATGTTAAAGAACAGCTCTGTCTGCCCTAGGCATACTCTGTTTCACCTCAGCCACTGCCTTTTGTTTTTTGCAAAAATACACTGCTGACCAAACATTGGGGACCGGTCAGCCCTCAATGAAGCCTGACCGGGCCTAAAAAAGGCCGGTCGTGCCTCAATTTTGTGCAAAACTATGTTTTGTGTTTTGGAGTGAAAACAGTGCAGACAAAGCTATTCAAGCTCTATTTGTCCCTTCCTTTCTTTTCTGTCATGGAAAAGCCTCGAGAGAATGTTAGAATTGTTTCCAGAACCATCAATAAGCAAATTGATTGCTTGATGATTTCGGATACAATTTTGGATTCAGACAAAAATCAATTAATGCAATGAATATGACCACTCCTCCCTCTTTATCATGGAATTAACTCAAAAAATGGAAGTAGAGACGCTTCAAGAATCATCAAAACGTCATGAATTAGCATATGACCACTCTTGACTTGATAAACTTGGCATAACGTTCGACCAAGCCTAAGCAAGATGACTCATTTTCTTTATATGTGTTAGCTGCTTTTAAACCAATTCTCTTAGTCATTTCTATTCTTTAGTCCATTTGTCCGAAGTGATGATTAAGTCCTCTAAAAGGAGAGAAGCGTCAAACGGGAAGTAATTCTCAACATGAAAGAGGGATCATGCCGTTGACAATGAATCTCCATAGAGATTAAGCCATTAAGTGTGAATCTCTAGTTCATGTGTTGAATAACCATCAACCGATTGAAACAACTCTCAAATGAAAGAAAGGAGTGGCAAGTTGATTCTTAAAATGAGGTCATTCACATGAAAGTTAAACAAAGAAAAGCTAAGAACAACATAATACAAGCTATGTACAAAGACCAATGTTACAAACAATGAACTAATCACAGCTTGAATCAACTAAATAGATTAAAACATCCCTAAAACAGCCTCTGATAAGCCAAAAACAGTGGTTGAAAATACAATAGAAGAACTCAAAAGCTAAACAAAAAGGTAAAGACACCAAAGCTATATAAGCAAAAACAAAGAGGGATGGCCAACCCCTCCAATTTTAAGACTTCAAACCATGTTTTTTTGCCTTAGTTCAACTTTGAAAATCAGTTCAAAAATCAAAGAAAAGAGTGTAAAGGAACCAAGGGTTGAGCTATAAAAATAGGTGCAAGTAAGGGTGTTAACCTTACCATCTTTGGTAGCTTATCCAAATCCAAGTTCCAACACTTAAAATGGATGCAAAACAGCCCAAGAATACAAGAAATAGGTAGAAATGAAGTAAGCAAAAACAAGAACAAAAGTTACAAGCTTATACCGCTCAAAATGGAGTAAGCTTTGGTTGATGATCAAACACACTCCCGACACACTCTCAAGCTTGAATTATGCTTCTCAAGGGTCAAGCAAGGCTCTAAGATGATGAGTCAAGGTTATGTATGGTGTATATAGATGATACAAGGTTAGTAGGTTAACTCAAAGGTAGCTTGTAATGGAAGAAAGAGGAAGAAGAAGCTCTCTCTATGTGTATAGGCTTTCACTCAATTGTTCAACCCCCAAAACAGAGGTATATGGTCGTATTTATAGAATATGAGCATAAAAGGTGATAAATATCTTCAAAAATGGACAGTTGGCAGCCCCCCGCCTAGAACGGTTGTTCTCGCTACTGAAGCTCGACCGACCCTCAATAAGGCACAGCCGGGCCTCAATGAATTTCCCTATTTTTCTATTTCAGCCTCAACACAGGATGGTACAAGGTGTACAAAGGGATTTGTTGGGTATGACCAATGGGAATATGGAAGGTTTAGGGTTGTTTCGAAACTTGAACAAGACTCCTTCATTGAGACATCATCTAGTGTACTGAGTAGAGCGCTCGAGCCTTGCGGCGATCAAAAATGGGATGTCCACACCAACAGCCGAGGTCAAGTAGTCCGAAACAATTCTCAATGTTTCTAGTACTGAGGATGTCTTTCTTTACTTTGTACTTTTTTCTTTGAACATTTGTAACTCTTTAGTAGTTTGAACAATCAGTCTTTATTTTAGCCTATGTGTCTTTTTTGAACGTGCTTCTTCTTATAAATGCAAGTTCTCTTTTTGACTAAGTGTTGAATGCTCTCTTCATGCATGCTTTATCTGTCTTCCCTACTTTGTATGCTTCCATACCTAGAAAAATATTACAATTCTTCAAAGTATACCCTAACTGTATAATTACTTCGGGTTTAAAACATCTTGCACATATACCAACTCGGATCCGCTCTATCTCAAGTGCACCCTTAGTTGGTTATCTCGGACCAACTTACCTCGAAGTTCACCTTTTATTGTGATCTCGACCAATGGGCACTTTATAAAAATTCTTTGAATAACATTCAACAAGTATTGCTTCCTTACTTGTACTTGCCGTCTTTTATCAAGACTTTACCCTTCCAACATTTTCAGGCTTGATGACCTGGATAGTGATCTCGGGTAACCAATAACTCAAGTGTCCTTTTATCTAGATACATCGACTAACTCCAACTTGTAAACTTTTCAAAAATTTCAACAAGTGTCAAGCCTATTCCTGCTTCCTACCCCTTAATGTGAACTTAAGTGATAATTAGGTTCACATTATGCATTTATGGTCTTTTGCCGAAGTTAGATTCAAACAAAGATTAGCCGAGGTGTTTGACCTCGGTTTCTCTGTTAATCTGATTAAAGCAAACATAGTTCCATTCTGCCGACATATTAAGCAAGTCTGATTTTATTCAATTGAGTTCAACTCTACTGATATGGCAAATCTAAGTTAATTTAACTTAGTTGAACTCTATCATATGCAAGTATAATTCAACTCTGTCATATAATAAGTCTAAGTTATTCATCGTGTTTCAGTCAGAAACATTGCCAACTTAGTTCAACTTTATTATATGCAAGTATAATTCAACTCTGCAATATAATAAGTCTAAGTTATTCGTCATGCTTCGATCGGAAACATCGTCATAGGACTAGTCAGTCCTATCGCACAAATTCCAAATTCATAAAAATTAAACTAGCATTTTATTATTACTTCAACTAATAAAATTATGACATAAAATTCAAAAAAAAACTGATAATAAAAAAAACTTCAAATTGCAAGTGTTCCAGGGTCTTGGCAACTCCTTGCCATTAGTGTCTTCAAGCCGATATACCCCATTGCCGGCAACCAAGATGATTTTATAGGGCCCCTCCCAGTTTGGGCCAAGTTTGCCCTCCCTACGATCATTCTTGTTGTCGATAACTTTTCTCAGGACGAGGCCCCCAATCTTGAATTCTCTTGGATTGACCTTCTTGTTGTAAGCCCTAGCAAGTTACTATTGGTATGCCCCCAGTCGAATTGTTACTCTCTCTCTTCTTTCTTCCAGCAGGTCTAGATCTCGGGTCAGGAATGCCTCGTTAGTCCCATTCTCTAACTCCTTGGGTTCTAATTCCAGGGATGCCGACCTTCGACAGGATCACTGCTTCAATGCCATAAGCCATGGCAAAATGAGACTCACCAGTTGATCTTCTCGGCATAGTCTGACATGTCTAGAGCCAACTCTTCCACTCACTTCCCTTTTACTGCTTCCAGCCTCTTCTTGATCCTATCCAAGATAGTCTTATTGGATGTTTCTGCCTGACCATTACTCTGAGGGAAACTTAGAGTAGAGTAGTAATTCTTAATTTTGTACTTTGCACAGAAGCTTTTGATTACCTTACTGTCAAACTGTGTGCCATTATCTGTTATTATTACCCTTGGAATCCCAACCTGGTGATGATGTTCTTCCTTATGAAGTTCTTCACATCAATATCTCGAAGCTTCGCAAGGGGTTCAGCCTCTACCCACTTCATGAAGTAGTTGGTTGCTACCAGCAGAAACTTCCTTTGCCCAGTTGCTTGGGGCAGTTGTCCAACAAAATCCATGCCTCACTGGGCAAATGGCCAAGGACTGGATACTGGATTCAAATCTGCTACTGGTTAATGTATCAAAGGTGTAAACCTTTGACACTTCTCATATTTCCTCACATAAGCTTCAGCATCTTTCTGCATGTATGGCCACTAGTACCTCTGAGATATGGCTCTATGGGCCAGTGATCTGCCCTCGGTATAGCTTCCACATACACCTTCATGAATTTCATACAAGAAGTCCTCAACCTAGGAGAGATGCACACATCTCAAAAGGGGCCCAGTAAATGACCTTTTGTAGAGATGGTCTTCTACTGTTAGGCTAAACCTAGCCGACCCCAATCTTGTCTTATACGCCTCTTTTCTGTCATCTGGCAGCTTGTTATCCCTGAAGAACATCACTATTGCATCTATCTAGCTTAGACTTATCTCCACACACATTGTTTCGTACTTTGTGATCAGTGGTTCTACACTTGGGCCTAACAAATAATCGACCATTATTATCCTTGTCACCCTTGATTTCATTGCATTTACCAGGTTAGCCAAGGCATCGGCATGACTGTTATCATCTCGGCTAACCTATTGTAGCTGGCAATGCTGGAACAATGCTAGCAATCTAACAACTTATTTGACATAGGCTATCATTCTTTCATCTCGGGCTGCATACTCGCATGTTGCCTTATTCACAATAAGTTAGGAGTCACAGAAGACTACCACATCATCAACTTCCATTGTTGCTGCTAACTTCAACCCTGCAATCAGTGCCTCATACTCTGCTTCATTGTTTGAGGTCATGAACCCCAAATGAATAGAATACTCTAACATTCGCCCATCTGGCGATACTAACACTACTTTTGTCCCCGCTTCTTGACGGTTTGAACTTCCATCAACAAACAGGCAGAAGGAGTCGCTGATGTAGATATCGCAGGGCTTTGGCTTCTTTTCTTTCTTCTATTTTTCTAGAGTGGGGTTCTTGAGCCCCAGTTGGGTTTCTTTTTACTCCCCTGGGCATCTCAAGCAGCGGCTCACCGGAGTTCATCGCGGGATAGCACCAGGGGTGAACTCAACCACGAAGTCGGCCATAACCTGGCCCTTAATTGTTGTTCCGGGTCTAAATTTCAAGTCATATTGGCCCAGCACTACTTCCCATGTGGCTACCCTACCTATCAGATCTCCTTGCTGCAAGAAGGACTACAAAGGATGCTCAGTCAGCACCATAATCTTGTGGGCTTGAAAATAGTGATTCATTTTTTTCAAAGCCATCACCAGGGTTAGTGTTAGTTTCTCCAAGGGCAGGTACCTAGTTTCTACACCTGCTAGGGTCTTACTTACATAGTATACCGCCTTTTGTTCCCCTCCCTCCTTTTGGATTACTACCGCGCTTACAGCGTGTTTTGAAACTGCCAAGTATAGGAACAATTCTTCTTTAGGTATTGGATTTGACAGAAATGGAGCTGTTGTCAGGTACTTTTTCAAGTCGACCAAGGCGACTTCGCATTTTTCTGTCTACAAAAAATCGGTGGCCTTTTTTAACAAACTAAAAAATGGTTTACAGTTATCAGAACTTCGATTGATAAACCTGTTCAGGACCGCCATCTTGCCAATCAAAATCTAGACCTGCTTGGCTAACGTCGAGCTCTTTAAGTCAAGAATAGCCTTGATTTGATCTGAGCGTGCCTCAATGCCCTTCTAATAACCAAGTATCCCAGGAACTTACCAGACCCAACTCCAAATGCACATTTCGAAGCATTGAGTTGGAATTGATATGTTCTCAGGATATCAAAAAATGCCTTCAAGTCGGCCAGATGATTCCTAGGTTCTTTGGTCTTCACGACCATGTCATCAATGTATACTTCTACTATTTTGCCAATCAGATGTCTGAATATCTTAGTCACCAACCTCTGGTAGGTTGCTCCTGTATTTTTCAACCCGAAAGGCATCACTCTGTGGTAGTACAACCCTTTTGGGGTGATAAATGCAGTATTCTCCTCATTAGGGGGATACATTGCTATCTGGTGGTATCCCCTATAAGCATCCAGGAAGCTCATCCTCTCATGCCCTGAAATAGCATCCACCAGTTGATCAATTTTAGACAAAGGGAAACTGTCTTTAGGACAAGCCTTATTCAGACTGGTGAAGTCCATGCAGACCCTCCACTTCCCATTCTTCTTTTTCATAACTACTGTGTTGGATAACCAGGTTAGGTAGTTCATCTCCCGAATATCCACTTCATCCTCTACTGCCTCCACATGAATCAACGTCGGCCTTCTTGCTCGCTGGATGACAAGTTTAGCCGACCTATCTACATTGAGCACGTGACATGTGACCTCGGGGTAAATACCTGGCATATCATATGGTGTCCAGGTAAATACTTCTATGTTGGCCCATAAGAAAGCCTCTAACTCCCTTTCCTCCTCCTCGGCCAAGCCTAAGCTGAGGAGGAAGAATCATTCTTTATCCCCTTCTTGGACCAGAATTTTCTTCAAGGCTTCCTCACTCCTCTCGGTCAGTTCTTTGTCGTCATCATCTAAGACTTCCATGTCCTCGTCTTTGATTTCCACTTTTTTTGCCTCTCGCATATTGCAGTTGGATTTCATTGCTACAATAGAGCAATTCTTTGTCTGCACTTGATCCCTTCTGATTTCCTTAATCCCTTGTTCAGTTAGAAATCATAACAACTGGTGTAGCGTTGAGGGAACAGCCCTCATTGCGTACAGCCACGGTCTTCCCAATATAGCATTGTAAAGGGAAGGGGTATCAATTACCATAAATTCTGTGCTAACATTCTTGGTGTCAGCCTGCACCTCCAAATTTATTGCTCCTAGAGACCATGTCGGCGTTCTATTGAACCCGACCATTGGGCTATCTAACTGTCCCAAATTATCTCAGTGAAGGCCAAGCTCCTTGTAATATCTGACATACATGATGTCACAAGAGCTGCCTTGGTCGATCAGAATGCGCTTTACCTGGCATTCTCCAATTTTGAGAGTCACTACCAGAGCATCGTTGTGTGGATGCTACACTATGCCTAGGTCCGCCTCAGTAAAAGACATCATTGGTCTCTGGTACTCGTTTGTCCTGGGCCTCTTTTGCTGGACCTGATACACATGCTGTAAGTGCCTCACCTTTTGGGTCTCTCCACGCATATCATTCTCATTAACCTTCAAATGAATCATATTGATCACCAGAGGTTCTGTTCGTTGTGGTTGTGGTGTTGGTGGTGCCGAGGAAAGCCTTACATGCTCTTTCCTCTTTCTGGTCTGATCTACTAGGTCCCTCTAGTGACCCTGTCTGACCAGATCTTCCAAGTGCGTTTTCAGGGCCCTGCACCCCTAAGTCAAGTGCCCATCCTCATTATGGTAAGCCTAGTGCTTCCCAAGGCTCCTTCCCATGAACTCACCAGGAATCTTCTCCGGCACTCTATAATACGACTTGTTCCTGATTCTTTTTAGAACTTTATAAACCAGGATCCGAAACACAGTGGTGACTGTCTGTGCAGTCCTCAGCCCTGTTTCCTTCCTGTTAAAACTAGTATTACCTTAGTCTCGCTTCGGCGAGCTGTTTCTCTTCTCCTGCTTCGGCGCTCTCGTTCCCAGCGTATCCTCTTCTACTCTGGCATATTTCTCGATCCATGCCATGAGCTCCTCCATACTCTTTGGTAGAGTTTTTTCCAGTGACTTCCAAAGCGGGCATTCATTCTCCAAGCTATTCTTAAAAGACACGACCGCTAACTCCTAGTTGAATCCTGGTATTCGATTGAACACCTCATAATACCTTTTGGCATAAGCCCTGAGGCTTTCACCCTCACTAATTTTCAGAGTCATCAGGGAGTCTACCCTTAGTGGCTGCAACTTGTTTGTAACAAACCAAGCCACAAACATCTCGGCTAGGCCTTCCCAACTCTTCACAGTTCCTTTCAGCAACTTATGAAACTAATCTGATGCGATTTTCCCAAAGCATTAGGGGAACACCTTGCATAGCAACTGTTCGTTCCCGGTATACAAAGCCATTGAGTTCAGATATAAGCCGACATGAAAGTTCAAATCAAATTTACTGTCATAAATCTAAAACCTCGGCATATGGAACCTCTTTGGAGGCCTCAAATCTATCCAACTCCACTGAGAACGGCGTTCTCGGCTTGACGGGTGATGTGACATCGGCATTATGCCACTTCCTCTGGAGGTAGTTCCTCAAATCCTCCTTTGTTCGTCCGGGAGCTCAACTATCAACAGATTTCAGCCTTTTTGGCACGCTGCTCCCGGCATCATTGTACGTTCTCTTGGACTTCTCTTCGTTCACTGTATCAAAGCAAAGTTCCTTCCCCTGTATATGCCAAGGATCTTTGACATAGGTCCCCTTTGTTCACGACGTCTTTGTGTCTCTCCTCTTGCTGACTCCGCTCGCCTGGCATCCCGTGAAGGCCGATCTGAGCGTTCTTTCTCCTTGTCATGCTGAGGGACTACTGGGATTACTTTCTGCCCCCCTTTCTAGGCATCAGTCTTGGTCCCTGGTATCGGCGTGTCCTGCAACAGAAACGGTGGTTGCATGACGTTGTTTTGCATCATGAAGTTGACAACCGATTGTAAATCTGCCAACATGTTAGTCATTCCCTTCATCTCGCCGTCCCTCAGGCATCTATCCTTCCATACCTGGAGTTCACTTTCATTGTAATACTCATCTCGGTCTGGTTTCTTCGGTGCATCTCCCTCTTTGCCGACGGCCTTATCCTCAGGATTCTGATCCTGTGCTCCTTCGTTATGGTTTTCTTCCTCGATGTTAGAATCGACATGTTTTCCACTCCCGCCTGGGACATCGTCCCCGATCTTTTCTCCTTGCTCGTTGTTGGCCATATACTCTTACTAAGTTCCCATAGACGCCGCCAAATTGTGGGTGTTGATTTCCAACCACACAACCAAACGGAAAACTTAGCTGGAAAGCACCAGCAGAATAGATTAAGCCCGAACAACCTGTCACAAAAATATAAGAATCTAGCGGTGGTTTGTCCACTTGGGGGCACTCCAACGATCAAATTAGTAATCAATATCTCTCAAAGATAGCAAATTATGTTTAAACTCACAAGAAAGAACTTACCTCAAACCCACGGGGGTGCCTTGCTTTTATAACCAATAGCGGCCTAATCTCATTAGAAGCCTTACTTCAATGGCCCAATGTTCATCCTAGACCTTCATCTAGATAAAGATAAACTCTTCTTGAGCCTTGTCTTTATGCAGACTAAAATCCTCCCCTGTTCTAGGACTCTTGTCTCTTATCCGCTTATCTCAGATTCCGGTATCTCCATAGATAACCTCGGCCTAGCCGAGATCACCTCGGTATCATGACTAGGTCGCGTGACACCTCGGGTAACACTTCGGCGTCATCTTGGCCACGTGCAGTCATTCACAAAATATGTCCCCACAATTACTGTTTTAATAAATCAAGAGGAGTGTTTTGTTCACATATTTTATCAAAATAAATTTAAAGTTGGATTAACACATATTCCTCTCTCTTGTTTTCTTTTTAATTTTTATTTTTTTATGTTGTGTCTAAATTTTATATTTGTGAAAAAGTTTATATTTTTTTTTATGAAATGAAAAATATTTAGATTATATTTAATTCATTTTTCCTCAGCATAAATCTATGATCTAAACAGAACTCTTATGGACTATTATCTTTTTTTTTTTTTTTTTTTGAACAACTTATGGACTATTATCTTGAAATCTTGGAAATGTGCTCTAATTTGAGAGAAGTAGCAGCCATGTAAATTAGGCTCGATCCTGGACACCATGGGCTGGATTAGTTTGAGGAGTTCGAAGGCCAGGTGACCTTGGGCTGGCCCATTTTGGGAAAAGGCCATGATCTCCATGTTCTTTGTGCTATTTATGTATTTTTTTGAGGATGATGACCACTAAATTCAAAAAAATTATAAACACATAAATGGACAAATTACACAAACAGTCCCTATAGTTTGGAACTCGTCTCACTTTAATTTTACTTTTCAATTGTTACATATTTGACCTTGAATTTTAAATCTTGTTCCAAATAAGGACAATTGAAGATCATATTGCTCAATTTAAAAGGCAAAGTCGTTAATTTGATAAAATATAAACTAATTTGACAAAAATAAATGTTAAAAAAATCTTTTTGAATTTTAAAAAATTATTTCTACCAACCAAAGATAAAATTATATAAAATTAATAAATCTTTTATATATATATATTTTTTAACCAAATTAATTTTTATTATATGTTTGCATGATGATCATGTAATGGGTGGTTGTTAGGCTTTTAATGTGTAATTAATACATATAATATATGGAATGTTTTTAGTTATGGATTTTTTAATTTAATGAATTGATTTAATAGTGATATCAAATTTTCGCCATATTTTACTTTTGAGAAAATAGAAATTAATTTAATGAAAATAGAAACAACCACCCATTACATGATAATTATCCAAATACATAATAAAAATTATTTTGGTAAAAAAATAACTAAATGTGTAAAAAATTTATCAATTTGACATAATTTTATCTTTGGTGAGTAAAAATAATTTTTAAAAATTCAAAAATATTTTTTTGACATTTATTTTTGTCAAATTAATTTATATTTTATCAAATTGACGATTTTGCTCTTCAAATTGAGCCATGGTATCTTCAATTGTCCTTATTTGAAACAAAATTCAAAATTCATGGTCAAATGTATTACAATTGAAAAGTGAAGAACCAAAGAGATATGAGTCACAAACTATAGGGACTGTTAATGTAATTTGTCCTACATAAATTAAACACACAATAGAACATAAAATAATACACATGATTGAATAAGATTTTACAAAATTTATTGATAAGAAATATTTTTTATTTTTTTATTTGTATATTTTATAGAAAAAAATTGGTGATAAATCTAATCTAAAGAATATATAAGGCATTAGGTCCAGTAAATATTTTTTTATTTGTAAGAGATCCATGTTTTGTTAAATAGTTTGGCAAGAAGTACTGAGAAACATTTTGTTTTCAATTTTATCCTTAACTTTTTTTATCTATTTAACTTTTCATTGACTATCTATTTAAATTTATATCTATCTGTTCAAATTTTTTTATTTGTTCAAACTATTTTCTGTCTATTCAAATTTTTTTACTATATGCTCAAATTTATATATACCTATTTAAATTTTTTCTATCTGTCCAAATTTTTTTTGTGTAAATTTTCTATATGTTTAAAATTTATCTGTTCAATAAGATCAATTTAGTCTCATGCAGTGAAAATTTACAAACCGTACAAATCAAAACTAATTACCACTGAGGGATACAAACTCTACACAACATTTTCAAACCTGTTTATATGTTTAAACTATCTGTTTCTTCGTCATCAACAACAACTATTACAAAAAAATAATAATAATAATAATAAATTAAAAATTAAAAAAAAAATCTGAAATCCACAGATCCAGATCTCAGATTTTGAATATCCATTTTAAAATATCAGATCTAAGTAAATCAAGATCAAAAACTTAAATTTTGATATCCATTTTAAAATATCAAATCTGAGTAAATCAAGATTTACAATACTCTTATCTATTTTGGATATCCATTTTGAACAGATTTAAATAGATATTCATGCATTTTAACATCTTCGGCAACTCCAGCATGAATCGAACCAGTTCTAAGGTGACGATGCGCGGGGCGGCAATGTCGATGAGAGGCGATGGAACAGGGGCTGACGACGGCAACAGGAGAGGAGATTAGAGAGATAGAGTCAGAAACAGATCAGAACTACTGAAAGAGAGACTTACCGATTCCCCTCTCTTCTACCGCCGTCGACTCGAATCTGGTTCTATCACCAACTTCTATCTACGACGGCGCTCGACGAGGACGTGGTCGGTGCTCGTCTTGTGGCGTCGACTTTCGGATGTATTTGAGGAGCCACGGTGAGGAGGGCTCCGCCGTGAGGTGGTGGTGGTGGTTAGAGGAGTGACTGAACTCTGTGTGTGTGTGACTGTGTGTATGTATGAGAGAGAGAGAGAGAGGGAGCGAGAGAGAGAGACGAGTGGATCAGCGGTAGGAGTAGCGGCGAACGAGCAGTGTCAGCGGCGCAGAGAGAGATCTGAGAGAAAGAAATCTGGAATGAGTCTGTTCAAAAAAAAAAAAAAAAAAACTAAATAAAAATAAAAATAAAAATCTATAGACTCTATAGCTCATTTTGAAAGTTAGCAAAAAGTTAGTTTATGGCTTTTTTACGCAAGTCATTACCCAAAAAGTAAGGTTTTTTTTTTTTTTTTGATTAAAAAAAAATTAAAAGTCAATTTTTTACTAATTTTTCAAAACGCCACTAAATAATTTATTAAATTTTTTACCAAAACTCTTATATGATTGTGTGGGTCCTATACTCATGTGATTGTGAGTCTTACACCTTTGTGAGACTTTTAGTAAATTATTTAGAATCTCTAGTATAAATCAAAAAAATAAAAACACGTGAGAGATAGAGGGGGTAATATGATCATTTTGCAAAAACTTATCCGTATGGATAAAAGTGTTTGAGAGTCTAAGGTCTTTGGGTTGTGAAAATCTAAAATTGAATTTATGGACTGAATACCCTCTTTTATATATGATTTTGTAATTAATTTATATATATATATATATATATTTAAAACTTGTTAAGAATAAAAAATGGCACATGACATATTTACACAAGAGGATGGGAAGTAGCGCTGCAAATAAATTGAACTGTTTATGAACAAGTTCGATTCGGCTCATTAACGGCTCGGCTCGACTCATTAAGGGCTCATTTAATAAATGAGTCAAGTTCTAACTCGAATATTAGATTCATTTAGTAAATAAGTAGAGTTTGAGTTTGGCTCGTTTATCTTTATTTAAATTATATAATAAATATATAATTTATATATCTATCTGTATCTATTCTATCTATATTATATATTAAGCAAAAGGGAATTTTTAACCCAAGCCATATGGGAGCTCCAATCTCCCAATCTAAATTTCTTGATTTTTTGATTTAAAAAAAAAAATCTTAGCATTTATTAACTTCTCCCAACTCCCAAGTCTTACCATTATAATAACACTTTAATGCATTAAGAACAAGCATAAAAAAAATTATTTGAAATTCAACACATATAAATTTCTTGAAAAGTCCCAACACATATAATTATTATCCCTCATAATAACACTTGAATGCATTAAGAACAAGTATAAAAAAATTTCTTGAAAAATCCAACACATATGATTATTATCAAAATATTAAAATTTAATATAATATAATAAAAAAAGACATTTAATTCCTTGAAAAATTCAACACATATAATTATTATCAAAATATTAAACTTTAATATAATATAAAAAAAGAAAAAAAGAAGACATTTAAAAGGGGGTTTTTAACCCCCAAGGCTTGTGGGAGTTTTAATATCTCAATCTGAATTTTCTAAATTTTTTATTTATAAAAAAAACATAGTATTTATTGATTTGGTCAAAATTTCCTGATCAGCATTTATTAACTTTTTTCAATCCGCATGTCTTTTCACATGCCTGCATTTATTGATTTTGTCAAAATTCTCTGATCAGCATTTAAAATTCCCTCAAACAAATAATTATAGATACAATCTATGTATAATTACTGCAGTACCCATTTCAACTTCTCTCATACATTATGATTAGTGATAAGATTGTTAAATTATTTTTATAAAAAATCTTAAAAAACATAATTTATATATTAAAAAAAATCTAAAATAAATATAAATATCAATAATTATCCCGTGCATAGCACGGGTGATAGGCCAGTATCTATACTATATATTAAGCAAAATGGGATTTTTAATCCCTAAGGCCTGTAGGAGCTTCAATATCCCAATCTGAATTTTCTATATTTTTTATTTTTTATTTAAAAAAAACTCAGCATTTATTGATTTGGTCAAAATCCCCTGCTTAGCATTTATTAACTTCTCTCAACCCCCAAACCTTACCCTCATAATAACACTTTAATGCATTAAGAACAAGTATAAAAAAATTTCTTGAAAAGTCCAACACATATGAATTCCTTGAAAAGTTCCAACACACATGATTATTATCCCTCATAATAACACTTTAATGCATTGAGAACAAGTATAAAAAAAATTCCTTAAAAAGTCAAACACATATGATTATTATCAAAATATTAAACTTTAAATATAATATAAAAAAGAAAAAAAAAGACATTAAAAAAAAAGAAAAAAAAAGACATTTAAAAATCACAATTCACATATATAGATAATTGTAAATACAACCCGTGCATAGCACAGGTGATATGCTAGTATTATATAAGGAAAATGGAGTTTCTAATCCACAAGCTTGTGGAAATTCTAATATTCTAATCCTAATTTTTTAATTTTTTGATTTTTAAAAAAAAAAACTCAACATTTATTGATTTCTCCCAACCCACAAACCTTTTTTCACTTCTCTCATAATTATTGCAGCACCATTTTCAATTTCTTTCATACACTATGGTTACACACAAAAATAAAAAAGATAAGAATTTAGCTATAGATCTTAAAAAGATATAACATCTAAATTTGAATTATGATTTAATAATATAATTATCTATTTTTTTGATATATATATCAAAATTTTAAATCACTTAATGGGACAAATTAATAAATTTTCTAAAATTATTGATTTTCTAATTTATAAAATAGATTAAAAAAATTATTGACTGATTTATTTATTTAATAACAAAAATAGTTCATAATCTCTTCATCCTAATCTCTTTCACCGATTTCCAAAAAAAAATATTAAAAACTTGTCTTCCTTCTTTCTTCTCCAAAAAAATTAGATAATATTTTTTAGGAAAGATATAAATACTATATCTTATACATGTTATTATAACATAACCCAAAAAAAAAAAAAAAAACAAAACAAAACAAAAAATCAGATATATAAACTAATAAAATTAATAAATTTTATTTTATTTATTCAATTAAAATATTTCTTTTTCATCTCAATATCCAATTTTAAATTTTAAAAATCTTTATAGTTTATCTAAACAAAGTTAATTTGAAAATATCTTCCACCGTTATACCTTAAATCAATAAAATTCACATGTCTATCACAAATCTAATTTACATCATAACTTACCTAAATAATAATAATTAAAAACAAATAAAAATCACAAATAAATTAAATTAAAAAAAATAGATATCCACAGCTCCATCTTAAATAAATTGGGGGAAAAAAAACCGAATATAAACCACACAAAAATTAAAAAAAAAATATAAGAATTTAGATATGGATCTAAAAAAAATATGACAATATCTAAATTTGAATTATGATTTAGTAATATAATTATCTATTTTTATGATGTATATGTATCAAAATTTTAAATTACTTAATGAGACAAATCAATCAATTTTCCAATCTTACTTAAAGAATAATCTGATTAGTCATCCCAACTCCTAAACTTCGCGGACATTGGCAGAGGAGCTAACGGATTGGGTTAGGTGAGATTTAAGTTGTTGGAAGTAACATTCTCCAACTCTTTAAATTTATTTATTTTTTAATTTTATTTTTTTCCTGTGTGATTATCTTTCTCTACTGTTGGTTTGCTTTTGGTTTCGGTTTTAGTGAGATTTATGTGTTTGTTTACAGGTTTGCATAATACAAAATAATTAGTGGTGATTATAGTTGCAATCAAAGTATCTATGTCCGTTCCATACCAAGGATTTTGATCGAATTTTGTCACACTCCCAAAATAATACGCTGAATACAATCCAAACACATATCAATAACAGCATGAATCAGAGTAAATAATCCTTTCATTACATAAAATTAATAATACAAAAGAATTTACCAAAATTAAATGCCTTATTGGCTTACATATTTCCAAGCTTCGACTTAGTTGCACAAAAGGAGACTAGCTCATACACATTTAACTATAGGCTTTTCAAAAATATACAATTTAAATAAAGAAGCTCTTACTCCCAAAATGTCCCTCTAAGCTATTGCCTTGGCGGAGGTAAGACACCAACACCTGAAAATGTTATTCCCAAATAGGGTGAGCCACAGCCCAGTAGAAATTATCTAACACAATATATGAAACTTAACAAAAGTATAAGTACACTATGCATACACAACGTCAGTGATAGAGACATCCACAATTATACAGTCATAAAGTACTAGGTTCCATTCTTTTCACTGCATGGACCAGCTTCATTATCTTTTTGACAATCTAAATGAAATTTGAACTCATTAATTCTACAATCACTTCAACAATGCATGGACACTTCAAACTTTTCTTCCAGGGAAATTTCGTTCGAGGGCAGCCGTCATACGGGACTCATGTAAATGTAGGCCATACGAGCACTACAATTGCCATTTTACAGATATTTTGTCCGTGGGCTAGACACTCATATATAATTTCGAGACTTTCACCCAAGACACTCCGGCCAACTTAATGAGATGAACTCCAAGTTTTGTGGGATTAAAAAGGGGTTTCTAATCTACAAGTTTTGTGGGAGCTCCAATATCCTAATTCAAATTTTCAAATTTTTTGATTTAACAAAAAAAAAAAACTCAGCATTTATTGATTTCTCTCAACCCACAAACCCTTTTGACTTCTCTTGTAAATACTCCAATACCTTTTATCAATTTCTCTCATATACTATGGTTACACACAAAAATAAATAAGATAATAATTTAGTTATGGATCTCAAAAAGATATAACAATATCTAAATTTGAATTATGATTTAGTAATATAATTTTTTATTTTTTTTTTATGTATATCTATCAAAGTTTTAAATCACTTAATGGGACAAATTAATCAATTTTCTAAAATTATTGATTTTTTAATTTATAAAATAGATTCAAAAAACTATTGACTGATTTATTTATTTAATAACAAAAATATTTCATAATCCCTCAATCCTAATCACTCTCACCCATTTCTAAAAAAAATATTAAAACTTGCATTCTTTCTCTCTTCTCCAAAAAATGAGATAATATTTTTTTAGAGTTATGCTAAGAATCTCAAATATTGTATCAAATATTCTACCAAACTTTTCACATGGGTATAGGATCCACACACATGTGGATTTGTGTGAGTCTCACCCATATGAGAGATTTGGTAAAATATTTGATAGAATATTTGGGATATATAACATTTCTCTATTTTTTTATGAAAGTTGTACATATCTATCTATATCTTAATATTATATTATAACATAACCAAAAAAAAAAAAAACTAAAAATCAGATATACAAATAGATAAAATTAATAAATTTGATTTTTATTTATTCAGTTAAAATCTTTCTTTTTACATCTCAATATCTAATTTTAAATTTTAAAAAGCTTTAAATTTTATCTAAACAAATCTAATTTGAAAATACCTCCCACCATTATACTTCAAATCAATAAAACTCACATGTCTATCACATATTTAACTCATATTATAATTTACTTAAATAATAATAATTTAAAACAAATAAAAATCACAGATAAATTAAATAAAAAAAAATAGATACCTACAACTCCATCTTAAATAAATTGGGGAAAAAAAATAATCGAACAGAAACCACACAAAAATAAAATAAAAAAATAAGAATTTAGATGTGGATCTAAAAAAAATATGACAATATCTACATTTGATTTATGATTTAGTATATAATTATCTATTTTCTGACGTATATATATCAAAATTTTAAATCAGACAAATTAATCAATTTTCAAGTCTTATTTAAAGAATAATCTGATTTGTCATCCCAACTACTAAACTTCTCGGGTATTGGCAGAGGAGCTAACGGATTGGATTAGGTGAGGTTTAAATTGTTGGAGGTAACATTTTTCCACTTTAAATTTATTTATTTTTTAATTTTATTTTTTCCGTGTGTGATTATCTTTCTGTACTATTGGTTTGCTTTTGGTTTCAATTTTAGTGAGATTTATGTATTTGTTTACAGGTTTACATAGTAGAGAAGAATTATTGGTAATTATGGTTGCAATCAAAACATCTATGTCCGTTCCATGCCAAGGATTTTGATCGAGTTTTGTTTTCTTTAGTGAAGACCATAAAATTGAAGTAAAAAATTTTTTTTTAATGCTTTTTGTCAATTTATTTTATAAAAAAATGTGAAAATTTATAGAGAATTGAAGATTTTATTATAACATTAGATTTTTGTATAACTAGGTAAATTTAAAACTTTTAAATATCATTGTATTCTTTGTTTTTATTCTTTTTCTATCCCATTAGATCATTGCTGCTATTTGTTAGTTTATTAATTGTAATTCAATTAATTGAAAATGAAAGCTTAATATAACTTTTCATATGTATCGTAGTTAATTCGTTACAACTATAGTTGTATATAATAGTATAATATATAGGGATAATATCTAAATATAACTTCTATTTTTTTATGTGATTAAAATAGTCAATCTTAATAGTATATAGAAGAGTTAGATGGTTTTTTTATCTCTAAAAAATTCAATCTATTTTTTTTTTTACTTTTTAATTTTTTAAATTGAAACATTAATTGTTTGTGTCCATCAAACAAAACTGATAAACACATAAAAAAGCTACACATTTTTTTTTTCTTTTTTTTTCATTTTTTAATATGTAAGATATTTACAAATGGAAAAGGTTTGACACCCCAAATTTTTTTTCATAATCCAACTTATAATGATGTAGTTATAAGTGTCAATTTTTATACAAATATGAGAAGATAATTGATTAAATTATACATTTCAACCAACCACGTACTCAAACTTTGACTATTTTAATATGTCATTTCACTATAATTCCAATTAAGAGAATCTTCAACCCTTAATATATTTTTTTATCAAATTATAATTTGATAAAAAATTAAAAAGTTGAAACGTTGAAAATTATTATTCTTTTGGTCAAAATTGGTGAAAAGAAAAACAATTGGGATAAGAATGAAAGTTCTTTTAAAAATTGATAAAAATTTAATGAAAAAACTAAAGTAATTCATATCAAATCAAAAAATTTATTCAAATTTAAAATCAAATTAGATTAAAAAAATTAAAAGAAAATGATGAAAGTTTGAAAATATTTTGAAATCTTCTTATTCATAAAGACTAGAAATCTGTGTATGCATTATATTTGTATTGTATTGTATTTTTAGTTATGAAATTGAAATCAAAAGAAATGTATCTTAAATTATTAGATTAATAATAGAAACATCATATTAATTATTGTTAAATATCACTTCACTTCATATTTAATAATAAAATTATATATTTGTTTTAATTATAACTTTTAAATTTGTATATTTTCATAACAAGAAAATGTAGGTATGTCATAACTCAGTTAATCTCATTTAATCAAGATTATCTTTTTTTAATACAAATTATAAAAATTACACTAAATATATTTATATATATATATATATATATATATATATATATATATATATTACTTTTTTAAACTAATAATTTTAAAAGTTATAAACATAAAAGTTAGCTTATAAATTTCATATATACCGCATGATAAAATATTAAATTGTTTCAAGATAATTATAATGATTTTTTTATTAAATTTATAAAGTCTCATGCATGGCACGGGTTGCCACTAGTTAAATAATATATAAATATATAAAAGGGTGAATTACACTAACAATTCTTATAGTTTGGACCTCGTGTCACTTTGATCATTGACTTTTCGATTGTGATACATTTGACCCTAAATTTTGAATCTTGTTGTAAATAAGAACAATTGAAGATACCATTACTCAATTTCAAGATCAAAGTCGTCAATTTGGTAAAATATAAACTAATTTGACAAAAATAAATGTCTAAAAAAATATTTTTGAATTTTTGAAAATAATTTCTACGATAAAATTATGTAAAATTGATAAATCTTTTAGACATGTATTTATTTATTTATTTTACCAAATTAATTTTTATTATGTGTTTGGATGATGATTATATAATAGGTGGTTGTTAGGTTTTTAATGTGTAATCGATATATTTAATATATGAAATATTTTTAGTTTTGGATTTTTTAATTTAATACATTAGTTTAATAATGATATCAATGTCGTCATATTTGACTTTTAAAAAAATAGAAACTAATTTAATGAAAATAAAAACAACCACTCATTACAAGATTATCATACAAACACATAATCAGAATTAATTTGGTAACCTAAATAAATAAATAAATATCTAAAAAATTTATTAATTTTACATAATTTTATCTTTAGTGAGTAGAAATAAATTTTAAAAATTTAAAAATATTTTATTGACATTTATTTTTGTCAAATTAGTTTATATTTTATCAAATGGCGGCTTTATCCTTAAAATTGAGCAATAATATATTCAATTGTCCTTATTTGAGACAAGATTCAAAATTCATGGTCAAATGTGTCACAATTAAAAAGTCAGGGATTAAAGTGATACAAGGCTCAAATTATAGAGACCGTTAATGCAATTCGCCTATATAAAAATAATAGTAAAAATATATTATTTATATATATTACATAATATAAATAATATTAAAAAAAATCTTATTGAGTCAATAAACTTGATAAGTAAATAAGTAAATGAGTCGAGCCAAATTTAATAAATAAACTTCATAAGTGTAGACACCCCATTTTGACAGGCCCTAAGACTTGGGCGCTTTCTTTTGATTACCCGATGATGACAATTAGAATGTGTTTCTCACAGAATCCTCAGTAAGAGAGATGAAATTTGAACTTTAATCCAATCCTTCACTATTATGGCCAAATCATTTTAAAATACTAAATATTTCATTAATTTAGTATTTTTGTAATTTTACATAATTTTATTCATATTTTTGATGTATTGTATATATATAAAAGAAAATAATAAAAAAATTATATTATTATATTATATGTTTAATATTTTGATATAAATTATATATTATATATATTTTATATATTATATTATATATATTATAAAATAATAATAACTATTCGTTTGATGTCGGTCTACGGACATCAAACATCATGATTATATATATATATATATATATATATTATTATTATTATTATTATTATTATTATTATTATTATGTTTATTATTATTATCTTATATTTTACATATCAAAAATGATTTAGACCTCTAAAAATCGACCTCTAATAGAGTGTTAATTTGTCTTTTTCTTCTCTATTTTTTGTCCTTTACTTCACTGTTTGGTTTTTTTTTTTTTTTTTTTAATGGATGGATAACTTATTAGAGCTGCACTGTAGCAGCTCTAATTAACAGGACTATTTTGCATATATATTGTTAGGGGGGAAAAGAATGAAAAAAATGAAGGAGAGGAAGTGAGAAGTTTGAAAATATTAAAAAGAGAGAGGGACAGAAAAGAGGGAGTGGGTGGTGTATTATTTGATAGTAATGTTAGATATTATGAAAAATCTTTCATGAAAATAATTATAAAAATTTTGTGAGTCTTGAATTATACTTAAAATAAAATACCACATATTAATAAAGATAATCCAAAGATTATAACTCTTTCATGATTATTTTTGTGAAAGATCTAAGATTGATAAAAAGAGGAGAGTGATGTTCATGAGTAAAAAGGAGGGGGGAGAGGAGTGATATTTTCTGAGAGAGAATTTTCTAGAGAGAGATTGGGAGAGAGGTTCTTTATCTGAGCTAAACACACACACAGCAGACACCTTTCACAAACACACACCAGCTCTCACACATAGACTGAGCTCCCTCTCCCTCTCCACCAAGGATCCTCTAGAGTGAAATTTCTCTAAAGTTTCCTAGAGTACTATATTGTGTGGTTGAGATTTACTAGCAAGTCACATCAGAAAAATTGATGTGACTTGCCAGTAAATCTAAACCACACAATGTAGCACTCTAGGAAACTTTAGGAAAAAATCACTCTAGAGGATCCTTGCTCCTCCCTCTCGGCTCTCTCCATAGACAGCCCACATATACACTGATAGACACACACACAACACACAAAGGCACATCCATGCACACGGACATACATCCAGCATAACCACCACACGGCAGACCCAGCAAATAGACAACACACACATACGGTTTAGAGAGAGATAGGACACACTCCACACACCACACACAATACACACTGCAACACACTGATGAACACCCACATTCAACACACACACGGCACACCCACATTCAACACACACACAGCACCATTCTCACTCCACACACACGGCACACCCACATTCAACACACACACAGCAGCAGCTCCTATCACACACTCAACACACACACACACAGTCGCGAGACACTCAACACACATACACGCATGAGGCAACACACGCCACCGTTGCCGTCACACACCACACCACCGTTGCCGTCACCATTCACACACTGATACACAGACCGATCATCCACCTCTCTCTCTCTTTCGGTGTAGGCATCTTTTGAAGCTGAAAAACCGACACACACAGAAGACCATACCCAGCTCTCCCTTTCTAACAGAGCTCTCTCACTCTCTCGGCAGCTTTGACAAAAAATACACACACTGATATACACACTGCTACACCATGCACACAGCACATGCATACACAAACACACACCACGCACACCACAACACACGGCTCTCATCTCTCTCTAGCTGGGTCTCTCTCTTTGCAACGCACATGGGTTTCTCTCTCTCTTTGAGGGGGGCACCCACTCAATCTCTCTCTCTCTTTCTCATCTATCACACAGATACACACATGCATGGAGACCACTCTCTAGCTCTCGGTTTGCACAGCCATGAAGTAAAAACACAGAGATACAGGGACAACTCAATCTGGCTCCCTCTCTGAAGACACTCAGCGAGTTTTCTGCCTAGAGAGAGAGATGGCTACAGATATGGTGGTGAAAATGGGTCAATGGCAGAGAAGGAAGTGAAGAACAATCATGGGTGTTGCAAAGTCTGACAACTCTCATCTCTGTTTAGTGCTAATTCATGATTAAGCATGATAAGTAATTGAATAGACTGAATTCTGGACTGAACGCATGAGTATGTTGCTTAATTGCATTTTCTATCTGTTTGTCATAAATTGATCTGTTCATGTTTTAAGTTCGAACTGTAAATTGAAGGCTTTATCGGCGACCGAATCTGAAATTGATTTGTATTATATATTAGTTAGAATTTATGTGATTTTATGGTAGATTTAATTTGAAATTGATTTGGAATGATTAAATTAGATTAAATAATGTTGAATCACATTAGTTGCTTTAATTACTCTTTTGCCATTAGTGGGCCACTACCTACAACATTGTTTTTGAGCCTTTTGATGCATCATTCTTGTTCATCTCTAGAGACCAGTGGCGACTCCAGGAATTTTTGTTAGTTGTGTCAATCAAAAACTTAAATACCATATATTTTACAGAAAATTCACATTAATCATTATATCACATATGGAGAAAAAAAATCAACAAATTAATTTAAATTCTAAAATTATAAACAAAAATATTTCAGTATATTGATACTATTATTTAAGCAAAAAGGCATGCTAATACACGAGCTTTTACAATTGACCACGACGAGATTTCATATTTTGAAATCGTTGCATAATAAACTCATTATCAACACTATCAAATAGTGGGTTCAAAAGAGTAGGATTTAAAACTATGGGTTCAAAGTTGTATTTTAGTGAGTTTAATTACTAATTTTTTTCCTAAAATCTAATATTTATATAATAATAATAAAAATGAAAATTCAGCCAGGGGGTTCGGGTGACACCCCTGGCCAAGCCTTGGAGCCGCCCTTGCTAAAGACAAAACCGAGAGAAAGAGTGAGAGGGGAGAAAACTTAGCTTCAATTGAGAATTGGCTTGGAGACTTAGGAGATGTGAAGGTTGATTGCATAATTGAGCTTCTATACCTAAAATTGAAGACCTAGGGTAGGATATTTATCTTCTTGTTTATGAATTCAAGTCATTTATTGCATGATTCATGGAGGAATAGGAGCTTAAGGTCAAGAATTAAATTAAAGAGTTGAATTATGAGCTAATTCATGCATATATGTTCATATTCTTACATTTTGAGATTGTTTTGCATGAATTCCTTCCATGCATGTGTATATTTTGAATGTAGTCCATGAATTCACCATGTTCTTAAGCTTAATATTGCATTTGGACAAGTTTTAGAGCACTTAATTCATAAGAGTTCTTGCATGTTATGTTTTTACATAGTTCATGAGAGTTTCTTTGAAATTGTGTTCAATTGACTTACGTTTGGGTTTGATTTTACAAAATTGATCTTCAAAACAAGTTATAGTATGAGTTTTCAGGTGTTTTCCAGAAAATTGGCCCAAAAGGTTGAGTTTTGAGGTGTTGAATGCTTGGTTTGAGCTTGGGAGGCAAATCTGAAAATTCCAGATTTTGGCTTCCACGCTCGAGCGAAGGATTCCACGCTCGAGCGACGGAATGTTGGCTCGAGCATGAATTGCAAGCTCTCAGATTTTTGGTGCACGCAGACACACGCTCAAGCGAGAGAACCTACGCTCGAGTGAGGACTGTGTCTTACGCTCGAGCGAGCGTCGAGCGAGCATCGAGCGGGGATTTTCAACATCCAGTACTTTTTGCATTTTTACAGACCACTCGAGCGAGGAAGTCTACGCTCGAGTGACCCCACTGTTTTGACAAGCTCGCTCGAGCAAAAAAAGCCATGCTCGAGCAAGACCCCTGTTTTCTGAAAATTTTGAAAAATGTTTTAAAGTACATCTTTGCATCCTCATTTCATCCTAGGCATTCCTAGACCTAGTTTAAGGCATCTTAATGAGGTTATTAATGTAGAACCACACCGAGTTAAGATAAGGACTAAGTTGTTGATTCCCAAGTGTGTAACTTAGAGTGTGTTCGTTCTGTAACTGTGTAGGGTTGGTATCCGAGTACGCTCATTAGCTGCCTATAGCCCAGTGCTCTGTAAGTAACAATGTTGTAAAGATATGTTTAATCATGAATATTTTCTGAATGACCTACTGTATTGCTTTCTGAAATGATATTCTTACTGAATGAATGTTTGTCCTATTTGTGCACTAAATTCGTGGCATCCTTAGCAATCTACTGTTACTGTACTGTTACTGCTATTGTTACAGAGATCTCTGTCGGTTCCTATGTTTGGAACCATTACTGCTTACTATTATGATGGCCATCAACTGACTGTTCGGTCTGTTAAGACCTACTATACTGTTTTGCCATTGGATGTACCACATATAACTGCTATGGTTTCTAAATGACTGATATGACTGTTTAATGACTGAAAGGACATTCATTCTTAACCTCTTTACACAGTTGTTATTCACTAGGCTTTAGCTTACTGTTTATATTTATATGTAGGTGTTCAGGCACCGGATCGATGCTAGGAACGTCGGGGTAACTCCCTTTTTGTCAAGCTAACCATTGTGCCTCACCTCGAGGTTCCAAGTCTGACCGGGCTAAGGCTGTTTTAGGGCGTCTCAGTTTCACCCTTCCGCCTCTGTTTTGTAATACTGTTTAAGACTTGTACTGTACTCTGAATGTTTGTACATATGGCGTATATATGTTTTGCTTATGAATGTGAATATGTTCGAAAAAGTCTTTTTGCATACAGACTGTCACAGCTCATTGGACATCTTTTATTACTATTTTGGCTTTCACCAACCCCTGTACTCTGTATTACTGTCTTTACTGTCAAGCATGCCTTCGGTAATCACGGATTACTGGCCGGTTACAGTGCTAAACCCATAGAGGCGGGTTTGGGTCGTGACAGAGTGGTATCAGAGCGATGTCAAACCACGAATTATACCGCACACACGTGTCCAAATGAGCTATAGGATGTCCTAGAAAAGTGAATAGGGCATTGCATAAGTATTGAAAAAGTGTGTGTGGCCATGACATGAATATATGTGCTAATGTGATAATGTGTTTAAGTAAGCAATTCCTATGTTTATTATTACTGTATTGCATATAGTAAAATGGACAATGCAAGGAATGCCGATGAAACAGAATCATCTGATGCCAGAATGACAAGATTGGAAAGAACAGTTGAACTGTTGACCGAGGCCTTGAGGCTATAACAGAACCAATAGCCCCCACCTCCTCCAGTTCAACCCGAGCAGAATGTTAATGATGATATAATTGCCCAGACACAGAAGTTCAGTAAAATGAAACCACCATCCTTTCAGGGAGGCCTTGAACCGTTAAAGGCCGAAGTATGGGTTCTAGAAACAGAAAAATTATTTGAAGTGTTTCTATGTTCCGAAGCACACAAGGTATTACTGGATACCTTTACCTTACAAGAAGAAGCCAGACGGTGGTGGATGCTTGTCCGTGACACCGACAATGTTATGACTTGGGCTCAGCTTAAGGGAGCCTTCTTTGAGAAATATTTTCCTCAGTGTGTCAGGGATCGTAAAGTAACTGAATTTGAACAGTTAAAGCAGGGTACCATATCAGTAGCAGAGTATGAATCAAAGTTTACCGAACTCGCTAGATATGCACCACACATGGTGGACACTGATTACAAAAAGGCTAGGAAGTTTGAAGGCAGCCTTAATGTAGAGATACTTGACAGAATTAATATGCTGAAATTACTGAAATATGTAGATGTTCTTGACTAAGTAATAATGGCCGAGTCGAATATCGAAGCATTGAAACAGACTGAAACACCAGTAACTGAGTGACGCGGTAAGAGATGGGGCTTTAAGTTTAAGAAAGGCCGGAGCAGTTCATTGAACAAGAAGCAAAACACTAGGTCTTCGAACAGTTCTAGCCAGGGTAACAATTCCATACCGCCCTGTTCAGAGTGTGGCAAGAGACACAAAGGGGTATGCTATAAAATCTCTGGTGCTTGTTACAGGTGTGGCAAGGTGGGCCACATGGTCAAAGATTGCCCTTCCACTTCTCAAGGCAATAGTAAAGCTACAGCCAACGTCGTAGCATCAACTGCTCCACCGAAACCCAACCCCAAAGCTACTAGAAAGGAGCCTATAAGGCAAGGCCGAGTATTTACACTCGTACCGGGAGATGTACAGAATACCGAGACCGTTGTGTCAGGTATACTCTCAATTTGTGCTCAAAATGCTTATGTTCTGATTGATTCGGGGTCTACATATTCATATGTCTCACATGCTTTTTCACGGAAATTGAATAGACCATTGGAACCCATGAACTATTTATTAGTTGTATCTTCACCCGTTGGGGGATCCATGACTTGTGTTTATATGTACCCTGCATGTGAGATTATTATTGGAGATGTGCATTTATATATTGATTTACTGCCATTGAACATTGACCACTTTGATATAATATTGGGAATGGACTGGTTAACAAAATATCATGCTACCATAGATTGTGTAACAAAACAAGTTCTTTTCTGTCCACCTAGATTGCCTAAATTTGTGTTTAGTGGAATTAGTGTAGTACCTCCCTCATACCTGATTTTATCCATGAAAGCATTTAAACTGATTAAGAAGGGATGTAAAGGGTATCTATATTGTATATTGACTGTACCTACTGATGCTAAAGCTAATGTAGACAGTATTCCTATAGTCAGAGAATTTCCAGATGTCTTTCCAAATGATTTGTCAGGGGATTTGATTGACAGGGACATTGAGTTCACCATTGATGTGATTCCGGGTACACAGCCAGTTTCCAAAGCTCCGTACAGAATGGCACCAACTGAATTGAAAGAACTGAAGATTCAGCTGCAAGAACTGTTGGATAAGAAGTTCATCAGGCCTAGTACTTCGCCATGGGGCCCACCGGTTCTTTTTGTGAAAAAGAAAGACGGCTCACTAAGACTCTGCATTGACTACCGTGAACTGAACAAGGTAACAGTGAAAAACAAATATCCATTACCACGTATTGACGATTTGTTTGACCAGTTACAGGGTGCCCAGGTTTTCTCTAAAATTGACCTTAGATCTGGATACCACCAGTTGAAAGTCAAACCAGGGGATATTGAAAAGACTGCCTTTCGAACGAGGCATGGACATTATGAATTTCTTGTTATGCCTTTCGGAGTTACTAATGCACCTGCTGCATTTATGGACCTTATGAACAGAATTTTTAAATTATTCCTCGACAAATTTGTAGTTGTTTTTATAGATGACATTCTGATTTACTCCAAAAGTGAAGAAGAACATGAACATCATTTGAGAATTGCCTTACAGACCTTAAGAGAACAGAAACTCTATGCAAAACTGACAAAGTGTGAATTTTGGCCTGATAATGTGATGTTTTTGGGACATGTGATCAGTAAGGATGGCATTACAGTTGACCCACAGAAAATTGAAGCAACAATGAATTGGCCTAGACCGACTAATGTGACTGAAGTTCGAAGCTTCCTAGGCTTAGTCGGGTACTACAGAAGGTTTGTAAAAGACTTCTTCAAAATTGCCCTACCATTGACTCAGTTGACTCAAAAGGGAAAAACCATTTGACTGGACCGATCAGAGGGAATCAGTTTTCCAAGAACTGAAGACACGATTGGTGACTGCACCGATTCTCACCCTACCCTCAGGTACGGATGGATTTACTGTTTTTAGTGATGCTTCTTATAAGGGTTTGGGATATGTCTTAATGCAGAATGGTAAAGTTATCGCATATGCTTTCCGACAACTGAGACCGCATGAGAAAAATTATCCGACCCATGACTTAGAACTTGCTGCAGTAGTGTTTGCATTGAAAATCTGGCGTCACTACCTAATTGTGGCAACATGTGAGGTGTACACAGACCACAAGAGTTTGAAGTACTTCTTCACACAGAAAGAACTGAACATGAGGCAAAGGAGATGGTTAGAACTGATAAAAGATTATGACTTGCAAATTTTGTACCATCCGGGGAAAGCTAACACCGTCGCTGATGCACTTAGTCGGAAATCAGTTGGAAATTTAGCCTGTTTACTCACCGGGTAGAAAGAATTGCTATGTGACCTTGAAAATTTTGAAGTTGAGATTGTTTTGCGTGAACAAGGTAGAACCTTAGCCACTATTTCTGCTCAACCAGCACTGATTGAGGAGATTAAAGAGAAACAACAACAGGATGACTTTTTGAAAAAGATCATTGATGAACGGGAGTCCAAATCGAGGCCGGACTTTAAATTTGAGAACAATGTGTTGAAATTCCAGGGAAGGTTGTGTGTACCGAATAATTTTGAACTAAAAAGACAAATTCTGCAAGAGGGCCACAATTCGAAACTGTCTATCCATCCAGGAAATACCAAAATGTACCAAGACTTGAAATTGAATTTCTGGTGGCCGGGAATGAAGAAAGAGATTGCTGACTTTGTATCAAAATGTCATCATTGCCAACAAGTCAAAGCCGAACATCAATAACCCGCAGGCTTACTGCAGCCCTTACCAATACCGGAGTGGAAATGAGAACATATCACTATAGATTTCATTGTTGGTTTACCTCGCTCCAGTAAAGGTATGGACTCAATTTGGGTTATTGTTGATAGACTGACTAAGTCTGCTCACTTCTTACCTGTCAAAACAATTTATAATGCGGACAAATTGGCCATAATTTATATTGATGAGATTGTTAGATTGCATGGAATGCCTGTATCTATTGTTTCTGATAGGGACTCGAAGTTTACATCGAGATTTTGGCAAAGCCTACAGACAGCATTGGGTACTAAACTGAGACTGAGTAGTGCATACCATCCTCAGACAGATAGCCAGTTAGAAAGAACCATCCAGACTCTGGAAGATTTACTGCGGATGTGTGTTCTTGATTTCCAGGGAAATTGGAAAAGTCATCTACCTTTGGCTGAATTTGCCTACAACAACAGATTTCACTCGAGTATTGGTATGGCGCCTTTCGAGGCTTTATATGGCAGGAAATGTCGATCTCTTATCTGCTGGGCAGAAGTTGGAGATGGACCTTTGCTTGGGCCCGAGATTGTACAAGAAACCACAGAAAATGTAAAATTGATTCAGCAAAGATTGAAAACCGCCCAAAGCCGGCAGAAAAGTTATGCGGATGTCCAAAGGCGAGACAGGGTATACGAAGTAGGTGATCATGTTTTTGTTAAAGTGACACCAATGAAAGGGCAGACTCGTTTTGGAGTCAAGAGTAAGCTAGCGCCGAGATATGTCAGGCCGTATGAGATTATTGAAAAGATTAATCCGGTGGCGTATCAAGTAGCGCTTCTCCTAAAATGGAGCATATGCATAATGTCTTCCATATTTCAATGTTGAGGGATTATCTTCGGGATCCCTTCCATGTGATTGAGCCTATCCGTGTAGTGCTAAGTGATGACTACAATTATGAAGAACGGCCTATTCAGGTTGTAAATCGATGAATCAAGAAGTTGAGGAATAAAGAAATTCCGTTAGTGAAAGTAGACTAGCAAAACCATGGTGGCGTGTATGCCACTTGGGAAAGAGAAGACGATGTGATGAAACGGTATCCTGAATTGTTCCCACTGGATCCGATATTCTTCCATAATGAAGGTAATCCGAGTTTGGAGGACCAAACTCTTTTTAAGGAGGGAAGACTGTGACAACCCTCGCCTCTGTTTAGTGCTAATCCATGATTAAGCATGATAAGTAATTGAACAGACTGAATTCTGAACTGAACGCATGAGTATGTTGCTTGATGTCATTTTCTATCTGTTTGTCATAAATTGATTTGTTCATGTTTTAAGTTCGAACTGCAAATTGAAGGCCTTATCGACGACCAAATCTGAAATTGATTTGTATTATATGTTAGTTAGAATTTATGTGATTTTATGGTAGATTTAATTTGAAATTGATTTGGAATGATTAAATTAGATTAAATAATATTGAATCACATTAGTTGCTTTAATTACCCTTTTGCCATTAGTGGGCCACTACCTACAACATTGTTTTGGAGCCTTTTGATGCATCATTCTTGTTCATCTCTAGAGACAAAACCGAGAGAAAGAGTGAGAGGGGAGAAAACTTAGCTTCAATTGAGAATTGGCTTGGAGGCTTAGGAGATGTGAAGGTTAATTGCATAATTGAGCTTCTATACCTAAAATTGAAGACCTAAGGTAAGATATTTACCTTCTTGTTTATGAATTCAAGTCATTTCTTGCATGATTCATGGAGGAATGGGAGCTTAAGGTCAAGAATTAAATTAAAGAGTTGAATTATGAGCTAATTCATGCATGCATGTTCATATTCTTGCATTTTGAGGTTGTTTTGCATGAATTCCTTCCATGCATGTGTATATTTTGAATGTAGTCCATGAATTCACCATGTTCTTAAGCTTAATCTTGCATTTGGACAAGTTTTAGAGCACTTAATTCATAAGAGTTCTTGCATGTTATGTTTTTACATAGTTCATGAGAGTTTCTTTGAAATTGTGTTCAATTGACTTACCTTTGGGCTTGATTTTACAAAATTGATCTTCAAAATATGTTGTAGTATGAGTTTTCAGGTGTTTTCTAGAAAATTGGCCCAAAAGGTTGAGTTTTCAGGTGTTGAATGCTTGGTTTGAGCTTGGGAGGCAAATCTGGAAATTCCAGATTTTGGCTTCCACGCTCAAGCGAAGGATTCCACGCTCGAGCGAGCCCCTGTGTATTCAGAGGTCCACTCGAGCGACGGAATGTTGGCTCGAGCGTAAATTGCAAGCTCTCAGGTTTTTGGTGCACGCAGACGCACGCTCGAGCAAGAGAACCTACACTTGAGCGAGGACTGTGTCTTACGCTCGAGCGAGCGTCAAGTGAGCATCGAGCAGGGATTTTCAATATTCAGCACTTTTTGCATTTTTATAGACAGCTCGAGTGAGGAATTCCACGCTCGAGCGACCCCACTGTTTTGACAAGCTCGCTCAAGCGAAGAAAGCCACGCTCGAGCGAGACCTCTATTTTCTGAAAATTTTGAAAAGTGTTTTAAAGTACATCTTTGCATCCTCATTTCATCCTAGGCATTCCTAGGCCTAGTTTAAGGTATCTTAATGAGGTTATTGATGTAAACCACACCAATTCAAGATAGGGACTACGTTGTTGATTCCCATGTGTGTAACTTAGTGTGTATTCGTTCTGTAACTGTGTAGGGTTGGCATCCGAGGACGCTCATTAGCTGCCTATAGCCCAGTGCTCTGTGAGAAACAATGTCATAAAGATATGTTCAATTATGAATATTTTCTGAATGACCTACTGTACTGCTTTCTGAAATGATATTTCTTACTGAATGAATGTTTGTCCTATTTGTGCACTGAATTTGTGGCATCCTTAGCAATCTACTGTTACTGTACTGTTACTACTACTGTTACAGAGATCTCTGTCGGTTCCCATGTTTGGAACCATTACTGCTTACTATTATGATGGCCATCAACTGACTGTTCGGTCTGTTAAGACCTACTGTACTGTTTTGTTATTGGATGTACCACATATAACTGCTATGGTTTCTAAATGACTGATATGACTGTTTAATGACTGAAAGGACATTCATTCTTAATCTCTTTACACAGTTGTTATTCACTGGGCTTTAGTTTATTATTTATATTTATATGTAGGTGTTCAGGCATCGGATCGATGCTAGGAGCGTCGGGGTAACTCCCTTTTTGTCAAGCAAACCATTGTGCCTCACCTCGAGGTTCCAAGTCTAACCGAGCTACGGCTGTTTTAGGGTGTCTCAGTTTCACCCTTCCGTCTCTGTTTTGTAATACTGTTTAAGACTTGTACTGTACTCTGAATGTTTGTACATATGGTGTATATATGTTTTGCTTATGAATGTGAATATGTTCGAAAAAGTCTTTTTGCATACAGACTGTGACAGCTCATTGGACATCTTTTATTACTGTTTTGGCTTCTGCCAGCCCCTGTACTCTATATTATTGTCTTTACTGTCAAGCAGGCCTTCGGTAATCACGGATTACTGGCCGGTTACGGTGCTAAACCCATAGGGGTGGGTTTGGGTCGTGACACAAAGGTGGGCCCTTCCATGGCTGCTTAACGTGGGTTTACTTGGGTTGAGGTGTGTGCCTATTATCATATGTTGGTGAGTGGCAAATGGGGTGAATGGGCCCACGGTAATTTTGTTAAATCATGGGCTGGTATTGAGTTTGGCTACATGGGCTTGTTATATGAATTTGGGCAAATTCTTTGCTAGTGCCACGTGTTGGAATTATAAAATCATTTGAGATCATGCGTTGATGCTGCTGAGGTGGGGGCCTCCGTTGAAGATGAGTTTACATGGGCTAAATGGTCGAGGGCTTGAAACGTTGGGCTTCATTTCCAGTGGAAAAAAGGAGTGAACACTGGACTGTGCCAGTGATGAAGTTCTTTATCTTCTTTTTCTTTTGAGTGTTTGTGAGGTTTCATTTTATTTTATTATTCCCTCCTCTCTCCTTCATTTGGATTTGTAATATTAAAGTGTTGTAATAATTCCCCACCCTGCTTCTTTCTATCACATTCTTTAATCGCTTTCCCTAACTGTACATATGTATATATCTGACATGTCATGCATATCCATGCTTTGCATCCATGTTTCATACATCTTGATTCGGCTAAGTTTGCATTTTTGGATTTAATCAATTCTTATGTAATTCTATGCGCTACCTCATGTTCTTGAGATGATTCACATGCCATGTTTTAGAAGCTGGATCTTTAGTTGCATCTCATGAGTGAATTGCATTAGGATTCTGCATATAAGATCATGTATATTTTACTAACTTTGTTTTGTAGCTGTTCGCGGGACGTTGGTAAATATGTGAGTTTTTATGCTTTAGCATCCCGCTTGTACATAATTTTCTTATTATGTTTAGCATCCTACCATGAGGCTAATTACTTAAATGATAAACTGTTTGAATGTCTGTGGATGAAGGCTTATTGCTTGAATTTTAATGATTCAACAATTGTACGTTTTAAGCCCACTTTGTAGTGGCAAACTCACAAACTTTAAGCACACTTTGTCAAGTGGCAAATCAAACCCTTTTCGACAAACATACATGAAATTGAATTGTTCCAATTTGAGCAAACTAGTCTATACCTTGTATGCTTCACATAGTAAATTTTAGGATTTACTAAATAATCAGAACATGAACATATAAAGAAAATAAAATTCATATCATGGTTTAGTAGAGGCCGATCTTTTGATCAGGTGAGTGGGGGTGCTTATTATTGACCTTCCCCTCTCATACCTAAGGTTCCGAGCCAAGCATCCTTGGTTACGACGAACAGTAGCCTTGGCACTGAGTCATGGGTTTCCTAATTTCCCAAAATATTAGGTGGCGACTCTGAGATCTGACGACGTAGTCCATTTTTGCCAAAATTGCAATAAAATGGATTTTCAATAAAAGTTTCCAAATCTGGACTCTCATCTACGTTTCACATTGCACTTGTGAGACTAGATCAAAGAGATCTCAAGGGTCCGAACTGTTTAACGCGCGTGGGTACCCCCCGGGCATGTTACAGTTTCCGGTGACTCTGCTGGGGATATTTATGAAACCTTGACTCGAACTCCATGATATGACTTTTATTTTCAATTATATGTTTATTACATTGCATGCATTGGTGCACTTAAAGTCCCTGTGTTGCCCAGATACTGGTGGGAGCATATGCACACTTTTTGTGGCACTACACCTGTCTCTACATTACTTTGGAGGCCTTGTGTTATAACCTTTTGAGATCTGAAGGTTCTCAGGCTATGTTGACTCTTCTGATTTCCTAAAGATCTTCATTGGTTATGGCCCGAAGGACTCTTTGGTAATGTCACCTCGACTTCAACCCCTAAAGTAGAGCCAACCTTGTACGTATAGTGAGCCATAGTACCTTTCAACATTAGGACATGATACTCTCCCATTTCTAGGATGTATGATACCACTTGTCTGGATAGTGAAACCCTAGATCATTTCAAGCTAGGACAGGACAACCCTACCCTCCATAGGGGTGTTTGTTCTCTTTCCTGCTATGTGTTATGTGCAATGTATTGGATCTATACAGGGGCTCAAATTCGAATGAGTGGTTCCAACATTTTTTTTGTGGGGTTCAGTGTGTTTTTAGTAGGGGCATAATTGGAAGTTTCGTTTTGTTTCTGTAATTGAGGAGTGTCCACTTGTTAATTGCACGGGATATATTTTGAATATTGTAGATGGCCCACAAGTTGGCTGGCAATTTGAGAATGGTTTTATTCTGAGTTCTGAATTGAGTATTGAGTCTAAGTTTGATTCCACCAAGTTTTGGGATCAGACTCGAGTCATTCTAGTGAGTCAGAGTCTGTTGATTTCGATAGTGCTAACCTAGACATTTATGTCTTGTCTAGGTCTTCTCTGTCATTTTCTTTTGAGTCTGTTGTCAAAAGTCTGTTGTCATTGCTGAGTCATAGTCTCTTTCCAATAAATAAATAAAAAAAAATGCCATAAAGTCTGTCTACTTCTCTGTGCCTTTAAATCATAGCATTGACCAAAGTTTTTCAATTTTTTTTTCCAGAACTCTGATAAAAACAAAGAGAAAGAATTTCCTCGAGATTTGCAAACTTTGATCAACTGCGAGGAAGAGAGGTGTGCTAAGCCCTTGATGAATGAGATCATTTCTGTTAATGTGGGTACTAAGAAAGATCCTTGCTTGATCCAAATTGGTTCTATCTTGTCTTCGTAAGAGTACGAGTGATTAGTCACTTTGTGAAAAGATTTCAAAAACTGTTTTTGCGTAGTCCTACGAAGACATGCCTGGAATTGATTATACAACATAAGATCCATCTTGACTTGAGGTCCGACCTCCTTAGCTCCTTAGCTTTCAAACCATGATTCAAAGTGTTCAGTAATCAGCCAAAAGTGTGAGGCTTGCATAGCCGAAATGGAAATAGCCCTTGAACTAAGGGTAATAAGGTACCACCCTTGAGAGGCTCGTTGGGCTAAAAACCCGGAAGGGTGACCCAGGCAAAAGTTATAGCACAAAAAAAAGAAAAATAAAAAAATGAAAAGCTCGCAAGGTTGAAAACCCGAAAGAGCGGCCTTGGCAAAAGTTAGAGCATAAAAGGAGAGTGTCAATACCCGAGTGAACCTTAGCCAGAACTACGTAGGGCTTGTGATTCAGATTGGAAACAACCCTTGAACTATGGGCAAGAAAGTCGGATGTGATGTAGATTGGAATCAGCTCTTGAACTAGGGGCAATGATGTGATTCAAATGGAGGCAAACCTTCAACTAGGGGCAATAAGGTCGAATATGAGTTAGATTGGAATTATCCCCCCTTGAACTAGGGGAAATGATATGATTCAAATTTGAAACAGCCCTTGAACTAAGGGCAATAAGGTTGGATGTGATCAAAGAATTAAAACTGGATTGTTTCCCAATGAAGACCACCCATAAATTTAAAACCTAGAATTTGAGAGAAGAAGGACACTTGAGTTCCTATCCACTACACTAGGGGCAAATTCAGGCCCAATTAGCCTAGTCCCTACATCATCATATCTACTGGTCGAGTGTAGCAGTCATTCTTCTAGATTTTGATGGCCTACAAATCTCACACCCAATCAACATGGACAAGCCAAAATAAAAGTATTACCCTTGAGAGGCTCACTGGGCTGAAAACCCGGAAGGGCGACCCATGCAAAAATTAGAGCAGAAAAAAAAATTGAAAAAAAATTGAAAAAATGAAAAGCTCGCAAGGTTGAAAACCCGAAAGGACGGCTTTGGCAAAAATTAGAGCACAAAGAGAGAGTGTCAATACCCGAGTGAACCTTAGTCAGAACTACGATGGCCTGATTCCTATCTTTAGGATACGTAGGTAGCTTCATCTTGAAGTTCAGCCCTAATAATTTTCAATTCATTCATCTCGTTCATGTTTGATTGGTGTATCTTTATTCGACTTGGTTGTCTTATCCATGTTCGAGTATATCTTCGTTCTGCTCAGATCAGTTCGTTCGATTCAACTTGGTTCAGTTTGGTTCGGTTCGGCGATTCGGTTTGGTCCAGTTCCGCTCGGCTTCATTCGGTTTGGATCGGCTTGGTTCGGTTATCCCCATTGATTATCTAGCTTGGGGCTATGCACCCCAATGGTTGATTTCATGTTGGTTGAGTAGTGGTCGTTTGCAAAAATAAGTTTTGATTATCTTGAATGAAGTTGACTGATTATTTCAAAAAGTTATAACTCATAACTAAACACATAACTCAAAACTCTATTGAAATTTCTAATCAACAATCATAACCAAACTCTTTTTAAAATTCAATCCAAAAAATTAATTATTAACAAAAAATAACACCCATAACCAAACTTTTTTTAAAATTCAATTTAAAAAATTAATTATTAACAAAAACTAACACTCATAACCAAATTCTTTTTAAAATTCAATCCAAAAAATTAATTATTAACAGAAAATAACATAAAAAAACATTTAATTGAAAATAACTCAAAAATTTATAACTTATTACCAAACACATAACTCAAAACTCTATTGAAAATTTGATTCAAAACTCATAACCAAACTCTTTTTAACATTCAAATAAAAAAAAAAAAATTGGTTTAAAAATAATTTTTATATTTAAAAAATATAAAAAATAAATATAATTTTTTTTTTCAAATAACATGTGGCGATTGACGATTGGCAATTGCAAAAAAAAAAAAAAAAAAAAAAAAAAACTACACTGTTCCCGTCAACCGGCCGGACATCCCGAATGATGACTAGGTAGATCCAAAATTCAAAAATTTTGTACTTTTCAAAATGAAAAACAAGAAAGAGAGTGAGAGAGAGTAACTGTTTATTTTTTGGCTTTCAAAGGTTATTACTGTAATTTTGAGCGTGCCAGTAAGGATCAATCAGTCCTTACAGAATATTAATTGCCAATCAATTATCAGATGATTGTGTTTTAGTTCTTTCAGCCTCAATGAAGAGGACTTTTACTGGTGGTTTTGTTTAGGAGAATTAAGCAAACAACGATTAAATGAAGAACAATTGTAGCATTTCATTAAGTAAAATGGAAGACTTATAAAGATCCAAATCAGTCTCGTAGAGGTTTACAGCAACAAATTACTTGAAACTACTCCTATGAACGAAGTGTAGTGCAGGAATTTGAAGTACAGAAATGTAAAGAACAAGAAATGTAAAAACTGGAAGGAAAATAAAGTAGATAAAATTGGTTTTTTGGATCTGAGTCCGGGGGCTCTTTCTAGGGCCTTCTCTGCTATTTATACTTCTCAGTGACAATCGTCGAAATGAACTTCTAACTGTCCAACCACCCCTCCATGATCGCTGATGTTTCCTTACAGTTAGCTCCACTATGTCATATCTGCAGTTAGGCTTCCCTCCTGATTTTGAATTTAAATATATGTATAACCGTTAAAGCCACGTCATCTTGTATCTCTTTATTGATCCAGTGCTACGCAGATCTTTAATAACCAATACTAACTGCCACGTGTGTGATTACGATTGAAGAGTTGAACTGTTTTCCCGTATTGCCCTCATCCTGTCACGTGTTGGACTGTGATTGGCCTGTACAGAATATGTAGCCAACATTACTCCCCGCACTAATATACCCAACACATTGTGATATTAGTGGATGAAGGTATTTATCCACGTCCTAGAACGTACATGGGCTTTGCATTTTTCAGAAATGCAACCGTCGGTCATCAATCAACATTTGCATTAAATTCTCTTCTATCCTTTGAACATTTCCACTATCTCAGTATTCGAAAAGACTGGTGCAGCTCTTATGGCCAAGCAGACCTTTTTTTACCTCGATCAAGCTTATGAAGAGTTGTTTGATAATGTTGTTCGTCCTCGAAAGAACCTTCATGCATTGATTAGCCACCTTTATCCGCCTCCATTTATGCAAGTTATGGAAGCTTTCGCAAATCATCGACCTTCTAACCAAGAACCTACTGCTTACGATTCTTTGGAACAAAGATTTGCAACTATGGATATTGGAAGCTCTTCTTCTGCGGCAAAGCCTTCCGCGTGGGATGAAGCTACTACTTCTTCTTCTTCTACGACCTCTGGCTAGGGAACTTGGCCTACCCTACTCAACCTCAGACGAGGGAATGCATTCATCACCAATTTCCTGAATTCGATGATCCTCTTGAAATCCCCCATTTCAAACGTAGTTCTGTAGTATATCCATATGTTCCTATTGATCGTATACGCAGTCTTGAGGACAATCTACTTTAAGCATAGTATACTTCTACCTTGCCATCTTGGATGGTTTGAAGTGTCCTATGTCCTGATGAAGCTTTAGGGATCAGTCCTGCGCTTTTAGCCAAAAAAGCAAAACTTTATACCTCCGATTGGCTAGAATGTGTGGCCAAGCCTGAATTCCTAGATTCGTTCAGGGAACCTCAGACTGCTCCTCTCCTACCTTCCAATCCAAATTGGATTAATGAATTGAGGCTACTCTTTCTGAGGGCCAATACTTTACCTCATACCAGGCCCCAGTGCCTCCAACTCCTTGTTAGTAATTTAGGGCTCTGACCTTGCTTGCTACTTTTCCCCATTTATCCTTTAAAGTCCTTCAAGATGACATTCCCCACAAAAACTTTATATGGGCATGTGATATTATGTCTCGAAGTCATCTTCTCAACCTTGTGTCCTAAATAGAGCTTTATACCTTTTTAGACCAACTTCCTCTCCTGCTCAACTGGGACTTCAATGCTTCAATTACCAGTGAAGTTCTGGATGAAGCCTTCTCTGCTCGAATTCAGGTTCAGTATAAGGCAGAGAACCTCCTCGATGAATATGAGGCCTTCAGGAGCCAGGATTCTGAGCATGGAGAGGATTTTGCTATGAACGAAATACATGAAGAAGAGGAGATGGACGCCACAGATAAAGCCCTAAAACAGATAGAATTCGAAGTGAAGGCCCAATAACTCTCATCTCAATTATGGGCTTACCAATTAGATAAACCAAACCTGGACAAGATAGAGGATAGAGTAGGAAAAGAGTATTCATTTATTGAATTTTGTTGGTCTAAATTCTATGATCTTGTAACTTTGTCCATTCCATATTTCTATGAAATTGAGAATGTAATCAAATGAATCCCAGTGTAAACAGTACTTATCAATAAAACTAGGCTTTCCGAGTTTCATTTGTCAGATTTTGATTTACCACTCCAATTGTAAACTTAATCTGTATGGTTGATATGCTTTAACTCCCCAATTTCATCCCAAATTCTAACTCAAAGTCTTCCAAAGTGTGAAGTTTTCCCTTGAAGAAAACAATTATTGTCTCACATACTGATTCTAGGATTAACATAATTCTTCAGCTAACAGCTTCGAATTAACCAACTTTGTCTTTCGAAACTTGATTTGATCACATTTAATTCCCCAACATATGGTTAATATAATCAAGTAGTTTCAAATTAACTAATTTTGCTTCGAACAAACAGTCTATATTTTCCGAAATATGGAAACCTTTTTCAAGGACTGCACTGTTTTATTCTAAAAAAGTGATTACTTCTATATACTACTAAACCAACTATTGGTTTGAAGCCTAGAACAAACAAATTCTAAACGTAAGGTATTTCAAATTTCGCTTCGAAGGATTTTACTCTCATCAAGAAACCTAAAAACCGGTCTTTAATCCTTTTGAAATAAACAAATACCTGAGCATTTCTGCACCCTTAGGTGTGGAATGTGCTTTGAAGTCGACTTCCCACTTTCGAAGCCGTTTGTCACTTGATTTTTAGCGCTAAAACTTGGCTTCGAAGCCAAATATTTTATTTCAAAGCTAACACTAGTATTTGAGATACGTTTCCCTCCATAACTATCAACATTGAGGGAAACTTTTTGCACCCGTACCTTTGGTACTTCTTTATGAATTCCATCCATATAAAACGATTGGGTGTTTTTCAGACGGAAAGGTTTAAAAAATCTTTTATTTTGTACTCCCAATCCACTTGGTCGTCTAACACACAAACCCTTCATCTTCTATTGGCTTTCTTTTTCCCTTTACTCTCATTCCCAACTTTGTCTTCTGAAAAAACTCTCTATCAATGGCTTCTTCTTCTTTGAAAATATCGGTTGTGGAGCATGCGAGTCCATCTGTAGCCTTGAAAAGGATCATTGATGAAGAGTGTAAGAAGTACAAGGCTGGTGGGAAAAGTGTCATTGATGGACGCATCTTCATTCCTCGTCGTCATGAGCAACAAGAGTATGTGCTTGGGCCCATTTTTAAGGAGATTCCTACTGAGCTTCCAGCTCTGTACTGACATTTAGAATATCATTGTCTCCTTTACGAAGGTGGTCTTGACTGGGGAAGCTGGAGGATGAACCGACCCCATCGTTTCTGGCCCGTAGTGAGACCAGAGTGGGAAGAATGGTATGATCGGGTCGTCCCTAATAGAACTCTAGATCTTTAAGAGCTTTGCCTCTTCGACGCCCTCTAATTATCCAGATTCACCATTTCGGAGGACCCTTTTTTAATACCTGTTGCCCTTTATTTTTTGAATTACGCTTTTAATTTCTTTCAATTCAAATGTGGGATGATGGCTCCTACTGTTCTTGACATCTGCCATCTGTTAGGATTGTCCCTTACTAGTACCCCCATTGGTCCAAACTATCCTGACCTCAAAACCCCATTTTCCATCCCCTCTCTAAACTCATCCTATAGTGATTTTGTAAAGGCTGAGAATAAAAAAGAGGGCCCTGTGACTGATAAGGAATTTTTTTCTTTTATATTATATTGGCTTTGCAAGTTCCTCTTCTGCATCTCTTCTCAGAGGATCATGTCTGAATTTGCCCCTCTTGCCAAAGTCCTTGTTTTACAAAGAAAGGTGGCCTTAGCTCCATACGTTCTAGGTCATGTTTATAGAGCTTGTTCTCTTTTTTGTGAAAAACCCTTGGATGCCAATCAGGGAGGCCCATTTTGGATACTTCAACTTTGGTTTTTTGCATATTTCACCGAGTTACAATCTAAATGCCTAAAGTTTTTGGAGTCAAACCCTACCACTCATGGCATGAAGTTAGCCAATGTTTTACTCTATCCTTCCAACTTTGCTTTTTTACTTTTCTTTCTTCCACCAACTCCCAGCTTTCCCTTCTTCTCACAGCTTCCGTCCTTTCGAATCTACCAATATTGGCCCATCCTGGTTGAGGACCTTTTTGAGTGATAGGTCCTGTTCTACACCCCAACACAAAAACATGTGGGCTTCTATTCTAATTCCTAGAGAATTATTCATTGGGACTATGAACCCCAGAGCTTACAAATGCATTGCTGAGCCTTATTGTCTTGCCCAATTTGCTAGGCAATTTGGATTCTCACAAGGGGTCCCAATACCTCTCTGCAGTCAGACCAATTTAAGTCTTACCAGCCAGGATCTGAAAGTTCGAAGATCTAGATTAGAAGAAGCAACTTCCAAATTCATCCAGAATTTTATTGACTTTGAGTACTTCCCCTTCATACCTCAAAGCAACATATTGAAAAGGTGCCAGAACTGGTGGATGGCTAATATGGAGGTACACTTGGCCATTCCTTCTCAAGATCTGTTAATAGTATTGGATGTACCTTAAGCCAAGTCCAAAGGGGCTGGAGCTGTTACCTCTTCCACTGCTCCTGTTACTTCAGTTCTTGCGCCTGTCACCACAAAGTCTGTTCCTACTACCTCAACTCCTTCTAGAGTTACTCGAGCTGCCTCGAAGAAAAGTATGTACTCCTGTTTCTTTTCTCCTCTTGTCCTTTATGATGCTCTTGTTCTTACTTATAACTCTTTCTTTGGTGTAGGTGGTGTGGGTGCCTCTCAAGGAGATTCTCCCTAAAAAGTTCAAGCTTTAAATCTTCTCAAGAGCAAATAACAACAACAGAAGAAAAGAAAGCTCTTACTTGACCTTGAAGAGGAGATACCTGAGGTTCATATAGAAGAAAAGGAAGCAGAAAAAGAAGAGACAGAAAAATAGCAAGAGACACCCTTAAAGAGAAAGAAGAAAATGACTATCTTTCTGTCTGATTTCACTGGAGATCCCATTCATGAAGCATCTGCTAAAGCAGTGGAAACAGAACATTCCAAAGAACTTATTGTATTTCAAAGGGCTGAGAAGAGGAGGCAACAACAAATGTTTAGGGATGAAGCTGCTGCTGCTGATGCACTCCAAAGAGAAGCTGCAAGAAAACAACAAACTGCTGGACATTATACTCTTCGCAGCTCTCCAATCATAGCCACTACTTCTGAAACCAACAATTTCCTTCTTGCCTTTATTCTCCTTTCTCAAAATTTTGATACTGAGACTTGACATTTCTTTGTATTTCTTCTTTTGCAGTAACAGTTACTTTGCCTTCTCATTCAATAAGGACTCCTTCAGTTTCATCTGAAGTTGAAAGACCTCAAAACGTGGAGCCAATTCAAGCAATACTCCCACTTCCTGGTCCTACATTTTCCATACCTTTCTTGAGGCCAAGCATTCTTGCATCTCTATCTTTTGGCTTAACTTCATACATTTCTTTTCTATCCTTCAACTCTACCCAATTTATTATTTTTTCAAGCTTTGCTGCTCCTTTCCCTCCTAAAGAAATTCCAACTATTACTTCATCTCCAGTGATACCTGATTCCCATAGAGAAGGTATTGGTAGCTCTCTAATTCCTTGTCTATTATCTCTACCTAGCTCCAGTCCCTCTTCTCTTGACCTACTGGTAGCCAAAACTATGAAGACTGCTAGGGATAGTTCACGTTCTTCTCCTATTCCTATGCAACCATTTCTTCCTCCTACTAGAGTTCTTTTTGCATCCTCCATGTCAACAGATGAGGTGGACATCTTTAAGGCTAGGTTAGCTAGTCATTTTGACATGCCTTCCACCACTCCACCAACTAATAATGAAACTAAGCCATTAGTCCTAGTTGATTCTCTCTTAAAAATTTTTGAGAGCTCTTCCTCCACTAGTAGGACTTCCTTGCCTACATTAGACTTGGATAGCTGTTTGGAGTTGCTGACATCCTTCTCGAGGATTCCCTTTGAAGCCTTACAAAAGCCTATAATCAAGAATGGCTTCCTCCAGTGCTGCAAGGTTGTTGAGCAATCTAGCATGACTATTTCAAGTCATTTATCTCAGGCGGCAGCCACTATTAATTTTTACATCAGCATCTGCTATGCTGCCAAAGCTGCAGAAGAGAAATTGCTGAGAGACCAGAGTTTTGTTTTCCAAATACATGCTGAAGTGTCAGAATTAAATGAACAACATTCCTTTGTCTCCCAATTTCGAGCTCAACTACTAGAGAAGAAAGCTCAGCTTGAGGAAGAGTTATCAGCAGTTAACCAGGCTTTAGATCGAACTGCCACTAAGCTGCAGATCACTAACTAAGGACTGGCTGATCGAAAGCAGGAGATGGCTACAGTCATTTAGTTGTTCTCATCTCTTAAGAGTAGAGAGTCAATTGTAAAGGAACAGCTGAAACACTGTACTGACTTTTGGGTCAATCTATGGCTACATGTATTCAACTCATTATGAAATAAAATCCTTATTTTATTATTTGAGTGTTTTCATGCTCTTTTATCTAGCACTTATTATATTTCTTGTGTTTCCCATATGGTTGGATAATAAGGCTTCAAATATCTGCCATTAATCTTCTTGGGGTGTACATATACATTCAAATTTTTCAAATGATATGCTCCCGAAGGTAAGACTCTATGAATTTGATATGGTCATTCCCAATTAGGTGACCATTTGCCAAACTTGTGGCTTTTAATCCCTATTGGGAGTATTGTCTTCCATACCAAATCACCTTCATCAAAGCTAATATGCTTGACCCTCTTATTATAGTTTTTGGTTGCTTTCTTATTTTGGAAAAGAATGCTATTTAATGCCAGAATTCTAGCTTCATCCACACTTTCTAATTCCAAGCACATACTCTGATGGTACTGCTCAAGAATTAACTGATCCTGGCATCTCACCCTCAAGGACTTAATATTAATTTCTACATGTAGTACTGCATCATGCCCATATACTAAAGCATAAGGAGTAATTCCTGTACTTGATCTTGGAGAAGTCCTACAAGCCCATAATATATCCAATAGTAAGTTATGCCAATCCCTGGGATTATCTTCCACAACTTTCTGTATTCCTTTCTTCAAAGATTTATTAGATGACTCTGTCTGACCATTGGCTTGTACATAATAGGGGGTAGAATTAACAAGGCTAATTCCAAACTTTGCCACAAAAGACTTTACCATTTTCCCATCAAATACAGTTCAATTATCAATAGTTATAGTCTGTGGGATGCCAAATCTGTGGATCAGATCTTTAATGAATCCAATAATTTCAGTCTAGTCTATAGCCTTATATGGTTTAGCTTCGACCCACTTAGTGAAGTAATCTATGGCTACTAAGATGAAACAATGATGCTTCGAAGAGGGTGGATGTATTTTCCCTATCATATCCATAGCCTATCCTCTAAACGGCCAAGGTTTCACAACTGCATGCAAATCAGTTATGGGTACATGTCTTATTGTGCCATGCTTCTGGCATGCCTGGCAACCTCTAGCATATTCTATGCAATCCTTAATGTTGGTTGGCCAATAGTAAGAATGTCTTTGAAGCAGCTATCTCATCTTCACACCAAGCTGATGAGCACTACAGATGCCTTCATAAACCTCAGCCATGGTTGTCATTGTTTCCTTTGGACCTAAATATTCCAATAATAACCCATCTGTCCCCCTTTTGTAGAGAGCATTACCATACATTATGTATTGCATAGATTGCAATTTGATTTTTCTGCTGACTTTCGAAGATAGGCCAGCTAGATACTACATTATTGGATGCCTCTAATCTTGTTCTTGTAAGTCATTATGATTGACTTCTAAGACCATATTCCTTCTATTCAAAGGTAGAATTACCTTTTGATATGTTATTTGGCTTATGTTTCTTTGAGTGTTATCCCTTCAAAATTTGAAGCTTTCTGAGCCACATCATTAGCTTTATTATTCAAAAATCTTGGGACTTAAGTTACATTTGCTATCTGAAATTGAGAAAGCAAATATAGTGCAACAACATAGTATGACAACATGCTTACACTTTGACATTTGAAAATTCTTTTCACCTAGTTAACCACCAACTAAGAATCTCCAAATCTATCAACTGCATGAGCTTGTAATCCAATAAGTAGTTTCAGTCCCATTATTAAGGCTTCATATTCAGCTTAATTATTGAAACAACTAATTTCATCCACTCTGAAACCATGTGTGGTTTCTACCCCTTGTGGTGACTTAATCACCACACCAATTCCAATTAGATCATTGGCCTTTGATCTATCAAACCACATTTGCCATGGTTCAACACTAACCATACCAAATTCAATTATCTCTTGGCTTTCTGTTTGACATGGATGATCTGCCAAGAAATTAGCCAAAACTTGTCCTTTTACTGCCTTTTGGGGAACATATTCTAGATGAAATTCTGATAAAGCTAATATCTATTTGCCAATTCTTCCTCTCAATATAGGTCTAGATAACATGTATTTAACCAAATTTGTGGTTGCAATTACTAAGACAGTTGTAGGCAAAAGATAGTATCTTAGTTTCATTGCAGCAAAATACAATGCAAGGAACAACTTTTCTACAACTGAATATTTACATTAACAAGAATTTAAAAACCTATTAAGGTAATAAACTGCTTGCTCTTTGCCTTCTTCATTGTCTTGGGCTAAGAAAACTCTCAGTGAGTCTTCTGCTGCAGCTATATACAACTTCAAGGCTTATTACCCTTTGGTGGCATCAGCACTAGAGGGTTGGTCAAGTAGGCTTTGATTCCTTCGAAAGCAGTTTGATGCTCTGCTGTCCATACAAATTCCTCTTCATTTTTCAACCTTAATAAGGAAGAAAATACTTTAGTTTTCCTTGCAGTATTGGAAATAAATCTTCGAAGAAAATTAACCTGTCCAAGGAATTTTTGTACTTCTTTCTTACTTGATGGAGGTTTGGCTTCAATGGTAGCTTTGGCTTTGTTCTGATCAATCTGTATTCCTTTTTTGTGTACTACATAGCCCAAGAAGTTTCCAACTGATACGCCAAAAGCACATTTGAGAGGATTAAGTTTCAACTTGAACTTTCTCATTCTTTCAAAATCTGCTTCCAAGTAAAACAAATGTTTATCCATGGATTGGAACTTTACTACAATGTCATCAATGTAACACTCTAAATATCCTCCAATGAGATTATGAAAGATAGTGTTCATAGCCCTTTGATATGTAGCCCCAGCATTCTTCAGGCCAAATGGCATTTTAACCCATTCGAATGTGCCAATGTTCCCAGGACATCTGAATGCTGTCTTGTGGATATCATTTTCTGTAATGCAGATTTGGTTATAATTAGAGTGCCCATCCATCATTGATAAAATTTTATGCCCTGCTGAACAATCCACCAATAGATCTACAATAGGCATGGGGTACTCATCTTTTGGGGTTGCCAAATTCAGGTTTCTGAAATCGATACATATCCTCATTTTACCATTCTTCTTAACTACAGGCACAATATTGGATAGCCATTCAACATACCTGGCTGTCCTGATAAAGCCTACCTTAAGGAGCCTCAGAATTTCCTCCTTGACCTTCTGAATCACTTCAGGACTCATCCTTCTTGGTTTTTGTTTGTATGGCTTAAAATTAGGCTTCATAGAGAGCCTATGTTCTACTAATGACCTATCCAATTTTGGTAGTTCATTATAAGACGATGCAAAATAATTTTTATATCTCTTTAAGACCACCAACAACTGGTCCCTGTCAAGAGCACTTAACCAAGCACTAATGTAAGTGGGTTGCTGTGTAGAATCTTCCTCTAAGTTGATTTCTTCCAAGGGGTCTTGTATCTGAGAACTCATTGATGCTCCTCTTCTGATTTCTTCCGTTTTCGAAGCAATCCGCTTGCTTTGTTTTGCTCCCAGTTTCTTTGATTCAACATCTTTACCTTCCTCCTCATAGACAGAGTCTATCCATAAGGCTTCTTCTTCCTGTATCTCCTGAACTTTTGTTTCAATGTCCAAAGCACAGTATTTGTCAAAGGCCAAAACTTGACCTGCTGCTGCTCCTACTTACAGCCAATTACCATGGCTTCTTTCTCTTGCTCTTATACTTTCTGGACTATTGATTTTACATCTAATACTGAAAACTTAACTAAAGCCAAAGATCTGGCTTCTTGGGTTCCATCTTTTTTATTACAACCAGGCATCATTGTCATCATTGGCGACAAACTCTTCATCAGCACTTTCCTGAACTAAGTGCTTTAAGTGTGCTAATTCCTCATCAGCCGTCACTTCGGCTGATCCATCAGGTTTTCTCAGTATACTGAGTGGTGTCACTCCTTTAGTATACGATTTGGCCTCTACAAAATCTGCATAAGCTATGAAGGGTTGAGGGTCTGCATTGATCTCCTCTGTCTGTCCATTGCACAAGGCCATCATGATCTTCTGATATAGAGAGGAAAACACACATTTGTTGGTGGTTCCCTTCTAAGTAGAGCATTATACTTAGTATTGTTGTCGATAACGAAGAATGCCGTCATGCAGTCCCTGGTTCTCACACTCAGGTTAATGGGTAAAATACCCAGAGCCATCTGTTTGTCTCCAGCGAAACCTGCAATGGTTGTGCTGGTTGGGATTAATCTAGGGTTCATCTTTCCTAGTTTCTTCAAAAAAGATTTCGGAAGTAGATTTACTGCTGTCTCATTATCCACCAATACCCGGTTCATCTATACCCCATCGAAGAAAGCCTTGATATACAAGGGTTTGACATGCTGTGTCATGGATGTCGTGGGATACTCAAAAAGGTATGAGAAGTTAATACCCATCTCTTCCTCGCTCTCATCTCTAGTTTCCATTAGTGTGGCCACTTTGGATTTGTCTTGCACCATACTCACTTGTGAGTCTTCACTAGAAACTGGAATTGGGTTAATCTCCTGACCTTGGTTTTCATCTTCAGCTTGAAACTCCTGTGGTAATATATGCACCATATTTACTGACATAGGAGGAAACAAGCCAAATTGGATGACTGGCCATACCTGCTTCTTTTCCTGGCCAACTTATTCAATTACTTCAGAAACATCTTCCATGCTACATTCTGGCACTTCAATACTAGTAACTTTCTTCGAATAGTCTGTTTTTGCTGGTTTTTCAACCAAAAATATCTGTTCAGCCATGAAGGCTTCGAATATTTCCTCCTCAACCATCTCCTTCCTTTGACATAGGGCAACTTTTCCCTCTGTCTCACTATCACTTTCTATCAAAGCCCTTTTCCAAGCCTGCTAAACTGGATCTTTCTTTGGCTTTTAGTTTAGAGTGAACTTTGGCCAACTGCTCTCTGCTGCAACTTATTTTGTCTTGAGGAGTCAAGTTTGGACTATGATCTGACTTTGGACTTTTTTTTCCCTTTGTCTGGCCCTTTGACTGGACCAATGAAGAGCTTTCTCCACTTTCTTTTAGATCATTCTGGTACTGAGTGTACCTTCATTGGATCTTCCACCTTTGGGATCTAGAAATCATTGGGACCATATTTGGTTCTTTTGTTTTTGGATGTTTTAGTAACACCCAATTATTTGGAGCCACCAAAGGAGGTTTACTCATCCTACCTTGGTCTCCAATAACATTTATTTAGGTAGACATTTCCCTGGGTTTGTTTTGCATGACAAACCAATCTGGAACTCCAAGTACCCATGAACCCACTAGCCCAGTTGTCGAACTGTCTTTTTCTTCCTTCGAAGCCATTTTCGAAGCTGGCTGTGAAAGCCACTGCTTGGCCCTGACCCCCTGTTTTGGGCCTAATTCAGGCCTTCCATGGAGGTGGCCACTTTTCTTTTTGTGTGAGGCTAGTCTAGGGGGCAATCTCTGGCTTTGATCCTATGACTTGAGCCCACTTCAAGTCTCCTCTCATAATGATTGCCCTATATTCTGTAATAGTTGGGTGTTCTGAATTCATGTAGAAGTCTCTTGCCCTTGGAGTGCACTCTAATGGCTGTTGGCTTAGCCATGAATGGCTGCTGCCTAGTACCAGTTGGATATGGCCTCTTGTTATAGGCACTGGTTGGTTTAGGACACTTCTGCACATCCTTGTAATATTGCTTCCCATCAATCGGAAGCCCTTTCAACCACTTGTAGCTCAACTGCACCTGGGACACATTCTTTGCATAACAGCTGCCTCTAAAGAATCATCATCCAGTGCCTCTTCATCAAAGTCTTCCCTCTAGTCTGCAAAACCTTGTCCAACAGCTAGTAAACTTCTAGCATCTTTCTTGATAGTAGTCTGGCTGGCAACATGCATTTGCACATTGACCTCTTCCAATTTCTTCAAGGATAAGTTCTGGAAGTCTAACACAATAACATTAGCTGCAACTTCTCTAATTTCTGGGAACGGATTAGTGTCAATCCCCATAGCCTTTTTTGTTTTAATTGGAAATTTTAAACTCCCCTTTTGAATTTGCTCTTGGATCCTATCTCGAAAAACAATACAATTTTTAGTTGAGTGAGACCAAAAATTATGCCATTTACAATACACTTTTCCTTTAAGTTCATCTGGAGACGGAATTTTGACTCCTTTTGGTAACTTCAGGAAGTTTGCTACAAGCAAATGATCAAAAATGTCATCTGCCTTTGTTAAATCGAAAGAGTATTTCATATGAAGGTCTTTCTTTTTAAACTACTGGTCTATTGTTGTGTCTTTATGAATTAATGTTTCACAGATCACAAGTTTTTTCCCTACAATCTCTGCTGCATCAATCTCATAATTAGGGTCTCTATAATACGTCTTGTGTGATGCATTACTTCGATCTTGTTCTTCTTCTAATAATGCTTCATAGCTAGACACCTGATAGGTCAGTTCCACTAAGTCTCTAAACTCAGTTGAGTCAAACTTCTTTCGAAGCCTAAACTCTAAACTATTTTGAGCCAATCTCACAAACTCAGGCTTTAGTAGGATGATCCTACATTTATTTTGTGCTCTTTTGAATCTGGCAATAAATTGAGCAGCCTTCTCATCAGGCCTTTGACTCAACCTTCCCAAGTCTGCCATAGAAACTTCTGGCTCCATTTGGAAGAATTGGGCATGAAATGTCTCCTCCATTTATTGTCAAGTTTGGATAGAGCCAGGTGTAAGGTTAATATACCATACAAAAGCTGCCCCAGTTAGAGAATTTGGGAACAGTCTTAACTTCATGTAATCATTATTGGTAAATTCACCACATTGAGCAGCGAACCTAGCAATATGCTCTACCATTGACTGGTTTCCATTCCCATAAAAAAGAGCAAAGTCTGGTATCCTAAACCCTCTCGAGTATTCATGTACCCTATCTACCCATTCTGGATATGGTTTCCTGTACACAGGTGTTTGAACCCCCCGAGCCATCGGTCCACACATTTCTCTAACAATATCAGCAATTTGGTCCCTAGGAACCATATTTTGTGCTTGTTAAACCACTACTGGAGGAACAAACACAAGATTTGATGGACAACCTTGTGCCTGAGGTCTTCTTGGTCCATAAGGCGGTATATTTGGGACTGGTTGTCCCTGTGACGCTGGCTGCTGTTGAGGGTATGGGTAACTCTTTTGAGCCTGTCCTGCGAAAGGACCTGCGAAAGGTGCTGGAACAGGTATTGTGTCTCTTCCAGTCGCAAGAAACCCTTCCAATCCCCCGGGTATAAATTCGAACAAAGGATTAGTGAACCCTCTTGTGCGAGGTATGGTTTCGAACATGGGATTTGGAAGCATCCTTATCCCATTTTCTTGTATTGGTCTGGATCCACCAATTTGCATAGTTTCATTGTTAAGTAATGAGGCATTTTGATTTGTCACAGGCCTCGAAAAGGCTCATACCAAGGCTGAGGTGATGGTCTTTCATAGTTTTGGTTACTAATTGACCATTAGTGTGTCCATTACTTTGCATAGGCTGTTTATTTCTGGCCAATCTTATGTGCCTTACGTTAGTTGGTTGATGAGTATTCATTCGATCCAAAAAGGATGTTGCCCATCTTTTCATTGTGTTCATTAACTATTGTCCCATGGCATTTACTAGGCCTCCCCATGGATTTATTGGCTGAGTAGATGGAACAGTGGATGGTCCAATTCCTTGGCCTCGTCCAATACTTTGAACATGTGGTACTTACTCTGAAGTGCTGGTCTGTTCGACCATAGGTTCTGATAAAACAGGTACATCCACAGGATGTGTTATCACATTATCCTCTGGATTAGGTATTTCTACCTCTCATTCTACGCCTTCTTCCAAGCGTTCATTTTCCTCTTGTCTCCTACGTCTAGCCATTTCAATTGGTCCCATCGGGTATGCCAAAAACATATGTTGGCTTTTTGGCTTTCGAAGGTTATTATTATAATTTTGAGCGTGCCAGTAAGGATCAATCAGTCCTTACAGAATATTAATTGCTAACCAATTATCAGACGATTGTGTTTTAGTTTTTTCAGCCTCAATGAAGAGGACTTTTACTGGTGGTTTTGTTTAGGAGAATTAAGCAAACAACGATTAAATTTAGAACAATTGTAACATTTCATTAAGTAAAATGGAAGACTTACAAAGATCCAAATCAGCCTCGTAGAGGTTTACAACAACAAACTACTTAAAACTACTCCTATGAACGAAGTGCAATGCAGGAATTTGAAGTACAAAAATGTAAAGAACAAGAAATGTAAAAACAGGAAGGAAAATAAAGTAGATAAAACTGATTTTTTGGATCTGAGTCCATGGGCTCTTTCTGAGGCCTTCTCTGCTATTTATACTTCTCAATGACAACCGTCGAAATGAACTTCTAACTGTCGAACCACCCCTCCATAATCGCTGATGTTTCCTTACAGTTAGTTCCATTATGCCATATCTGCAATTAGGCTTCCCTTCTGATTTTGAATTTAAATATATGTATAACCGTTAAAGGTACGTCATCTTGTATCTCTTTGCTGATCTAGTACTACGCAGATCTTTAATAACTAATACTAACTGCCACGTGTGTGATTACGATTGAAGATTTGAACTGTCTTCCCATATTGCCCTCATCCTGCCACGTGTTGGACTGTGATTTGCATGTACAAAATATGTAGCCAACAGTAGCCAAACGTGAAGGAGAATCACATTTTAAAAACTCTATCCAAACATGAAATGCAAATGGAGTAGTGGAATTACATTTCCATAACACAACCAAACACAGCCCAATAATTTCAATGTGTAATAGTTGCACCATCAAAAAAAAATTATTTTTTTGAGACCGAAGAAGTATTAAATTTTGAATTACTTTATCATGATAAGTTTTAAATATTTGAATTCACAAATAAATTAATTATGCATTAAAAACTAACTCAATCTAACTTAATTATACACAATCAATATAAATTAAATTCAGCAACATAACCAATAAAATAAAATAATAACTTGATCACACTGAATTGATAATTTAAAAATCCAAATATGAATTAGGAAAATATTATGGATCCTAAATAAATTATTAAATTCTTTACCAAACCTTTCATATGGGTGTGAGATTCACACAAATCATATGTTTGTGAGTGCCACACCCATATGAGAAGTTTAGTAGAAAATTTGATAATTTATTTAGATTTTTTTGCATAACTCTATAAATTAATGTGTTAAAAAACTAAAACAACTAAGACCATAGAAGTTGGACTGATTCAATTTTTCAATTTACTCATATTTCGTGCACTGCTTAGTGTTTCAATTTCTTGAATTTAATTTTTTTAAAATTGATTTTTTTATTTTTCACATTTTCTTGCTTTGAATATTTTTTAAATTTAAGTAATTTTTTTACTTTTTTACATGTACCTTATTTAGATGTATCTACAAAGTAAAATATTTGTAAAAAAATATTTTTAAAAATTAATAAATATATAAAAATAGAAAAAAAATGCACTGAATTTTTATTTTTTTATTTTTTGATATTTAGTGATTTTTTTGAATATTTTTTTCACAAATATTATATTTTTTAAGTGTATTTATGTTAGATGTGTCTAAAAATTCATAAAATACTTAAAATATTTAAAAACATCAGTGAAAATAAAAATACGAAAAATAAAAAAATAAATTTATCTAAAAAGTGAATTCTGAAAATCAAAACCAAACAGAACGAATGTGTCATCATCATTACACTCTTCTCTCACAAAAAATGTTAAAAAAATCAAAAAATCCTTTTCAAATTAAGCTTTTTAGCTCAAGCTAAAATAGTCAAAAAAATTAAAAATTTAAAAAGTCAACCAACTTCTCAAACGGAGGCATAATACACTTTTAATATTATACGTCAAAATTTATATATATAATTTTTATAATTTAAAGTGCATTAAAATAAATTTTAAAAAAAAAATTGAGAACGACAAATTGCTGACCTTTGGCTATCTTTGAATTGACAGGTAAGTGGGCCACAAGGCATTTATATACGGACGAACTTTGTATTAACAATCTCATCTATAGATGTCGGCAAGGGTATTATGCATGCCTTATTTTACAAGTGCTTGGATTCAATTTTTGACCATTTTAGAAATCAATTTTCAGGATTTTTATGACTTTTAATTAACATTTTTTTTTAATGTGCTTTAGGTGTGATTTTTTTTTACTTTTTATTGGAAATCAAAAAAAAAAAAAAAAAACTCTTTAATAAGGTAAAAGCTAAATAAAAAAGATAGTGAAAAAATGCCAAAAAAAAAAAAAAGAAAAAATCTTTCAGTTTGTTCCTTGCTTTTAAGCTGGGGTATTTAAGGGGAAAAAAATTAAATAAATAAAAAACATAGAAAAATAGTTTTGATTTTTCAAAATATCTGATATGAATATAAGACTGGTGGGTGGGCTGGGTTGGGTGAGATGCTTTCACTTGGACTCTGGGTTGATTTAGGAATATGGTATTTTTTTAATTTCTTAATTAAAATGTGAGGTGAAAAAAATTAAAAAAATTACTTCTATGTCAAAAAAATACTACAAATTAGTTGAAAAGTTTAAGAATTTAATTATTAATTTTTATAAACTTTATCGCTGATATGTAATTATCTTTTATAATGAACATTGATTTCAAAATTTTTCAAAAAAAAATTAATATCTTTGAGATGATTTTTGTGAATTTTTACAAAAAAAATATGTATAAAAAAAAACAGAATATTTAATTTTTTAATACAATTCTTCAATTTTTTAAAATTTTTAATAATTTATTTTATTTTAAACTTTCCAAACTTTCTTATATGACCCTTAACTTGGCCTTATTTGACATGCAACACTTTTAGTCAAAAAATTATTAAAAAAATTAAAAAGTTTATAATTTATATCAAAAAATTAAAAATTTTATTTTTTCTTTACTTTTTCTATACTTTTATAAAAAAATTTAAAATTATTTTAAATATATTAATTTTTTAATCTTATATTTTAATTTAAAAATAAAAAAAATATTAAAATAATCTATTTTCAAACTAGATTTTATCAACCAAAGAAATCAAGAGAGTGGCTGGTGGGTGAGTGGATACAGAGAGCGTATATACGAATAAAAATCTTTTCTAGATGAGACGACAAAATATCAAAAAAAAGTCTCAGGATACAACCCACTCAGCTGTCTTTAATACAACTGATTTGGAATAGATATCCACACTCACCAACCGCTCACACGCTCTCTATATCCACTCACCCACCGGGTCATGATGGAGACCCCTTCAATCACCACCCTATCACCCTCCACACATACAAGTGATAGATGGTGATTGGAGGAGAATGAAAAAAAAATAAAAAAAAAATAAAAAATTGGCCAATCATGTTAAGAGGGGTCAAAGGGGTGGAAGGGAAAGGGGACCCGGAACATTATTGATTATATTTTGAATAAAAAAAAAAAAAAAAGTTAAAATGGCTATCATTGTTAATTGTTCTTGCTGTCTTAATGCTTCTGTCCATTATAAGAAATTTCTTATTAAGGAAACATATAATTATTATATTTTAATCTAAAATTTTGAAATTATTGTCATTCTATTTGAATTTTAAAATGAACTTATAATTATTCATAGATGTAATTTTAAAAACCTAATAAAATTTGGTATTCCAAAATAAAAAATGTATAAATATTTTGAAATAAATTAAAATGAATAGGTGGACAAACGAAATTCTACAGAAGAATAGCTTCATACTTAAAAAGAGAAATAACTGATAAATTCAAAAAAATAATTTCAAATACATAATAAAGTTTACAAAATTATTTTTTAATATTGCAAAATTTACCATTAATATGTAAATAAATTTTGTAAAATTACACTAAGAGTTTGTTTATAAAGTGACTATTTTAATTATTAATTTGTTATAAAAAAAAACGTGTAAAAAACATATAAAATTACGTAATTGGGAGTTTTGAGTAAAAAAGCTACCACCTAAAGGAGACCTAAAATGAAATTTCCCTGACTTAAACTGGTTACTAATGATAATTTATGACAATAGAAAATATTTGAGACCTTATAATTCTATTTATAATAATATGTTAAATAAAATAAATGTCAACTTTTTATTTATTGTATCTTTAATGATTGAGTATCACATTCTTTTATCATATTATTATAAATGAATTTATAAATACCATACGTTTAGATCGTCTTACAAATAAATCATAAGTTTTGATGAAAAATGTTTAGTATTTCGAATTATAAAAATTTAAATTAGCAAGCATTATTGATTTTTGATATGGCACTAATAGTGCCTAACAATAGAAAAAATATTGGTTAGTGTTGAACACCGCGTGATTATGGGAACCTGGGGGTGCTGCTGTGGAATCAATATCCCTTCCTTGTATTTTTTTCTTGCATTTTTTACTTGTAAGTTTATTGGGCTTACTTTTAGGCTCAATTTTGATAATCTGAACCGTTCATATTTTAAGATTTGTTCAGTATATCATACCTGTAAAAAATCAAGTTGATCGGATATTAGAAAGCATGTGTTTGAAAAATTCGAACTAAAAACTATTTTTTTAAAGAATTTAATAAACAGTTTTCCGAACACATACTTTCTGATATCCGATCAACTTGATTTTTTACAAGTATGATATACTGAACAAATCTTAAAATATGAACGGTTTGGATTATTAAAATTAGACCTAAAAGTGGACCCAATAGGCTTGCAAGTAGGAAATGCAAGGAGAGTTTTCCGAACACATGTTTTTTGATATCCGATCAACTTGATTTTTTACAGGTATGATATACTGAACAAATCTTAAAATATGAACGGTTTGGATTATCAAAATTGGGCTTAAAAGTGAACCCAATGGACTTGCAAGTAAGAAATGTAAGGAGGGGATCCTAATTCGCTCCTGTGAGTCGCAGCAGCAATATGTTGTGCTCCCGTGAAAGATTTTTTGGAGTCTTTTTTGATAATCTAAATAGTTCATATTATAGGGTTTGTTAAATAGGTTATCTATGCAAAAAGTCAAATTGATTGGAAATCTATAACTTTATAACAAGAGTACATTTAGTTTTGAAAAAATAAACGGTTAACATTATCTCGATAATTTTTGTAAAATAATTTGAATCTAATTATAGGATTACGGATTTCTAATTAACTTGATTTTTTGATATAGATGATATACTTGACAAATCCTACAATATAAATGGTTTAGATCATCGAAAAAGACTCTGAAAAAGCACACACGGGCTCACAACAAATTGCTGCTACAGCAGCAACCCCAGGTTCTGATTATGGAGTGTTTTAAGAAGTTGATAAAAAATTAATTTTTTAATTTTTAAAAAACATTTTATCTTTTTATAAATAAAAAATATAAGAGATAATATGATTCAAAATAAGGTCAAGTTTGGCTAAACTAAAAAAGTGCACTTATTTCATTTTTTTATCTTTTTTGGGTCACATTAATCAACATTTTCTCTCTACTTTTTCTACACATAATACAAGAAAAGTAAAAAAATACACTTATTTAGTCTTCCCAAACTTAACCTAAATAAAAAATTAAAAGCTAACTTTTTACCCTATTTTCAAAGGACCCTATATCCCACGTCAATTTTAAATCCTCATATTTTTTTATATATTTCAATTATTTAATATAAAATTATAAATTTCACCTCCAACGTCACGTCACACTATACTGCAGCAACGAATAACATCTAATGGGAACGACGTAAACACATAGCGTCGTACAAAATTATAGTCTGTCGGGAAGATAGATTGGTCGTGGCTGATGTCAAAGTGGGTGGCCAGGCCATAGTCTTTTCATAAATTTTTACTACTATATTTTTTCTCCTTCCATAAAAAATTATGTTAAAACTTAAATAATTTATCAAATTTTTTATAATAACATAAGATTCACACATATATAAATTTGTGTGTGTCCTATACTTATGAGAAATTTAATAAAAAATTTAATAGATTATTTTATATTCATAGTATTTTGCTTTTATAAATATTGTTCATTTTTATTTGCTTTTATAAATATTGTTCATTTTTATTTAAGTGCAGTTTGAGAACTCGACTCAAAATTAATTTTTTGACTTTTTAATTTTTTTTAAGTAATATCACTTTTTTTATTTTTTTTTGTACGATTTAAAAAATAATAATTTTTAACTTATATCCCAAAAAATAAAAAAAATTAATTTTTAACCTATTAGAAACACTCAAATCAATATTATACAATGTGAGTCTTGTGTTTTTAAAAAAAATTACAAGTCAGTATATCTTTTTGATTTTTTTGGAAATCAGTAATAAATTTTATAAATATTAATAATTAAGTTTATAATTTTTTATCACTAACTTATAAATATTTTATAAAAGTTTGCAAATGTGTTATTTGCCGTGGCGAAGTTAAAAAATTAAGTTAGAGGGAGTATTTATTAATTATAATTTTTTATTTAAAAAAAATCATGAGCAACATTAAGATAATAATAATTTTATGAGATAAATTTAAACATAAAAAATTATATATTCATTATTAATAAGAACAAATCAAAATTCTATATTAGTGTGGAGTAGCTCGGTGTAGGGGTGAGCAGCGGATATATCGATCCGTCAAAACCGACCGAACCGAACCAATCCGTCGCATTTTGGACGGATGCGTGATGACGAGCGGACGGTTGCGGATTGATTTTCTCCAATCCGCCAATTTGGCGGACGGATGGCGGATTTGAGATTTCTTTGGCCGCAACCGAACCGCCAAACCGCCAAATCGCGAGCATCCCTAGTAATTTATAAGACTTTGTATTTTCAATTTGTTTAAATATTATGTTTGTATTTTTAATTGAAAAAGAGTTTAAATATTCTGTTGAAAAAAAATTTTCAACTTGAATATATTTTTTGAATTGAAAAAAATAAATGTATTATTTATCTATATTTTTTGATTTTTAAATCTAGCTCTAAAAATAATAAATAGAAAATATGATATATGCTGGTTAGTTTTTGTTTTCAAAAACATATGTAGATATAACAATACAGAGACATACAATCTCTACTACTGCTCTGTTTATGGTTCTGGTGGTTTGAATTGTTATTATATTTTAAGAATCACATATTGTAATACTTTATGTGGATGAATCATGCTGTGATTGTAATATGCGGATGAGACATGCAGTGATCGTGATATTTTAAAGTTTCAAACTTTCTTTCTTTGGATAAGGCATACAGTGATTGTAATACTTTTTTTAAGTCATTGACTGTAATACTTTATTTTTATTTTTTTTCTTTTTTTTTTGAGGAAGCGCACAAGTTAAATTATGTTGAAAATTTATAAAATTTAAACCGCCAAACCGATTCGCATCCATCCACCAAACCGCCAATCCGCTCAATCCACATCCGCCGGATTGGCGGACGGATGCGGATTAATTTTTTTCAATCCGCCAATCTGGCGGACAGATGGCGGATTGAAGGTTCCGTGGCCGCAACCGATCCGCGCCCACCCCTAGCTCGGTGTAAGATAATGATGTAAGTTTGCAATTTTAGCACAAATAATTATGGATCAAAATGCCTAATTTTAAAAGACAAAAACATATCATTTATAGCACAAATTATTATAAAATCTATTTAATTTTTATTTGACAAAAAAATATTAAAGAGATTACATTGCTTATAAATGATGTGTTTTGAATGAAAACTATTAAACAGTTTTAGAGTACCATATGGCGTTGCTTACGTGATGGTCAAGGTATAGAAAATCACAAATTACACCATGTGTGGTATGTCAACTATTTGAAAATGAGGAGTTCATTATCCAATCTATAATATTTTTTGCTACACTATTGATTTATACTACTATATAAACAATACCATATAGTGTTATCAAAATATCAAATAACTACTTGTTATAAACAATACAATAAACTATTAGCTAAAGAATATGTTAAGAAAAAAAGAAATTACATTTTATACATAACAATAACCAATAAAAAAAAAAGTTTTCAAAACTGAAGCCCTGGCCTGCTGTGCCTCCGCGACTAGTTATTTGGTATTTTTTGTTGTGATTTTTTTATATTTCAATAATATTTCTCTACGTTGAGATTTTTTTTTTTCTTTCGTGGATGTTTTTTTTTCTCTTTATTTGAAGGCTCTCTTTATTTCTTTTCGGATTTATTTTATATTTTGATGTATTTTATTGACTAATTTATTAAAATATATTATATTAATTTTAATTATTCTCATCATAAAAAATTACTTGAGAGAGAGAGAGAGCCCGACACATGTTGAGAAGTAGGGAAACACCATGGTATTGTTAGTTTTCATTGCATTACATATGCAAGTGTCGCAAAGTCATGAATGATGATTAAGACGTTAATTCATTGTTTTGCTTTCGATTTTTTTTCCTTGCAAATGGTATAAAGGTTAGATAGGTCATCAGCCATATTGCATAATTTATTAGCTTAATAATGACTATTTATTAAGGCCAACTATGCTGCAGACCCCAGTGGGGGTGGGGTCGCACCCCCAGTGAGATAGCGAGTCTTCACTGGCTGAAACTCAAAAAAAAATAAAAATAAAATAAAACAATTTTTTTTGGTCCAATCACGGTGCGCCACCTCACTGGGGGTCGACCCCCAGTAGGGGTCTGAAGCATTTTTCTTATCAGCAGTGCTACAGACCCCAGTGACCCCCAGTGCCACGTGTCGGCCTGGGGTTGGCTGAAAACTCAAAAAAAAAAAAAAAAAAAACTGTTTTTTTTGGACCAATGGGAGGGGACCCCAGTACCCCCACTGGAGGTCCAAAGCTTTATTCTTTTCTTATTAAGGCAGTGTTTGAAATGATTAAAATAGCTCATCTCATGTTAAAATAATTAATAAAATAAAACATCCTATCATATTACTCTCTCTTTTTTTTATACATCATTTCAATTAATTAAATGGTCACCTAAGCAAAATTTGTTAATTAACTTAAGGGTCAATTAAATTAACATTGTGGTGTTTTTTTATTGCGATTATTAATCTTAAGGATGGAAGGTAATTTTTTAAATTACAAGTTTGTTATTGTATTAACCCAAGGGGTGTGGGTTTAATTTACTGTAGAAAATAAGGTAAGAAAACTGTTTTTAGTGTAAATAAAAGCTCCCAAAAAATGGGGTTGACCAAACCAAAAAATAAAATAAAATTGGAGTACATTTTGAGGCTCCTTACTCTCACATTTAAAATAGGAGAAATTACAATTGTCTTAGTTTAGCAGGTAATTTTTTGGCTAAAAAAAAGTCAAAAGTCAGAAAAAATTAAAATTAAAAAATAAATCATACGTATCAATTAAATTTTTTTCTTCTCACAACTATCTATTTAAATAAAAAAATATATTTTAAATATACTAATTTTTTCTCTTACAATTATCTATTCAAATTAAAAAAAAAAAACATTTTAAGTATAATAATTTTTTTAAACTTATAAGAAAACTCAAAAGTAATATTACCAAACGAGATTAAAACTAATCACACAAACATGGGTGCAACTGTTTGTTTCTGTGCAAGAAATTCACATAGGAGTTTTTTTGGCAACAAGTTATAAATTGTCAGTTTAGCTAAAAAGTCAGTTTTTTACCAATTTTTCAAAACACTTTTAGCTAATATGATTTCATTTTTCTACTATTTTTTTATTTATTATTTTTAATCTTATATAATTGTTAGACCCTCTTGGTTGAACACACACATGACGTATGTCTGGTTAGAAAATAAGTTTTTTTGGGTGACTTTTATTTTTTGGTTCAAATGTGAGATGAAAAAAATTATTACAACATACTTGTGATGATTTTTTTTTAATGAAAAAATATGCAAAAAATAGAATGAATGAACTCATTTAGAAATTAGCTATTTTAATTGATTTTTTTATAAAAAAACTTGAAAAAATAGAGAAGATAAGGTGACAACATTTTTTTTGATTATTTTAATCATTTTCAAATAAGGTGGAAATCTTTTCACCTTATAATATTTGTTAACTTTGGGGCGCTGTCTTGGACCTGCGGGATGGCAGAGAGGATTTTTCTGTAACAAAAAAAAAAAAAACTTTAGGATGTATTAGGATAGTATATATATATATATATATTTTATTTGAATTATATCAAATTTTATTTAAATTAGATAACTTCTCTATCACATTCTAATTTTTTTTTCTCCATAAAATATCATAAATTATACTTATATCCTCCCAAACAACTTTATTTTTGGATTAAAACAGAGGGAAAATAAATAAATAAATAAAGAAGAACAAGAAGATTACTCGTTCACTATCCACCCAGCAATTATTTTGATATATTTCGCTAAATTGCAATTTCCTTTAAAAACATATTCACTCTATTTGGTTTTTATTTTCAGAATTCACTTATAAAAAAAATTTATTTATTTATTTTTCATTTTTTTTTTGTTTTCAGTAAATTTTTTTAATATTTTATTTAATTTTTAAATTTTTTAGACATAACTAACATAAATACATTTAAAAAATATAATATTTATAAAAAAAAAATTACTAAATACCAAAAAAAAAAATAAAAACAAAAATTTAATACATTTATCGTATTTTTGTATATTTATTAATTTTTAAAAATATTTTTTAAAAATATTCTTATATTTAAATACATCTAAATAAAGTGTATCTTAAAAAATTATTTAAAATTTTAAAAATATTTACTAAAAATAAAAATTATTTTTTTAAAATTAAATTCAAAAAATTAAAAACCAACCCACTGATTGAAATTTGAATCGCCTCTCCAGCACCACTCACTCTCAAGTGTGTTGGTGATTGATTCAACACACTTTCTCCAGAGTCGACAAGTCTCAGGCATACAATTCACATTCGGGTGATACACAAAGCGAACTTCAATCATGGCTAACAACACCCCACCCCTCGCCTTCCTCCTCTCCACCATCTTCCTCCTACTCCTTTCCGGCGTCTCCTCCGGCCGACTCATCTCCGACGGCATCCACGACGGCTCTCTTGCTCCGCCGCTCCTACTCCGCCTAAACAACCCCTTCCGATCATCCGACACCTGCGACCAGACCTATGACTTCTTGCCCTGTACCACCACCGTATTAGGCAACCTCTTCCTCATCATCGTCTACGGCTATCTCATGTTCTTCGCCGCCATGAATCTCTCCAATGGCAGCGAGCTCTTGCTTGCGATCCTGGGCCCTGGTATCGTCGGCGGCCTCTTACTTCCCATTCTCGGCGCTCTTCCTGATGCCATGCTCATTCTCGGTATATGATTTTTCATTTCGATCTCGATTTTGATCTCGATTTACTTTACTTTACTTGCTTCTGTTTGGCTGCCTGGAAAAAGATCTAAAAAGGAATGGAAGATTCGAAGAATTTACGTCCCATTTTTGCTAGTAATTCATTTTTTTTATTATTTCGTTTAATTGACGGCGTAAATGAGTATGAGGTTGTTAGTTTCCTTTCATTTAAGCTTGATCAGATAGAACACTCCAATCCAATCCTTAATTTTTTTTGAAATTTTTTTTTCCACAATCTTTTTAAAAAAAATTCCAACTTATTCGAAACATTGTATTAACCATTTTTGATAAAAGAAAACGATAAGTTGAGTGAAAATATGATTGTTGAAAATTTGGTGAAGTGAAGGATTTGGTTTTTGTTTTTCTTGATTCACTCTCTAATTTACTTCTATCTTTGGGGGAGAAAAAAAGATTGGAGTTCACTCTTTTAGCTATTTATTCATCAAATTTGAATTTCCTGAAAGAATTGGTGAAGCATTTGAGATGCTCTGATGCTGTGTTTGGTTGGAGATTTAGGAAGGGATTTGAAAAGGAAAAGAGAAAGGTTCTGGCTTCCCTCCCGTCCAATATCAGATTGGAAGGTACTGTTGGGCCCTTGGGGGTACACCACGGGTCCTGTTTCGATAATCTGAACCGTTGAATGTGTAGAACTTGTCGAGTATTATATGTCTGTAAAAAATCATATTGATCAGATATCGATAATTATGTGATTAAATCAGTTTTGTATAAAAAAAATAGACGAAGAAAAAGTAAACAGTTGACAGAAATCTGTTCCGATGAAATAGCTATCAATATCTTATCAACGTGATTTTTTACAGGCATATAGTACTCAGTGTGTTTTACACATTGACCGGTTCGGATTATCAAAATAGGGACCCGTGGTGGGCCCCCACGGGCCCAATAGTATCCTCTAGAGGGAAGCCATTTTCAAATAGAAAAAGTGTGTGAAATTATGTGAAATGTAGGTATATTTTATTCACATTAAACCTACTTTTTTTCTTTCTTTTTCCCTTTTCATTTTCAAATCCCTTCCCAAATCCCTAATCAAACGCAGTGTAAGAGACTATAAATTGGTAAATTTAAAATTTCATCTTTAGTAGTTTTCTCATAAATCAAAGATATCATTTGTTCTTTTGCTTTTATGTTCCATTTTGCTGGTGAAAGATCCTGTTCTGAGATGTTAAGCTTGGAATGGTGGGTGGGGTTGAATTGAACTTGATTAGAGTATTTTTACCACCAGCTGTTAACTTGAGTGAAACTAATTTGCTTATGATGGATGAGAGGAAGCTAAGCATTAGAATGTAAGAGATGGTTTCAATTAGGCAAGAAAGATGGTTCTCGTGAAATTTAAATTAGTTATGTGGCAGGGGAAAACTTTTGAAGGGCAAATGCCGGTGTGGAGGATATAGTTTAGGGTGGAGGAGAGTAGATGATGATTATGTTAGATACACAGCTGGTACCATTTTTTTTACAAAATTCTTTAATGTATTTTTATATTGAGCCTTATTTTATCCTATGGTATAAACCAGAAGATGGGGTTGTCAAGCATGAATGTATGATTGTGTATTCTGTTTCCCTTGGTATGCTAGAGGAGTAATTGATATTAATCTAAGAGTATCCAAAGAGGAACCCTTCTAGAGTATGAAGTTTGTGTGTGTTTCATGAATGGTTTATCAATGTCTAGCATGTCTTCAACATAAGAATAATGAAGAAAGAAGTGTCTATTGTGCATATACTCGTCATGTGTAGTCTTTCCTTGTGCTGATTGTTGTCTGGAGTGACCAGTTGATTATGCTACTCATTACTTAAATAGTTTCTTTCTTTCTTTCTCTTTCTCTTTTTCTTTTTTTTTATTATTTATTATTTATTATTTTTGTTTGTGTTGTTGTTGCTGTTGTTGTCTTTCTCAGTTTAAATTTTGTCCACTAAAATTTCATGTTTTTGATAAGGTCTGCTTGAAATTTTTTTTTTTTAAATTGATTTTGTAGAGCCAATATACATCATATGCATAATGATTGATCTCTGTATTGCTTCTATTGTAATCTTTTTTTTTTTTTTTTTTACAGTATCTGGACTCTCTGGAACTACAGAAACTGCTCAAAGTCAGGTCTCAGTTGGAATGGGTTTACTTGCTGGGTCTACAGTCATGCTCCTTACAGTAATATGGGGAACTTGCGTAGTTGTTGGCAAGTGTGACCTCCAGGATTCAATTGCAAAAGATGGAGAAGATACAAAGGGATTTAGCTTAACTGGTATGTTCCTGGGCTATCTTATCATCTTTTCCTATGAACAAAAATTATGTAGTGCATGAAGCAAAACTATTATAAACTTGGTATTTTCGACACTGAAGTGATATTCTCTCTCTCTCTCTCTCTCTCTCTCTCTCTCTCTCTCTCTCTCTCGGTGGTGAAGAACACTTGGGTGATGTTGGCATATGCCTAACTGAAGTTATGGCTCATTGATACACAAATTATGAATTTTTTGATGTCATGCTTGTAGTTTTTTTCTTCTTTATCCCGATCTCATTCAGGTTTTTACTCCCAAAAAAAGGGGTGATGGTTGGATGCATATTCATAGTACTTGATTTGTTATGGTACCTTGATTTTAGTATGAAAGATGGTGGTCAGATACATGTTTAGACATCCTACAACCCATTGATTTGTTCATTTTCTTGGACTGTTGCCATCTCAGGAAGAAAATGTTTAGGCAAGTTTAAGAATTGTTTGATTAATGATTGTAGTGGATTACATAATCCAAAAGCTACCCTCCATTTTTGCAGGATCTGGTGTAAGCACTGACATTTGGACTAGCTACGCTGCAATGATCATGGCTGTATCTGTAATCCCATTTCTTGTTGTCCAAATACCACAACTTATGAATTCGACTTCAGCAAAACGCTTAGCAGTCTTGATTGCACTTGTTGTCTCTTTCTCACTTCTGATTTCATATTGTGTTTATCAGGTAAATGTATTTTCTATTGGGCAATTATCTGCCATATGCATTATGCTCAAAATTTTTGTTCAATCCTATTTCTTTTGTCATTAGTTAATTGTAGCTATATATTGATACAAAAAGTTAGGTTACTTCTGTTCAACTAAACTTTAAAAGTCTCAAAAATGTGCATATTGCAAGTATGGTGTACCTAGATCCCAAGTTGATACCTTTTCTATCCTAGATGACAAATCCTTGCCCTACAACCTTCATCCTATAAATTGTCATTTTACAAAACTTTTGTCTTTCTTTCCCCATGGAATTTTCTTCTACTATGTTGAAAATTTAATCACTGTGAAGTTATCTAGTAATAATCTATTACCATGGGAAAACCAAGTTGTTCCAGCTGCTAAAGCCTCAAATGTAATGGGACATCTTGCTATGAGAGAGACATTGAAACTGCTAAGCCTTTTGAATGATCATATTTCTGGACTAGTTGATGTTCAGTTTGGTGTGAGCTTAAATTATAAAATAAAAGGCAATATCCCATCCAGTCAAGAGGGTCAGGACTCGGGACCATCAATGCTGTTACTAATGGTGAAAAATGTCTTACAACAAACATGGACAAAAAGGAAAGTGGAATTATCTTCATGTTTATGCTTGACTTCTTGTAACGAAAGGGAAATTCAATTTGGGAAGAGTGGACAAAAGATAAAATAGACAGAAACTTCAATACTTAGCAATGCCAACTCCTTTGGACAGGCTGTATGAATACTCCTGACATCCTCCATCAGATAGATCAAGACAACAGCTAAATTGACCATAAAGAGCCTCTCTGAACTTCTCACTCCGTGTTCCTTTTGGCTTTTCTTTTGCCCATATGACACCTTTAGTTTGGATCAAAGCACCCTTTCATTGTTTATTCACTTTCATAGTCAAACATGACCATATTTTAGACTTTCCATATTTTATCAAAGGTTTTGAATACCAAATATAAGGCATAAATTCATTTGCAATGTGGTGTTGCTAAACTTTCCATTTTTTTCAAGAAACTGTAATGTACTAAAGCATCAGATTTGGCTTGTCCCTTGTCTTGATTGGGAAGCAAACCCTTGTTAACTGAGTCTTCGAAAGTATATATATACCATTTGGCTTTTTAATGTTCCTCCCATTCTCTTCATGGAAATTTTGTTACCAATTGCCATATTATATGTTAGAGTATATAATATATTAGTATCTAGTGAGCCTCCCTTTCGGTGCTAGTGCTTCACTTTCCATCATGAGCTCAAACATGTATTGTCTGTAACCTTCTCCTATATAAAGGAGCCACTGAACAATTACATTACATCAAATTAATATCAATTGAATACATACAATTTTTTTTCTTTGTATTTCTCTCTTTATACATTGAATTCTAATATGATATCAGAGCTAGGTTAAGAACCTAGTCATTCTGCTTCACCGGCGGGTGGCACCCTTGCCTTGGCCGCCCGCCGGACCTTTACACATACCTTCACTCCGCTGCCACAAATTATTCTTCTCGATCTTGATCTTCTTGTTGTTGCTGCTGCAGTAGTTTCTAACAAATTCCATGGCAGAACTTCACTTTCAAGATCAAAGCATCACCACCATCATCCATTTGAATACATGATCTTGCCAAATGTACCTTAACCTGTGGGACCCTAGCTTCCAGACCCACCTCTACCAAACACTCCGACGCAGAGGATTCCCTCCTCACACTCACAATCTCAGCACCAGAGAGGCTTGATGACAAGCCGGTGGAGCTAAGATCGTCACCTCCTCCGTCGCTCACAGCAAGTGTTGCCATAGCCGATCTACCAAGGTTCGAACACCCCGCGAAAGCCGACTAGGGTCGCCGCCATTATTAGCCCACGCAATCGCCGGCAACGACGATGCCTTGAGCGAGATCCTCCTTCGCACCCCCGTGAAGTCTCTGGTTTTGTTGCTGCATGTTGGCAATGACATTGAGGACTGAGTTGACATTGTCAGGCGCTGCTGCCATGGCTAGACATGTGATGCTTCCTGCTGTGCTGTGGATCAAGTAGTTGTCTGGTGGTAGCGTCACGTTCATACCTGTGAACATAGCGTCACGTTCACCGTTGCGTTTACACCAACCAAGCACCACCACCTCACTTCCTCAAACAACAGCATGCTCCCAATCCTAATCAATACACTGATTTCACCGACAACCTCTGCGTCCCCAGTGATGTTATAGCTGAGCTAGAATGGTTCTCGGACTTCGTCGACGACTCGTTGTGGTTCACGAACAACTTCCTCGACGAATCGTTCGCCGGAACTGTAAATCTGAGTCCTGAAACCTCATTTCAATCAAGCCCTGTATATGTCATCATGGTCTCCACTTCTTTTTCCTCTTCTCTTCTCCGATGCTCAGATTCTCCAACCCATACTTTTTCTTTTTCATTCTTTCCACACACTCATGTTCCCCACTCAACTTTCTTTTCCTTTTTTTTTTTTATATTTATTTTACTCCATCTTTTGAAAAGAAAACAAAACACAAATTGGTTTGCACACCCATCATCTTACTTTTCCATTAGTGGTAGGACCCGCCCAAACAAATTTGAATCTCACATTTCCTTTTTATTTTTTATTACTTTAACATTCACACACTTCTCTTCAACTTTATTCACACACTTCTCTTCAACTTTATTTTCTTTTATACTTTATTTTCTCACACTACCTCTCTATTTTTAGCCTTCCATCCGGAGAACATGGGTATGAGTAAAAAAAAAAAAAACTGCACACCAAACTCATTTTATTCATGTCGGGGCTCACCCCGATCCACATTTTACACCACAACCAAAAAAAAAAAAAACCAACACCAACAACAACAAAGACCACCATCACAACAACAAAGGATTTTTCTTTTCCCTTCTCTACTTTGTCGCTGGTCTATTCTTCTTGCCTCCGTCCTGGGCGACCCTTGACGGTGCTGCCTCCGTGTTTCCCACGCCGCCGAGCACGTTGCCTCCCCGCTACTCCTCAAACGCCACATATGGCGGCCCTTCAAATCGGAACATAACGGTGGCCTTCCGTTTCAGCTCCTTGTTTTCCGCCTTCAGCACATATATCTCTGCTCGCGTATACGCTGGAGCATAGCCAGTTGAGCATTTAACTGCTGCACCTCATTTGTTCTACTCTGAAGTCGGTACGGCAAGTTTGTGACCGCAATCATGGTCTCCACACATGACTTCAATGTATAATGATTGGCCTCAATATCTGATTGCGCTGCCATTATTTGCTCAACTGACAACATCGGAAAGTTCAATGGCACAAAACCAGGGGAGCTTGGTCCAGGGGCGTTTGGTTGAGGTTCAAGGGCAACCGCGCCGGTTATCTCTCTTGTGGATTCGTTGAGGTCCGGAAAGAGAGTGAGCGGACTACGGGAAGAAGAGGCCATGTTCTGGGTTGCTGAGTGTTTCAGAGAAGCAGCGATTTCAGACTGGTAATGTCAGAAAGGGTTGGTTGCAGAGTGTTTCAGAACGAAGATGTTCAAAGGTTTCAGACTAGTTTGGTTTGCACAGCCTCCGCCTCGGTTTATATAGACAATGATGAAGAGGACGACACGACGCTCTGTCGGTCACGTGCATCGCCGCATGTCTGGTGCGACTTTTGATGGCTCGTTGCTCGACGATTTCTGTTAGGCACGACTTTTGATAAATTAGGCGTGCCTTTTGAGGGCGTGACTTTTGAGGGCTTGATATATATATATTTGGGCAGCCTATGTACACAATCATACAGTGCATTCTACATCGGTCCGGCATGACCCCGTAAACTGTCCAGACATTGATTCCGGTTAGCTTTTACATCGGTCCGGCATGACCTCGTAAACTGTCCCGACATTGATTCCGGTTAGCTTATACATCAGTCCGGCATAACCTCGTAAACTGTCCCGACATTGATTCTAGTTAGCTTCTACATTGGTCCGGCATGACCTCGTAAACTGTCCTGCTACAATGGTCCGACACGACCATACAGTGTCTTCACCAACGGTCCGACACGACCATACAGTGTCTACTATCCTCTTTTATTTATGTATTAGTTTATTTTCACGTTTTGTTCCTTTCCAAACTCAAGTTGGTTTGTACCTATCCTCCTTGAGTTTGAGGGGGGATGTTAGAGTATATAATATATTAGTAGATAGTAAGCCTCCCTTTCGGTGCTAGTGCTTCACTTTCCATCATGAGCTCAAACATGTATTGTCTGAAACCTTCTCCTATATAAAGGAGCCACTGAACAATTACATTACATCAAATTAATATCAATTGAATACATACAATTTATTCTTTCTGTATTTCTCTTTTTATACATTGAATTCTAATATTATATAACCTGGCACCTGCACTTCGAATGTTATTATGGTATGAGGAACCCTTATTCATCATGTTGAATAGTAGGTTCTCTTCCTGCTCGTAGTTGGCTGGTTAAAGTTTGTCTTGGTTTTCCAGATTTGAATTGTCAGACTGTTTTCTCTATTGATGCTTAACTTTCCTTCTTTGAATCCAGGTTTTTCAGCCCTGGATCCAACGGAGAAAACTTGCTTATGCAAAGCATAAGCACATAATATCAGGAATTTTAAGACATCTAAAGAAGAGTGCACTAGGAAGGCTCCTCGCGGATGATGGCACACCTAATAAAGAAGTTATTGATAAGTTAGTTTTCTTTATACTTCCCTTGGCGGGTTTTGATTGCAGACTTTCATGTTTTCTGACTCTTCAATGGATTTTGACAGGCTATTTAAGAAAATTGATGTGAGTGGTGACGGACAAATTTCAGCTACTGAAATGAGAGCTTTGATCATAGGAATCCAGTTTAATGATTTTAACGTGGATGTGGATGATGCTGTGGACAAAGTGATGAATGATTTTGATACGTCACTTGATTCTAAAAATGTTCCATCAGTTGAGTCTAAAATTGATCAGTTGGAGTTCTTCGTTGGAATCTCAAAATGGCTTAATGAAGCGAAGTGCACTGGGGCTTCTTCTGTTCAGGCCGGTCCTCACACAATAAATTATCTGGATAACTTTCACCAGGTATGTTGTGCCATTGTTGAATTTCTCTAGCACCCAACATTGCTAGGATCACAATTTCATGGTTATGCATTTACAGCAAACAAAGAAAGAACACGATGTTTTGGGGGATCATAGTGATGAAATAGTCGAGGGTGTTGAAAATCCAAAGTGGACCACTTTCAAAGCAGTGTTGTTGCTGCTTCTGGGAACCGTCATTGCAGCTGCATTTGCTGATCCATTGGTAGACGCTGTTGATAATTTCTCCGATGCGACAAGCATTCCATCTTTCTTCATCTCATTTATTGCGCTGCCTTTGGCTACCAACTCCAGTGAGTCAGTAACAGCAATTATCTTTTCTAGCAGAAAAAGGCAGAGATCTGCCTCGTTGACTTTCTCTGAGGTCTGTTTCCTCCTTGGATTTGTAGTCCATCAAGTATAAATTTGATATTTGTATCGGGAACAATCTTTTGCAACTTACTGATCTCTATAAGTTTCTTTGTTGCAGTTATATGGGGCTGCAACCATGAACAATCTCCTTTGCTTATCTGTCTTCTTAGCACTGGTTTACATCAGGGGATTGACATGGGACTTCTCAGCTGAAGTACTGGTTATCCTTATAGTTTGCATCATGATGGGTGTGTTTGGCAGCTTCCGCACTACATTCCCTCTTTGGACATCTTTCGTGGCTTTCCTCCTCTATCCGTTCTCCCTGGCACTGGTATACGTTCTTGACTATGTTCTTGGGTGGTCATAGATTCGCGGTGACAACTAAATAATTAATCATTATGTGTGCTTCCTTCTTTACTTATCGGATTTGTTTTTTTTGGGTGATGAGTGTTTACATTTGAGTGAATATGCATCCGGATTAGTCATATTTGACTTTGAAAAATCATGGTAATTTTTCTATATATATATATAATATAATTATGATAATGTTGCTTTATATTCTTGTGGATCATATTATTATTCAAGTAGGAGTTCAGCTTATCTAGTTTTCTGTATGTGACTTTTGTGCTGTTATTCCAGATTATTGTACAGAGACAGTGAATTTTCACTCTCTTCTGGAATCTTAAAGGGTTATTTCCTAATTTGGTAGTGAAATTATGCAACCGCTTATGAACCAAACTTGGTTTTCTTAAATGTCAGCAAATTAAGAAATATCCCTTTGAAATTAGATTTTTTTAGGTGTTTTCAGCTCTAGTCGTTCCAAAAAAAAAAAAAATCTGAGTAAAAGCATAAACAAATTAAAACAATAGAAAAGAAACAAATAAAAAGAATCAGTATGAGTTGCACAAAAAAAAAAAAAAAAAGGAGGGGTCTGGTTTTGTTTATTTTTTGATTGGAGGGGTTAGTTGAATATAAAAGTATCTTCCTCACACTAATTAAATGTTTGCTATATTTTAATTTAAAAATTAATTTTTTAATTCGAACATGATTGTCCAAGCCGAAAGCATGCAATACTAATTAAATTATTAAAATTATATTTGTTAACATTTTTTTTTTAATAAAATCATCAACAATATTAAAATAAATAATTTATATGATAAGAGAGAAACATAAAAATTGAGAATGGTTATGCTGCTATTGAATGAATAAAATGTAGACGTCTAAATTATTTTAATATTATTCAACAATTAATATTTAATATTTTTATATAATCATCTATACAATTTAGATCTCGATTGACCGAGTCCTATGTTTGTTCAAACTCACACTAAGGCTTCATTTAGAAAGTAGGTTGATTTTTTAATTTTTTGATTTTTTTAACTATTTTAATTTGGAGTTAAAAAGCCTCGTTTGGAAAGAATTGTTGACTTTTTTAGTTTTTTTGTGAGAGAAAAAATATAATAATTATGAATTAAATATAATATTTTATCTTATTAAAATAAAAAATTTATTTTATTTTTTGTGATTATTTTAGCCAAAAAAAAGTTCAAAAGTCGGTTTCCCAAACGAAGCCTAAATTTAAAAAATATATTACTGAAATCCCAAAAATTGCAGCCCTATCACAAACTAACCAACCAGGGGCATCTTTCCCATCCAAGTGGACCATATCTGTCATCATTCATATGCTAGAATAATAATGAAGGTGAGATTTCCAGACCCCACAAAAACATGACAGACAAATTTATAATCAGATTCCCATAATCCCACATGCAAAAGTTTGTAACCAATCAAAGGTTGTCTGACTCAGTCTATCTACCAACCTAACAAATGAAACAAGAAAAACCCATTCAACCCAACTTCTCAAATTCCCTAACCAAACTTCCCAATGCATCAAAATTGTAACTCCCAAAACAAAACCAAGTCCAAGGCCACATCTCTCTCTATCCACCCTCTCACATGGCCAAAAATTGTTGTATCTTTCATGCTCAACCTTACATTACTCAATATGCAGATTCATATCTACTTTACCCATCAACTCTCAGATGAAAATTTGATCCTAACATGTTTGACAGAAACGACTAACTCGACTCAATCATTAGGCCACATACCTGTTGCCTAAGTCGTACAAAGAAAATCTCATAACTTTTTATTGCCGAAAGCTCAATTTTTTTAAGGCTTAATATATAAAATAAGGCTTCATTTTAATGTTTAATCCGAACTCAAAAAAATCTTGGGCCGTGCTGGCTTTAGCCGTTCTGAGAGGAATACAACTTGGCTTGCCAAAACATCATAGGAAATGGGCTATAAAAACCTTCTATAACTTGAGATTTAGGTCAACATTTTCTCCTACTTCACCACTGCAGCTGCCAACAGTGGTGGTTGCTTGGCTAATTTGTGCCTTTGCCGATGGAAAGAAGCTGTAGAAAGGAGGCTGCTGTTGGGTAGATCCACTAGGCCCTGGCCGGTGAATTGGGTTTCTGACACATCCCTGAAAATTTAGTGCAAGCGAAAACTATTAAATGATACCACTGGAATGAAACCAGGAATCATAAAAATGGATGATTGGCTTTTTATGAAACCAGGAATCATAAAAATGGATAATTGGCTTTTTTTTATGCCGACTTTAAAATTCATTTTGCTCTTAAATCACATATAAAAAACCTATGAAACTTTTCAGAAATGATCTATTAGGAATCTAGTCTCATACCCCATTGGTTTGGATAAAACAAGTTTAAGTAAAACTCCAAATTTCATAAAAATAGTGACAGTGGGTCAGAATCTGTCTGAGTTTGGGAAAAAAAAAGAGATATCTCTCTAATTTTAATTCAAATAGAGCTCATTTTATGTCACAATTCAGTTGACACATAGGACTACATATTGTAAAAATTCCCCAGCAGTTCACAAAAAACTCACTTGAAATGTCAGAGTTTCAAATTCTGGTAATTCTTGGACATGTTGGGTCAGATACACAGAAGGGTGCTTGTACTTTGAACTAGGATGTGGAAGCAGAGCTGTTGTAGGAGGGGCCAATGTGAGAAAATCTCCATTCAAATCCCCATTTTCTTTTGAAACTTTCTTTGGATTCAGCTCAGCCAAGACAGTTGAGCTCCAAGGGCATTCTCTGAAGAGGGTAATAATACAATGTATACATACAAGAATTACAGACTATAACTGCAAAATATAATAATGGTCTAATCATCAAAAGAAACCTGACCTGAAAATTGGGTTGATGGGTTCAACATTAACTGTGCTTCCATTGACACAAGAAACATATTGATCATTGAATCTGGTAATGGGAGGAAAATAAGTAGCAGGAAATTTGCAGGGGAAAGAGGGCCCTGGTGGATTGTCCAGAGAGAAGGGATATGGCCTCTTCATGCCAACCATCTACATTAACATTATAAATAAAGAAATAACTTTACATTAAAATATAGATGAAACAAATTCCACTAAAGAAAAGAAATAAACTGAAATATGTGAGAGCTCCAACATGAGGATAAAAAAATGTATGTGCAATTTAGTTCTCATTGGATGGGAACCTAACTTTTGGCATAATTTGTATAAAGTGATTGTCCTTCAAAATCTCGAGGATAGTAAACGTAGTTTAAACCTCAACATTGGAATAATTTCAGTTATTTTCATTCAAGAGAAAAAATAAAAAGTGAAACATACTGAAAAACCAATATGTAAGAGCCACATCTTCCAATGTCTTCCAGTCTTGGTTTTAATTCAAAAACATGGACTTGCTTTTGATTAGAAAAACCAAATCTACAAAGCTCTGTCCAAGAATACAGAATCTGATCATAAAAAATAAACAGAACCTGTTCAACTGAATCTCAACCAAGTGAAGAAACAAATACCATTAAATCTGAGAGGAGATAAGAAACAAGCTGAGAAAACTAAAAGCAAGTTGAGCAATACCTTCTCCTCCTCTGGCCACATAGGTGGTATGTAATTGTTGCCATAAAAGCTTTGGTTTGAAGGGGGCTCCATCTGATGATAACTCATTACAGATAGTGATGAAGTCTCTGATGAGACATTCACCTACAATTTTCAAACATTCAAATCTTCCTCAAATTCACAACAACAATTACAAGTCAAATTCCAAATCATCAAAACGCATTAACAATACATTGACAATAAATTTTCCCATTTTTTATAGTGTCAATTTAATCCAATTGATAAATCAGAAATTGGACATAAATAAATGACAAAAATGGTCCATTTAAAGGCAGAGTGGACAGTTTCAAATTGGAAGCCAATCTCTCAATCCCTTTGAGGAGAGTGAATAAACTATTTCGCCTCTTGATCTCACTCCAATTTCTAAAAGAGCTTTATTAATTGGACTACAATGACCAAATTAACACGAGGCAAATAACATGAATAACAGTGTAATTTGCTTTGAAAAAAACATGAACTAACTAACCATTGATGAAGAAGGTTGCTGCTGAAATTGCTGTGTCCTTTGCATCACATTTTGGGGAGGACAAATGGGGTTAGATTCATAGGGTAAATTCAAATTTGACATAAATGCAAATCTATGGTGATTCTCTCCTTCAAGATTGCAATCACCATTCCACAACTTAGGCCAATTACCCTCCCCTGGACCCGGAATCGTCGGCCACCCCATCATCTCCCCTCCACTCCCATTTGATGAAGGTTTTGAGAATGGAACAGAATTTGGATGCAGAACATCTATGCTAGGGATTGAAGAGTTGGGTCTAAAAATCGAATTCGGCGAAGCGAGATCAGATGGCGATGGGGGAGGCAAAGGGATCAAAGAGGGTGATGGGTTATGCCTAAAATTGGTAGCACATTGAACTGCTTGTATAGTAGCATCTTTCTTTTGTTGTTCCTCCAATCTGATCTTCTCAAGCTGGGCAACACCTAGTCCTCTTTGTGGGACTTTTTTTTGCTTCAATTTTTTTGAAGATCTACAACTGCTACCACCACCATTACTACCACCACTGCCACCACCACCACCACCTCCGCAGCCACCGCCACTGCTACTGTTGCTACACCTCTGGGTATGTTCTTCTTGAGCCATTCCTGGTCTCTGCTATCTACTTACAGACAATTAATCAAATGGGTTGCGTACAGAAACTGATCATCCAACAAATCAGCATAATTTTGGGATACCCAAAATCTAAAGACAGAAAATATGAGGGTTTTGGTGGGGAAGGAGAAGCCAGAAGCAAAATCTAGAGGGATCAAGAGAACCCAAATCAAGAGGAACCCCCATCGCCATCTGTAGATTACACAAAATCTCGCAGGTCATGGAGTCAAGATCGGCAAGTTATGTGGAAACAAGAGAAGGCCCACCATAATTCAGCAAAGATTGTGTACATACATACATATATATATATATATATATAGAGGGTGATCTGTGAGCATCGGATTTTTCTCAAACCCAGTTGTTTGTTTGTCGGAGAGATGGATCAGATGAATAAAAATACGAAGAAAACAAAACCCATTGCTCAAAATTCAAACTTGAATTCCAAATCTAAAACAACTATTTGAAAACTTTCCTGAATCTAGTTTCTCGCCCAAATCCTCGCTCCACTCCTTCTTTCCTTCCTAGTCCGACTCTCAAGAACTCTCTCTCTCTCTCTCTGAACACACATTAGGCCTTGGTCACCTCCACAACCACAAAGGCCACAGATACAGAGCACTCTCTCTATCTCTATATAAATACTGTGAGTGTGTGTGTGTGTTTTGGAGGACTATCTATAAAATTGAGGAAAGAGGCAGCATTGCCATGGTTGGTCATCTTTGCCTGTTTGTTGGGCATTTAAGGGCATCTCTCTCTCTCTCTCTCTCTCTCTCTCTCTCTCTCTGTGGTTTGTTTTGCAGCTTTTAGGACCCAATTGTGGAGCCCTCTGATGGTTACTGTATTCTGTTGCATGTAATTCTATGGTTTGAGCAATCTTACTCCAAAATATTTAGTAATTAATTTTAAATTATTTTATATATGATTTTTTTTTATTCGGCTCATGATTAAAAATTTAGAAAAAATTTTAGTTGAATAGTAAAAAAATAATTATATTTTTATGGTGTTAATATATATATATATATATATATATATTTTAAAATTATCTTACTTATTTATAATTCTTTAATTTTGTTAAGGAAAAGTTTGAACCATGTTTAGGCTTCGTTTGGGAAGCCATGGTTTGGGCTTTTTTGGCTATTTTAACCACAAAAAATAAAATAAACTATTTTAGCCATAACAAACAAAACATCACATCCAACCCATAATCATTACATTCTTTTCTCACAAAAAAATTGCTAAAATAGCCAAAAAAGTCAAAAAGCCAAAAAGTCAACCCACATCCCAAACGGAGGTTTAGTTGTCCGAGAAAGGGATATTTTGAGAAGTTGCAGCTTTAGCCAAAATTCGGTATAAAAAAGTCAATTATTATTTTTATATATTTTGACATGGCTTTTCATAAATGTTTAAAAGTTTTTAAAAAAATTAATTCTCAAAATGACTCTAAATTATTTAAGATTATAAGTGAATTATTTATGCAATAGTATTAAATTAAAGATGTGAGATATCTATGTTTGTTTTATGCATCTGGATGATGGTTTTAGTTGGTACAAATTAAATTTATGAAATTAGGTAAAAATTATAATCATATAAATGGTGATTTTATTAATTTTGTAAAACGTGAATAAACCCAATCTTGTAGTATTGGATTGTGAATCTCTACTCATTTATGAGTATGCTAATCCCATATTTTGGTATTAAAAATACCGTAGAATTCTTAGTCCAATGTATTTTACCAATCAAGCATGATTTGCGTGAATGAGATCCAATAAATTGCTAATCCAATCTCATCATTTTTGAAATCACATAAACATAATCTAAAGAGTGTTATTAGTAATAGTGCTATTCTTTTATAAAGGGTGGTGGCACATGTTAAGGTGCGGTCAAATTTGATTATGACTGATAATAATATTTAATAATATAAAATAAAGCGAGTTGGTTATGAAATAAATTAATAGTTTAATTATTATTTATAATCATTTTAGTTATGAGATAATTAAATTGCGGGAAGTGATTATAATCATTCACCTAAAGTAATCTTGATTATAAGGCAAAATCATGTAAAATTAATTATTTTATAACCAATTTCACCTTAAGTTATAACTAAATACACAACCTTATTTGTTTATTTTTTTATTTTTTTAAGAAGCTGTACAATAAAACTAATCATCTATAATTAATTAGCATCTGTTTCATATGTAAATGTGATGGTAGGATAATCTCTTAATAAGATGTATATTTGTCTATATGCATGCCCCAAGTTTCATTTTACTAAATAAAGGTAACAAATTGTCCATTTCATTGACCTATTTTTTATTACTCTAACCACCTGTGCGAAAGCTCCAAACTATGCCAACCAAACCAATGTATAAAAAAAAAAAATAAAAAAAAAATTACAATACCAGGAAAAGTCTTTAGGAAAATTTTTCATTCTTGGATTAGTTATATTATTTTATTGTATATTATACAATCACTTTTAACTTAATTTCATAATATTTATTTCATGATATGTAACATTACTCAAAAAAAATAAAGGGATCACTTTTCCCTTTATTCATTAAACTGTTGATAAGAAAAGTTTTAAGTCCCGTTTGTTTTCAGAGATAGAATGGAGGGGATTCATAGTGAGGGGATTATTAGTGGGGGGATTGATAGTGAAGGGATTAATAGTGATGAATTGTTAAATTATTTTTATATAAAATAATAAAACAAATAAAAAAATATAAAAAATTAAACATTAATATTTTTAAAAAAATTCCCAATATATAAAAAATAAAAAAATTTTTAATCCCCTCACTATTTTTCTAATACCATCTCTATCTCCTTCTTACCAATCCCCCTTCTAAGGGGACTACTAATACCAAGAAATTAATAGTCCCCGCCCTATCTCTCAAAACAAACATCCATTAGTAATACTAAGGGATTGGTAATCCCAATCCCCTCCCCTCTAATCCCAAACAAATGGAGCCTTAGATCAAGTGAACAAAGACAATTGAGAATTCCAATGCATTGACCCGATGATCAAAACTTAAGATTTAAGGGCATGTTTTCTCTAAAATTTTATATTCAAAATCTCTTAAACACATAATTTTATAAGATAATTCATACGGAATTCTGTTCTCAGAAAATGAAATTAAAGTTTATTGAGAGACCAAAGGGTGACTGCAAAAGCCATCAAAATCTTCCATTATGTTGTGGCATTGGATTTACCTTTCTAAATGGGACCCACCTTTGCCACAACAAACCATCTCTAACTTTTTCGGTAAACTAAAACAAACTTGTCTTCAAGAGGGCTTATAGCCACACTCTATTCATATGAGGAGGACAATGGAGCCAGCCTCCTCCAATGACACCAACAGTTTTATCATTTTTAAGATGTCAAAATTTTCTTTTACATAAAAAAAACAAAGATATGAAAGCCACCATCTAAATCTAAGTATATATCTATTCATAAGATTCTCTTTTACATAATTTCTTTTACTTCGTTTATTTATTCTGTTTCTAGCTTTGTTTGTCTGCATAACCTCTTTGGATTTCTTATAACCATTTGATCTTCATTAGATGGTTACCGAGGGGGAGATTTATGACCTGGTTTTAGCCGAGCTGGTTTGGGTCTCGATTAAAGTCTTTGCCCGAACAAAGTGAGCCCCATGATTGACCAGGGTTTTTGCCCGATTAAGTTAGGGATAGGGTCGCTAGCCTAGTCAAGAGATGTGTGTTTCACTAAGTTGGACGGGATTTGTCCTCAGAAGACCAGGCTTGTCCGAGTAGGAGCTCGTGGTGGATTGTAGAGCTTGGTTGAGCCCATGCTCGGGTTTGTCCGTTAGGAACGAGTAGTTAGCGCGGTCCTGAGGGAAAGTTATGGCGCCGTGCTAGGCACAGCTCAGTGAGAAAAGCTACGTGGCGTGATTGGATTGCGCGAAGGAGATTCCGCCGTCTGTACACGTCAATACCGTTAGGCAATTTCGCCATTTGATGCTTGGCAGTATTTACGCTTACACATGGAAGATGGTAAAAAGGGAACATATCCGCGCATCAGGTGGAGGGTAGACAGAGAGGAACGTGCATAAATTATATAAACGGTGTTGCGCCGCTATGCACAGGTCTAGAACATCTAGTTATCAGAGCTACCTACTCCTTTGTCTCTCTCTCTCTCTCTCTCTCTCTCTCTCTCTCTCTCTTTCATTTTTTCTCTCTAAGTGTGCTAACTTGACCGTCGGAGGGGTTTCTTGCAGCACACTGCTGGGTAGCTCACCGTCTTTGTGTTTTCAAGTCACTCGGAAAGAAGCGAAGCTTGGACACGAGGAGTATGGAAGGCGACGAATATTTGCTCTCCGTACAATTGGCACTATCTGTGGGAATCTTTGACAGACAGAACCTTGTCCTCCAAGCTTTTCCAACCATCTTTCATGGTGAACAATGATGACATTCCACTGTCCATCATTGACGGCATCACTTTGGAATCTGTTAGAAAAGAAATGGCCCTTTCGCTATCCCGACCATGCCGGGCCTGGAGACTTCCTCTCAAGGGCTCCCCAGAGACGCGCGAGACAAACGCACGAGGAGCACCGATCATTCACGAAGTCCTGAAGGACGCCGGCGACGATGAGAGTCGCACGGTTAGCGCTTGGAGCACAAACTGAAGGACCAAGACGCCATCATTCATAGGATGACAGTTGAGATGGAGGCGTTGAAGCGACAAGTCAAGGAGAAGGGTGCTGCTGAAGTGGGAAACCACAGTGAGCGCACCCAACCCCATCGCTCAGGTAGCCAGAACCAAAGACGGGTGCCCTCTCTCTCTATCATCAGAAGCTACGGGGTTGGTGATTCTGATTTGCCAGTAGAGAAGTCTTGCGCACGAGATAGTAGCTACCATTCCTCACGTCTGTCGACGATGTCGAGACATTCTTACTCTGCTCATTCGGAGGACTTGAGGGACGTCTTGGAAGAACGAACACGCCGGTGGGAAGCATAAAGCATGTTGACATTACAGGGACTATCCTACAGAGGTTGCATTAGCGAAGAAGCCGTAATGTCGCCGCCACGCCTAACTGCACACGTGACATTGGATAGGGACTTGGCAAGGCTGAGCGCTACCTCTTTCTCCCTTGAGATAGAAACCACACCGCTCCTTGTGGGCTTTTATCAGCCCAAGTTTACACTCTATGATGGAAAAACCAATTCGTACATATATGTGAGCCACTTCCGGCAGGTTATGGCTGGCTACAGGAAAAACGACGCACTTATGTGCCTTATTTTCCCCTCAAGTTTGGGTGAGTTGGGCCTGAAATGGTTCGAGAGGCTACCGGAGGAAAGTATCGAAAGGTAGCAGCAGCTGGTGGAGGCGTTCGTGACCCAATTCAAAACCAACACCAAAATGCCCAAAGAGGTCAACCACCTTCTGAGCGCCAAGATGAAACTCACTAAAGGCGTACAACGCCAAGTATTGGGAAACCTTCAATGAAATTCTTGATTGCTCGACCAACTTGACAGTCACCCAATATAAGTGTAGTCTCCTAGTCGGACATAGACTGCGAGACTTGCTCGCCATGAGTCAGCCAACAACCGTGGAACAGCTAATGCAACGTATCAACGAGCACATCCGAGTTGAGGATGATGCAACCACGGCTACCGTGAAGGCGAATCCGATAGCAGCGGACAAAAGGGTGGCCGAAAAGGTTCACGCGGTCGGACAAGAGGCAAACCGTCTGCATAACCTCGAAAGAGAACAAGGCCGCGACGATAATCATAATAATCGGGGTAAGGGTCGTCATAACGACCGAGTTGATTACCCCCGTGATGCCACAAAAGATGCAAAGAGCAAGTTGAACGCTCGAATAGGCATCACTACGGTTTTCAAGATCCCCATCTACCGCATCCTTAGCGAGATCTGTGACGAGGTATACGTCCGGTGGCCAGCTAAGTTGGGTAATGCCCAAAGGGGCTTCAACCCAAGGTACCGCTACACCTACTATGATAAGCGCGGGTACCGTACAGAAGATTGTGTCCCATTGAAGCAACATCTAGAGGAGTTAGTGACCGCTGGCCACCTTGATCGCTACATTGATGGCGGCGTCAAGGCCGCGCCCCACGCTCAAGTTGAGCCAAACGGCTTGGCCGCTTTAGAAGCAACCCCCCAAGGTGTAATCAACGTGATCCAAGGGATCGTCGAGCGAGCGCGGATATTCGAGCTCCGAGGAATGATCAAGAAATCAGAGCATATGTGGGAAGTTCTGTCAGTCCAACTGCCGTCAAGAAGGACAAAATCGAGGTGAAATATGTACTCAACTTTTCTAGCCAAGATCTTGAACGCATTCAAATGCCGCACAATGATGCGTTGGTGGTCACGCTTCGCATGAAGGACTTTGACATTAGGCGCATTTTGATTGACCAGGGCAGCTTAGTTAAAATAATGTATTATGACGCCTTCAAGCAACTCAAGCTAAACAACAAGGACTTGGCCCCAGCGACCTCACCGTTTTAATTCGCTGCCAAAGTGGCTGGTAGGAAAGATCATCTTACCGGTTAAAACAGGGTCCGTTGTCAAGCAAGTAAAATTTTGGATGTTGAAGGTGTCCTTCACGTATAACTTGATCCTAGGTAGAGGATGGCGTTATGTCATGCAAGCGGTGACATCTACTTACCACTAACTCATGAGGTTCCCCTTTGCTACCGGGATGATTGAAGAAGTTTGGGGCAATCAAGTCATGGCCAAGTAGTGAATTGTGGTCGTAAAAGGAAGTCGAGCTGTCAAAGGCTTCGTGCAAATGATCGAAGGACCGGAAGATCAAAGCGTCTTGGACAATGTGGGTACCAGAGCCGAAGAGAAGGCTGTCGAAGACTTGGAGGAGGTAAGGATCGACGAGGCTGATCCCGAGAAGTTCTTCTTTCTGGGATCAACCCTGACCACCCAAGAATTACCAGAGATGGTAAATTTTTTGGTGGCAAACATTGAAGTGTTTGCATGGATGCTTTACGACATATCCGGCGTCGGTCCAAACTTCATTTACGGCCAACTCAATGTTTTCCCTGTGCCCGACTAGTCATCCAATGAACACGGAGGTCGGCGCTTCATTACGCTGAGGTGGTGGCTGAGGAGGTGAAGAATTTGTTAGAAGCTAGAACGATCCGGGAGGTGCACTACCCGCGATGGGTCTCTAACATTGTTGTTATGCCAAAAAAGAATGGGAAATGACGAGTTTATGTCAACTACAAGACGGTTAACTGAGCTTGCCCCAAAGACAGCTTCCCTCTACCTCGAATCGATCTACTAGTAGACCTCATAGCTGGGCATAGAAGGCTGAGTTTCCTGGACGCTTACCGCGGCTACTGTCAGATTGCTATGCACGAGCTCGATCAAGAAGTTACTTCTTTCATGACCCCAAGAGGGTTGTTCTGTTATAGAGTTATGCTCTTCGAGTTAAATAACGTCGGAGTGACCTTTTAGAGGATGGTTACCAAGATGTTCGCTCCCTTTGCTTGGTTGGACGATAGAAGCATATATCAACGACATGATCGTGAAGAGCAAATGTGAGACCGACCACTCAACCGATCTGACAGAGATGTTCGCCATCCTCAAATGACACAAGTTGCATCTGTGACACGCCCCAAATTTTTTTTTTTTTTTTGAAATATCAAGGGAAATTAAATAAACAAAATGGCTTAATAAACTAAAAAGTTGACATCTTAATAGGACATTCCAGCTCTCGTACATAACCAAAGATTCAAATAATATTAAATAAAAACTTAAGATTATCCAAATACAACATCAAATGAAATTATAAGGTCCTTAATAGCTAATTTATAAGATAATAAAGTTATTCGACTTTAGTCATGATTTCAAGTCAGCCAATACTCTACGTTAGCGTCAACTCCATTTCAGCTTCAATTATTTCCTCGCCAAAACCTGGCATAAAACGCCAGGGCAACAAAAATATATGCCATGAGTTTTGCAACACAGTAAGAAAACATAACCAACCTATCATTCTTTTTAAGAGAAAAATAATGAGATTATAAACACGAGATAATAATATAATTGTAAACATGAATTACAACCATTAAAATAATTTCAATAATTTTAATAAATTAGGTGACACTCGAAATCTCATCAAAGAGATTGAACTTACCAACCACTAAGCATGGCAACGGTTAATTTGAAACCCTCCCTTGGTCAAATATTTTAGTGTTACCAACCGTAACTACCAGGGATGCCTACGTCCGGAGTTATATACCCAAGTAGTAGCATCCGTGGTCTGCCCCAAGGAAACGGTCTGCCAGGGGTACGTAACCTCCCTGTGTGCCACCGGCACATCCACCCTTATTCCAAAACCAAATACCGAAAAGGGTTCAAATAAGTCCTGTGCCATCTTAGAGTTTTGCAACACAATTTACGTGAGAATTCTCAAAACCAGGGCTCACCCTGAACAACCGGTATTAACCGTCAACCCTTAATTTCGTACACTCTTTAAAACCAAGACTCACTCTGAGCAACTGGTATTGACCGTCAATTGTTAACTTCGTATATGCCGTTAATCATTTCAGTTAATTTTGATATTACTCACAAATAATTCCAATTTTTAATCATAATTGATGTTACACCAACTCATTAAAATTCCCAACATAAAATATTACACATGTCACACAATAATAAACAAATGTACAGCATTTAAATAAACAATTTATTTAAACCATGGTATGAAATAATAATTTAGATACAGAGAAAATAAACCAAAGTAACACACATGCATGGATTTTTAATTTACAAGATTAGACTGCCACAATATTAAATAACCACAATACACCCATACATGGATTACTAATTTACTATATTTGATGAATTGGACCAACACAATAACTGATTTTTATCCGAGTATATAATTGAAGTCATGATCTTAAACTTGTCTAGAAATTTTCAAGTTATACCTTAGGTAATAAAAATTATAAATAAATTATTCATACGGTTCTAAAATTTGTGAAAATGTACAGAATATTCAATAAAAATGTTTGGGTCATTTTTCAGAAATAAATTCCCAAAAATAAGTTATAAATAATTCTGTAAAATTCCCAGAAATTTTATGACACAGATTTATCACATTTCCTTAAATTAATTCCATACTTAAATTTTATAAATAAATTCTATGATCTAAAAATTTATTATGAAACTAGATTTCTCAAATTTCATTTTTTGCTTAGAAATTATCAGATTTGGTTTAATATAAAATTTTTAATGATTTTTCAAACACATAACAAAATTTGTCTATAGCTCCATATTTGGTTAAAAATCTGTATAAATTCATACAAAACTCAATAATTGTTGAAAAATTTTGTGGATGAACTAGACATCATTATCAACAACTTTGTAGAAGAAATCATCTTCAAATTTTGAGTATAAAATTGTCTAAAAATTAGTACAACTTTCTGGCAGATTTAAAGGGCCAAATAACATCTTCAATAATCTTTTTAATGGCATAAACTACACATGCAAGTCCAAATTTGATGTACCATCATAAATTTTCATAAAATTATAAATAAAATTTTATCTACAAGTTTAGACATTTTATCATATGTATATAATTTGAAAATTTCAAATATATAAAAAATGAGAGGGTTGAGAGGGTTTTCTTACTATGTTAGGTTGCTAGCGATTTATCGTCCGAATTTGATTTATGATTCTGATTGTAAGATATGACCGTCTTGGCTCCATGATCATCTTGCTGAAATTTCACATTAATCGGACACGATCTCACCGTTGATCTTTCATTGGATTCTCTTAGAACGTTTAGTTGTTGATCATCATCTTAGACTTAGAATTTGAAAGATCTAACCCCAAAAATGGATTCTACACGTCGAAAAACCTAAGGGTGGTCATCCCCAAAGTCATAGGACCACTCGATTAACCTAAAGGTACTAGGATGCACCGCAGCACCAAGGGCCGAGAAACGTTGGATAAAATTCAATTCATCTTCTCCCACAGCCGTAGCATGCACGAACAGAAGACCCAGAATTTTAGTTTCAATGTCACCAGTTCAAATGCTTGTATCTTCTTCATCGTAACTCCGTTTTATCTTATTTTTCTGTCATTGGATTCACCTCACGGCCTAGTTTTTGGTTCACTACTCACACGCCTCGTTCCGTCTCTTTTTGCATGCCGTCGGATCTCCAAATTTTGACGAAAAAAATAAGATTATTTTCCTACCGTCTCGGACATTTTTTTCGAACCATCTTTCAGACCCCATAACTTTCTTAATTCTTAACGGTTTTACTTCATTCTTTCGCCAATCTCTTCAACTTACTTCGTACTTCATCTTACATGGCCTATTTGTCTCACTTCTTCCCGGAATGGATGGTTTTGGCATGCTGAAAGTAAGCCGAAAACCAACTTTTAAACTTCAAAATAAACTTCTCTAACTTTGCTTCTTTCTCCTCCATCTTCCTTCTTCTTCTCTTTCTTCACCTACAACACTTTGTGAATGGTGGTTCTAGATGATAATAGAAATAGGTGATGGTGGTGGTGGCGGTCCGACGGTGCGCCAATGGTGGTGAAGTTCGCGGGTTGGCGATAGTGTGGGTTAAAGCCGTGACTATGGAGGTCGGGAGGAGGAGTAAGAATAGAGATAAAGAAGAAGAAATAGTTTTGAGAATGAGAGGTGTAGAGAAAGAGAGATGAAACGGATAGAGAGAAAGCTATGAAATTGGAAGAGAAGCAAAATGAGGAAGAGTAAAAGATGATCAAAGAAAATGAAAAGAAATAAAAAAAAAAAAGAAATTGAACACAGCATGTTCACCACGTTTCTTTTGTTATAGGAAATGATTGCACGTGGAATGTGGGATGTGAGAAAACATGGGGAGCAAGCCCATGGTTTCTGATTGGATTTTAGTGCAGAAAATATTAGGTTTCTGTGTAATTTGATTACAAAAAAAATATAGAGAAAAATATAATAAAAATATCATACGGCTCAGAAATTAATATTGAGTAATAATATAAAGTCAAAAATATTTTATTTTATTTTGTTTTGAACACATTTTCAGTATAAAAATATACAGAATATTAAATTCAAAATATTGTGAATAATTATTTAAGAAAATTAAAAATATATATATTATTTTTATTATATAAAAATACGGGGTTTCACAATCTATCCCCCTTAAAAAAAATTTCGTTCTCGAAATTTAAGTTGTTCTTGGTTTTGAAAAGTTGTGGGTAATAAATGGGCGAACTCTACTATTATGTTATTAGTTTCCAGTCTTAACTCGTTCACATCCTCTCTCATCTTCGATTCAATGCTTTTGCCTCATGTTTAGGTCCTCTGGCACACATGGTTGTATCAAGATCTTGTGATTCGCAAAACTTTCAAACTACTCATCATAATGACCCCATTGCTTCAATGTGAAGCCCTCTGCTCGAGAAAACATTCGCATACTTGCTAAGGATTAGTCTTGTTGACTGTCTTGTAGGTTGCTGGTGTCATTCGTCAACTCGTTGTGGTCAGAAGGCTAGTCTATCCTCCTTAAACAATTACAGCGTTCTATCGAATGCATAAGTCATTTCCTTCTTCTGGTGGCCACTAATTGCGGCTTAGTGTATGGACAATCAATCTGTGTCCAAGATGATGTCGGTGTCGAACATCTTCATGTCTCAAGGTTCGAGAATTCAAGTATGCCAACAATTCGTAAGGGTATGCATACCAATTTTAGTGATCTTACACACGTGACAAATGTGAAGGAATATGATGAAAACATATAAGAGTTTTAAGATTGGTTTGATAGAAATTTACATCGTGTAGGTTTTAATTACAAATGAGTCACACCAAAAGAGTTCTAACTGGTAACTCTAAGCCCAAGGTTGGTACAAAAGTAATAAAGACAGCAGAATGCAAAGTGGCTATAACAACAATATCAATTAACATAAGGATCAAGTGGAATACGGATGAACAATACAATAGAATGAATGACATCATAGGTTTGGACTTTCATGTGATCTAGATCATGGAGGAAGTGACTAAACTAGATATCTAACCTAAGACTACGTTGGCCCTACGTGTGTCAAAATAAATATCCAAGATTTGTTATTGAGTAAAGAGATTGCGACTGTTTACAAAATTCTAGTACTGGATAGGATAATCAAGGCTAAAAGGTTGTCAATTTAACAATGGTGGAATTGGAAAAAAAATGGTAATGACTTATTCTTGAAGATGAACAACATCAAGCAAAGGGTATATATATGAATAGGAAAATGACAATCAACATAAAACTCGTAAGGATAATAGTGACCCTCCCTTATATATATATATATATATATAAGTATATATATCTAATGTGCAATCCTTCGCGTTCAGGATTAAACCCACTCTCCTACGTAGGTGATCGTTAAATCGTTTGGAGTTGGAACACATAACGCAATGATTATGAATCTGAAACATGTTCTCCCGAGTCAATGTTATTATGCCGAAAATTCGAATAACGTCCTAAGGTTGGCGAAGAAAAGTTCACTTTTGATATCTTTTAATTAGCAAAACAGATAGTATTATCATAATATAACCTAGTCAGGGCAAAGTTATTTCTAACCGTAGGCCGAAACACGTGGGTAATGTAGATCACATACATCTATTCTCTTAAGCGTGACGCTTAACTCAAATTCGGATTAATCCTCTTCAAATAATCCTTAAGGATTCTATACTAATGCTCTCGGGTGCGAAAAAGTTGGAGTGACTACACCAATCATCACTTTTACAACAGACTCCTCAAAACTTTTAATTTAATTTAATTTTATTATTATTATTATTATTATTATTATTATTATTATTATTATTATTATTATTATTTATTTATTTTTTTGTAAGGAAAACTTGAACCAATAGTCTTAGATCATCTAGAGTCGCAGACAAGTTAAATGCAAACTTGAGACTCCTAGTTCACATGATTTGCATACGAGATCTACTCGAGTTTGACCTTCTAGCAATGAAGCTACACTCGTAGGTATTTCTAATCGTTCAAGCTCTAATCCCAAGATTCACACTATTATAGTAGAGAAGAAAGAGTATGACGTGGCTACGACAACAGCATAACTAGCATAAGAATTCAAATGGAATTTGAACAGACGGTACAATCAGATGACATGATGGTTTTGAACTTTTAATAGGGTTAAGATTATGGAGCTGGTGACCAAACTAGATATTTGAATTGAAATTGTGTTTGGCCATACACATTTCAAACCAAACACCTAAGATTCTTCACCCTGTAAGGATTGAAAGAGTGCAACCAGATTTCAAGAGAACAACATACAAGATACAATAAACATGGGTCAAAAATTTCCAATTGATCATCTTAAGGCAATACTTTGTCGAATTGGAAAGGTTTAATGAAGATAAAGAAGTGATGATTTTACATCCGACAAATTTGGCGTCAAGCTAGTTAGGATCAAACAATGATAGTTACTATGATTAGCATAAAGCTCTCATAAACTATGAGTTACATAATTCTATTCCTTCTAATACATGATACTACTCCTCAATTGAGGTTAAACCTCTTCCCACCGTCCTTAGGTATTCTAACCTAGAGCTCTGATACCATGTTGACACGCCTCAATTTTTTTTTTTTTTTTTTGAAATATCAAGGGAAATTAAATAAACAAAATGACTTAATAAACTAAAAAGTTGACATCTTGATAGGACATTCCAGCTCTCGTACATAACCAAAGATTCAAATAATATTAAATAAAAACTTAAGATTATCCAAATACAACATCAAATGAAATTATAAGGTCCTTAATAGCTAATTTATAAGATAATAAAGTTATTCGACTTTAGTCATGATTTCAAGTTAGCCAAGGCTCTACATTAGCGTCAACTCCATTTCAGCTTCAATTATTTCCTCGCCAAAACCTGGCATAAAACGCCAGGGCAACAAAAATATATGCCATGAATTTTGCAACATAGTAAGAAAACATAACCAACCTACCATTATTTTTAAGAGAAAAATAATGAGATTATAAACACGAGATAATAATATAATTGTAAACATGAATTACAACCATTAAAATAATTTCAATAATTTTAATAAATTAGGTGACACTCGAAATCTCATCAAAGAGATTGAACTTACCAACCACTAAGCATGGCAACGGTTAATTTGAAACCCTCCCTTGGTCAAATATTTTAGTGTTACCAACCGTAACTACCAGGGATGCCTACGTCCGGAGTTATATACCCAAGTAGTAGCATCCGTGGTCTGCCCCAAGGAAACGGTCTGCCAGGGGTACGTAACCTCCCTGTGTGCCACCGGCACATCCACCCTTATTCCAAAACCAAATACCGAAAAGGGTTCAAATAAGTCCTGTGCCATCTTAGAGTTTTGCAACACAATTTACGTGAGAATTCTCAAAACCAGGGCTCACCCTGAACAACCGGTATTAACCGTCAACCCTTAATTTCGTACACTCTTTAAAACCAAGACTCACTCTGAGCAACTGGTATTGACCGTCAATTGTTAACTTCGTATATGCCGTTAATCATTTCAGTTAATTTTGATATTACTCACAAATAATTCCAATTTTTAATCATAATTGATGTTACACCAACTCATTAAAATTCCCAACATAAAATATTACACATGTCACACAATAATAAACAAATGTACAGCATTTAAATAAACAATTTATTTAAACCATGGTATGAAATAATAATTTAGATACAGAGAAAATAAACCAAAGTAACACACATGCATGGATTTTTAATTTACAAGATTAGACTGCCACAATATTAAATAACCACAATACACCCATACATGGATTACTAATTTACTATATTTGATGAATTGGACCAACACAATAACTGATTTTTATCCGAGTATATAATTGAAGTCATGATCTTAAACTTGTCTAGAAATTTTCAAGTTATACCTTAGGTAATAAAAATTATAAATAAATTATTCATACGGTTCTAAAATTTGTGAAAATGTACAGAATATTCAATAAAAATGTTTGGGTCATTTTTCAGAAATAAATTCCCAAAAATAAGTTATAAATAATTCTGTAAAATTCCCAGAAATTTTATGACACAGATTTATCACATTTCCTTAAATTAATTCCATACTTAAATTTTATAAATAAATTCCATGATCTAAAAATTTATTATGAAACTAGATTTTTCAAATTTCATTTTTTGCTTAGAAATTATCAGATTTGGTTTAATATAAAATTTTTAATGATTTTTCAAACACATAACAAAATTTGTCTATAGCTCCATATTTGGTTAAAAATCTGTATAAATTCATAAAAAACTCAATAATTGTTGAAACATTTTGTGGATGAACTAGACATCATTATCAACAACTTTGTAGAAGAAATCATCTTCAAATTTTGATTATAAAATTGTCTAAAAATTAGTACAACTTTCTGGCAGATTTAAAGGGCCAAATAACATCTTCAATAATCTTTTTAATGGCATAAACTACCCATGCAAGTCCAAATTTGATGTACCATCATAAATTTTCATAAAATTATAAATAAAATTTTATCTACAAGTTTAGACATTTTATCATATGTATATAATTTGAAAATTTCAAATATATAAAAAATGAGAGGGTTGAGAGGGTTTTCTTACTATGTTAGGTTGCTAGCGATTTATCGTCCGAATTTGATTTATGATTCTGATCGTAAGATATGACCGTCTTGGCTCCATGATCATCTTGCTGAAATTTCACATTAATTGGACACGATCTCACCGTTGATCTTTCATTGGATTCTCTTAGAACCTTTAGTTGTTGATCATCATCTTAGACTTAGAATTTGAAAGATCTAACCCCAAAAATGGATTCTACACGTCGAAAAACCTAAGGGTGGTCATCCCCAAAGTCATAGGACCACTCGATTAACCTAAAAGTACTAGGATACGCCGCAGCACCAAGGGCCGAGAAACGCTGGATAAAATTCAATTCATCTTCTCCAACAGCCGTAGCATGCACGAACAGAAGACCCAGAATTTTAGTTTCAATGTCACCAGTTCAAATGCTTGTATTTTCTTCATTGTAACTCCGTTTTATCTTATTTTTCTGTCATTGGATTCACCTCACGGCCTAGTTTTTGGTTCACTACTCACGCGCCTCGTTCCGTCTCTTTTTGCATGCCGTCGGATCTCCAAATTTTGACGAAAAAAATAAGATTATTTTCCTACCGTCTCGGACATTTTTTTCGAACCATCTTTCGGACCCCATAACTTTCTTAATTCTTAACGGTTTTACTTCATTCTTTCGCCAATCTCTTCAACTTACTTCGTACTTCATCTTACATGGCCTATTTGTCTCACTTCTTCCCAGAATGGATGGTTTTGGCATGCCGAAAGTAAGACGAAAACCAACTTTTGAACTTCAAAATAAACTTCTCTAACTTTGCTTCTTTCTCCTCCATCTTCCTTCTTCTTCTCTTTCTTCACCTACAACACTTTGTAAATGGTGGTTCTAGATGATAATAGAAATAGGTGATGGTGGTGGTGGCGGTCCGACGGTGCGCCAATGGTGGTGAAGTTCGCGGGTTGGCGATAGTGTGGGTTAAAGCCGTGACTATGGAGGTCGGGAGGAGGAGTAAGAATAGAGATAAAGAAGAAGAAATAGTTTTGAGAATGAGAGGTGTAGAGAAAGAGAGATGAAACGGATAGAGAGAAAGCTATGAAATTGGAAGAGAAGCAAAATGAGGAAGAGTAAAAGATTATCAAAGAAAATGAAAAGAAATAAAAAAAAAAAGAAATTGAACACAGCATGTTCACCACGTTTTTTTTGTTATAGGAAATGATTGCACGTGGAAGGTGGGATGTGAGAAAACATGGGGAGCAAGCCCATAGTTTCTGATTGGATTTTAGTGCAGAAAATATTAGGTTTCAGTGTAATTTGATTACAAAAAAAATATAGAGAAAAATATAATAAAAATATCATACGGCTCAGAAATTAATATTGAGTAATAATATAAAGTCAAAAATATTTTATTTTATTTTGTTTTGAATAAATTTTCAGTATAAAAATATATAGAATATTAAATTCAAAATATTATAAATAATTATTTAAGAAAATTAAAAATATATATATTATTTTTATTATATAAAAATACGGGGTTTCACAATCTGAACGCATCAAAGTGTGCCTTCGACGTGGAGTCAGGGAAATTCTTGGGTTTTTTGGTCACCAACCGCGAAATTGAGGCGGAGTCGAGATACTTGTTGCTCGAGAAACTCGTCTTAGCACTAATGATCGCCTCCAAGAAGTTGGCACATTACTGTCATGAGCATACGCTCGTAGTACTGACCGAGTTTCCATTGAAAGCCTTGTTTGAGCGAGCAGACTTTTTTGGTCGGATCTTGAAATAGGCAGTCGAGTTGGGGTAATTTGACATCAAGTTTTAGCCCAGAACTGTAATCAAGATCCAAACATTGGCCGACTTCGTTGCGGAGTTTTCACTTGGAACTCACCCAGTTTGCCCGATGGACCTTACTGACTCAATCGGGCTGAGAGGGGTGGGCATCGCGGAAATTGCACAGCCAACTCCTATTCCGATCTAAGTCAACCTTCATAACGAGCCAAGTATAGAGGGCGGCGTAGAATTTGCTCGCTAGAGCACAAATCCATCACTCGAAGGATAATCGCAACTTAGCAATGTGCTGATGGATTTGGAAATAATAGAACAACCTGTTAGATCCAGCACCGCATCGCCAGGGGGGATGAAGTCATGCAAGTTGCAATCATCAACGGCGCACTTGATGCGGAAATAGCCGAGCAGCCTTGCAACTCAGAACACTTGATCCTTCAAAAGTCCCAAGACCTCGCAGAATGTTGAAAGCTTTTTATCGGTGAAATGTGGAAACTTTTTGTCGATGGTGCTTCAAATAGACATGGAGTCGGTCTGGGCGTAATTTTGATCTTACCAAACGGACTGACCATCGAACATTCCATCGCACTTGGGTTCTCCGCATCCAACAATGGGGTTGAGTATGAAACATTGCTAACTGGACTAAAAAGCACACTCCGAGTGCAAGCATCCGAGCTAATGGTCTACAGCGACTCCCAACTCGTTGTAAACCAAGTGTCTAGGATATATGAAGCCAAAGATGACAGAATGGCCAAATACCAAACTCTGGTGAGAGAGCAGATCAAAAAGTTTTAAACTATACGAGTTCAAAAAATCAGTGGAGAAAACAATAGCCGGGTAGATGAATTGGCTAGTTTGGCTTCCATGGCCGACAAATCGACCCCCAGCCCTCTCCTAATTAAATTCCTCCTTAGACCTAGTATAGAAGACTCAGAGAAGGCAGAAGTTCTCTGCACTAAGCTAGGTCCTTCTTGGATGGACCCCATTATCCTTTTTCCTGAAAGAAAGATTCCAACCGATCGACAAGAAAGAGGCATATAAAGTCCGGGTGAAGTCTGAGTAGTTTTGGCTCTCTCTATCTGGTGATCTGTATAAGAAGTCCTTCACTGGCCTATTCTTGAAGTGCGTCCATCCGATCAAAGTCGACGCCTTTTTGTTTAAAGTCCATGAAGGAATGTGTGGAAGCCACATTGGGAGACAATCCCTGGCCTACCGTGCTATTTCACAGGGGTATTGGTGGCCATGCATGTAAGCCAATGCACAGAAGTATGTGAGAAAATGTGAGAAATGCCAAAAGTTCGCTCATCAAATTCATCAGTCGACAAGATAACTCCTCCCTCTTACAAGCCCTTGGCCATTCGCAATGTGGGACAAGACCACTCCCAACCGTGCCAGGCAACCGCAAGTTCTTTATAGTGACGACAGACTACTTCACTAAATGGGTTAAAGCCGAGCCCCTAACAACAATCAAAGAAAAGGATATAAAGAAGTTTGTCTGGCAAAACATGATAACACGGTTTGGAGTCCCCAAGGCTTTGACCTCCAACAATGGTACCCAATTTGATAGAAGGTTGTTCAGAGGATTCTATGAGGAGCTGAAGATATAATTCTACAACTCAACACCGGTCTATCCTCAATGGAACAACCAAGCTGAAGCGTCAAACAAGACCATTTTGGATGGGCTGAAGAAAAGACTGGAGAAAGCCAAAGGAAAATGGACCGAGGAGCTTCCGAATGTCCTCTGGGCCTACTGAACCACTCCGAGATGCTCAACTGGAGAGACGCTTTTTGCTTTGGCATATGGCATGGAGGTGGTCATCTCGGTGGAGATCGGCACGCCTACCATCTACAGCGAAAACTTTGAGCCAGACTTAAACGTAGAAGCCATCGCCTTAGAGTTGAATCTTGTAGAAAAACGCCGAGAAAAGGCATCGATCCATGTCACAGCATACCAATAAGAATTGTTCAAAAAGTATAATAAACGATTCACCCCAGACAATTCAAGGTTAAGGATTGGGTCCTAAGGAAGGTGATGGGCAACACCCTACTGCTGGGCGAAGGAAAGCTAGGGGTAAATTGGGAAGGGCCTGACAAGATAATCGGTCTGACAGACAAAGGTGCATACCATCCAGAGGACTTGGACGACAAAACCATACCTTGGCCTTGGAACGCGGCTAACTTGAAATTATATTATTTTTTATTTGAACTTTTAATGTAATTTTCGTGGAGGGTGGCATACCCCTCCATTTTCCGATGTAATTCTTTCAGTCACCTTGAGAATTTGTGAAATTTGTACATAATGAAAATGAATTACTTTCCTTAGCAAATTGTTGTGTTGATGGATTACGATGCACAAGGAGTAATTAGCTCACAGCCGAGATGATTTTGCTCGCCTAAAAGAGTTGATGAATTGTTCAACTCTAGACTTTTCGCCAAGATGATTTTGCTCGGCTAAGAGAGTTAATGAATTGCTTAACTCTAGACTTTTAGCTGAGATAAATTTTCCTGACTAAAAGAGTTGATGAATTGTTCAACTCTAAACTTTTAGCCGAGATGATTTTGCCCGGCTGAAAGAGTTGATGAATTATTCAACTCAAGACTTCTAACCGAGATGATTTTGTTTGGCTAAAAGAGTTAATGAATTGTTCAACTTAAGACTTTTAGCCGAAATGATTTTACCCGGCTAAAAGAGTTGATGAATTGTTCAACTCTAAACTTTTAGCTGATAAGATTTTGCCCAGCTAAAAAAGTTGATGAATTGTTCAACTCTAAACTTTTAGCCGAGATGATTTTGCCTGGCTGAAAGAGTTGATGAATTGTTCAACTCAAGACTTCTGGCAGAGATGATTTTGCTCGGCTAAAAGAGTTGATAAATTGTTCAACTCAAGACATTTAACCTAGATGATTTTGCAAGGCTAAAAGAGTGGATGAATTGCCCAACTCTAGATTTATAGCCAAGAAGATTTTGCCCGGCTAAAAGAGTTAATAAATTGTCCAACTCATGACTTTTAGCTGAGATGATTTTGCCCGGCTAAAAGGGTTGATGAATTGTTCAACTCTAGACTTTTAGCTGAGATGATTTTGCCCGGCTGAAGTGGTCGGTGCTTTGTTCAATAATACTGCACGATAGCAAGAAGGAGACACATTGCAAAGTTATAAGTGACAAAAGAGTTGTAAAAATTTTCATTGATAGAAACTGCGAGTACAAAGTAGGGGTTAGTAGCCTAGTTACAAAAGGTTTGAAAGAAAAAAAAGAGAGAATACAAAGCCAAACTAGGGGAGAGGAGAGAGATCAGCAAAGGCATCTCCAGCTCCGACGGTAGTTTTATCTAGATCAACCACGGTGGCCGTATCACCATGCTTTTTTTGGTCAACCTCATTTTGATCACCGTCTTCCTCGGCCTCTTCCTCTGCCTCTGTCTTGGCTTCTGTCTCTGCCTTTTCTTACAAAGAGTTGCAGACATTGTTAGCATAAGGCACCATGTAGACCGGTAGAAAGGCGGGGGGAGGAAAGGCAAACACCTCGGTTTCAAGTCCTTGGCCAAGTTTCTCACAAGATGCCTTCCAACCAGACTTGAAGAAGATGTCCTTGGTGGCCTCAACTTGTTTGATGTAATTGTCTTTAGCCTCTTTGAAATCGTGGTCTTTCGCGTTATCCACGATTTTGCCCTGCGCCTTCTTTAACTCCTCCAGCTCGGCATAGAGAGCGTCACTTTCTTACTCGGCGCTACTGAACTGGCCGAACAGCTTGGCGTTATCTGTGTTAGCAATCTCCAAGGAGGACTTTGATCGTCCTAACTCGGTCACTAGGTGTTTGGCCACATTAGAAATGTTGGTCAACTTCTACCGGAGCCTATGAATGCGGTCCATGACGAGATGAGTCTTCTAAATCACCTGCAAATGAATAAGAGTTAGACCGGGCTAGTAATCCAACTGAACCGATAGTAAAAAAAAATTGAAGCTCCTTACTGCGGACTTCACAAGCCGGGTGTCAAGAACATAATCACTCCTGGTTACGTCGCTCGGCAAAAGCAATGCTTTTAACAAATCATAAGCCAGGAGATGCTCTTTGTCCCCTTTAACTGACTCATTAACCGAGATTTCTTTACCCTGATTCTTTAACTCCGGCTTCCATGGAGGTGTCAGCTCAACATTCTGCTTCGGATGCTCGGTGTTCAGTTCAGCCACAAGCTCGGCAGACGGATCGGTGGAGCGAGTCCTTTTGCTAGCTCGACGCGACTCTGTGCTTACTTGGGCGGTAGCGGTCGAGGCCAATGCGATCACGGTCTCGGATGTTTGACCGGCAGTGGAGGCAGGAGGAGGATTGCGTGGGAGCTTGGTGGAGCTAGCTGTAATTAGGTTCTTAATCCGACTTTTATTTTCCATCTCTTGTTCTTTGGTTGACCGGATTAGAGGGATGTCTGGAAGCGTTGGATCTGGTGGCGGGAAAGGTTCTCGAAGGAAATCTGTTACCTTGATTTTGCGTTTGGCCGAGTACCGGTAACTCGGCACTTAATCTACGAATTCTTGAGACGCACCGGATTGGCCCCAACACAAGTATAAACCACTATTTACAAAATCATAAATGGAGTTGTCGAGCTTAATCGTTGGCTAGGATTACAGTTAGGTTTGGCCGAGATCATGCACTAGTACACGCTCGGCCGCACGGCCAATGGATTTAATTATTATTTGAAAATAAGGCTGAGCCGAGAACATTTAGTAATCGGCACACTGGACAACGATATGCATGACGACGACTTCTTCTGGGTGTCCAACAATTATGAGACCGCTGATGTGCCCGGTTGGTACATCAGCAAAGTTTTTTTTTTTCATCATGTAAGTCACGCTCTTTGACCGGTCAATTTATCCATATTTATTATTCTTTACTAACTGTTTTCTTTTTACAGCTATTGAAGAGTTGCAAGTGAACTATTTCAACCCAAACGAGGACACAATTAGAACCGTGCTGAGGTACCGCTACCGAGATTATCACGATCTTCTCGGTTACGGCTACACTAAGAAGCTCAATCCCCCTTCTATTATGCTCAGCACGGTGAAGGGGCAAGACTCTAACTTGCCCCACGGGTTTATGTCCTCCTCGCTGAGCTTTAAATGTACGTCGGTTGGGATGCCATACTCCTCTCGAAAAGCGGCCAGTGCGCCCGGTGTGTTTACAATGAAGCAATAGCGTCCCATGAGAGACCGGCTTAATTTGCTTGGCAAAATTGAGTAGCCAAAGTTATGCTTGGCTTTTGAAGCCCTTGTGTTGGTGTGCCTGGCCTCCTAGGATTCTGCAATTAAAAATCAAAGTGTCAAGTGATAGTACGGCTGGGCGGGTAGAGCCAGTTGGTAGCTCGGTCAATTAATTTTGCTAGTGTCTAGCTCAGTTATTTGTTGTCACAACTCGGCTGTGCAAGCAAGCTAGATCTTAGCTCGGTCGTACAATCCCTGTATGTTTTAGTAGCTTGGTCTTAAGGTTTGGCAGAATATAGCCCGGTCGCGCGAGTGAGTCAGAAGTTAGCTCATTCATGCTACTTGTTGTGCGGCCTAGTAGCCTGGTTTTCTCCTAAACTCCACGAACAAGAAACTTGCTCAGTCAAATCATGATTTTGGATCAAATGAGGGTTCGTAGCACAGTCTATCCCAGATTCTCACATGTTCATCACAGGAGATGATGAATAGTGTTTGGAACGAAGGACGAAGACACTTTTTAACACCAAAAAATGGAGTAAAACACTAGCCTAATCTCATCTTTAGCACTGTTTGGCTATTATTATCGTGCCCTAAACACGGATATGGGAGTTGAAGTTCAAAAAACATAAGAAGAACATGAATAAGAAATAAAGAATAGGAAAAGAGGTGAAAACTTACAGGTCGGTGCACAAATTGAAGCTGCAATCAACGAAATGCTTCACAATGGCAGCGACGGGACCAACTCCACCAAGAAAATGCTTCGATTTGGGCAAGAAATGCAGAGAATAGGGGTTGGGGACATTGTTTCTCTGGATCGTCTATGGAGGGAACGATGAACAGTGAAAGTGAAAGATTTGGGATATGAAAGGTTATACCTACGGAATGGGAGAAGGCACCAAAATTTGAATATGAAGAGACAGTGTGGGACAGTTGGATTGGCAGTACGGGACAAATGGACGAGTGACACGTGTGTGAAGAAACCGTTGTCAGTCTTGAAAAGACAAGTTGAGTAGACCAAGCGCTGACCAAGCAAGTTGTGGTTCTAAACGCAAAGGTTAGCACAGTTGAAGGTAATAGAGCGATTTGGGAGCATGGGTGGTTGAGTGCTGAACCGGGCAGATAATGACCGAGCGATAAATAAGCTTGGCCAGTAAGTATAATCCCTGGTCACACAAGTGCAACCGGAATTAAGGGGCAATTGAGACGGAGATTTATGACCTGGTTTGGGCCGAGCTAGTTTGGGCCTCGGTTAAAGCCTTTGCCTAGACAAAGTGAGCCCCATAATCGACCAGGGTTTTTGCCCAATTAAGTTAGGGACAGGGTCGCTAGCCCGATCAAGAGATGTGCGTTTCACTATGTTGGACAAGATTTGTCCTCAAAAGACATGGCTTGTCCGAACAGAAGCTTGTGGTGGATTGCAGAGCTCGATTGAGCCCACGCTCAGGTTCATCTGTAGGGACCGAGCAGTTAGCGCGGTCCCAAGGGAAAGTTGTGGCGCCGTGCTAGGCGCAACTTGGCGAGAGGAGCTACGTGGTGTGATTGGATTGCATGAAGGAGATTCCACCGCCCGTACACGTCAATACTGTTAGGCGATTTTGCCATTTGGTGTTTGGCAGTATTTATGCTTACAGATAGAAGATGGTAAGAGGGGAACATATCCACGCATCAGAAGGGAACAGACAGAGAGGAGTGTGTAGAAACTATATAAACGGTGTTGCACCTCCATGCATAGGTCTGGAACATCTGGTTATCAGAGCTACCTACCTCTTTGTCTCTCTTTCTCTCTTCTTTCTTCTCTCTAAGTATGCTAACTTGTTCGTTGGAAGGGTTTTCCGGCAACACACTGCCGGGTAGCTCACCGTCTTTGTGTTCTCAGGTCACTTGGAAAGAAGCGAAGCTTGGATACAAGGAGTACGGAAGGCGACGAATATTTTCTCCTCGTACAGTTACCATACTTCAAACTTGCTAGTTATTGTTTCTCTTTCTTCAGTTTAGTAAGGTATGAGGTTAAGTGATCACTTCCTTATTTATATATTTATTAAATTTTTTACTCTTTACATTCTGCAATTATTATTGATATAAGAATTTTGTTACTTATAATGAGATTCCAAATAATGAGATTCTCATTTTCTCTCAAGTTTTCTGTCATCCAAACACATATTAAATATCCTATTAGGGAGTATCTCTGGCAATAGAAATGTTTAAAACATTTATATGTCTTGTAGGTTAAACAAATCAATTTCAAAAATAGATATTATTGTTAGAGTATGTACTAAAAAAAGTGGCTAGATAAAATACAAAATGTAATTTTATGTACTTTTGTTAGGAATTTTTTATTACGAGAAATTACCCGTAGGTCCTGTTTGAAATGTGTGTATACTATTTAATCCAATAACTTTTTGAGTAGACCCAAAAGTCCTATACGTTTTCCTTTCTCTCTCTCTCTCTCTGCTTTTTGTCTCATTCTTTATGTTTTCCTCTCTCTCTCTCTCTCTCTTTTTCTGCATTTTTCTCTCATTCTCTTTATTATGTCTGACGACCGCTGATCACACCTTCCTTATTTTCTTTCTCTTTCTAATATATAGTCACCGGTGACCGACAATCACCATTGATTGGGGCTCACCGGCAACCACCAGTCACCGACATCAACTTGTGACTTCATTCTCACCGACGACGAAGAAGATGAGTAGATCTACTTAAATCTGATGTAGATCTACTTAGATCTACATGAGATCAGACTAGATCTAAACCAAAAATAGTTGCCGGAGTTACAATATTCTTTCTATATCTATTCTTTCCTTCGATTTCTCAATTTTTCTACATGTTCTCTGTTACACACGTTTATTTTTCTATTTTAATGGAGAAAAAATTTAAGTTCTGAATAAGTTGTTTTTAAGTTTTAGTTACAGGCAGTGAAAACTGTAAAATTTTATAGTTTCAGCTTTTTGGTGCTGAAATGAATCATGCTTTAAACTAAAAAATTTTGCAATTTCATAACATTCTTTAGAACTGTAAAATTTTGCAGTTTCATAACATATTTTACAGTTTCAAAGCTTACTCTTCAGTTTGATCAATATTACCGATTATTTGCTTAAGCCCTACAAAAATTGAAAAATAATATATACTTTTTCTCATTATTGTTTATTGTTGTTATATTTTTTAACTATGATTTCTCCATTTATTTATTTTTCCTGGCAATATTCTGAATATTTCGGTGAGTCTCTGATGATGTTCATGACATTTTTCAGTGATGTTCAGAACACTTCGGCGAACTTTCAGTGATTCTCCAATGACTTCTCAATGATGTTGAATATGTTGGCGAGTTTTCAGTGAGTCTGACAAAAGTCATTGGATGTAACAGTATTTTTAAAGTCATAAAAAAAAGAAAAAAAAAAAAAGAAAGAGTTTTTGGTAATAATTAAAAATATGTAAGACTAATCGGTGCAAATATTTTATTTTGGAATTAGATAAATTTTAAATTTTGGGGTTGTTTGGGGTGTCCTAAATAAGTGCACTTTTTGTCTTTTTGGACTAAAAAATTGAGGGAAAAAATATGGATGTTTGGATTAACTTTTTGACTTTTTATGAAAAAATGTGTAATAAAAAATTGTAAAAATTGGTTTGTAAAGGAAAATTAGGATTGAGAGTTGTGCAACCGTAATTGTTGACTTTTGGTGAATATTGTTAACTTTTTAACGTTTTAAATAATTTTTTGACTTTTTAATTTTTTTTAAGTATCCCAAACTTGACCCTTATATATGAGATTTATTGGTAAGTGTCCCTTTTTATTATTACTGTTGGAGTTGGTCTTATCAAAGTGGGGGCACATGTCAATTTGGGTTGTTGGTGCTTGGATGAACACACATAATTATGATCAGTCGCTCTTATGATGGCCTTGGGCTGTTGTTTTCGGCCCAATTGACGTGCGACTAAAGGCCCGTTAATTTTTGTCAAGTAAAGGCCCATAGCATTTGTGATGTTAAAATAAAGGATAAATTATAAATACATCCCTGAGATTTGCTTAAAGTATAGATTTCTTCTTGTAGTTTTGAAAATTACAAATACCTTCTTGTCAATATTTTTTGTTTAATAGAATTAGCTAAAAAAATGAAATTCATAATTGTTCTCTAATACAATAATAAAATTACCTAAATTATTAATTGAAACATATTTCTAATATCATTAAAAATTGTTAATTGATTTCATGATTTATTAATAAAATGAACAATTTGTTACGAAATTTGAAACCTCAAGGGGTGGAATGCAATTTCTAAAACTACGGGGAGTGATTCGTATTTTAATTAAATCTCAGGTGTATTTGTAATTTATCCCAAAATAAAAGATAAACTACACTATACCCCTTGATGTTTAGCCATTTTCTTACTTTAGCTCTTAAAGTTTATTTTTTTCACTTTTATCTTTCATTTTTCAAGTTTTTTTCAATTTACTTCTAAAGTTAATTTTTGTTCAAAATTAGACAGAAAATATCATATTAACTACAACATAACATAAAAAAAATATTATTATATTATGATTTCGATTTGTGTAGATGTGAGTTATATATAATAAAATTATTTTATGTCACATGGCTATCAATATGTTATTTTATATATAGTTTTGGTTATAAGTTAGTTTTTGAAGTAAATTGGGAAATATTGAAACATAAAGGGTTAAAGTGGAAAAAATAAAATTTAAGGACCAAAGTGGGAAAATGGCCTAAATGTAATTCATCTTAAAAGATATTATAATAATAAAATTCAACAAACCAAACGTTAGGGTCCCGTAGCTCAGCTTGGTTAGAGCGTTGGTCTTATGAGCCGAAGGTCGCGGGTTCGAGCCCCGCCGGGACCATTTTGTTATTTTTTTTTTTTATGTATAGGTCTGGTTGCATGACAATGCCAAAGGACAAAACCTTTTTTATTTTTATTTTTATTTTTATTTTTATTTTTTTGACAAAAATGAAAAATGAAACAGAAAAACATTAGGTTTTTATTTCACTCTATAATTTTTATTTTTTATTTTTAAATTTATAATATTTTAATTTGATATAATATCAACATTCTATCTATTTCAATTAAAAAACTGACGAAGAAACGATAAGAGGGATGGTGGGTTGATTCCATGTGGTTTTGATAACAATGTTAAATGATGGGCAATTCTTCTGATCTAGTAAATAGTTGATAAATGATGATAGTAATATGGTATGTTCAAAATTAATATTAACATTAAGTTAGATGAGTGAGCAGATAGTCCTACCAAAACAAAAAAATGGTTAGACATATAACAGAAATGAATTAAGGGTTGAGATTGACACCTAATTAAAATAATCAGGATTTAAAACTTTTTATGTGATTTCTTTCTTTTCTTTTAAAAAAATTTATTTTGGTCTGAATATTGGGTCCAAGGTCTGATTATTTTAAAGTGGTGCTGCTTCCATTTAACGTGATGGGACTATCAAAGGATATAGGGCCCATGATATGGCGGCCCATAATTGTCGCTTGTTTTCTAATCTGGAACGATGAAGCAAACCAAGCAACATAAAATGCTTTTTTTTTTAGAAAAATGATGCAGACCACTAATTAGTGGTTGCACTAGGGATGTGGCAGTGGGTCCCACCCACTGTCACATGTGTTTTGTGTCTTAGTTTTTGTTTTTTGTTTTTTTTTTTAACTTGTCACATCATTAGTGGTGGTATTAGTGGTAGAAATTTAGTGGTATGTAGCATTGTTGTTTTTTTTCCCCTCCTATTTCTAACTTTTGTTTCTTTCATCTTTTGTTATGTTCAGGCCTCGTTTGTCAAGTTAACATTTTAGTTAAAAAGTCAAAAAATTATTAAAAAAGTCAAAAAGTCTATAATTTATATCAAAAAATCGAAGATTTCATTTTCTCTTTACTTTTTACACATTTTTTCGTAAAAAGTTAAAAAGTAACCCCAAACATACTAGGTTTTTTTAAGTCATATTTTAGCCAAAAAATAAAAAAGTTACTAAAATAACTTGTTCCCAAACGAGGTCCTCATGTTTATGCATACATATATACATATATACATATATGTGTGTGTGTGTGTAAATTATCCCAATAATAAAGCTTACAATAAACAAATTTCTTTTAGAGGGATGTGATAATTCCATATTTATAAATTATAATTATAACAGTAAAGAGGCCTACTATTAATAATTCATCAATGAAGAAAAAATCACAAAAAATTACATTATTCTGCATAATTTTTTTATTGGGAAAATTACATAACAGTGAAAAGTTTATAAAATATTTATATATTAATGGAAAAATTATAAATTTAATTATTAATATTTGTATAATTAAAAAATGATATACAAACTCACTTTTTAGTTTCATTTTATAGATGATGATTAGAGAAGATATGAGAGAGAGTGTTACATTTAATATCCTAATTAATTATCACACCACTAAACTTAAAAAACGAGTCTAATTTTTGTTCTTAAATAATAATGCTCATATAAATTTTCATTAATTTGAATTTTTTGTGTTTTTTTTGTTTGCAGTAAAAAAGTCCATGCAAAAGGTGAAATACGACACAATGACAATTGTTATTCACCTTAAGGCTTGGTGGGCGGGTTATCTTTGTGTCTAATAGTTAAAAAATTAATTAATTTACATTCAACATTACTAATTAAAAATAGGGAAAGGTTGCACGTTACTAAAAATAGGGAAAGGTTGCACCTTACTAACATTTTCCAAATCTTAGCAAGGAACCTTGTGTATTAAATACAACCATTTTAAAAGATCAATCAAAGAAGATTAAACATAGCAGCACTCAATGAACATAATTTTTTGGACAAATTATATTAATGGTCTTTATAATTTGGCACTTGTGTCAGTTTGATTCTTAACCTTTTAATTATGATACATTTGACTTTAAATTTTGAATCTTATTTTAAATAAGGACAATTGAAGATGCCATTGTTTAATTTCAAGGACAAAGTCGTTAATTTGATAAAATATAAACTAATTTGACAAAAATAATTGTCAAAAAAATATTTTTAAATTTTTAAAAATTATATAAAACTGATAAATCTTTTACACATTTATTTATTTATTTTACTAAATTAATTTTTATTATGTATTTGGATGATGGGTGATTATTTTTATTTTCATTAAATTAGTTTTCATTTTTCCAAAAGTCAAATATGACGATAACTTTAATATCATTATTAAACCAATTCATTAAATCAAAAAATTCAAAACTAAAAACATTTCATATACTAATATATCGATTACATATTAAAAGCTTAACAATCACTCATTACATGATCATTATCCAAACACATAATAAAAATTAATTTAGTAAAATAAATAAATAAATAAATAAATAATTTATTAATTTTATATAATTTTATCTTTGATGAGTAGAAATGATTTTTAAAAAATTCAATTTTTTTTTTACATTTATTTATGTCAAATTAATTTATATTATCTCAAATCGATGATTTTGTCTTTAAAATTGAATAATAGTGTTCGATTTTTCTTATTTAAAACAAAATTTAAAATTTAAAATCAAATATATTACAATTAAAAAATTAAAATGATACGATTCTCAAATTATAAAAATTATTTTTTTCAATATAAAAAAGTAAATGAAACATCACCGACAGACACACTTCGATAACGGAGAACCGAACACGAAATATATAGACGTGAGATAATATGTTGATAATTACAAATACAAATAATTTCCGAGTCCCATTCCCTCTCTACATTATATATATGTCCCACGCCAAGTATACCATTTAATTATAAATCTCGATTTCATCGAAAGAAACAAGCAATGCCAGAGGGCAACTCTAATCTGTCGGGCCCTCCCCATTCCAAAAATTATTCAATCCTTATCCAATTTAAAGTATTTTCAGCACATAAAAAATTACAATACACTAGTAAATTATTATTTCCCTTCTAATTATCGCATAAAAATTATCTTATCTTGTAAAATTTTCCACGTAGATAATATTCAATAATTTCCCCTCTCCATTAACATTGTGTCGTCTACGTAGTATTCTCTGCAAATATATATATATCTATATATAAATAATGTTTCCCACCCAATCATATAAATAATCAGTGAACTATTCTTTTATCCTCAAAGGGAATGGTTTCCTCCCGTCCAATCACAGACTGAAGAGTATTGTTGGGCCTGTGAGAGTCTATCATGAATCCTGTTTCCATAATCAAAATCATTGAATGTGTAGAACTCGTCAAGTACTATATGGCCGTAAAAAATCACCTTGATCAGATATCGATAGTTATGTGATCAAATCAATTTTATATATATAAAAAAAATAGACGGTAAAAAATAAACAACTTACAAAAATTTGATTTAATCACATAACTATCGATATCCAATCAAAATGATTTTTTACAGGCATATAGTACTCGATGAGTTATACACATTAAACGATTTAAATTATCAAAACGGGACCCGTGGTAGACCCCCCACAGTCCCAACAGTACCTTCCAGTATCGGACGGGAGGAAAGCCATTCCCATCTTGATACTATCTAATAAAAGTGTGAACATATCTTAGAGCATCTTCAATGTTGAATAAAAAATTTCATTAATTTTGAGTAAAAAATTGATAAAAAGTTTCATTTGATACTATTTACTCTAATGTTGAATTAGAATTTTCATTAAATTTTTTCATATCCCTAGTTATCTAGGAAGACGTCTGGGCAGATGTTCTAGAGGTCGTTTGGACGAATAAAAAATTTGATAGATGTCTGGTAACAATTTAAATTTGATGAAAAACTCTTCATTTGATGAAATTTTTGATTTTCTCCTCATTTGATATGGGTTTTATGTCAACATTTTTTTTTTTTTGAAACCCAATATACAATAAGAAAACTCAGACAAGAACCTCTGGCTACATCCAGAGACAATAAAGAAACTAGAGCAGGAGGAGGATTGCCAACCCAGCTCACAGGAAGAGTTTGGCTATTTTATCAGATGTCCATTTGATGGCACGAAACAGGAGCGGGTTTTTGTTTGGACGAGGAGAGCGAACAACAAAGTAGCTCACTAGGTAGCTAACCCTGCTCCTGTCTGATGTCAACGTTGGAGTAAAAAAATTGGGCCTCTTTTATCAAATTCAAATTTAATGAAACGTGCGAGTAAAGATTGGAGATGCTCTTAAATTTTTCACTATATGATTAATTTAAAACATCATATAAACAATGTTACACTCCCAATCTACTTAATAATCTCTCTCTCCATTCTGAAGGGCTTCTCAAAATTTCTGCTTACACACTAGGAATTATTCAACTATCAATATTGTACAAAATTTATACAGCCCATTTTGCCTATTGAAGCAGTTCTCTTATAGACCACACAGAAGTACCAACAACCATAATGCAATTGTCGCCATCTCATTAGCAAGCAAGTTAATATATAATTTTTATCTTTCATAAGACAAAAAAAAAGTTTCCAGCTAGACACAGATTTAAAGGGGTAGGGGACCATGGAATGATGGCCAAGTAACCAAAATTTGGTGCCTGTTCATTTGAGTATTCTTCTCCCAGAATTGAGCTCCAAATCCAACACCATTTACATCACAACCTATGTCCAATTTAGATAAGCTACACTGTATCACAAAGCATCAAATAGACTACTAGAACAAAGCATTCAGATACTATTATTTCAAACAATTTGAGGTTCTATGGTTTTTAACTAAGTAGTTTGAGATTTAATTTTATAAAATTATAAACGATTAAGCTATTATTAGGATCTTTGTAGAGCTGTAACACTTAGTATTAAGGATTTCAAGTAACTACTACATTATTTCAAATTTATCAAGACAATTTTCGAATTCAAACTTAAAATCACATCTAAACGAATTTAAATTTGAACTATTTTAATTTTCTGAAGTATACTATAGTTCTGCTTGAAGTTTCAACAACAAAACTTTTAGACTGTAAAAAGTTTTCAAGATATATTACGGTTCTGTTTTCCCTTATAAAAGGGTAATCTCTAAAGTTGTCCCATACAATTCATTAGAGTATCTTGAGGATGCTTAAGTGGAGCAATTAAGGGGTAAATGACACTTTTTAAGAAATGGGTTACTTTCTATCAACGTGGGAAAGATTTGAGTGGGTTGAATTGTGAAATTACTATCTAAAACCTTTCTCTTACCACATCTACTGTTGATGGATAATGACTCCTCATCCTATGCTCCCCAAAATACGAGCAGTGATAGAGATGTAAAAAGATCAGTTATTTATTTCAATTCTTTTTGTAGGTTTAAGAAAGTAGTTGATGCATAAACTGTTTCACCAAAAGGCAGTAAGGCAACAAAACCACCCTAAAGAAGAAAAAAATAGTGTAATTATAACACTCTTCTAAATTGTACCATTGATTGAAAAAAGACTGTAAAAATAACTAGACAGACATTACTTGCCTCCCACTAACCAAGCCAAGTAACCACTACCACAAATGTGTTTAGACAGACATCATTTCAATAATTCCTACTACATTGATTAATGATATTGTCATGTAGTATTACCGTTACAACTTCAACTTCTTTTTCCAAGAGAAGAAAGGAAAATAGGGAAAGAGAATCTGCATTCAAATTGAAAAGACTCGAAAACAAGCATCACACTTGGTAATGGAGCGACTCAACTCCATGCCAACCCATCTAATACTTACCCCCACAAAGAAAGCTCTCTTTCATCAACATGACAAATTGACCATCTCTAAACAGAAGGAAGCACTCATTTGTTCCTTTCATTTTGAATTGAGAGAGAATAACCACCTCAAATCAATATCAAATCATCAATATTATAGGAGGAGATATAGCAATGAGATAACCAATAAATTTGTGGAATTTTCTGTTTTTGTCCATCTGAGCTTTGGTTAGTTCTCAGATGATTTTCTCACTGTTATTCCCAAAACAGCAATGGATTCATCATCTCAGGATTTGTTCTAAGAAGGGGAGTAAAAAATTAAAGAACTTGACAACAAACTAGTTCTATTTTAGTAGTATTAACTCAAGAAATTAAAATTAAGAAACAGTGCCAACCATACAAACACAAAGCAAACCAACATGGAGTTCCAAAGTTGAACTCAAACAGCACAATTAAACAGCAAAGTAGAACATATTACAACAAACATAAAAAGAAAACTGAGATCGAAAAACCTGAAATACAATCAAGAGTTCTTCTTCCTACTGCAGCAGCCATTGGATTAGATTGCCCAAGATCTCTCTCCCTTTATTTTGCTTTCTTGGAAATTCTTGGTTTTTCAGAATGGAAAATGGATTAAGCCCTGAAAGAGAAGTTCAATGTAACAGTAGATTGAAGAAATTCCAGAGATGGGTATTGAAGAATTCACCTGGTAGAGAGAGAGAGAGAGAGAGAGAGAGAGAGAGAATTGGTTGGTTTTGAGCTCAATCAATGGCGAGAATCAGAGGAAGCAGAGGACGGCTTGTCGGAATAGCCATCGTGTTCCTCATCTTCACCCTGAATTCGTGCCGGAATGTGAAACCCTGAGAATCCGCCAACGGAGGCGAATCCAATGCCCTGCAATGAAGATGGATGGATGGGTAGAGACTGATAATAGTGGTTGTGGTGTTGATTATGATCTGCAGTGGCAATTGAAGAAGACGGGTCTATCCAAGCACGAATCGATTGGGTGTTACTGGACTGAAGGGGTCCCCTCTGAGAAAGAAACTGGTTGTTTTGGCCGAACAACGGCGGCGAGTTGAAGATAAATCCTCCTCCTCCGCCGCCAGTTCCGGCGTCTCCACCGCCATTCCACGCAACCATTCTCTGAAACCGGTTAATCTCGGCCGCCTGGTGGTGCTCTGACCAGGCGGAGGAAGGAGCATCGTAACCCAGTGCGGTGGTTCCAGAGAAAAGTGCTTGTTGTTCAGTCTGATGCTGCTGCTGAGACTGTTGGTGGTGGTGGAGAAGAATTGATGGGTCTTGAAAGGATTGAAGCGAGAGTCTCAGATCTTGGCTCTGATTACCGGTTCTCGATAGCAAATCAGGAGGAGCAGCAAAGTTCTGAAACTGCATAGCAGACGAATTGGGCTCTGCCGAAGCACCCATTGGGAAGAAAGACTTGATGGTGTCGGCAATGGCATCGGAGTCCATCGATGGCGGCAAGAAGCTCGAGTTGTTTTCGTTTTCATCGTTACCCATCTGCTGATCCTGAATCTCACATCTCGCAACAACAGTGTCTTCAGTACCCATCAAAGCATTTATCTCTCTCCTAGAAGAAGAAGAAGAAGACCCACCAAGTTGTTGTTGTTGTTGCTGCTGCCCCTGAGGCTCTTGATTTTGCCCAAAACTTGCATTTGTTGAAGTGGGTTTCCAAGCGGGAAGCTCAGCGAGTTCGTCAATGGCGTCTTTTGCTTTTTTGATGAGCCAATCGACCGCTTTGCTGGGTCGGTCGTAGCCGAGGCGGTCCTGAACGTCGTAGAACTGAATGGCGGTGTGGGCGGCGAGGCGAACACGGCGGTCTCGAGGCCCTTTGGCAGTGCAGACCTTGCTGTGCCTGTCTTTGCGGCCAATGGACCTAACAATGTGCCCTCCTTGAACCTCCACGATCTCGCCGCCGCCGTGTCTCAGACCCATTCTTGTTTGGTGGTGGTGATGAGTGTCTCCCATTTTTTCTCCCAATCTCGCATGTTCGATGCTTTGCTCCGTCGATGATGGCGGCGGCGGCGGCGGCGGTGCTGGGTGCTGGGTATCTGATTGGTGTTGATTTTGGGGAGATTGACGATAGAGATGAAGATGATTGTGAGAATCCAGACTCAGAGACTTGTGCTTTTGTTGTTCCAGATTCTGATTGAGATGAGAGTGATTACTTGTTGTCACTAGTCTCTGTTTCCTTTGCTTTCCACTCCATTGTTATTGGTTGTCGTTAATACTTGTTGTGGTGCTGATGATTCTGAATCTGCTGCCTCCACTGTGATGATACCTGAAGAAGAAACTGATGACTCTGCCTCTCCCAAGAGGCTATCCTATTCAATCCTCCTAATTCCATCCCCAAAATCTTGAAAACCAAAACTACAGATCCAAGAAAAGCTTATTTAGCCTAACCCATATCTATGCTTCTTTTTTTTTTTTTCTCTCTCTCTCTCTCTACTATCAGTTGCATCTAATCGGCCTCTCTCTGTACTAACAGACAGCTGGTAATAATAATAATAATATGGGGGAAATTTCTTGTAATTCTTTAACCAGAAAACCAGAATTCAACCAGGGTTCCAGTAAATTTTTTACAATTTTTTTGTGCGGTAAGAATTGTTTGGAATATTTTGAATAAGTGTATTTTTTAAATTTTTATGAAATATAAATTGAATGTGAAGTGATGTGATGTGATTTAAATAAAATAATAATTTTTTTATTTTTTTTTTAAAGAGATATGAAACCTAAACTAAATTTTTATAGTATGAAATCATATATTAATATTTTTCGAGAGAGAGGGGGGGGGGGTCTCGAAGCAACCGTGGAACTGTAAATAGGGAGATGCTAACACCTGTAAATAATTAAAAAAAAAAACTGTAAAAATAATGTGAATTATGTATTTAAATTTTATATTATTTAATATTTAACATTCTCTAATGATAGTTAACAAATATCTTATATACATAAAAAAAATCTCATAATTTTTTTCACATTGCATGCGACAAGTCAAATGTGAAAAGAACTTTGGTTTGAGAAATAATCAACTTGTATGATTTTGATTTTTTAAAAATTCTATTTTATTTTTTTTATTTTAATGTTTTTAATATTTTAATTAATTTTTTAATTTATAGACGCACTAAATATAAATACACTTAGAAAAATATAATATTTATAAAAAAAACTTTAAAAAATACATTAAATATTAAAAAATACAAAAATTCAATATATTTTTTGTATTTTTGTATATTTATTAATTTTTTAAAATATTTTTCATAAATATTTTACTATTTAGATACATCTAAATAAGGTGTATCTAAAAAAATAAAAAAAAATGCTTAAAATTTAAAAAATACTCACTAAAAATAAAAAAATACGAAAATAAAAAATTCAATTTTCAAAAAACTTAATTCAGAAAACTAAAACCAAACACTATACATAATATTTTTTAAATTAAAATTAAAATTTTATTTCATAGATTTAATATTACATTCATTATAGTACGGGTGTTCGTGGTTTGGTTGCGACCAGAAAACTTATAATCCACCATCCGTTCGCCGGATGAGCGGATTGAAAAAAATCAATCCGCATCCGTCCGTCGAATTGACTGATGCGAATTGACGGATGAATGCGAATCGGTTTAGCGATTTAAACTTTTACAAATTTTGACCATAATACAACAACTTGTCAATATTTTTTTTTGGATAACAATCCAACTTACCATAACTAAAAGATTATCAAGTAAATTGTCAGATATCAATAATCAATACGTATAAGAAGACCATATGCATTATCAAAACTATTTCATTACTTTTTTTTATTAAAAAAACTATTTAATTTGATTTTTTTTAAAAAAAATGACAAAATTAAACCTTAGGCTCTGTTTGGTAGAGCTTTCTAAATTTAATTTCACCTATTGGTTTGAGTGTGGTGTTTGGTATTCCACACCCACTTTTGCAAACCCGTCTACCCGGACATCTAGCCGATTAACCGAAACAGTGTTCGTTTCTCTCTTTCTTTTTTTTTCTTTTTTTTTTCCACCTGTTATTTTTATATTTTAAATAAAAAATATTTTTGAAATTTTTTTAATTTTTTTATGAGTTTTTAATAGAATTTTGGATTGTGTGTTTGGTAATGAATTACAAGTTTTTGAATTTAATATTATATGTCATATCAAAAAATTCAAACTCTTCTTAAAATTTATAACCAAACAAATTTTTCACACTCAAATCATAATTTCAAAACTCACAAACTCAAAATACAACTTTATTCTCAAATTATAATTCTAAAACTCTATCAAACGTTGCCTTATAATTTTCACACAAAAATACTAAATATCAACCTTTGCTGTCTGATAAAAGAATTACAGATTGAAAATAAATTAAAAACACAACATAATATCTAAACTCTTTTTCAATTGAAAACATAAATAGAATATCTAAATAAAATAAAAACACACTCACGGTTTGACGGTTCGGTTGCAACCAAAAGAATCTTAAATTTGTCATCCCTCCAAAACTAGGCGAATTGGAAAAAATTAACCCGTAATCGTCCTCTTGTTATTATGCATCTATTCAAAATGCGATGAATTGATTCGATTCGATCGATTTAAACAAATCAAAATATTCGTTGCACAACCTTATATTATAGGAACACAAATCCATCACGAGTTATTTTGAGAGAGAGAGAGAGAGAGAGACTTTATTTTGAAAACCCTTATATTATAGGAACACAAGTCCACCGCAAATTATATTTAGGGGTAGAGAGAGAACAAGAAATGTTTTGGTAGAGTTTTAGAATTATGATTTGAGAATATAATTGTATTTTGAGTTTGTAAGTTTTGGAATTATGATTTGAGTGTGAAAAATTTGTTTGGTTATGAGTTTTGAAAAGAGTTTTAAATTGAGTTTGAATTGAATAATGTGTCTTATAATATTTGATACAAAAACTTACAACTCATAACCAAATACATAACTCAAAATTTTATTCAAAACTCATAAAAAATTTAAAAAAAATTTCACAAATATATTTTTTTTTGTAATATAAAAATAACAGGTACAAAAAAAAAAAAAAAAAAACGAACACTGTTTCTGTCAACCGGCCAAACATCCGGTGGGACGATCGGTTAGCCCAAATTTTTCTATTTTGCAAAGAGTTTTTAAAAACAAATGTGAAATTAATTTTTAAAAATGTTAAACAAATATCACACTTAAAAATAAGTGTAAAATTATATTTTAAAAACTCCACCAAACGAACCTTTATTTTGGAATATAGCAGCTTTGATACCACTGGTAAAATTGTGGCATGGCAGTGTTGGGTCAGAAGGAAGATATAAGATTAGAGGTCTATTTTTATGATCTCATCACTGCCCTCTGATGCTGCTGTTCTTGTGACACCAAATCCCTCTACCTATGCATACACACAACACAACAAAACAACACAACACAACACAAATACCAATTCAAAGCCTCTTCCATTCCATTCAACCAGGGCTAAACATGGCTTCTTGCTTCAACCTTCATTCCATCTATTTGTTAGCATTATTGTCAATGAACGAATGAAAGCTCAATAGATTTGTTTTTTCGTTCGTTTCACATGTTTACCAAACAAATTTATCTGTAATAAACTTTTAAAAAGTCAAATACAAATAGTTTAACTCCTTTTATAGTCCAATATGTTTGATTGAATTTTTAAAATTTATTTACAATTTTTTTAAAAATATATATAATATAATTTGGTAAAAGTAAGCGTCAAAAAATTATTTTTGATTTTTTTAAAATTATTCTCTTCCAAAAAAATTAACAATAAAAGCATATAAAATTAATAAATGTTTAACTTCTTTATTTATTTATCAAACTATTTATTTTTTTATTTAAAACTTAACTAAAGATTTGGAGTGTGTTTGGTTTGTGTTTATAGAATAGTTTTTGAGATAAAAAATACAAAAATTTGTTTAGTTTGTCTTTTTTTTAGAAGTGGTTTTAGAAAATTATTTCGGGAGAGAGAGTTTTAAAAAAAGTGATTGATTTGATGTGTATGAGAGAGAAAGAGTGATTTTAGAAAATAGATAATCAAACAAAATTTTGAGATTTTTTTTAAAAAAAATTTATTAAATTTAATTACTTTTAAAAATTTATTTGTAAAATTTTTTTTTGAAAAACAAAACCAGTCCTTGGTGTTTTACCTCTCGGTTAGAAGTTAGAACCGTTTGGTTGTTGCAGGCTCAAAAAAAGTGTGAGAAGGATGCTTTGATAGGCAGAGAGATAGGTCCTTCAAATGGCCACTACCCCCGAGTTCGGATCCTCTCCTTGAGGAGGGTCCTTGAGTTCATGCGGGCAACGGCTCAGATCAGCCGTTGGTCATCCAACGGCTCTAATAAAAAAAAAAAAAAAAATTAAATTTTTAATGTTTTCGACTTCCCGCCCAAACGGTTGGGGACACACAGCTCTGTTCCCACCATTCCATTCCAGCACAGACCTTCTCCATTTCCACGCAGCCCCCTTCTCCTCACTCACCCCTACCCTCACCGGCGAACCCACGGCCAACGGCGACCCCCGACGACGACCCACTCCTCAGTGAGTTCTTCTTCTTATGCTCTCTCTCTCTGTCTGTGACCTTCTCCATTTCCACGCAGCCCCCTTCTCCTCACTCACCCCTACCCTCACCGGCGAACCCACGGCCAACGGCGACCCCCGACGGCGACCCACTCCTCAGTGAGTTCTTCTTCTTATGCTCTCTCTCTCTGTCTGTGTTTGCTGTGAAAATCCCAATATTGATATACTATCCTGCAGTAATAAGAATGAGTTGGGCCTTGGATGAAATTGGTGTCCATTGTGTTGAAATTTGGCTGTCAGTTGATGAATTTTATTGTTATCCATTTGTATTTATAGTTTTGTACTGTAATGGATTGTTGTCCAGTTGATTATAATTTAATTTAGCGTGAAATTGAGTCCTTTAATAAATTGTTTAACGTGATACTTCTGGCAGAGTTGAGTTTTTTGATAATAGTGTTAAATTTCCAATAGGAATTATCCACTGCTGCACAAACCAAACTTAATATGGTGAACTAAAATGATGGAACATTATTCAGTGTCAGAATGTCTGAAATGTTTCTGTTGGGGAAAATCTATGAACTTAACAGATTCCTGGAGGGCACTAATTTAACATGCAACTGATGATTTGGCTAACCCCATTTTTTTTTACTTGGCCTTTTTCGTGATTCCATATCACATACCGACCTTTAGCCTGAAAGATATATGACACTCATATTTCCATCCCATTAATCTAATGTCTTTACCTCGGTCATCTCTGGAAAACAAGATTTTATGAAAACTCTTTTGAGGTTGGGTTTGTGGATATTTTTATTGACTTTGAATAGGAAACTTATGGAACTATACTTGGGTCTGCTAGTTATGAATAACTAAAATGCTTGTGTTATTAACTGCAACCCAAAAATCTTATTAAGAAGCTCAACTATCATTAACTTAAGATTTTATTTATATGGGTTTTCAGTTGCATTTTGATATCGATATGGAACCTGAGAATGACTGTGATTGGAAGCCAAAATTGGGAATGATATTTGATTCTGAACAATGTGCGTATGAATTTTATAATACATATGGAGGAAGAATGGGTTTTAGCATAAGAAGAGATTATTGTAAGAAGGACAAGTTCACTAATCAACTTATTCATAGACTTTTGGTTTGCAACAAGGAGGGATTTCGAAAGGTTGACAAGCGAGACCCATTGTCAAAAAACTCTAGAGCTGAAACTAGGACTGGGTGTGAGGCTCGACTTTATATTAAATTACATGAGGGTAATGGAAAATATGTTGTGACTGATTTCAAAGAAAAACACAACCACGATCTTGTATCACCTGAGTGTGCCCACATGTTGCCATCACAAAGAAAGATCTCCACTACCCAAGCAATTCAATTAGATTTAGCGGCACAATCTGGTCTTCGTTTAGGCCAGTCTTTTGAACTCATGGGTAGGGAAGCTGGTGGAAGGCAATGTCTTGGTTTTACGAAGTTAGATTCTAAAAATTATTTGAGAACCAAAAGACAACAAAGTTTAGCATATGGGGAAGTAGGCAATGTGTTGCAATACTTTAAAGAAAAATCTTTGCAAAATCCTTCATTCTTCTATGCTGTTCAATTAGATAATGAGGAGCAAATAACGAATATGTTTTGGGCCGATGCACAAATGATCATGGATTATGCCCAATTTGGTGATGTTGTCACATTTGATACGACTTACAAGTTAAACAAAGAACATAGACCCTTCGCATCTTTTGTGGGATTCAACCATCACAGGGAAACAGTTATATTTGGTGCAGCATTGTTGTATGATGAGACCGCCGAATCATTTGTATGGTTGTTTGAAAACTTTCTACAGGCTATGTCAAGGAAGGCACCGAAAACTTTGTTCACCGATCAAGATGCTGCAATGGCTAAAGCCATACCCATCGTTATGCCTGACACAAGTCACCGATTGTGTACTTGGCATTTGATGCAAAATGCATTAAAACATGTTAACTGTTTGTTCCAAGATAAGGGGGTCAAGGGTGTACTAAATAAATTCTTCTTTCACATTGAAGATGCAAATCAATGGAAATTAGAGTGGGCGGAAATGCTTGATAAATATGATGCGCATGAAAACCATTGGTTGAAATTGACTTTTGCGGTGAAAGAAAAATAGGGATGGCCTTATGTTAGATCAACATGGGCTGCGGGAATGAGTACCACACAACTTAGTGAATCTTTTAATGCTTTTTTGAAAGATTACATTCGTTCGGATTTCAACTTAAATGAATTCTTCATGCATTTCGAAAGGGTACTTTATGAGAAGCGATACAAGGAGTTAGAAGCGGCCTATGCTTTGTGCCAAAGGTTACCAAAGGTGAAAGCAACAATAAAAATGTTAATTCAAATGGGTAACGTCTACACAAAAAAGATCTTTGAGGAATTTCAAAATGAGTACTTTCAATCCATTGAATCAGACATAGAAGCAATTGAATATGGCGAAGCTAGTACCATTTACACAGTTGTTGATGTTGGTAACAAACATGCAAGGAAAGTGAAGTTGGAGAGGGATGGCTCTTTGGGTTGTAATTGTACAAAGTTTGAAAGGGAAGGAATCTTGTGTTCTCACTCGTTGAAGGTCATTAGAGACGTATTGAAGATGAAAGAGGTTCCTCCACAATACATTCTGAAGAGGTGGACCAAACAAGCAAGAGCCGAAACTGTGCAGCACATTAACGAAAATGACATTCAAGTAGATGTGAAATTCCAACAAGCTTCGCGGTATAAGACATTGATGACTGCATTTAGAGCAGTAGCAAGTAGAGCTGCTGAAACTGAAGAAACATATGATTTTTGTATTGCACAGCTTGCTACATTAGGTGCAGATGTTGAAGGCAAGTTAAGTGCTCATTTTGGTGTTGGAAATGAAGCACGTAATGATGATGATACCCAAAGCTTTGAAGTGGAATGCGAAGATGTGAATCATGTTGTGCAACCAAAAGGATTGAAGAAAAAGGTGGCAACTAGTAAGGGCAAAAGGAGGGTCAAAGGTGGATTCGAAGCGGCGTTGGTAGCGAACTCCAAAAAAAAATCCCGTGCTAACAGCTTGGCTTCGTCACAATCTATTGCAAGTCCAACAGTTGCACCTTCTCCATTATCTGTTGGAGGAGATATCTATGTTCGTCAACATGTTCCTCCTCTTCAACCTCTTCCTCCCCTTCATCCTCTTCCTCCATCTTTGCCCATGGGTGGTAATTCTATTCCTCCGCCATTGATGTATCCCACATATCATGTAAGTCTTACTTTAACATTGTATTTTTTTTGTGGATATAATATGTGACTCAAACCATGATTGCGAAGCCTAATATATGACATTGTTGTAGGCGAACAATTTGCGGGACATGTATGTTGTGCCAAATTATTTGCCAAATTCAATGTCTCACCTGCATTCTAGTGGATCAACATTCCAGTCACTACTTCAAGGTTCATGTGGATATGACATTGGGTTTCGATATTCTCAAGAATCAACTACCCCAATGTGTAGTCAGGTTCGTCTTTGCTATCTTTTTAATTTTTATTATATTTATAGTTGTTGAAAATTCCGTCATACCATGTATTCACTTGTTGAGAAATTTGAACATTTTCCCTTTTAGGCTATGGACAAGCAGAAACAGAGGCAAACTGATGCTGAAATTGGGCTGAACAGTGAAGTCATAGCCTCTAAAATTGATGGTTATTCTGTCGCTGCTGGAAAGTGATGGTTATTCTGTTGCTGCTAGAAAGTCATACATTAGTCTTTTTAATGGATTGTATGTGTTAATGGGTTGAAGCAATGTAACATTTTTGATGGACCAATGTTTTAATTTAACTTGTTATGGATTGTATGTGTTAAACTGTTATGGTGTACATTTGATCTGTTTTTTTTTATGTGGTACGGACATGATTCTGTTTTCGTACATTTGATCCTTATTTGTGGACATGTTCTGTTTTTGGACATGATCTGTTTTTGTGAAGTGTGAAATGTGCTGTAATGGTTATGTGAAGTGTGAAGTGTGAAGTGTGCTGCTGATATGCATAGGTCTGGTTGTGCAATTATTTTGCTGGTATGCACAGGTCTTGTTCTACAATTATTCTGCTGGTATGCACAGGTATTATGGTTCTGCATGCTTCTGGTTCTGTGAAGTTTAAGGGAAAAAAAATGAACCATTGCAGAATTTTTGATCTGGTATGCAGTGGACGAGCAAAATTTTGGTTCTGCATGCTTCTGGTTCTGCTCTGGTGTTTTGATTACATAGAGAACTTGGTGACTTGTGAGTGAATGTTTAGGGAGATAGAGAGTGAGAAATGAGGAATAAGTGCAGATGTAAGTTCTGGTTGTATGTACCCTCTTCATCATTGAGCATCAGATTTCCAGAAAGCAAGTCATTGTGAGCAAACACCTGCACTTAAAATAATGACCATTGCAGAATTTTTGATCCATAACAGAGGCAAAACCAAATAATATAAGTGCAGGATTTTTTATCCATAACAGAGGAAAAACCAAGTCATTGGCTGTATGGTTCTAAATGCATGGTTCTGAATGGTTCTGAATGTATGGTTGATGTATGCTGGGTGTCTTTTTTTTGGTTGTTCTCTGGTTCCTCTGCTCTCAAAGGTTTTTGGGGCTGTTTAATCTGGTTTTGCATGCTTCTAGTTCTGCATGCTTCAGGGTTGGTGATGTACACCAGTTTTGCACAGCAATTATGCTGGTTCTGATCTGTACACCAGTTATGCTGGTTCTAATCTGTATTCATTGTTTCTGGTATGCTGGACACTTAGAGCACTAGAAGTGTGTGAGGTGTGAAGTGTGAAGGATGTACAGAAATGCTAGTATGGTGTGAAGTGTGTGAGGTGTAAAGTGTGAATCATGGTTTCATATGGTTCTTGTGAATTCATTCTGCTGGTATGGTGTACACCAGTTTTGCACACCAGCAACATGTACACCAACATAATATTTTCTGCTACTTCACAATTAGATCACTCAAAGGTATTAACACTGAAGAACTGTTGATAAATTACTAAAAGTGAACAATTATAATTTGGTTCATATGCAACAGAACATGTGAAATGTGCCTATGCAAAATAAACAGTAGCAGATTTCACAACCAACATACATGCAGAACCAGCCTACAAAAAACCATGTCACAGATTGTCCTGTAAATGAAAACATTCCCAAGTTCATAAAATCCAAGTCATTCCCAAGTTCATTAAATCCACTAGGACAATAAACCATTTAAAAACCATCTCAAATCATTCCCAACTTCCCAAATTCCATTCATAAAAACATCATAAAGTACAAACATCATAAATCCATAATAACATTAGTTAAATTTTTCGGATACTAACATTACATCATAAAGTAGATTACATCCATAAATCCATAATAACTTTAAATCCATAAATCCATAATAACATTACATCATAAAGTACAAAAGTAAAGCAAATACAATCAAATACACCATCGCCTTCAAAATATTTTCCACCATTCGAAGCCTTCGACCATAGTCGCCATGTTCATTTTCCACGTCATACAGCCTCCTCCTCAGCTCGTTAAAGTCTTCTACTGTAACACCATCAGAAGCTCTAGTGTTGGAACGGATTGTGGAAGTCACATCTTCGTCATCTTCAGCCACGAACTTGAAGTAATTGCAATTGGGATTTTCAGTCTACAATGCAACCAACAATTAGTTAGTCTATTAAAACAAATTAAATTGTGACTACTTACATATTTAATATTTCCAATACAATACTTACATATTTTGATGGGCAAACAAAGAACAAACGCCCTTTATTTCCATTCTCATTAGTTTTTACGATATGTATGGCAGCTGTTCTTCCACAATTGCACATTCTCGGTTTTAATCTTATGTTGCTGTTGTCATTAGAAGAAGAAGCCATTTCTAAATCTACATCGACAATACAACACAAACAGTCAGCCCTCGAGAAACCAATTTAGTTTTGAAACCAACATTGTAGTGGACTCATAAAAACCTATTCTATCTGTTATTCAGCATTCTAGTTCTACATACAAATTGATTAGGTCTCAAAGTGTTTAGTTGCACTGAATTCAGGAAAACAATGCTACTGCCCTTCTCATGATCTAATAAACATATAATTATGTGTTTTTTAAGATTCTTGTCTTTTATAACTAGATTTTTGTCTTTTAAGATTCTTACATGATCTAATAAACATATAATTATGTGTTTTTTTTTTGGTTTAATAATATAACAAAATGTATCACTTTACATTTAGTAAAGAAAATTGAAATCCAAACTAATAATATAACAAAATGTATCATAATCTTAGACTGATTCAACAAATAAATTGATAATTTCATAATTAATAATCTTATAAATATGCTTTGTTATGGTTTTGCCCTGACCTCCTTTTCTAGGGTCATACAGCCCAGGTTTCAATTTTAACTTTCATATGGAGTGAACCAAAATTTGTGACACAAACTTAACACTTTCTTGGGAGGCATTTGAATGGATACCTTTTAACCTTGGTAAGGCTGTGGTGCACTGTGCAGAGACACAAATATGAACCCAAAAAAAATAAAAACTACTTTCAATTGTTGCCAAACAAAATACGCTTGCAAGGATTGCCATCAATGGTGGTTGCTACTTTTGAAGACATGGGTGTGCATTAGGAGCAAGTGGGAACTTCAGTTTTTGAGTCAACCATTGAGCTTTCTAATGTAATCCTTACTACGTTGATGATTAAATTTAAATAAATAAATAAATTTGATTAAAAAAATTACATTAAGACATGGAGCAGAGTAATTATGTGTCTTATGCAATGCTTTGATTTTTCACATTTGTCTTATGCAGAGTAAATAAAAAAAACAATTTCACATTTGTTTTGATTTTTCATTAATTATGTGTCTTATGCAATGCTTTTCTGGTATTGGGCTCTTAGTTATTTGTCAAACTACATTTCTTATCAATCAATTGGTTAGTGGATTATTGGAGGTTATTGTCAATATATTTATCATTAAAAACAAATTTTGGCCCTTAATCAAAATGTGCTCTATGAGAGACTTGACAAAATCTTTATTCTAACCTTCTAGAGTGGAGTTGAGTGTATTGACTCTATATACTTTTAAAATCTAGATTCTAGTACTCTTTATTTGGAAATAATGAATTTATCATGTGCCTATTTTTTATTGTGAAATCATAATTCTAATACTCTTATTTGAGATTGTTAGTTCCACACATAATAAAAGAAAATATGGACATAAGGATTGTCAAAAATCCAGATTGCAGCTTGCAGCTCTCAACATGACTTGCACCTTGCAGATTGTTAGTTCAACATATTTGCAGATTGTTAGTTCAACATGACTTGCAGATTGCAGATTGTTAGTTCAACATATTCGTAGTGAAATATGTAGAAAATGTATATAAACAAATAGGTATACCATGATATGACAAATGATCTCAAATAGGTATATAAACAAATGTATATAAACAAATGATATGACATTGCTAATTTTTCTCACAATGTATTCGAAATCATGGTATATCATGGTATATAAATTAGTAAGACATATTAGCAATGCTGGGTTTGGAGTATATAAATCATGGTATACCTATTTCATGGTATATAAATCACATAGTATACAATGGAAGGTCTTACCATTGATATCATACAATACCATGGTATATAAAAATTAGCAATGTTTGGAGTATATAAATCATGGTATACCTATTTCTAATTTTTCTCACAATCTATTCGAAATCATGTATATTCTCACAATCTATTACTTAACAAAACATACAATGGAAGGTTGGCATTAAACCCAGTTGTGTGTTCTTGTTAGCCCACTCCAATCATGGTATACCTATTTCTGATTGTAAACAATATCAAGATTCATACAAGCTGTGAAAATCAAATCCTCATTCTAGACAGATTTAGGACATTAAAAGATCTGTGAAAATCAAACCAATGTGATGCATATGGACAGAGATGGAAAAAAAAGAAGAAGAAGAAGAAGAAGAAGAAGAGGAAACCAAATCAAAGCCCTAAATTTGAAATTCCAAATCTAAAAGCCCTAAATTTTTTCAGACGTTTCAAAATCCCAAATCAAAGCCCTAATTTTGAAATTCCAAATCTGAAAATCCCTAAATTTGTTCAGAAATTCGAACTCTAAAAGCCCTACATTTTTTCAGACTCCAACTTCTTAATTTCAGACGTTTGAAGACCAACCTGGTTCGTGATCTATGCTGAACTGATGGTGGTCGTCGCGGTGGAGTTCACGCAGCGTAGAGGCTGAAGCGGTGGAGCTGTGGTCGTCGTGGGGTCGCCGTTGGGACTGGTCGCCGGTTCGCCGGTGAGGGTAGGTTCGGTGGACGACCACGATCGACTGTAAGGCTCATTGAAACTGAGAGAGTGAGAGAGTGAGACAGTAAGGCTGTGTTGTTGTTTTGTTTGGGCGGGAAGTCGAAAACATTAAAAATTTAATTTTTTTTTTTTTTTTATTAGAGCCGTTGGATGACCAACGGCTGATCTGAGCCGTTGCCCGCATGAACTCAAGGACCCTCCTCAAGGAGAGGATCCGAACTCACTACCCCCCACCACCCCATTTTGAAAGTGACTCCTTCCAGCTTTTTGTGGTTTTCCTTTTAGCTTTCTCTCTCTTTCTTTTTTGCTTCGCTTGAATTACACAACATCATCCTTCCCTCAATTTTCCTCTCCAATTTATTTATTTTCAGAATTTCCATATCTATTTAGGCTTCGTTTGGGAAGCCATGGTTTGGACTTTTTTTGGCTATTTTAACCACAAAAAATAAAATAGGCTATTTTAGCTATAACAAATAAAACATCACATCCAATCCATAATCATTACATTCTTCTCTTACAAAAAAACTCAAAAAAGTTAAAAAATCAAAAAGTCCTTCCCAAACCAAGCTTTTAAGCCCAGGCTAAAATAACCAAAAAAATCAAAAAGCCAAAAAGTCAACCCACTTCCCAAACGGAGGCTTACACATTATATTAAATTACTAAAAAAAAAAAATCAATCATTCAAAAGTCAAAAGCACCTTTTCCGGTAACTTCCCAATAAATAGAATTTGCATCAAATAATTAGACATAGGTTCTCAATATAAAAATAAAAAATATTATAAACCGTTCAGATAAATTATACCAAAATAATTAATAAAATAGTCAATAAAAATAAAATAATTTAAAATAATTAATAAAACAAAATATCACATATAAATCATAATTATTCTATTTTTTCTCTCACAATCATGAAATTGATTACAAAAAAAAATATTATTATTTCAAACATAATTTTTTTAACTAAGCTAAAATAATTATAAAAAAAATTAAAATAATCAAATTTTCAAACGACGTCGAGATAAAATTCATTATAAATATGAATAATGCTATATATGTATATATAACCATTATTACAGTAGTCATTTTGAGAAGTCTAATTTTTCATTAATGACTCACTTGTAGTGTATCAGCTTTTCATGGTAAAATCTCTTTCATGTACTTATCCATCCTCATTTTATAATCGCATACAAAAAAAATAAAAATACAATCAATAATAATTCAAAAATAAAATATGTGGATTAAGGTTCTTTTAAATATATTTATACTATATTAAATTTAAATTTATATTACATATTTTAGTTTTTTCCTCATAAATGGTAAATAAAAATTGTACTAAACTATTTTCAATAGTGCATACCCCTCTCTCTTTATTTTTTGAGGGCAGCCCTCCCAATCCCTTTCTTTTAAGATTTTTGAGATTTGGCCGCTGCTTGGGGGTAGGAGAGGGGAACACTCGCTAATGGCCCCTTCTTCCCTCTCTCCTTTTTTGTTTTAATAAATCCTTTGAAACTTGTTATTCCAACTTTTCCTTGTAATGTTTTCTTCCCCTTTATGGTGGAATCTCTTCGAATCTCTCATCTCCCTTACCGCTCTGCCTTACTTAGCCTTGACTTACCGCTCTGCCTTACTTAGCCTTTCTCACTCTTCTTCCACCTCACTCCAACACCGCCACCATCACACCTCCACACCTGCCACTTTGCAGTCTCCATGGCTCAAATTTGCCACTTCTCGGTAGGATTGCAAATAAACTGACTTATTCATGCACAAACTCAGCTCAGCTCAACTCGTTAAGAGCTCAGTTCGGCTCAATTCATTTAGTAAACGAACCGAATTCGAACTCGAATATTAGACTCGTTTAGTAAACGAGCCGAGTTCGAACTCGAATAAACTCGTCTCGTCAAGCTCAGTTTCTTTATCTTTATTTAAATTATATAATAAATATATTATTTATACATTATTTATATATTAAATAATATTAATAATAGTTTTTATTTAAATGATTTTATTTAAATAATATTAAAAAAATCTTATTGAACTGAGCCGAGCCGAGTTCGAGTTTCATTAATATTAACGAGCTGAGTTGAATCGAGCTCGAACTCAGTTACTTATCGAGCTGAGCTCGAGCTCGAGCTGAGCTCGAGCTCGAGCTTAGGAAAGGTTCGACTTATTTGTAGTCTTACTTCTCGGCCTCCAGATCTACCTATTCTAGCCTTCGGCCGCTAGAAACGTCGCCACCATTTTACTACCTAAACTTGGGACAGAGGCTTTATTTTTATTTTTTCCTGTTTCTGTATTTTTGTTTTGTTAGTTGTTTGATTGTGTAACTCAGAGTTCATCGGTGGTCATTGTAAAGCTTGACCTTCCTGTGGTTATAACTTATGATTTATCTCAGACATGCTTTATTGACGATCTCTTATAATTGGCTCTACTCTGCAGTACGAGTATGAGCACGAGTTGTGTGTCTGAATATTTTTATAAAAAATTTTCCTTTGTGCTTGTAACGCCCTCATAATAACAACATTAAACCCAGATGCATGTTTGGCATAGAGAAATGGAATAAATGTTGAATCATTGGTGAAAATGGGACCTAAGGGTTGAAATGTCAATTATGGATAATGACCTAATTACATTGTTTGATTAATTGGGATAATTAATTGTGAGAAATGAGGAAATGAAATGTTGATTGAATATCCATTGTGCATTTATTTTCTATTTAGAGATAACTGCTTTGGGCTATCAGTGGAGGATAGTCGTGATTGTTGTAGACAATGCATGATGATTAGGCAAACGGAAACTAATCAATGGAATGTGTCATGGAATTTGACGGTTGATAGAATACATTAATTGTATGTATTGAGTGATTGTATATAGAATCAATGTGTTTGTATACGTTATGTGTAGAGGAGGAGATGGGGGATGTACTCCGCGGTTTAGGGGAAGATGGGGGATGTACCTCTAAACCGGATAGTGTTGGGAGAAGATAGGGGATGAACTCCGTAGATACAGCTCATATGCTTGTCTAGAGAAGTGAAGATAGAGCTCATATGCTTATCTTTGTGAAGTGTGGATATAGCTTATATGCTTATCTGTGAATGTGGATATTGTTGTTATACATATCTGTTGAGAATGTGGGTATAGCTTATATGCTTATCTGTGAATGTGGGATATAGTTTTTATACTTATCTGTTGAGATGATGATAGAGCTAACAGGCTTATCTGTTGAAAAAGGGAAAATGAAAAGTAACTTGGACTTATAAGTCGTATGACATAAATATGTGATTTATGTGAATGTATCAGTGTTGACCATCTATCAATTGCTAATCTTTTAGTCATTGTTCATCGTTAGTTTAGTGTATTTCTACTGGGCTGTGGCTCACCCTATATGGGAATATTATTTTCAGGTGCAGGTAGCACTACAACAAATTTGGGATTTAAAGACGAAACAAATTTGTCCCAAAATATATATATTTCGCCACCCAAACTAATTACGACGAAAATTTTTCGTCACCCGTTTTGTCGCCAAAGCCTCGTCGCTAAAGGGTCGTAGAGATGAAAAAACAATTTCGTCATTGAAAATAATAAATTTGTGACGAATTTTTTTGTCTCCAATACGCTCTGTTGGGAACATACTTGTAAGTAATTAGCGACAAAATATTTTGTCATTAAAGGAAGAAATTAGAGACAAAAGTATTTCGTCATAAATATAAGAAACAGAGACGAAATAATTTTGTCACACTTAATATAAACGAAGACGAAATTTTTTTGTCAAAGAAGCTACCAATAGAGATAAAAACAAATTCATCATTAAAAATGATAAATTTGTGACCAATTTTTTTGTCTCTAATACACTCTATTGGAAACATACTTGTAAGTAATTAGCGACAAAATATTTTGTCATGAAAGGAAGAAATTAGAGACAAAAATATTTTCTCATAAATATAAGAAATAGATACGAAATAATTTTGTCACGTTTAATATAAACGAAGACAAAAAAATTTGTCAAAGAAGCTACCAATAGAGACAAAAACAAATTCATCATTAAAAATGATAAATTTGTGACAATTTTTTTTGTCTCAAATACACTCTGTTAGGAACATACTTGTAAGTAATTAGCGACAAAATATTTTGTCATTAAAGGAGAAATTAGAGACACAATTATTTTGTCATAAATATAAGAAATGGAGACAATAATTTTGTCACGTTTAATATAAACGAAGACAAAAAAATTTTGTCAAAGAAGCTACCAATAGAGACAAAAAAAAAATTCATCATTAAAAACGATAAAATAATGTCAAAAAAAATTCATCACACATTGAGGATAATAGTGACAAAATGTGATAATATTTTTTGTCACGAAAAATGCATTTAGTGACGAAATAAAAAATTCATGACAAAATTAATCATCCACCTAAGCGAAATAAGAGACAAAAGAGCCTTCTTTAGGGATGGAAAATTTTGTCAATAATTTCATAATATTTTTTTCCATATTATATACCTATTTTATCAAAATCTAAATTTTAGTTCAACAAATATAACCCTATTCATGTTGAAACCTGTTGAATATAACAATTCTATCACAACTTAACCTAACCTGTTATCAACACATTTACGAATTAACAAAATGAAAATATCCATTCATCATCACAAATAATTTCATCCTAGTACAATAAAATAGTGAAATATCCACAAAATATCCAAAAGTTATAACTTGTTCAATTTTACCAAAAATCCAACAATAACTAGTGCAACTCCACAAAGTATGTGTATCCTTATCAAACAAAAATGAACATTCAAGCAAATTAGATCATTGTTACACGTCAAAAATGCCACCCCAATCCAATCTGCAAAAAAATAAATTAAAAGATTTAGTAATTAATTAATTATACAAAAGATTAAAAACATTAGTAACTCATCAATTTACAATTAGATCAATTATACAATATACCCCTCTAACAGACTTTTTTTTCGAGATTATGAGAACAAAAAATTAATTTTAAAGTTAATTCACAAATGGTGCATCCCATTAAGGTGCTGTAAGTTCATATAACAATGAGGAAAACAACAACTAAAATGTAGCTTCCAAATAAATAAATACCTGTATTTCCATCATAATAGAATCCAGAAGAAGCATCATAATAATAGCCAGATGCTTCATCCCAAAAAAGCCAGATTGTAATGAATAAGCATCCTTTGGACCTGCAACCTCTCCACCACTTGGTGTTAGAAATGTTTTAGTTGATTTTGATTCTCTGTAACATTATAAACAAAATGTTTTAGTTGGTTTTCATGGACTCTTTACCCTTTCAATACTCAACTAACAATTCCATGGTCCTAAACAAATTAATGAAGCTTTAATGGTTAGTATATGAAACAGGTTATATATCTAGACAGAATTACATAATCAAAATGTACTAACACTATTATAAGCCAAATGTTTGGGATAAATCATAATGAAAATGAAACCTTGTAGATGTTCTTCTCAGACAATCTGCAAAATAAAATAAAATTAGATCCATGCACCAATACTGCCACAAGCCTCTGCACGTTTAAACATATAATTCCCACAAAACAATTTGTAGATTGCAGATATGAATTAGAAGGCATTACTCACAATCCCTTTTTAGATAATTTAGCTACTGTGAATGGTGGTGTAAAAAAGACACATTGTTAGAGTTAAAGGCCAATTCATTGCTTCAATAGAATTTATAATATAAAGTTAACCTTTGTAGGCTTGTGACCATTGTCAACAAGCTCCCAACGCTCTTTATCTAAATGGAGCACTTCCACATCTCCATTATCATACAGTACCTTTAACACAAAATTGATCAGAGAAAATTATGTCAAAGAACCATATGAGATTACAATTATAACATTATTGATAAATAAATAAATAAAATGTGTATCTCCAAAACATGACTAACACAAGTATTAGAATAAAAAAATAGAACATGGAACGGTGCACTTACCACATATTTCTTATGTTCAGAGTCATAAGACTTCACTACTCCATAAAACCTGCTGATTTTAACAAGACACCATCAAGACACAATTCTTGCAGCAGCATGTATACACACAAGGATTTTGGAGTGCAAACCACGTGTACAAAAAGTACACACTACTAAGGTAATCAAGGATTGTCATTCCCTAGATCAAGATTATGTGGTATGCTTTTGAATAATTTATTAGCACATGGATATATATACACGCTAACAAGGCAATTTTCAAAAGCCATAAAACCGGCAGAGCCACAACAATATATACATATATATATTTACATTTGGAAATTATAAATATAAATTTTGATTTGATTCTCCCATTTTTTCTTTGTATGTCATGTTCGACAAATAGAAAATATAAATAAAGTAAAAAAAGATGATGAATGGGTTTGAGACTTGCATCCACATGTAATCCATCTCCAGACAGCCCACAAATTGATTTGGCTTATGAAAATTGGCAGCGTCAAAGCAATCAAAAGATGGTAGCTAAAGAGCAAACATGAGATCAATATATATAATTTTTTAATCATCATGACAACCCAAGCAACATCCGCCAAAGGCCACAAGACTGGGAGGTCAATGCAAGCAAGGGCCAAAGAGAATATGCCAGAAGCCCTTCTCCACTAGCCAGAGGTCATTGGCCCTGGGGTACACACCGCTGGGCAGAAGTCATCTTCACCAGTCACCCACGTTGGGATGTGCCAGTGTGACTGACAACTGGGTACAAGTCATCTTGGCCCATCACTAATATTGGGATGTGCGAGTGTAGTGTCAAATTTTCTTTCCATTCTGAATGTATCAATCTTTTTATTTTTATTTTTACCACTTTGACCGTTCATTAAATGGCTTCCAAAATTAGAGTTTGGCCCCTGCCATTTTTGGTCTGTGTGAGTCTGATTCTCATATAGGGATGTCCTCACCAAGTCAACAACATGTCAGGTTAAACTAAATTAACAGATGTTGGGGCATGTCTCCAGTGTTTGACACCTATCCGTGTCCAAAAATGTGTATATGTCACATATAGGGAAGTGTCCTTGCTTCCTTGCAGGAAAGACACAATTAGGAATGGAACAAAACTTATGAGTAGCTATTGATTAAGTCATAAACAAGGTCAACTATTTGAGATGACTCAATCAAAGGATTAAGAAAAGTTTTAATGTATGCCAGAGAATCCAATATGGATGGCATAGAAAACAGAGTGACAAACTGATCAAAAGTCGCAGACTCCTAGTAGTAGCAGACCACCCATGGCCCTAAACAGAGGAGTAGAATGGGAAACTTTCATGAAACTGAACTAAAGAAGAATTTGGTAAGGGTCACTGTGTTCATGGGTACAAGAAAATAAAATTCATTTTCACAATCCAAGTGAAGAACAAAACTAAGCCATGGCCAACCTTGTAGACACTGGTGTTATTGAAAATATTTTTTCAAGTGTTGAACCTATGAGTGAAAGGATATGACTCATCTCAATCTAACTACTTTTACCTGGAAAGGAAATTATCCAGAGCTTAATTTTAAACAGAAGATGGATACATAATAAATTAGAAATTTAAATATAATAGAGATTCCCAATTTCATAGACCTACACATCTCATGCTCCAACTTTATCTTTCTCACCTATTTTGTTAAAAAATGGCTTAATCTTGTTCTCTAAACCAACAAAATACTTACCGCTTGTCCACTGGCTACCAAACTTTTATTCTGCAATCAATCAGGTCCATTGTCTCACTTCCACCTTTCTTTGATGTGCACTGAGGAAACAAAGTAGCAGGTCAAGTGATTGCTTATGATGCTGTTTCTAATTCTAAATTCTTAGTAAGTAAGAGAACTTGAAATATTTTGAAAACCAGAAAGTTCTCACATCCATAATTTAAAAACAAAAACACACACCACTTCCCGCAATTAAAAATAAACTGAAATTATAATGTTGTACGTGCAAATCATTAGGCACAGAGTTTATATCATGAAATAATAGCCATCCATGATATAAACTCATAGCAGCTGGATTCAACTCCCTCACATCTATGTTCAATACTGAATCCACCGAACCAGTAGCTTCCCTCACAATTGCTTTCAAACAAAGCTAAAAAAGCAAAACTATTTGATCCCTCATAGGCACATCAATCACACCATCATAACAAAGGAAAATTCACAATTACCCATCTAAGGAAATCACAATCTTCAGCCATAACAGAACACAAAATGATCCAAAGAACTCTATACGAATAGGCAATAGGGTAATCCCTCAATGACTCAATTTCACTCCTAACAAGCCACAACTTCAAAGGAAGAAGCCTAACACAGTCCCTAGAAAAACCCTTAATTTCACCATTATCACTGCCTACAAAATTTGCACATTGAATCGATAAAATACCTGGGAGAGTAAAGGTTCGGCTCAAACTATCTCGATCGGCAGAGCTAACTACGCCGGGGCAATTACGGTAGAAGAAATTGGGGCCGAAGTCGCAGTACTCGTCAAGGGAGAAGCAGAGGTTGGAGTTGGTATCGTGTAGGGTTTGAAGGAAGCAGTTCTGATTGAAGAGTTGTCGGGAGGGTTTGAGAGTGTTGGGGTAGCGCAGTGATTGGAGCAGGAGGGGGTTAAGGTTGAAAAGAGGGGAAGGGGAAGAAGGGCATTGGAAGGAGTGGCGGAAAAGGGATTCCGGCGGAAGGCGGTGGTGGAAATTGAAAGGGCAGGGGCAGAGGGCGGTAGTGGTGGCGGTGGTGGGGAGGAGAGTGGAGAGAGAGTGGAGGGTGGTTTTGGAGAGGTGGATGAGGTGTTTGAGTATTGAGAGAGCGGTAGGGAGACCGGGAGGCTATGGCAGAGGCAGAGGTGGTGGTGTTGGTGAAGTGATTGAGTTGGTGGTGGTGGTGAGAGAGGGATGGTGGTGGAGATGAGAATAGAAGAAGTTAGGTTAGCGGGTGAAGGAAGAAATGTGAGGTATGGTGATGGAGATGGAGGATTCATCAGTGTCTCTTCCACTTCTTCTTCTTCTTCTTCGTCGCCCTCACTGCACAGAAAATGCTTTGAGTTTATTTTTTTAAGATTGGTGTTGGGGCTGAAAAAATTGGGGCTTCTGATTGTTTCTATCTTTCTTTTTTAATTTTCTTTTTTTTTTTTGGCGCTCAAAATATTTATTTTGGCGCTATTTTTTTTTTCGATCGTCCCTTTCACGACAGTAATTGGACGTCGTGGAAAGCATAATATTTTAAACAACTGGAATGGAAAAGAAGGAAGAGGGGGGGGGGGGAGGGAGGGGGGGATTAGGGATTTTTGAGATTGGGGATTTTGGGTTGGGGGAACCCAAGCGAGAATGGAAAAGGAAGGGGGGAGAATGGAAATTTTTTTTTTTTTTAATTTTCATTACAAATAAATATTTAAATAATAAAACGACTCTTTTTTTTTTTTGCAACGGAGAATGTCATTGCTATAAAAAAATTATTTTTTATTAAAATCATTTTTTTATAGTTAATGAATTTTTTTTTTTTGTTTTTTCATTTAGTAAGGTTGAAAATTTATTTGTTTCATATTTATTTTAATGAATACAAAAGTATTATTATTTTTTTATTTGGTAGAAGTAGGGATAATATTTTCCATTAAAATAAAGTTAATTTTTTGTGGCCAATGAAAAATATTTTTTTACGACCCAATTTTTTTTTTCTTAAGTGATGGTGAAAGAGATAAGTGGTGAAGTTGTGATAGTGGTAGAGGAGATAGAATAGTGGTGGTAGAGAGTGAGCAAGGTGAACACAATAAGGGAGAGAGACTATAGATAGACAGACACATAGAGAGAAAGAGAGAGAGAGAGAAGAGCGAGAGACAGACACAGAGAGAGAAAGAGATAGAGAAGAGTGATAAATGAGAGAGAGAGACAAAGAGAGAAAGAGATATAGAGAGAGAGAGGCAGGGAGACAGAGAGAGAAAGAGATAAAGAGAGACATATAGAAAAATAGAGAGAAACAAGATATGAGCGAGAGATAGACAGAGAGAGAGAAATAGAGTGAAAAGAGATAATCGAGAGAAAGACATAGAAAAAGAGAGACGAAGAGAGAAGGAAGATGGGCGAGAGAGACAGAGAGAGAGAAATAGAGAGAAGATAAATGAGCGAGAGAGAAGAGAGATAGAAGATGAGAGAGATAAATAGAAGAGAGATGAGCGAGAGACAAAGAGAGAAAAAGAAAGAGACAGAGACAAAGACTGACAGACAGAGAAGAGTGATAAGTGAGAGAGAGAGAAGAGAGGTAATATTTTGTGGTAGAGGAGAGGAAGCGGCAGTAGTGGTGAAGGTGGTGGATAAGAGACAATGGTGGTGGTGGTGATGGCGAAGGAAATTAGTGGTGAAGTTATGGTAGTGGTAGAGTAGATGGAGTGGCGGTGATGAAAGACAGGTAATGGTAGTAGTAGTAGTAGTAGTGGCAATAGTGGTAGTGGTGGTAGTGGAGTGGTGGTGATGGTAGTAGTAATGGTAGTCGTAGAGGTGAAATGGCGACCGTGGTAGTAGTGGTGGTAGTGAAATGACGTTTGCAGTAGTGGTGAAGGTGGTAGAGAAGATGAGTGGTGAGAGAAAGAGATGAGTGAGAGACACAGAGAGAGAGAGAGAGAGAGAGAAAAGAGATAGAGAGAAGAGAGATGGATCAGAGACACAGAGAAAAAGAGAGAGACAGACAGACAGAGAAGAGTGATGAGTGAGAGAGAGAAAAAGAAGAGTAACAGAGACACAGAGAGAAAGAGAGAGACGGACAGACAGAGAAGAGTGATGAGTGAACCGCAACCTTTGATTTTTTTTTAATATATAAATTATGTTTTTTAAGATTTTTTTATAAAAATAATTTAACAATCTTATCACTAACCATAGCGCATGAGAGAAGTTGAAAAGGGTATTGCAGTAACTATACATAGATTGTATCTACAATTATTTGTATGAGGGGATTTTAAATACTGATAGGGGATTTTGACCAAATCAATAAATGCAAGCATGTGGAAAGACATGTGGATTGAAAAAAGTTAATAAATGCTGATCAGGGGATTTTGACCAAATTAATAAATGTTGATTTTTTTTTAAATAAAAAATTTAGAAAATTCAGATTTGGATATTGAAGCTCCCACAGGCATTGGGGTTAAAAACCCCTTTTTGCTTAATATATAGTATAGATATATATATATATTTAATAAGAATTTATATTTGTTTTAGATATTTTTTTAATATACTAATTATTTTTTAAATTTTTTTTATAAAAATAATTTAACAATCTCATCACTAGCCATAGTATATGCGAGAAGTTGAAAAGGGTGTAGGAGTAGATATGAGAAAAGTCAAAAAGTGGGTTGGGAGAAGTCCATAAATGCTGAGTTCTTTTTTTTTTTTGAATCAAAAATTTTTTAAATTAAGATTGGGATATTAGAGCTCCCATAAGGTTTGTAAATTTAAAACCCCATTTTCCTTATATAATAATGAGCAATACTAGGAATCATGATTTTTTTTTTATGAAAATGATCATGAAAGATTTATGACTCTTGGATTACACTTAAAATAAATCACCACACACTAATCAAGGTAATCCAAGGGTCATAATTCTTTTATGATCATTTTTATGAAAGTTTTTTCGTGATCCTTAGCTTTTCTCTATAATATATAGATAGATAGATAGATAGATAGATATAAATATGGCGCATAACGTTTATATGACACAAGGACCAAAGTATCGGGACAACTGCTGCAATTTGCCCTCATCTAAATTAAAGGGATTTAAAAAGTAAAAAAAAAAAAAAAAAAAAATTATAATATTAAAAAATGTTCACTAAAAAAATATAGATTAAAAATCAAAAATTAATTATTGAAAACTGCATACTAAACAAGGTAATGTTTTTTTATTAATTTTGAAAATTAAAAAATTATTATTAATTTTTCCTCTGTTTTTTTTTTCTCACAAAAAAAAAAAGTTACATTAATTATCTTCTTTTTTTTTTCTTTTTTTTTTTTTTGTGGAAAAGGGTTTTGACCTGCGATTTTTCTAAAATGTGTGTTCTAGATGGAAATGGTAGAATTGGTTTAGACAATGAGAAAAAGTGCTTATGCAAGGGGCACCTTCACTATGAGAAAGAATAGTCGGTTTTGCATAGGGTGCCTTCTTGGATAATAGCTTTCAATATTGACATGCATGAAGGGCTTAAGTGTGAGACATATGAGAGGGGCTTTAGTGCGAAAATAAAAGAAATGGTTTACAGAGTGTCTTCTTGCTTCACGACTTCAATACTTGTGAGAGAGGAGTAGGCTCAAGTGCGAGAGAGAAATGAGGGTTTGTAGGAAGTGTCTTATTGGGTCATGACTTGAGTGTCCGTGCACATGAAAATGAGTGATAAGGGTCAGAGTGTGTCTCTTGGGGTGACGGTTTCAGTGCTCCGAAACACAAAATCATAGCATTTTAATAAAGAGAAATAATTAGTGATAAAATATTTTTGTCTCCTTAAATACAAGAACAGAGAATTTATTATTGGTGACGAAATATTTTTGTCTTCCACAACATAACCTTATGAGACGAAAAATATATTCATCGCGCAATCAATCAGAATTTATTAGTGACGAAATATTTTCATCTCCCACAACTTATTCTTCAAAGATAAAAATATATTTGTCGCCCATTTAATAGAAAGATGAAACGACATTGTTTGCATGATGGAGTGTTTATTGGTGATGAAATATTTTTGTCTTCCATAACTTATCATTCCCAGACAAAAATATATTTGTCGCCTAATAAATGGAAATATGCAACGACATTGTTTAATAGGTAGGGAATTTATTGGTGACAAATTACGTTCGTCGCAAAAAAAATATATATTTTGTGACAAAAATGTTCATCTCCAATGAGCTAAAATAATTCGAGCCAATGCAAATGAAATTGGCACCTGAATTTTGCAGACGAAATTCTTTTTCGTCTCCTATACGTTTGAGAAAAATTAAAACAAACGACAAAATCAATATTTTGTCATCTTTGGGTTAAATTTTAAGACAAAAAAAATTTCGTCACCAAATTTTGTCACAATAATAGCCTAGATTTCTTGTATTTTGTTTCCTTGTTTAATTATTATTGTTATTAGTATTATTATTATTATTATTATTATTATTATTATTATTATTATTATTATTATTATTATTATTATTATTATTTTCTTTTTGTGGAGAGGGGTTTATTGTGAGAAAGAATAGTAGCTTTGCACAAAATGTCTTCTTGGATAATAATATTTGCATGCACAAATGGCTTAAATGTGAGAGAGAATAGAGGAACTTCAATGCAAAATAGAAGAGATGGTTTATAAAGATTGTTTTCTCGAGTCACAGCTTCAATACTTGTAAGAGAGGAGACTCAAGTGTGCGAGAGAAATGAGGATTTGTAGAGGGTGTCTTTTCGGGTCACGACTTTAGTATTTGTGTGTGTGTGAAAGTAAGTGATTAAGGAAGAGTGTCTCTTAGTTTCTGACGGCATTTTAATAAAGAGAAATAATTAGTGACAAAATATTTTCGTTTCAAACTCATATGTTCATTGCCTAATCAACAAAAATACAAAAACAACGTTGTGTGGGGATGGAGAATTTATTGGTGATGAAATATTTTCGTCTCCTTCAACTTAACGTTATGAGACGAAATATATTCGTCGCACAATCAATCAAAATGCAACACGACACATGGAGAATTTATTAGTGATGAAATACTTTCGTCTCCCAAAACATATCCTTCCGAGACAAAAATATATTTGTCGCCTAATTAATAGAAAGATAAAACTAGCATGAAGGGTTTATTGGTGACAAAATATTTTCGTCTCCCATAACTTATCCTTCCTAGACAAAAAATATATTTGTCACCAAATAAATAAGAAAATGAAACGACATCGTCTAATAAGTTTGGAATTTATTGGTGACGAATTCTTTTTGTCATAAAATACTTTAAATTTTGTGACAAAAATGTTCGTCTCCAATGAGCTAAAATAATTGGCGCTAACAAGAAAAAAAATTGGCGCCTCTTTTTTTCTGACGAATTTATTTTTTCGTCTCCTATAGTTTTGAGAACAATTAAAAGAAACAACAAAAGTAATATTTGGTCAAGTTTGGGTTATGTTCTAAAACGAAAATAAATTTTATCACCAAATTTTAAAAATTAATTATTGAAAACTCCATACTAAACAAGGTAATGTTTTCTATTAATTTTGAAAATTACAAATTTTTTATTATTTGTTTCTCTGTATTTTTTCTCACAAAAAAAATAGCTACATTAATTATCTTTTTCTTTTTCTTTTTTTGTGGAGAGAGGTTTTGACCTTCGATTTTTCTGAAATGAGTGTTCTAGACGGAAAGGATAGAGTTGGTTCCGACAATGAGAAAAAATGCTTGCGTGCAAGAGGGGCCTTCACTGTGAGAAAGAATAGTGGGTTTGCATAGGGTACCTACTTGGATAATAGCTTCAATGCTAGCATGCACGAAGGGCTTAAGTATGAGACATAAGAGAGGGGCTTTAGCGCAAAATAGAAAAAATGGTTTACAGAGTGTCTTCTTGAGTCACGACTTCAATACTTGTGAGAGAGGAGTAGACTCAAGTGCGAGAGAGAAATGAGGGTTTGTAAAAAGTGTTTTCTTGGGTCATGACTTCAAGGTCCGTGTACATGAAAATGAGTGATAAGCGTCAGAGTGTATCTCTTGGGGTCACAGTTTCACGGCATTTTAAAAAACAGAAATGATTAGTGATAAAATATTTTTGTATCCTTCAATACCAGAACAAAGAATTTATTATTGGTGATGAAATATTTTTGTCTTCCACGACTTAACCTTATGAGATGAAAAATATATTCGTCACGCAATCAATTAGAATTTATTAGTGACGAAATATTTTCGTCTCCCACAACTTATTCTTCTGAAACAAAAATATATTTGTCGCCTATTTAATAGAAAGATGAAATGACATTGTTTGCATGATGGAGTGTTTATTAGTGACGAAATATTTTCGTCTTCCATAACTTATCATTCCCAGACAAAAATATATTTGTCGCCTAATAAATGGAAATATGTAACGACATCGTTTAATAGGTATGGAATTTATTGGTGATGAATTACGTTCATCACAAAAAAAAAATATATATTTTGTGACAAAAATGTTCGTCTCCAATGAGTTAAAATAATTCGCGCCAATGCAAATGAAATTGGCGCCTCATTTTTGCACACGAATTTTTGTTTTCGTCTCCTATACTTCTGAGAAAAATTAAAACAGACGACAAAATTAATATTTTGTCATCTTTCGGTTAAATTTTAAGACAAAAAAAATTTTGTCACTAAATTTTGTCACGATAGCCTAGATTTCTTGTATTTTTTTTATTGATTTTAAGCATTTGGTGACGAAATTTGGTTTTCCTCTCTAAAAATAATACATTTGGAGACGAAATTATTTCCTCTCTAAAATTTTTTACAATGGTGACGACAAATTTTGTCTCCAAAATAGCGCCAAATCTTCCACCAAATTTTCCAAGGGCGGGAAATTGTTTTGTGACGAAAAATAAAATTTAGAGACGAATAAAATTTTTGCCACCTAATGTTTTATTTGATTTTAAGCATTTGGTAACGAAATTTGGTTTTCGTCTCTAAAAATAATACAATTGGAGGCGAAATCTTATTTTCATCACTAAAACATGCATATTTGGAGACGAAATATTTTTTCGTCACGCATTTTCGTCACCATAGACCTTTTTTGTTGTAGTGTAGCATGCCACCTCCAAGGACATAGCTTGGAAATATCATTTCTTATAATATTTTTACTTTATTTGGTATAAACTTTTTTATTAGATAGACTCTTCTATAAATACCACTTACTTTAATGAATTTTTTTACTGATTGAAAAAAAAATTATAAACAACTCTATAAATTATACCAAACAATCTATTGTTAACTTACATATATATATGATCAAAGAATGATATTAAACAAATGAAGAATCATTGCAATGGAATGGTAAACAGCAGACAAATGCCACTGCAATCGATGTCATTGGCATCATGAGAGATGATGATAAGAGAGTTGGGCATGAATTCATGAGTAGCTTCCACACACACCACATGGGTTGTAAAACAAATCACATGAATCTTATTAATCATGTTTCTATGTTGAGTTTTTAATTATATGGGGACACTACAAAGGTACATTTTTTTGTGTGAGAAACAGTCGACATAGAGGAAATTTGTTCTTTTTCTTTTTTAATTTTTATTTAGGTAAGTTCTGGTGTGGAACCTTGATTTTGAGGTACTTGGATTTGTGTGGATTTCAGAAGGAAAAGCTTTGTTGTTATTTTTTCAAACAATATAACATTTAATTTAATAAAATATTTTTGAGTTGAATTTTAAGAATGAATTGTGGGTTTTAGATTGATGAATTTTAAATAGTATGGTGGATATATTTGAAACAATTTTATAATAATATTAGAATGATTATGGTTTTTTATTTATTTATCATAGTTTATTTGAAATTTTATGTATCAATATTGTATCGATGAGTTTCTCTATAAATTATGAAAAGTTATAACAAAATTTGTCTTCCGAATATAGAAGTTAAGTGGATACCTCATCTCACTTTCAATAATAATAAAAAAAATAGTTGTTTAAATTCGTGACAACTTTCAAAACATAGCGATCATAAATAATGAGATCTTTTAAATCAACATAATATTGATATGAATAATATTTTATTCACACAAAAAAAGGTGCTCGAATTAGCCCGAATGAGGTCGCAAGCTTCAATAGCAAAATTGTCCACTCGCCCAAAACCCCCTCAAACTCTCTGTCTCTCTCTCTCAAACCGTCGATCGACGACAATGTTTAGTTCAGTGCCGCCGACGAGAAGAAACGATCTCTCTCAAACCACCGATCATCGACAAGAGTAAACACGAACTAGGAATATAGATTTTTCTTGAATCAATTAAAAATATTTTGACTTGGGACTGGAGAGAGACTTTATTTTTTATGAATTTGAGGTTATTGATTTTTATGAGATAGTTTTGATTAGAAATTGGGAAACTCAGTGGCGGTCGGTGTTTGCAATGGTATGGTGGTGGTTGGTGTTTGTAATGATATGGTAGTCGGTGGTGGTTGGCGTTCTCAATGTTGTAGGGTGTGGTTGTCGATGGTGGTCTGCCGTGAAAAAGACAGAATAAAGAGAGACCATAGAGAGAGAGAAAACAAAGTTTTTTTTTTCATAAAAAGAATAGAGAGAGATCAACACAAAGAAATACTTTTTTTTTTTTTTTATTTGGTACCCATTTTTATTTTACTTTATTCTTTTCTTAGTTTGGTTGCTTAGAATCTGTGGAAAGTTCAAAATTTGAAAGAAAATAACAACTGGGTTATCTTTATGAGTAAAAATTAATTAACATGGCTCTATTGTTGAAGGAAATGAGCATTGGAGGTTTGAATATCTAAAACTTCTTCTAGGTCATTTGGGTCATCTGGGTTTTATGGGTTATGGTTTTATTTTATTTTACTTCTTTTGTGTTTTCCTCTGCTTTCTCCCCAACCAAACAAAAAGTGAGAAAGAGGAGAGAGAGAAGATGCACGTGAGTGTGTTGCTTTTCTGATTCCCAAGCCCGTGAAGCCCACACACAAATTGGGGCAATTGGGCCTAACACAGCACACGCCGTCTCCACCTCATTCAGGCAAATCGGGATACACCATATTCAATAGATGTAGCAGAATTGTATTAATGTCTGAAATGAAAAGTAAATATTATATTGATAACATTATTACCCATATTAAACTAATAATTTAGGAATCTATAAATTAGTCAGTATGATCCATTACAACCTTTTTTAAAAAGAGAGTGTAAGTTCCGAGTCCCCGTGGAAGGGAATAAGGCACGATTGCTCCCAATTGTGTGACACCAATCCTAGCCGAAAAGTAATAATATGGATAAATGCAACCCCAACAATATATATATATATATATAAGAAATTTCATTTAATTTTCTTTTTATGAATAATAAGAATGTCATGACTCAATTGATTTGTTTCACATTATCACAAACAACAAATGTATTTGTAATAATATCAAGGCTATATTTATTTTGTCACATATTACACATTTAAGTAGTTTTACTAACATAGAAGGAAAAAATAAAACAAAAATAAAGAGAAATTTGGCTATAAACCCCCTTTACTTTCCTTTCATTGTTAGAAGGAGTAAGAAAAAAATTATACTTTCTAAACCCCCTCATAATTATAAAATCTTGCATAAAGGACAAAATTTATTATTTAAATATTTTATCAGACTATTATACCCTCACATATACACAACCTAGATACAAAATTTATCTTCTCTCTTGTCTCTCACTTCTAACCCTAGCTTCCTCCATGGCCGGAGCTGTGTCATTCCTAAGCTTCGATGATCTCTCTTTGCATCTTCTCAACTCTCCTCCTTCAACTCTCCTTCAACTGTTCATCTTCTATCTCGTCTCTCTCTTCTAATCCTAGCTTTCTCCGTGGCCGGAGCTGTAGAGAACTTGCAAATCGCGCTGATACATATATATATATATATATATCTATATATATGTGTGTGTTTATGTGTTTTGAGATTTGAATTCGAATATATATATATATATCTACATATTCCGATCTGTAATATATATATCTATATATATGTTTGTGTTTGTGTGTTTTGAGATTTGAATTCGAATATATAGATTTTTGAAAGCTCAAAGTTTTAAAAATCTGAAAAATCTATAAAATCTGAAAAATCTGAAGAACCGGGGCATGAAAAATTGAGATTTCTCTAAAATTTTCAGATTATAGGCCTGATTCAAGGATTATAGGCATGATTCAATGTTTTTCAAAGTAAACATCGATTGATTCAAGGATTATAGGCCTGATTCAAAACTCAAAACTCAAAGTTCCATCGATTTTTCAGAGTAAACATCAAATTTCATTTGATAGAACTAGAGTAAAATTTTACTCTGGTTCCATTGCTCTGTTTTTTTCATTTGACAGAACTAGAGTAAAATTTTATTTTTATACAGAGTAAAATTTTACTTTTATACAGAGTAAAATTTTACTTTTAGCTTCAGAGTCTTACAGTTTACTTATTTTTCAGAGTAAAATTTTACTTTTATACAGAGTAAAATTTTACTTTTAGTTTCAGAGTAAAATTTTACTTTCATACAGAGTAAAATTTTACTCTGAAATACATAGTGAAAATGTAGAGAGAATGATGTAGACTAAAATTTTACTTTTAGCTTCAGAGTTTTACAGTTTACTTATTTTTTAGAGTAAAATTTTACTTTTATACAGAGTAAAATTTTACTTTCATACAGAGTAAAATTTTACTCTGAAATACATAGTGAAAATGTCTTAATAGGAGAGCTGATAGATATAAGGGTAATATAGTAAAAGAAATAAGTTTTAAAATATCAGGGGGTTTTGAAAGTACTTATATAATTCTTATCTTTTTGAAAGAGAAATTAGATAGTGAGGGGGCTATGACCAAATCCCCCAAAAATAAACACCAACACTCAAATTGTTGTGGGACTTACATAAATGTTTAGGGTAAATTACCAATAGATTTTAATATTTAAACTTAATTCTCATAAAATCTTATCGAAAATAAGTCATAATAAAATCGTTGTTAAAAATAAATTTTGTGACAATTTTTTTGCACATATCACTAAAAATTAACAATTAATGACTTTTTTTGTTATGATTTTTATAAGTTGTCACTAAAACTTATAATTAGTGGCATTTTTCTGTGATGAATTTTTTAAACTATCGCTGAAAGTTAAAAATTAATGATTTACTTTTTGTGATGATTTTTTAAAATTGTCGCTAAAATTTATAATTAGTGACTTTTTTTATGATAAATTTTTTAAATTATAACTGAAAATTAACAATTAGTAACGTTTTTTAATAGTGATTGATGAAAAGTGCCATTCACTGTGCTTGGTTAGTAGTTTTCCAAAACACTTTTCAGAAAATTCTACTTTCTTATTTTCTGTGTTTTTTTATTTTTATTGAATTTTTTTAATATTTTAAGCAATTTTTTTACTTTTTAAACACACCTAACATAAATACACCTAAAAAGTAAAAAAATGTAAAAAAAATCTTTTAAAAATTCACTAAATACCAAAAATACAAAAAAATACAAGAATTCAGTACATTTTTTGTATTTCTATGTATTTATTAATTTTTTTAAATTTTTTTTCACAAATTTTTTACTTTTTGGATACCTCTAACTAAGGTTCATCTAAAAAAGTAAAAAAAATGTTTAAAATTTAAAAAATATTCACTAAAAACAAAAGAATACGAAAACAAAAAAACTCAATTTTCAAAAAACTTAATCTAAAAAACTCAAACCAAACACACTGATTAATTTTTATAAGATACATTAGATTTATTAGGACTTACACGTAAATCTCTCAATTTTTTTTTGAGTGTCTCTATTTGTTTATGTGATTTTTTTTTTCTTACGTAAATAGTAAAATTTCACACTATTCAACTTGTCTCCCAAAATTAATGTAAAATTAATAATTTTACTAATTAAACTAATTATTTCGAGAATAACATATACTTCAACAGGCCATTGAAATTAATTACATGCATTTTTAAACAATAAATTTATGGACACAAAATTAAAATCATATAAAATTTCACAATCTGAATGAAATTACATTTTTATAATTAATCCCATTATATAATACATTTCATAATAATTATTTTACGTGATTCTGGACTGGTTTGGCATGTTTAAAAAAAAGTTAAAAAGTCACTATCATATTTAAATTACATCATTTTATTTAAGTCATATCACCTCTCTAATACATCACTTTAAACTCAAGTCAAACTCAACTCATATTTCATAAAAAATTAAAAAATACACTTATTTAAATCATTCCAAACAACCTTTATCGTCAATTTTGAATGAAAAATGCTTGGGATCTCTAATTTAGAGGTACCACTAGTGATGTGACAGTGAGTCTCACCCACTCCCACTATCAGTCATGTGTCTTGATTTTGATTTTTTTTTTTTTTTTCACCTCATTAAAAGTATATTTAGAAGTGTATTTTTAAAAATCTCTAGCATTGTTGATTTTGAATCCATAATGTCGTAGTTATTCAAATAGTCAAAACCATATGGGTCGCTGACAGCTACCATCCGTGTGTCGTATTGACAATTTCGTAAATATTTTCATCAGCGAGCCCATTTCATAAGCAGGCAAAAACGGTGTCTCAGTGGAATGTCCCACCAATTTCGATTAGTTATTGTTTTCGAAAGCGACGGAACCGTATTAAATTATTATGTATGTTTTAACCCAAAATAATACTCCCGCCGTCCCAAAATAATGGTCCCTTTTGGGGAATCCAACTTTTTTTGGTAGTACAATTATTGTTTTTGAAAAAAGTTAATTTTCCAAAATTATCCTTTTGATAGTACATTTTTTGGGAATATCAATGTGATAATTGTACTTTTTATATTGTTTATTAATTTAAAAGAAGGGCAAAAGAGGAAATTTATATTATTTTTGTACATGATTTTTGAAGAGGGACTAATATTTTGGGACAATGAAAAATGGAATAAGGGACTAATATTTTGAGACGGAGGGAGTAATAATAATAATAATTAATAAGTCGTATTAAGCTTTTAAGATTATTATTGACCCTTATTAAGTTTTAATATCAACAATTAATTTTTATTTGTGATAAAAGATTTTCAAAAGTTTCATTACTTATGTATATCTTATCTTATAGGAGGAGAATTCCCTCCCACCCAGATTTTAAATTGAAGAGTATTGTTTGGGCCCATGAGTCCTTTACAAGTTTGGTTTTGATGATTTAAACTGTTCATTTTATTAGATATTTTATGTATTTTATTCACACAAAAAATTAAGTCGATCTGATAACTGTATCTTGTTCAATTTATTGCGTTTGTTACTAGTAAAATGTTTAGTTTACTTTTTAAAACACAATTATTGTTTATTTTTTTAGTGAAAATTTGAAAAAGTTCCAATTATCAGATTGACTTAATTTTTTTGTGGACAAAATACACGAAGTGTTCGACAAAATAAACAGTTTGAATCATCGAAATGAGACCTGTGTTGGGTCACTCATGAGTTCAAACAGCACCCTCCAATCTGAAATCTGGAGTCTAAGAGATCCTTCTTCTATCTTATATTACCTTTCTTAATTAATATGAACAACACTTTTATAAATAATTTTAACTTAATTAAAATTTAAGTTTTTAATTGTTAAAATTATTAATATTATATTACAAAAATCATTAATAACAATTTGATCGAAATAAGTACGGTATAAAATATCATTTCAAATTATCAATTTTTTTAGTGTAAAAAATTTAAAAGGCTAAATTTTATTAAAATTACAATGAGTTATGAAAAACATCAATGATTCAAAGCACTAATTTTGGTGTTCTAATGAAATACTAATGACATGGCAAGGAGAAAAAAAAAAATCAAAACATCACATCACAGTAGGTGAGACCTACTGTCAGCTCATTAAAACTGACTTTAAAGCTCAAGAATTAGAACTCTAAAATATTTTTTTATGAAAAATAATACTATGAAAATTTTATATATTTCTCATTGCATGAGATAGTTGATGAATCTTATACTTATCTTTTGTTTATGAAAATTCATTTAATTTGAACAATTAAAAATAATTTAATTATAGAATTTTAAATAAGTTAAAATTATTTATGAATTTTTTGGTTCATATTTTAATGAAAAAATAAAAATAAAAATAAAAATAAAACATACTATTATGAACAATTGATTTTTTGTATAGCAATTTATATATATATATATATATATAAAGACTTATTTGTTAATATTAAAATTCGATATAACTCAATAGTAATTTTCAAAACAAAATAGAAATTATTGATAATTTTTTCATTGTGGTTCATGATTTCTTTTAATACGATATCATAATTTTTATAATTAAAGAATATTATTTTACTTAGAATAAAAATATTTATGAATTTTTTGTTCATATTAAATGAGGGGTAAAATTGAGATAACATCCACCACTGTGGAGCAATGAATTTTTTTGAAATATTTATGAAAATTAGGACTTAGTTGTCTATCAATAGTAATCTTAAGAATAAAATAGAACTTATTGAGTATTTTTTTCCAAAAAATACATACATTCTAAAACGATGCAATTTTATTTAGAAAATTTATCTATAAATCCCATCTCATTTAGTCTCAAGAATTTTCTTATAGATCAATTAGTTCCATTGATTTTGGAAATGTAAATTTCATATATTATTTGAAAATTATATTTACGGTTATACCCTTATTTCTATTATGTTTTATTCTCTCTTTTTCTTTTGTGCTAGAAAGTGTACACAATCTATAAAAATCAAATTTGGGATGAACTTTTATATGATTTTTTTTTAATTAAAAACATTTCAAAATGAGTATAAAAATGACTTAAAATATGGGATTCTTTAAACATTCCAAAAAGATGTGAGATTTTTTAAATATTGCAAAAAGAGTATAAAAACTCCTTATTAAGTTTTGGGCAAATGTGTAATTTTAAATTATAACACTCCATTATAACATTCTAAAAAAAAACTCTTAGTGTACTTTCTCCAAACATAACACTAAAAAAAAACTCATTAATATAATACTCTAATGTAACACATAAAAAAAACTTTTTAGTGTATTTTTTTCAAAACTCTAAAAAAAAGGTGTGGGATTCTTCAAATCATTCCAAAAAGAGTGCAAAAACTCCTTAATAAGTTTTGGGCAAATGTGTAATATCAAACTGTGAGTGTTAAATACACTACGTAATTTTTTAGTATTTTTGTGTATTTTACATTGAAATATGTTACATTAGAGTGTTACGTTTGAGATTATATTGATTAAAGTGTTACATTTGGAAAAAATACACCAAGAAATTTTTTTAAGATATGACATTGGAGTGTTACGTTTAGAAAAAATACACTAAGTGTTTTTTTAGTGTTACGTTTTTATGTTTATGAAAAATACACAAATGAGTTGTTTAGTGTGCTACATTAGAATGTTACCTTGTTAGAGTGTTACATTAAAATGTTATGTTTTTGTTCGTAATGTAGGATTTATTTCAAAATGAGAAAAAATTCAAAACTTTTATAGTGCGGATTGTCCAAATGTGTAATTTTACATTTAGAGAAATTCACTTTTATTCTTAAAAAATTAAATTTAAACATGTAAGTGACTACTCTTTTGTGTAATTTTTATTTTAACGAGACATTTAGATTCATAAGGAAAAAAGAAGAAGAGAGAACTAAACAATTCACAAGATAACATTTGGAATTTATGGGTGTTTCATCCTTTTTATTTTAACTTTAATTTTATACTGTTGAATTATCATCATAAAATTATTATAGAAAAATTTATGATCAAAGATTACAATCTAATGGTACACATGTAGTGGCTTATTAGTATTAGAGAAGCATAATTATTTTATTTTTATTTAAAAAAAATTCTTGAACCAATATCGCTCGAACAACATGTACGATTGCTTAAGCGGCCTTCTCATACTCTAGACATGAATTAGCTAAGTTTATGTGATTCCTAACCATACTGAATCAAAATTTTGACCCTATTAAATCATAATTCTAGAGAGTACACATGGTTGAAATATGTTAGAGGAGCTAATTTAAGCCCACTAAATTAATTAGGCCTAATAGTCCAAGATTGATGGGCCCGAATTTATCGCAAGTCTAAGATTGGTGGGCCTGGATTTATCGCCATCAAACGGGCTGAATCGCTCTAAGTCTCGAAAAGGTTCGGATACACGAATTTAGAGACTTACTCAGGCTCGGATTCGAAAGGGTTCGGATCCACGAACCTAGAGATCTGAAGCACTTGACTTCGAACGGATTTAAACACAATCTAGAAGTCGCTCCGTTAATGAGTCCCAGAACACTTGCGGGCTTGGAGCTTTCCGGGATCTACGCACCAGAACCATGTGCGTAATGGAGTTCGAACAAAGGACTCGATCCTGAGGACGGTGAGTGGATATAAATTTACTCTTCGGTTAAACTAGCCTATATCCGGGTCGAAGGTAACACGATCTAGGAGGTCCCTAAGACTCAGCAATATTTGTGGCATGACATTCTCTTGAACTACCCCTGACCTTTATGCGGCAGGACGTCCTCTGGGACTACCCCTGACCCTTTGGGATGATTGGGGATCATTGGTTGAGTGTGGCTAAGAAGAAGGGTTCGCCGAGGGGTTGATCTCCTCTTCGGGGTTTTTTTCATCCCCGGAGAAGTCACCTCTTCGGACAAGGTGGTTAGAGAGAATATTATCCATGTGCCTTGCACATGGGTTCCATCCTACATCATGAGGTGCCTATAAATAGCACCCACCCATAGCTTTACAAGTGATAGATTTTGGAGAGAGAACTCTAGGGAAAGAACTAATTTCCTTTTACTATTATCAACCTTGAGAGTGAAAGTGGGAGATCCATGGGAGAGCCTTGCCATTATTCTCTCTCTAACTACTTTGCCTTCTTCTTCACCCAATCTCTTATTTCCATCATCTCCTTTCTTTTGTGTTTTTAGTTGATACTATTGAAAAATCTAAGCCTCTCATCATCTTCTAGAGATTTGAATTATTCTTCAAAGATCTTCGAAGATTTTCGAATTTTCCATCAACTTTTCTGAAGCCTCCCATACAAAAGATATACCTGTGTCAAAGACAAATTGATTGACACTTTTTAGATTATGTTATCAACTAATACTTTTACAAATTGTCTCCAATCAAATACGCTTTTTATATACTTCCTATTGTAATCAAATAGATTTTTATGCTAGAGTATATGAATCACGATGTTTACTTAACTAATATATTAAACAATTCAGAAGCTTTCTTTTAATGATTTCGTTCAATGAGAATGACATGGAATGCATGCAACTAATAAAAAAAGAAAAAGAAGAAAGGAGAGCATGCACATATTATATATGTAATCATTGAGTTGCTTCCCCCACAAGGGTGTATTCTTTTTTTTGGAAAACAAAAGTTTCATTTTCATTTTGTTTGCTATTTTATTGAGTGAGGATGTGACAAGTTGAGCTGATTCATTTGAATTTCTTTAGGACAAAGATGAAATATTTAGAGAGAAATAACTTAGGTGAGTGTTTGAATACTGAATTTGTAAAAAGAATAGTCTAGAGAAAAGATAAATATAATAAAATATTATAAATAATTTAAATAAGTTGTACCAAATAATTCTAATTAGGCACATATTCCTAACATTAAAAAAATAAAAAACACTACAGGTATGGTATGTTTGTCTCTGGTCTTAGTAGTGTGCTTATGACAATTCATTAATGGAGGGTGAATTGGTAAAAAAAAACATTTTATGATCGGATATTTGGATAAATTTATATACATTTCGATTAATTTCAAGACATATGTAAAACGTCCCCTCTATGTAAATCAAGCAAATCTCGAACAAAGTATGCTAACATGACCCATGAACTGGTACAAATTAAAGGCCTCCACGTGGGCGCCCCTTTCCACGTGGATGAATTGATACAAACTAAAGGCCTCCATGAGAATTGTACACAATTTACACAAATAATAGCGACAAATTTTCTTTCCAATATTTTCAAAAGTATATCTCAACAATCTTTTAACCGTTATACAGGAGATGTATTAGTTTTAGATATATATGTGGTGCAATTAATGTAATGCATCCACTCAAATGTTAGCCCAAATTTGTGAACTTTTATCCAAGCATATGCTGAGCTTGGTGTGTTCAATAATATGTACATCACTTTAATGTTGCTCCATTTAGTGCTCTTTTGGCATGTAGGTTTGACATGAGTTGAGGTTATTTTAGGCCTCGTTTGAAAATAAATTATTTTAATAATTTTTTAATTTTTTATAAAAAATTATGTACAAAATAGAGAAAGTGATGTAATAATTTATAGTGATTTTTTGACTAAAATTAAAAGTTACCAAACGAGGCTTAATTAGTCACAAAAAATAAAATAGACTTTTTATCTCTAGCCTAAAAGTTGTCACATCTAAATCATAATTATTACATTTTTCTCTCATAAAAATAAAAAAAATCAAAAAATTCATTTTGAACGAGGATATTTTAATCCCAAGCTAAAATGACAAAAAAGCCAAAAAAATCAACTCACATCCCAAATGAAGCCTTAAGTACACACAATATAGCCACTAGTTAAAGAAATTGTCAAATAGAAATTTCCCTAAAATTGACCCCAAAAATGGATTAATAATAACAGTAATATCAATTGAAAAAGAATTATTAAACTTAATTAGTAATTTTGAATCTTAAAAAATAAGAAAAATCAAATTTCAAAAAATTAAAACATAAAAATATTTATTACAAAAATAAAATAAAAATCAACACCTAACCTCAAAATATGTTTAATAGCAACCTTTGCATTTGGTAAAGGTAATCTTGGCAAGATATGTCAGCATGAAATTAAGTTGTCTTCAATTTTTTAAGTCTCAATATTTTTTATGAAAAAAAAAATCTTATGTTGTATTTAAATTATAAATTTGTGTATAATTTTGAAAAAAGAAAAAAGAAAAAATTTAATTTATATTTCATTCATATATATTTTTTTTTAAAAAAAAGCCTAAATCAGTTTTTTTTAACCAACTGGTACCCCAATTCTTGGCAATTGACGACCAAATCCTTGCTATTGGAGGGATGTCAATGTGAGTCTGAATGCTTTAAAATGATTGTTTTTAAAATTATTTTTTATAAGAAAAATATCAAGAAAAAAAAATTAAGAAAAATAATTACAAATTTATAAAAGTACAATACTCATTTGCACAAATCTAATGCATAAATCACTTCATTCTCTTTTAACATAAAAAAAAATTATTTATACTTTCATGAGTCAGAAATTATTTATTTAATTATAACGGTTTTGATATTTCTCCTTTTTCATATGACTAAACTTTAATTATACAAAAATTGAGTGTACATTATACTTGTAATCAATTTTTTTAATTACTTTTAAAAAATAGAAAAATTACTGATCAGTGACATTATCAAAAAATCATTACAAAATAAAAAAAAATTATAATTATAATTATTAATATGTATAAAATTTATCATTTAGCTATGAATCGTTTTAAAAACTTTACACAGAATTATCATTTCTCTTAAAAACAAGAAAAATGCCTCATACACCCACTGGGGGTCGACCCCCAGTGAGGTGGCACTCCATTATTGGCCCAGAAAAAACTGTTTTTTTTTTTTTTTTTTTTTTAAAGTTTCAACCAGTGGGGGCGCCACACCTCAATGGGGTGCGACCCCCACTGGGGTATGCAGCACTGCTGTAAAAACAATACACACAAAATCCGTACTCGATGTTGATGATGACTTGATAGGGGCAATCAATGCAATCTTCGTCCACTGCATAGCAATGTTGGCATCCCATGCCAATTGATGTACATATTATTAAACACCAATTTGTCATTATTTGATAAAAGTTTGGCTAAGGTTACGGAATTCAAGTTTGTTATATCAAATTTGTTTATTATTTAATGTCTCGTACATGTATAGTAAAATATATAAAACATGACCATAAATTTATACAAAAATTTGATTATCAGTTTTCTGAATTCAGTTTTCTAACAATTGAGTTTTTTTATTTTTCGTATTTTTTTTTATTTTTAGTGAATATTTTTATAATTTGAAGTATTTTTTTTATGTTTTTAAATGCATCTTACTTAGATATATTTAAAAAATAAAATATTTGTGAAAAAATATTTTAAAAGTTAATAAATACACAAAAATACGAAAAATATATTAAATTTTTATATTTTTTATATTTTTGGTAATTAGTGAATTTCTTAAATATTTTTTTACTAAAATTATACTTTTTAAGTGTGTTTATGTTAGGTGTATTTAAAAATTAAAAAAAATTGCTAAAACATTAAAAAAATTTAGTAAAAACAAAAAAATATGAAAAACAAGAAAATAAAATGTTCTAAAAAGTATTTTTTAAAAACTAAAAACAAACCTGATGAATATTATTTAAAAAATTTAGTTCATGTCTAATCATTTGTTAAAATTATATTGATTATGCAATTCAATTTTTTATCTTCTTTAAATGTGAAAATCTCCCAAATAATACTCCATCCTTCCCAAAAGCCATACTAGGAACGCCTAAAATTTTGGGCTATTTTGGAAAGTTGACTTTTAGTCACTTTTTTTTGGTTTGTAGCAAAAGTTAAAAGTTGACTTTTTTGTCTTTTTTTTTTTTATTTGGGAAGTTGGTTTTTAGCCAACGGTGAAATTATAATTTTACCCTCATGGGTCAAAATGTGTTACATAGGTGAAGTTATAAATATTTTAAATAAATAGGGATAGTTTGGTCATTTTATTATGATTTGACATCATAAACAAACATTAATAAAAAAAAGTCAAAAGTCACTTTTTACCAACTTCCTAAATCATTTATCTAAAAAAACTAAAAATTTAATTAAAAATCAAAAAATAGCTTTTTATCATCCTCTCAAAATAAGCCTTTATAACTTTTATCGACATGCTAGTAGTAGTACTCGTCAGTTGACATTGATTTTGGTGAAACCCTCTACAAATGAGTCTACTAGGGCATTTTCGATTTCTTTTTTTTTTTTAAAAAAAATTAAATTTAATAAATAAAGAATTAAAATGAGCTTTAATTATTTTAAAGACTTGTATCAAATCAAGGAAGGGACCAAAAAAAAAAAAAAAAAATACAGAAAAATTTACAAAATCTTTCAGCAAATTTATTACAATCATATTTTTACTAAAAGATGATGAAATTTTAGGAGTAAGTATTGAAGATGATTTTCCTTGATACAAAAATGATTTTCGAATAAGTTTGTAATTTTTTTTTAAAAAAAAATCAATAAATTAAAAAAATTAGAGTGTTTTATGTCAGAGATCAAGCGTTTAACTAAAATTTTAGTAATTAATTTTTTTTTAAAAAAAAAAAGAAGTAAAGATTGGAAATGCTTAATAGTTTTTCATTGCTTAATTAAAGTCAATCCGCTTGGTCACTGTTATGTGCTGTGAGACGGTGACACGAAAAATACCCAGCTACTCACGGGGCTCCCTCTGTTTCTCACCTCTCCTCCTCTGGGAACCACCGCTTCATTGGCCTCTCTTTGTTTTTTTTTTTTTTGGGCACACGATAAGATTTTATTAAACTAATAAGAGACAATAAAAAGGTTACAGTCATTGGATCAGATTGAACCATGGATCTCTGACCTTGTTGTTGTACCAAGGCAAGATTTAAATTGACACAAAATATAATTGTAAATATATATATATATATATATTTGTTTAATCTTAATGCAGACCATTTTTGAAAATTTTATCTTCAGAGGCATTCTCTATCCAATTGTGTGACCGAATCCTATGCTCGTGAATTTATTATTCTAAAAAGTGGATCATTATATATATATATATATATAATTTTGATAAACTGAAAAGGAGGAGTGCATATGATGCTTGGATATTAATGGGGCCGCCAGTGGCCCAAACGGAAACTTTATACATTAAGCCTATAGCACATTATCCATGTAGTGTTTGTGCAACTGACTCCTACAAGCCCAGCCCAAAATGGAAATAGGCCACTTGAAGCATGGTGTTTTATCCATTTTCCTTCTTTTTGGAGGGGTGCTATGCATCAATTGAATTAGTGTACCAACTTATGTTATGATATTATTATTTTAAAATTATAGACTCTACTTATTATACAAACTATAAAAACCCAAAACCTTTCAAACTATGTCACATCACCCGTTAGTATACTAATTAATATACCAATTATGTATAACTTTATTCTTCTTTTTGGGCACCCCCCAATTTATCTTCAAATTACTTTTAATCTTTCCCATCTTTCCCCCCCCCCCCCCAAATAATTCAGGAATAAAAATAGAGGAAGAAATAATAAATATTGAGAGATTTGTGCCTTTTTTTTTTTGAGAGAGACTTGGCAATCTTTTCCATTATTAACATTTTCCCTAAATTCCTTGATTCATTTGCCATGTAGAGTGTGATTAGTCAATCAATCACAATACATTATGCATATATAAATGTCATCCAAACAATGAGTCAACATCAATAGCAACTATTAATTGATATATAGCAAACCATTAGGACAAGGAGCATGTTGGAAAAAATGGTTTTTTTTGTGACTTTAATGTGAAATTAAAGTAGGTTCCAATCATTGGTTGAAGTGAAATTAAATGAGTTTAGATTTTTTGTAACAAGGTCTTTACACCACAAAAAGAATGACAAAAAATCATTAAGAATTGAATAAGAAATTGTCTTATAAAGTTGGCCTCATAAATGAGATATTGGGAATTATGTATTGCTACTAATCCCACATTGATTGTAGAGGAAAAATTTGATGGGTATTTAAACCTCAAGATTATGAGAAGGGTATGAGCCTTTTGAGACATCCAAATTTTTTGAAAGAAGGGAGTTATGGATGCTTCAAGGATGGGCTTGGACCAAGACTATGGTCCAAGTTGGTTATGGCAAAATTGCCACATACGCGCGCAAACCACCCGCTCGAATCGGGCTGGGTCCGAAGATCTTGGGACTTGGGCTTGGGCTTAAGCTTGAGGCTTGAGGGAATGGGTTAGGTTTAGGCTGGGCCAAATTGGTGGTCCACCAATCTAGCGCTCGGACCGGGCCGGGTTCAGGGATCTTGGGACTTGGGCTTAGGCTTAGGCTTGATGCTTGAGGGAATGGGTTAGGTTTGGGCTAGGCCGAATTGGTGGTCCACCAACCTAATCTTTTTGGGCAAAGCCTGCTGCAGATATACACACTTGTGTATACAGATGTTTTCTTTCATTAGTTTTGGTCCATTACTCCAGCAGTTTTGCAGAAGTAATGGCCATTAGTTGTCAGCCTTCATGGGCATTAGTTGCTAACCTTTATGGCTAAAAGCTCCTCCTCTCTCTCCCCCATGGTGTATAAAAGAAGGCCCATCTCCCTTGGTTTTGGAACATAATTTTTGCTTTCCAGATATACAGTTAGTTTGCTTCCCCCTATAATTTTCTTCTTGTGTTGGGAGAGTGCTGCCATTGTCGGTCCGCTAAAGCTAACAGAAGGTGTTTCTGCGTTAGCCGGTCCAACTATCTTATCTTAGGAGACAGAAGTTGACGTCCCTCCAGTACCCACGGTGAGGCGACTAATTTGTTTTAAGGACATTATGGTATCATACAGAATTTGGTTTGATTCCGTGTTTTAATATTTCGATTAAATATATATTTCTGTTAATCATGTTTCATGTTTCATGCTCTAAAATGTAATTTATCAAATATGGATTTATTTGATATTCTATTATTTAATTTAATAAATTATGAATCTATTTAACTTGATTAATTACACAATTTGAATAATAATCTTAAAACAGATTATACTATGTCTCATGAAAATACTAAATAGATTCTTATGTCATTTTTATCAATTAGTCCACTGTTGCATTATATTGTTACGGGTGTGAAGGTCAGTATGTTTAGTAGGTCTATTGAATAAAAATAGCATGCTACTTGCTTATTCTTTTACTGTATAGGCCACTGTTATTATAGCGCATGATTATAGTCAATATGTTGTGAATATTGCTGTGTTGATCTTCATGTGCATAAGTAAATATAGTATTGTATTGCTATGTTAATTCCCTTGGAGTGTAATCACCCGCGGTTTTTTAAATTTAAACAAGAGTTCACTGTGTAAAACATGAACTCATGATTTTATATGATAAAATAATGAGCAATGATATATCCCTCTAATTTTGGAGCTCTAATTGAATTCTAATGATGTGGTAGGGAATAAAAAAAAAATTAAAAAATAAAACCACGACCAAAACATCATATCACAGTGAGATCCATTCCCATTAAAACTCACTAGAGCTCCTTTATTAGAGTTCCCAATCATTTTTCTAGAATAATATTCTTACATGCTTTAGCCCATTGTATACTATGCCACTAATTACATATGTGAAGTCATGATTCAAATCCCTGTTTAGATTAGAAAGTTTATATATGTAATGGTACGTGTGAGTTCTATGGTTTTAATTTAATCATAATGTTTAGTCTCTCTTGCATAAATTGTATGTTTATTTGGTTTTAATATAATTTTATTGTATTAGCATGATTCATAATTTCCTATCATGTTTTGCATGTCTTTTATTTTACATTTTTATAAAATAATGTGCATAGTCATGAGTTTTTAAGTTTTAGTTAATATTGACATGGTAATTAATTTCTAATTTATAATATAATCAACATGTTGAATATTTTTTTTCCCCATTCTACTTTATTTCACATGATTAGATCCTAAATTTGTAGGATAATTTGTATGATCTAAAGTTTCTAGAATAATTTGCATAATTTTATTTCTAAAATGTTTTATATATTAATTGCTAGAAACATTCACATGTTTAATTAATTGGTTATTGGTTTGTTAAAATTTTCATATACCTCTTATCTATTAATTTGTTAATTTAAGGTTTTAGAGTTATAAATTTTTTTGAAACTTGTCTATATTTATTTACTTGATTATTGTGTAATAATTTCATATAATTCTTGTCAATTATTTTTTAATTTAATTTTTAGAGTTATAAGGTTTGTAATTTATTTGAGAGTTATAAGTTTAATTGTATAACTTGTCTAGCTTTTTAATTTTATTTAATTCAGCTATTAAATTAATTTATTCTTTTACAGTTTCTTTAGATTATTTGTTTGGTATTTTGTTGTGTTTTTCTACTAACTTTATTAATAGGAATACCTAAGCAAGAAAAGAATTTTTGGACTAAATAGAATCCTTATGGATTGGTTTACTCGTCTTATTTTGAAGCAATTTTTTGGTTGAGATTTATTTTGTTTGTTTACCAATTTGTAAAAGCAAGTTTTATTTGCTTTTAAAAGTTGTACCAATTTTTACATTGCTTGTAATTTGGTTAGCAGTTTACCTTAGTTTGTTTTAACCTAGTTCATCCCTTAGAAAAACTTAATTCTAAAAATTATTTCCCACGGACTAGGAGTCAAAATACTCTTGAAAGTTTTGTCAAAAGGTTAACTGGGTTTTAAGTGGGACCGATTTGACCCCTCCAGTCTGCCTAGGAACATTCTTGACCATGTTCGATTCTAGATTAAGTGGTGAGACTAGTTTTGAATTAAATTTCTAACTATGGGATTTTCTAGTGTTAAGTTTAATTTCTGAAAATACAGAAAGTGAAAGTCTGTTGTATTTTTCAAAAATGGCAACTATCACCGATGCTGATGCTACTGCCAATGTTAGTGGGGATCTGAACCCCGGGGCAACTGGCTTGCCAACCCTTATTGTTGTGACCTCTGTGGTTAAACCTAGTGTTACTCTGGCTGTTCTAGGAGGACCATTCAGTCACCATGAGCGCCTAGAGAAATTTCTTGGGGTGAGCTTCAAGAGATGGCATCAAAAGTTGCTGTTTTACTTGACTACGCTGAACCTTGCAAAGGTTTTGAGCGAGAATCCTCCAGTCATAACAGAGAATAAGCCAGACAGGCAGAAGGTCATGGTGCTTGACACATGGAAGCAGACAGACTACCTTTGCCAGAATTATGTGTTTAACAGCTTCGCAGACTCACTCTACAGTGTGTTTGTACGAAGAGCTCAGCAAAGGAGTTATGGGAATCTCTGGATAAGAAATACAAGACTGAGGATGCCAGGGCAAAGAAATTTGTCGTTGGTCGGTTCCTGGACTTTAAAATGATAGATTCAAAAACTGTGATGAGTCAAGTCCAGGAGTTCCAAGTGATCTTGTATGAAATTCAAGCTGTGGGGATGCTTTTGAACAAGTCGTTCCAAGTTGCTGTGATCATCGAGAAACTTCCCAATGATTTGAAAGACTTCAAGAATTACTTGAAGCACAAGCGCAAGGAAATGTCAGTTGAAGAGCTGATTGTCCAACTCTGAATTGAGGAGGATAATAGAAAGAAATGAGGGAGAACATGGCAAATCTTCTGGGGTAAGGAAGAAGCCTCTTGTGAACAAGGGCTCAAAACTTGGGCCAAGTGGTGGTGTTGCAAAGAAGTCGGCAAACAAGCTGCAAGAACCTATTTATCGATTCTTAAGGAAGTGCTGCAACTGTGGTAACGAGGGGTATCGGGCTAGTGACTGCCGCAAGTAGAGGAAACCATACAAAACAAAACCTCGTGCTCACATGGCAGATATTCAAGAGCACTCCCATGATAAGGATGACATGCACTTGTCTGTCATTGTCTCTGAGGTGAATATGGCGGGTTCAAACCCAAGAGAATAGTGGATTGATACTGGGCTACACACCACATCTACTCTGAGAATAAGCTGTTTACAACTTTTGAATCGGTTACAAACGGCAATAAGTTGTTTATGGGGAATTCTACTACCTCAATTGTTGAGGGGAAATGAAAGGTGGTTCTAAAGTTGACCTCTGCAAAAGAGCTGCCCTTGAACGAAGTCCTATATGTTCCGGATATTTGTAAGAATCTTGTCTCGGGGTCTCTTCTCAGCAAATATGGTTTTCACATGGTCTTTGAGTCCGACAAGGTCATTCTGACCAAGAGTGGAGTGTATGTGGGTAAGGGATATTTGTTGGGGGGTATGTTTAAACTCAATGTAATGACTCTTATCCTAAAGATGAAAAAAGATGCATCTTCTTCTACTTACATGCTTGAGTCTTCCAATTTGTGGTATGGTAGACTAAGACGTGTGAACTTTGAATCTTTACGTAGATTAATCAAGTTAAATCACATACCATCTTTTAAGATTAATCTGAAATACAAGTGTGAAACTTATGTTGAAGTGAAGTTGGCAAGATCTTCGTTTCATTCTATTGAAAGAAGTTCAGAGCTGTTGGACTTAGTGCATAGTCATGTGTGTGACTTAAAGTGTATACAATCACGTGGTGGCAATAAGTACTTTATTACTTTTGTTGATGATTGTACTAAGTATTGTTTTGTGTATTTGCTCAAAAGCAAAAATGAGGCTATTGACAAATTTGTTCTTTATAAGAATGAAGTTGAGAATCAATTACGCCGTAAGATTAAGGCTTTAAGAAGTGATCGTGTAACACCCCAATTTTTATACCCAAATGATAATACGATAACCATGGTTCTTTAAAGTAAATCTGAAAATAAATCCCCACACTTGCATTACATGATACAAATAGTCTTCAGGAGATAATACATTCACTTCAAATCAAAATAACATAAACAAATAGGTACCCCTTAAGGGTTTACAAGTTTTCAAGGCTTAAGCCAGGTTACACAAAATGGTTATTCAAACCCACACAAATACAGCCATTGGTTTACAAACAGATTTACAGCAAAATGAGAGCCTTGTACTCTCAACACATATTTCCTCGCCTTTAGTTAGGCAGAATCACCACCTGCACAAAAATCCGTAAGGTGAGCATAAAGTGTAATAAGAAATCCTTAACAAAGTATATACATTTTGTTCAAGTCTCAAGAGATGAATGCACATGCCATGCTATGTCTTTTTGCAAATAAATCATATCTTCATCTTTTGAAAACCATCATGCTCAATAATACCATAAAATGTAAGTTATTCAAAACTTAACAATTTAATTCAAGGGGCCTAGGTCGGTGTCTGCAAGTAGACTATACAAGTACTGCAAAATTGTCATTTTTACTGATATTAACCAGAAGGCTCGACACCTATCTGCACGGGTTTTCAGTCTTTCATCCCGAACTCTTAGGCCAACTTATTCAATATCATCTACACCACCTATTAAGACTTACCAATGTATTTACTCTAAAACCATTCCATGAAAACTTATTTCTTAACATTCTTTTCTCAATGCAAGTTTTCAAATCAACTTTCAATGTTTAATGTAATCAAATGAATTGATATGTCAATTTCACAAGATGAATATAAATATTTTTGTTTCAATTCATCATTCAAGGAATAACACAATTCCCTCTTCTCAAGTGTCCTCAACAATTAGTCATTTCAAGACTATTTCAATGTTTTGAACAATAATTTTCAAAATGAACAACAATTCTCATATTCCAGGAAATTTATTATTTATATAAATATAAATAAGAAATTTTCCAAACATCCATTTATTTTGACACACAAAATAAATATAACAATATCATTCATGGATTTTCAATATTTTTTAAAAATTCCCAATTTCTAGGTTTTCTCACCAAAACTGTACAGCTCAAATCTTTTGAAAGAAAACTTTCCAAAATCATCTTTTCTTCAATCAACGAAGATCAAAACCCACAAGATCATTTCAAAAGAACAAAAGACAAACCTACTTTCAAAATCGCTTAACTTCTTAAATCAACAATCATTTTTCAAAGCTATCGAAGGATGATTTCGAAAATCATCTAGATCTTGCAAAAATATATATATAACTCTAAGAAAATCCCTACCTCAAGTTTCGAAGAAGAAATAAGATGAAACTCCCCAAAATTAATGGTGTCGAAACTCGATCTTCGTCGCACACAACGAAGCCCTCGAGAAGTTAACTAACTTTGATGAAGAAACTATGACAGAACTCTAATGGATCTTGAGAAATCAAGGTTTTGATCTAATTTGGCATAGGAAAATGTAGAGAGAAGGGAGATAAAAGGGTTTTTAGAGAGAGAGAGAGACCTAACAAGAGTGAGATACACTCAGCCTAAAGAGAAAAAAAGACCAAAATTTCGGACTCACCTACCACCGCACGTGCGGCGCTTCTCCCGCACTTGCACTCCCACACCTGCATTTATTGCAGTAGCCAAACAAGCCCTCCCCTGTTTTCCGTATGTGCGGCTCAAGCAACTTCGAATACATTTTGCATTTTTGCTACAGAGGCGTTGCCCCTCGACCCCGCCAGGGCGCTGCCCTTGGATTCGCCAAGGGGCGCTGCCCTCTGAACCCCCGTGAGCTGACCGGGTAGCTCGACCCTCAACATACTTAGCGAAGTGGTAAAACATGAAAGAATTAACTTCCGATACAACTCTGCAAGGCACAATTCAGGTTAGATTCGCATCTAAAGGTTTGGAGACATTACATGTTCCAAACACACCACTATAACCCGATAACCAAAAATAAGAGGAATAAAAGGGAAACTAAGACACCGTTCAAAACCATAGCAACCCGAGCCCGGGACACCACAAGAGACGGGTCAAAATCGGGATCGCTACAACCTCTCCCCTTAAAGAATTTTGTCCCCGAAATTTCAAATCAAACTACCCAAACAAAGGGGGTTTCTAGGGATCAAAACCATGCTATTTCATTTAAAAATCACAATATTAACTCTCAACCAATTTTTTTGTCATTTCCACCATAGTTATCTCATTAACAACAACCGTTCACATTAACCTAAATATGAAGCAAAGAAATGACAATCCGTAACTACTTCATGCGTAACATAACAGCATACATAACAACATGTGGTCAATAATTTTAACACATTTCCCTCAAACATTAGGGAATATTACAAGGAAAAACAATTTAAGCATTTTCAAACAAATCCGGATACTTAGAGCGGACTTCCGCCTCCCATTCCTACGTCGCTTCTTCAACCCCATGGTGTCTCCACAACACCTTTACCAACGATATAGTTTTGCCCCGTAGCACTTGCTCCCGGGTATCTAATATTTGAACCGGTCGTTCTTCGTAAGAGGCATCCTTATCTACCTCAAAGTCAACCTAATCAAGCACATGAGAAAGGTCGGGTTCATACTTCCTAAGCATAGATACATGAAATATGTTGTGAACTCCCGAAAGTTGTGGCGGTAAAGCTAACCGGTATGCCACTTTCCCAATTCGCTTTAAGATCTCAAAAGGCCCAATAAACCTTGGAGATAATTTACCACTCTTACTAAATCTCATCAAACCATGCCTTGGTGAGATTTTAAAAAACACATGGTCACCAACTTCAAAAGATAAAGGTCGTCTCCTCTTATCGGCATAACTCTTTTGTCAGCTTTGGGTCGTAGCTAATCTCTTCCGAATGAGAACAACTTTCTCGGCTGTCTCTCTAACAATTTCCGGACCCAGCAACGATGTATCACCCACTTCGACCTAACAAACCGGTGATCTACAAGGTCGGCCATACAAGGCCTCAAATGGTGCCATTCCAATACTAGCTCGGTAACTATTGTTGTAAGCAAACTCAATCAATGGTAAGTGCCTTTCCCAAGGCCCCTTAAAATCAAGGATACGAGCTCTAAGCATGTCCTCCAAAATCTGAATGGTATATTCCGACTGTCCATCGGTTTGAGGATAATAAGCGGTGTTAAGAGTCAACTTAGTTTCCAACGCCTCTTGAAGGCTTTGCCATAATCGGGCAGTAAAACGAGGATCCCTATCTGACACAATAGTCACAGGGACTCCATGAAGTCGGATTATCTCTCTAATGTACAACTCTGCCAAGCGTTCAACTGAGTCACTGGTGCACATTGGAATGAAATGGGTAGACTTAGTAAACCTATCAACAATCACCCAAACGGCGTCATTGCCTTGTTGTGTTCTAGGAAGCCCAACTACAAAATCCATGGTAACACACTCTCATTTCCACTCGGCTATTGGTAAGGGTTGTAACAAACCCGCTGGTCTTTGGTGTTTAGCCTTCACTTGTTAACAAGTAAGGCACTTCAATACAAATAAATCGACATCCCGCTTCATACCCCTCTACCAAAATTGCCGACTAAGATCATGATACATTTTAGTGCCTTCTGGGTGTACCACAAGGCGTGAGTGATGGAACTCCAGAAATACTTCTTCTCTACAAGATTCTGGTACAAACAAATGGTCTAGGTAACGTAGACTCAGATCTGAGTGAACGTTCAAACCTTTCTCTTCCTTCCCATTGGAAATCTTAGCCTGGATTGATTCCACATCACGGTCTCCTCGTTGTGCCTCTATGACCTTACTAACCAAGGTACGTTGAGCATTCAGAGTAAACAAGGTAGCACTCTCACTGGACTCTCCCAAGTGCAAATCAAACTTGCCAATAACATCTAGCATATACCATTCTTGAATGATCATACTTGCCAAACTACTCATAGATTTCTGACTCAAAGCATCGACCACTACATTGGCCTTCCCCGGATGATAGTGTAACTCAAAGTCATAATCCTCCATAAATTCCATCCACTTTCGTTGACGTAAATTCAAGTCTTTTTGAGAAAATAAATATTTTAGACTCTTATGATCGGAGAAAACCTCAAACTTCTCACCATACAAGTAATGCCTACAAATTTTTAAGGCAAAAATTATCGCCGCTAATTCTAAATCATGGGTGGGGTAATTCTTCTCGTGAGTTTTCAATTGTCGTGATCCATAGGCCACAACTTTTCCCTCTTGCATCAAGACACAACTAAGTCCATCCCCGAATGCATCACAATAGGCAATGTAATCTAAATCCCTTTTTAGAATTATCAAGACCGGTGCTGTAGTCAATCTAGTCTTAAGTTCTTGGAAAGACTTTTGACAAGCCTCATTCCACACAAACTTGACACCCTTCCTAGTCAACTTAGTCAAACGTACAGCTACTCTAGAGCAGTCTCTTACAAAGCGTCAATAGTACCCTACTAACCCTATGAAACTTCGGATCTCAAAAACATTCTTGGGTTGTTCCCAATCCTGCACCGTGTCTATCTTTAAGAGATCTACAGTCACTCCTTCACTTGACACTGCGTGCCCCAAAAATTTTACCTCGGTGAGCTAAAACTCGCACTTATCAAATTTGGCATACAAACTGTGTTCCATAAGCAATTCAAGCACTACCTGTAAGTGAGCCTCATGTTCCTCTTCAGAGGTTGAATAAATTAAGATGTCATCCACAAAGACAACCACAAAAAGGTCTAAGTATTCTCAGAAGATTCGGTTCATCAAATCCATAAAGGAAGCCAGTGCATTAGTCAACCTAAAAGGCATTACAAGGAATTCATAGTGGTCATAACGCATACGAAAGGCCATTTTCTGGATGTCCTCCTCCCGAACTCTCAATGATGATACCTCGACCTCAAAGCTATCTTTGAGAAGTAACGAGACCCTCTAAGTTGGTCAAACAAATCATTTATTCTAGGTAGAGGATACTTGTTCTTAATGGTAACTCGATTCAACTTGCGGTAATCAATACACAATCGCAACGATCCATCCTTCTTCTTCGCCAAGAGAGCTAGTGCTCCTCAAGGTGATGTACTACGGCGAATGAAGCCCTTGTCTAAAATTTCTTGGAGTTGAATCTTCAACTCATGCAATTCGGCTGGTGCAAATCTATATGGTGCCATAGAAAATGATGTCATGCCAGACACTAAGTCAATGGAGAACTCTATCTCCCGGTGGGGTGGCAAACTAGTAAGATCCTCGGGAAAGACCTCCGAGTATTCACAAACTACCCTTGGTAATTCAACATGGGCCCCGTCACTCTCACCATTCAAGAGTGTTGCAAGAGGGCCGTTAAGCTTGTTCCTACTACGAGGGTCAAAGACTGGCGACAAGACCCTATCAACTCGGTTCTAGGGAAAAAATCTACATGGAACAACCCGAGGGGGTTTCAACTCCAGGGAAAAATAAAAAAGTTTTTATACTTGTCAAGTCATTATATGGTTTGAAACAAGCGCCTAAGCAATGGCATGAGAAGTTTGACAACGCTATGTTATCAAATGGGTTTAGAATCAATGAGTGTGACAAGTGCGTATATGTTAAAGACACTGATAGAGGTTATGTCATTTTGTGTCTATACGTAGATGGCATACTCATTGTTGGAAGTAATCATGAAATGATTCAAACTACCAAGATGAAAATCCTACGTGATTTGTGATTAGATCAAGATTAACTTATTCCAAATCCCAATTAATTCAAAACACTCAACCTAAAATCATCAAACACTTACGAGAGTGATTTTAGTTTGTTTGTTTTTGAGAATAAACAATAAATCGACACAAACGATTTTTTACGTGGAAAAAACCACAATTGAAGAGCCTTCAATTGTAATCAAAAATCACGGGCGAACCGCCACTATCAATCCACTACTGAAGAACGAAAAGATTATAAAGATACCATACAAATTACCCAATCCAGTCAATTTGTCTCTGAATCTTCTGTAACTCTTTCACCACGCCTTCGTCACGGAATTGATCCTGAAGTTGATTCCACACCACAACTTCACTTGTCGAATTAACGACTGAGTAGAATCAAACGCCTTTTGGATTCTACGTTTTAATCTTCGGAATCCACCGAAGAGAACTTACTTGAAACTTAAGAAGCAACCTCCTTGATGTATGAATCTCAATGCATAAGTTCAGAACTCTCTCAAGAACATCAAGGAAAACTATGAAAAACCTCCAAAGAAAACTTTAAACACAACCCTAGTGCTTGTAGATCAGATCTAGGAAAACTACTTCAAAAAAACATCCTTAGCAGCTTTAAATAGGAATCTGAATCCGCGATCTCCGCTCGAGCTCAACACAGCCCGCTCGAGCGGACTGACCAAAAACTGTGTGCGAACAAACTGAGATGCGCTCGAGCGTAGGAGAATCCGCTCGAGCATAAAATCACACCCACCAGTATTTTTTGCTTGCCCTGACAAACTACTGAGACCTGCTAATATACGCTCGAGCTCACAAGGCTCCGCTCGAGCGGACAGAACAAAAACACAAAAAATTACATTTGAATCAACACAATGTTTTGTCTCCGGATTTGACAACATAGGGACCTAACTGTTAAACTCTAAGTTTGACATGAAAGATATGTGCCTTGCAAATGTCATTCTAGGTATTAAGATTGCCAGAACATCTAGTGATATCGTACTTTTTCAGTCTCACTATGTTGAGAAAATACTTGAGAAATATGGTAAATCAGATACAAGTGTGTCTACAACACCGGTAGACGCGAGTCTACATTTGATCAAGAATAATAGTGAGAGTGTCTCTCAACTAGAATATTCTCGGGTCATTGGAAGTTTGATGTATCTGAAGAGTTGTACAAGGCTGGATATAGCCTACTCTGTTAGCAGGCTTAGTAGATACACGAGTAATCCGAATGCCACTCATTAGAGAGACATTATGTGAGTATTAGGTTATCTACGCTACACCCGGGTTTATGGGCTGCATTATACCAGATACCCAGCGGTACTAGAGGGGTATAGTGACGCTAATTGGATATCTGATATAAAGGACTCCAAACCCACTAGCGGTTATGTATTTACCCTCGGAGGGACAACAGTGCCTTAGAAGTCTTCCAAGCAAACGTATATATCGAGATTAACAATGGAATATGAGTTTATTGCTTTGGATAAAGCAACTGAAAAAGCTAAATGGCTTTGCCAGTTTATTAAAGATATTCCACATTGGCCGAAACCTGTGCCAGCTATCTGTATTCATTGTGATAGCCAATCGGTGATTGGACGGGCACTGAGTCATATGTATAATAGAAAGTCTAGACCTATCAGTCGTAGACATAATTCCATACAACAATTACTCTTTAATGGAGTTGTCTCTTTAGACTTTGTAAAGTCTAAGGACAACATTACGGATCCGCTAACCAAAGGGTTAACTCAAGAGTTAGTAGAAACGTCATCAAGAGGAATGAGGTTGAAACCTTTAGTAGCGGTGTTCACGGGTCGGTTCGGGTCGGGTTTAGTCCCAATCCGTCAATTGACCGAACATGGTCGGATTTGCAATTAGTGAAACTGTTTTTGAACTATATGACTTTTGAAATCGACTGAGCATCTATTTAGTCTGTTGGATCGATTGCGGTCGGGTAAAGCGGGTTTGACAGATAGAATGTTGGGCCTTTTTTAATATAAATCAACTGTTAAAAAAAGTTGAAAACCCTATATCAAAACATAAACAAATAAAATAAAAAAATTTAAAATCCTAAATAAAATATGAAAACATGAAATAAGTACAAATCCTAAATCACGCATCATCAATTCAAAACATTTTAAACCAATGAATCAAAATATGAAACTATTAACAAACAAAAAGGTAAAAAAATCAGGATCAAAAGTAAAAATTCTAAGAAAGATACCTCAAATATCTGGAAGATTAAAACCCTCTTCTAGGATTGAAGATCAACCTTGTCGCATTTATGCTTCAAACTAGCTAGCAGATTGAAGAAAAAAATCAAGTGAGAACTAACGAGATGGCAATAGAGAGATGATTGAGGAGGGAGAGAGCGAGAGAGAGATAGAGTAAAGAGAGGCAGGCAAATAGTCTTGTATACTGCTTTACTGTTTGGTTTTTCGAAAATATAAAAGAGTGTGTAAGTATTGTAAGTACCAAGACCAAGTCTTTGAAAATATGAGAGAGTAGATTTTTTTTTTAAAATTTTTTAATAATGCTCTATGTATTAATTTATATATCAATTAGTGTACTAATAGATGATGTGGTATAATTGTAGAGATTTTGGATATTTGTAATTTGTATAATGAATGAGGTCAGTAATAATATCATAACATATGTTGATACAATAATTAATATACCAATTGGTGCATATAGTACCACCGTTTTTTTTTAAAGTATTATGAGTACCAACTATTTAGAAATACAAAAAAAAGAGAAAGAGAGAAAGAGAGAGAGAGAGAGAGAGTGTGTGTGTGTGTGTGTACTTTGAGAAGTCATATCATCACGTGATATAGGCAGAGTTATCATTCAAAGATTGCAATCTCAAATGTTTGAAATTAAATACATAGTTGACAGGTGGATGGCTCAAGCAAGCTATTATGTAAGCCATTATCAGTCAGGTCGGTTCCAACAGATAATAATACATTAAATCTACTGTCGACCGTGCACTCAATAATTTTTCTAAATTAGAATTGCTACCGACCTAGAAGCATTTCAAAACCTTCCGTGGTGATACGGGCCGAGTCAAACCAGTCGGTTCCATCGGGCACGCGGTTTGTATGAATAGCCCTAGCCTTTAGTAATGTTACTGGAACGGAAAACCCAACCTAGTTGATTGGAGATCCCAAGATCTAGGTTTAAAGAGACAACCTAATTTTGAGTAATGGGTGAATCACTGAAGATGTAAATCCTCTTGCCCATTCCTTTGTACAGTGATACCCTATGGGGTTGGAAGGTTAAGTTAATACTTTCAATGACCTAAGTGATTTGAATAATCAATCGTGGTATAATGATATACTTTATATAGGTCACCTATGTGAGTGCGAAGTGGGGCCGCTTCTTTAAGAATTGGTAAGGCCGAATTCTTTAAAGCCACTCATTAAACCATGTTAGTGTTCTAAGGTCATACCAAACACACAAGTGAGAACAAGAATAGTGGATAGACTAATTCCTGTGTGAGGTCTATTGCCTTAGTTTACAAAAATGGCAGAACAGTTTAAGATATCACGTTCACTAGTCAGCTAGTAAATCCGATATGCTTTAACTACAAAAGGTTCAAGGCTAATAGCTAGCTTTTTTGATGCAGGGTTAGTCTGTGTGCTCTCTCTCTCTCCGAGTCTTTGTTGTAAACGTTGTCCATTTTCTTTATTCGGTCAATTTTTATTCATGTGGGTGATTGTTGAAAAAAATAATTTTTTTATGACTTTAATGTGAAATTAAAGTAGGTCCCAACCATTGGTTAAAGTGAGATTAAATGGATTTAGTTTCTTTGTAACAAGGTCTTCAAACCACAAAAAGAATAACCAAAAATCATTAAGAATTGAATGAGAAATTGTTTTATAGAGTTGGCCTCATAAATGAGGTATTGAGAATTGTGTATAGCTACCAATCTCACATTGGTTGTAGAGGAAAAATTTGATGGGTATTTAAACCTCAAGATTATGAGAAGGGCATGAGCCATTTGGGACATCCAAATTTTCCGAAGGAATGGAGTTATGGATGCTTCAAGGATGGGCTTGGGCCAAAACTATGGTCCAAGTTAGTTGTGACAAAATTGCCACATGACACACGCAGCCCGCCCGCGGGGACCAGGACCGGGTCGGGTCTGGGTCTGAGGTTCGTGGATTGTGGATCTTGAGACGTAGGCTTGGGCTTGGGCTTGGACTTGAGGCTTGCTGGAATGGGTTAGGTTTGGGCTGGGCCAGATTGGTGGTCCACCAACCTAATCTTTTTGGGCCAAGTCTGCTGCAGATATACACACTTGTGTATACAGAAAATATATCTCAGATATTTTCTCCCATCAGTTTTGGTTCATTACTCTAACAGTTTTGCAGGAGTAATGGCCATTAGTTGCCTGCCTTTATGGGCATTAGTTGCTAGCCTTCATGGTTGGAGGCTTCTCCTCTCTCCCCCATGGTGTATTAAAGCAGACCCATCTCCCTTAGTTTTGGGACATAATTTTTGCCTTCCAGATATACAGTCAGTTTGATTCCTCATATAATTTTCTTTCTGTGTTAAGAAAGTGCTGCCATTGTTGGTTCGCCAAAGCTAACAGAAGGTGCTTCTGCGTTAGCTAGTCCAAGCCATCTTATCTTGGGAGACAGAAGTCGACGTTCCTCCAACACTCACGGTGAGGCGGCTAATCTGTTTTAAGGACACTGTGATATCACACAGAATTTGGATTGATTCCGTGTTTTAATATTTTGATTAAATATGTATTTATGTTAATCATGTTTCATGTTCTAAAATGTAATTTATCAAATATGGATTTATTTGATGTTCTATTATTTAATTTAATAAATCATGAATCTATTTATCTTGGTTAATTACACAACTTGAATAACAGAGTACACTATAAAAATAAATAAAAATTAAAAAAGAATTTGACATAGAATCAGTCATATAAAATATAGGTAGTACAATTTGAGTGAAACTATTTTTTTTATAGTATTCGTTTGGAAAGTTGGATTGGGATGGGTTGGGGTTATAATAGTCATGAAAAGATAAATTAGATTTTTTAGTCTAATATGACAAAATATCACATCCAAATCATAATCATTTCATTTTTTTCTCTCACAAAAGTTGAAAAAATCAAAAAGCCTATCCCAAAGGAGGCTTTTTAGCTCCAGGCTATGGTCTCGTTTGGGAACATGCTATTTTAGTAACTTTTTAGCTTTTTATGAAAAAACGTACAGAAAAGTAAAAAGAGTGATGTGACAACCTATAGTGACTTTTTGACTAAAATGTATAATTGACAAACAAAGCCTAAAATAACCAAAAAATCAAAAAGCTAAAAAGCCGATCCACATTCCAAACAAAGCTATAATAGATTCACCATATAGATATGGACTTGGGGTGGTTGTTGTGCCCCATACACAGAAGCCACTGCTGTATAACCAAATGGGCTCGGTTTTGGGTCCATTTTGATAATCCGAACCGTTCATATTTTAGAGTACATCAAGTAGAATATACCTACAAAAAATCAAATTAATCGATTATCGTTAACCCCTTTATCCCATCACATTTGTATTCATTTTAATACTTTAAATCACAATTGTCATTTATTTTTGTATATACAAATATGAATGGATGAAAAGGTTAACGATATTCGATTAATTTAATTTTTTACAGGTATGTTCTACTCGATATATTTTAAAATATGAATGATTTGGATTATCAAAATGGGCCCTGAAATGAGCCCATTTGATTGCACAACAATGGCTACTGTGCCTAGGGATGACAATTTGAACTTGACCCGATAGGGACCCGCCTCTCGTCCTCGATAAAAGCAGGTTTTCCCTAAAAAATACCCTCAACGGGCCAGGGATGGTATTCGAAATTAAATCCCCAATTAGTTTTGGACCGGGGACAAGGATAGCTTTCACAGCCACGACCTCGTTTCTCTCCGAAGTAAAATTACTTTTATAACCCTCTCTTTATATATGTGTGTGTCTCAATTTGTTGGACTCATTTTAGGGTTATAGGTTCACACATACAAAACACATCGCCTTTCTCTCTGCTACTCTCTCATCGCCGCTCGCTCACTCGCTCTTCCCTTACCATTGCTATCGTTCTTCTCTCACCAGTGTCTCCTCCCTCACCACTGTTGTCGCTCTTCTCTCTACTCTCTCTCTACTCTCTCTTTAATATCTCATCGATTTCAGTCTCTCACAGTGTTCTGAGAAAAATTAGCGTGAGAAAAATTAGGAGTGAGAGAGAGAGAAAGAGAGAGAAGAGAGCCACCATGGACCTCACGGCCCTCGTCCTCTTCACAGCGCCGCTTCTCTACTGGCTCCTTCTTCAATCTCACCCGCCGCCCTCCTCCGCTTCTCTACCGACTCTTTCCTGACTCTTTCCATCTCTCTCTATTCTCCTCTCTTTCTCTATGTGTTATATACATATATATATATATATATACTATTTCAACGTAGATCTGTGAGATCTATGATGATGATGATTTGTTGTTTTTTTTTTACTTGTTGTTGATGATAATCTATGTTAATGATCTATATTGTAGATAATGATCTTATGTTGTTTCGTTTTTTTTTATCTGTTGTTGGGGATTTTTCGGGGTCGGGGTAACCTGATCCCTGTTAAGTGGCTGGAGCGGGGGGCAATGGATTCCCCGCTAGGGATCGGGGGCGAGGACGGGAAATTTTATATCTTCGGAGATCGGGGACATGAAGTGTAATCGCCGGCTCCGCCCCGGCCTGTTGTCATTCGTGGTTGTGCCCCTTACACAGCAACCACTCTAAACCCTCTAAATATATGATTAAAATTATTTTATCTAATTAATTTTATAATTATTTCCATATCCTTAAACTAATCGCCTACTCTTTAACTTTTCAGCACCGGCAAACATTAAACAAACCTACTACCAAAGTAATCTTTCTTTTTAGAATGCAAACAAATTATATTACCAAACTATAGTCTTTTGTTTTTGGAATACACTCAAAGAACGCAATATGATCTTTTGCATTAGTTCACAATTATGATGTGATCAAGTATGATATGGAAGCTCATTAGTTGGCATCCAATACTAATAAAGCTTTTCAACTAATAATTCATTTTTCAACTATAAAAATAAATTTTTTTTTTATAATTTTCAATTTTTAATTTTTAAGTAAATTTTAGATACCTACAATCACTTTTAAATCATAAATATAAATTAAGTCAAAAAACACTAGCAAGAATTAAACTCAAAACGCTCACTCCAAAATTGATCTTCTTAATTATCAGATTGTCGTGCGAGTTTATTTTTATTTTTTAAATTTTTTTTGACATCTTAGAAAAGAATTTGTTGCTAGGTTTGACCCGATAACGTGAGCTGGCTTAACCAATTACAAAGGTTACAATAGTGGATTCCCATTTCCCACAAGAACACTAGAATAAGAAGGGAAAAGGTTCAGATGTGTTTAACCTCACAAAGATGGAAAAACTAAGAAAAGTGTGAACCTAGAAAATATACTAGAAGATTGCCGACAATGTTAGATTGAAGTATATAGTTGAAGGATTTATTGTGGACTCATATCATGAATGAATCTTCATCTTTAATTATAAATTCGGAATAATTTTCTAATTATGTTTTGTGAGTGACTTATTGAAAAATTGAACATGATAGTTGACAAGTCAGTGACAAATAGAGAGAGATCTGCAATCTGACCCTTCATTGCATTGTAGAAAAAGTTGAGAGAGAGAAAGCTCCACCCAATATCAGAGTTTCATAGCATCAACTGCTATATAATTCCACAATCCAATTATTATGAAAATGAGAAGAGTGGAAATAGATTAATGCAATGTCCTAATAATGTTTTTGTCATTACTGTATAGTGCTTTTTAGCTCTTTGCTTTTTGAAGGCTTGATGAGGCATTCTTAAACTTGAGTTGACAAGCCTTGCTTTCTTTTGGATTATTATGTTAAATGTGATTATGCTAACACATACCTTGAATTGCATTGGAAGCTTTTATTTATTTTGTTTTTGATAACAAAAAAACAATTCCGCATGACACATCAAGAAAAGATAAAAATCTCTGTGATATCTACCTTTGCCAATTGAATATGCACAATTTTAGGGCTTGTTTGGAAATGATTAAAATTGGTTTGGGGGTGAGAGGGGAGTTTGCGCCGAGCAAACGGGCCGAGGTAATTGTGACTTGGGCTTTGCCGTTGGATTACGTGACCGAGTTGGCATAGCCGAGGGCAGTTTGGCCAAGGTTCTAGATCATGCGGTTGAGTTAACCCAAGGTCCAAAAGTTGGACCGGGCTAAGTCGAGCTAGGTGAAGCCATGGTCCAAGGCTGAGCAAGGTCAGTAGGAACGAATGGAGTTGGGCGAACCGAGCTAGTTTTTGAGCTTAACCCTGATGGTCGGCCGGAATTGAGGCTAGAACTGACCGAGCTATGCCTAGCTCGGTGGAAATTGCCAGGTCCAATTGGAGTGCGTGAGGAGAAACCCGCCAATGGTGTGCGTCAATACCGTTTAGCAGTTTGGCCATTGTTGTTTGGCGGTATTGACGCGTACACGTGTAAGGAATAGAGAGGGCAGTATTGCCGCTCGTCCAGATGAGGACGACAGAAGTAGTGCGCTCAAAACCTTGGGAGGCGTGGCAGCAGCTTAGACAAGGCACGCGACCTTATACTCAAAGGGGAAGCAAATTCTACCAACTCTCTCTCTCTCTCTCTCTCTCTCTCTCTCTCTACATTCCTCTTCTCTCTCTAAAAGGGTGCTAACTTAATCGTCGGAGGGTTTTCCAGCAGTGTACCGCCGGGTAGCTCACTGTCATTGTATTCTCAGGTCGATCGGAGTGAAGCGCAGCTTGGATACAAGGAGTACGGACAACGAAGGATATTTGCTTCCCGTACAGGGGGCATACATTCGAAAAAAATTAAGAATGACAATGAGTCACGATCCGCTTCTCTAGAGAAAATTGTCCCAATTTTTTTTAAATTCAAATTTTATTTTACACATGTAGCAAACTAGTGCCATTTGACCCCTCTTGAATTAAATAATACTGACCATTTTGACATTTCAAAGTCTATATAAATGCAACAACCGCCCTTATAAGCTGACCAACTCAAATTACATGCACGGTTTTAGAAACTCCATAAGAAAATGGCTAGCTTGAGTTCTTGGTTCTGCCTTGTCCTGATCTTGCTTTCATTTTCAGGCTCCGAAACTCATCAATTTTCAAGAAAAGAGATGTCTAAACAATCTTTGATTGAAACTGCCCATCAAACATTTAAGGCACATACGCAACGACAAGATGTAGAGCTCAACCAACTCACGAAGCATGGAGGATCTGTCTCGTCTTCTTCAAGAAAGATGACGAAACATACATTGATTGAAAGTGCCCAAGAAATGTTCGAGGCAAGAAGAAGATCACAAGATCTCATGGAAAGTTACTATGAGTTCAACCGACTTAGCCCTGGAGGTCCTGACCCTAAACATCACTAGTTGTAGCGATTAGGAAGATGATCATTCTGAGAGCAAAAGAAGAAAAGAAAATTCAAAAAGAATTGCTGGAAGGTGCTGTCATTTTTTTGTTTTTTTTTTCACGTATGCATGTAGTTTAAGCAATTTTAAGACTGCATTACTACTACCTCTCTCAAACTTATACTTTGTTGTTACGCGAGATAAAAAAAATTGTTAGGAGCTATCGTGTTTGTTTTTCATGTATGGATGTAGTTAAGCCATTTGAAGACTGTATTTTTACTGCCTCTCTCAATCTTTATTGTAGCGAGATGGGACATTTTTATGAATGAATGCATGTAACAAAATTGTTAGTGGTGGGTTGTTGTAGCGAGATGGGACATTTTTATGAATGAATGCATGTAACAAAATTGTTGATGGTGGGTTGGCTAGCGAGGGAGAGATATGTGACTTAAGCTTCATTTAGGATTATATATTTTAGTTAAAAATTTATTAAAAATTGTCATATTATTTTTTTTAATTTTTTTGTATATTTTTTTTATAAAAATTACTAAAATAATATATTCCTAAACGAGACCTTAATTATCGTCATAGGTGAAAAATAAAATTGATAAAGAACTTCTCTTTGTTATTTGTTCATGGAGTGATAATAGAAATTTAGTAATGTGGAGAACACAAGTTAGTGGGGGAGAACACAAATTAGTGAGGGTGTTTGGGAAGATGATTGAATTAAAATAATCCACAAAAAAATAGATTTAATAAGACAAAATATCACATCTAATTTATAATCATTTTACTTTTTCTATCACAATCATCAAATCAATTAAAAAAAAAAAAAAAAACCAACCAACTTCCTAATCACGACCATTTTAGCTAGGTTAAAATAATAATTAAAAAATCAAATAATCAATTAAAATTAATAATCAACTTTCTAAACAAAGCCAATACTATATAATATTCATATATACATATAAATAGGTAATCCTAACACTTCTTTTAGTAAACCCATTCATTATTGTTCCATGAGAACATATATATATATATATATATTTTTTTTTTGTTTCTTCTTATAGAAAAGTATGTGGAGGACACAAGATAGGATATACTAATATTTATGTATATATATATAGTTAATCCTAGCACTTCTTTTGGCAATTCCCATTCAGTGTTGCTCCGTGGAGAATAAGATATAGTTTCTTGTTTGTTTTTCCCTCCTTATATGCTCCATGGAGAATAAGATATAGCTTCTACAAAACCATTTTGAGATTGTGAAGAGATTCTTTAGTGGACTCAAATTTTAGGTAAATGCTTCAAGTAACAATGGCCACATTGCCCATATCACAAATGGAAAAATGATTAGATAACTCCGAAATATTATATAGCGTTATTTACATAGTATTTCCAGTAAATAATAAATTGCAATTCATATAAAGTGGGTCATCTTTTATCTCTAAATATGAATTAGTAATATTTATAATTTATTATTTACAAAAATATTAAACATAAATATGTTTACGTTTGACAAAGATGAGTTTATGTATGTATATTTAAAAATCTTATTTTAAAAACAAATAAGAAGAGTTGATTGCTCACCTAAAGTAGTGACCAAAGATGATTGTTGACAGTAAAAAATGGTTGTCGATCATGAGAGGTGAAAAATGTTACCACTAATTGTGCGTTGATCGAAAGTCACTGGCAACAATTACAAGTGGTGATTATGAGAGATGGGTGTAGCTGGATGTGGTGAGAGGAGCAAAGAATAAAAAGTTCTTTTCAAAACAAAGTGAATTTTTTTTCAAGAACTTAGTAATTTCTTTAAATTTTTAGAAAATAAAAACAGACATTAAACAAGTTTTTTGTTTATATTTTTTGTAAATATAAATATTAAAAAAAAATATAAACAAAAAGGTGAAAATCAATGGAAAGTAGAGAAATTAATTACAAAAATTTGAGCCATAGTAGAGAAAATATGGAAAAGTAGGGAAAAAATGAAGAGAAAAAAAATAAAAATTCCTCCCCAAAAATGTCTAACTTTAGTGTGTTGGGCTCAGCCCACAAGTAAGCTTTTGTGAGAGGCTACCTGTTGGCCCATTTTATAAGCCCAACTTGGCCCGGCCCATTATCCTTATCTCTCTCTCTCTCTCTCTCCTTGATGGTTGATTTTAACCTTGATATGGGGTTTAGGCCACTGAAATATAAGCATAGTTTATAGTGATTTTTCTTTGTTCACTGTATTTAGGCATAGGAGGTGGAAAGCGAAGACAAGATGGTGATTTTGGTATCTTAGAAATAAGTCATATCTTTTTTTAGATTTTTTTTTTGTGTTTATTTAATGACTGTTTTTTTAAATTATGTTAAAAAAAATTTATTTTACCGGTTTGAAATCTAAAAAGTCAAAAAAAAATTATAATTTTTTTTGTTTTTTTTAATCTTTTCTGATTTTTTTGTTTAAATTTTAGTTTCTTGATTTGCCTCATTGAGTAAAATTTTTAAATTTTAATTTTTTTTTTGTTAAAAACAAAAATAAGCAAATAAAAAAATTTAAAATAAACAAATTCTAGAAAAAAGTGGCTGTCAGTAGGAAAAGAAAAATGTTAGGAGGACTAAAAAGGGAGCACTAGAAGGAGCACTAATGATGTGGCAGTGGGTCCCGTCTACTTTCTATCCGTCCACTTTCTATGCCTTTTTTTTTTTTTTTTTTTATCATTCTTAATACATTAGTGCTATTAATAATGTATTTTTTAGTGATCTAAATCATTGCTGATAGGAAAAAGAGATAAAAAGCTGAGTGATTTTGTGGATAACCTAGTCAAATACAATTAATATACGTGGCACATTAACCAATTCCACTGTAAGTTTTTAACAGATTTGTTAATAAGTTACTCCAAATATTTTGCAACATATTTCATAATAAGATTAAGAGCATTTGTATTTTTGCAGATAAATGAATGTTGTGTTTGAATTATAGATTTAAATAGATACTTGAAAAGAAATTTTGAAAAAAAATATGTAAAAAATGTGTTAAATGTTGTTCAAGGACGAAATAATGTTCTCGTATAATCCTGTTGATCAAGTCTGCGCTCCTTCAAACATCGTAGCTTTACTTCTTGAAAACACAAACGTGAGCTAGTCGACGAGTGTGTGCCGGATACCTCTTCAATGCCTAAGTCAGAAAAATAGACAAATAGACAAAAACTTTGCGTATTCGAGAATCAAAATTGTGATACCTGTACAGAGGTCCTGCTATGAGTTTTTATAGATTCCGCTTAACACACTCTTAGTAGGATTCCAACTCTTCCTTATAAGAATCCTCCTAGGAATCACTCACCTTACTTACTACTAACCAAGTGAGATAGTTTGCACAATCCTACTGGGACTCTACTCTCCTTAGCGAAGTCCTCCTAGGAATTAGAAAGGTAATGCTCATCTTTCTACACCTTCCCCACTGCTTACTCAAGGGAGATGGTTATACCGCGGTAAAACCTCAGTACGACCGAGCTAACCCATGAACTTCGACATACATAGCTCAGCGCTTCTATGTGCAACGCTTAGCTTGGTCTCCATTCACCTATACCTTGGTCGGTTACCACCGAGACCGAGCAAATCTGCAACTGCCTCTGACCGGGATAACAGAGGTGGGGTCCAAGTCACAGAACCCAATCACATCGGCCCACAGCCCGACTAATTTTTATACTTGGACCTTGCTCGGCCCATAGCTCGGTCCATCACTATTCCTGGACCCAGTTTGGCTCCGACTCACAAGCCAACCGAGGTCACCCCCTACCGAGCGATTGATTAGTCCGGTTCATAAACGTTCTTTCACTCTGTACATCTGAATCGTTTCCTATTCGTGTGGACACGTGGCTGGCTCCCACTGGTCAAGTACAACTGTCGCCGCCGCCCTCGTACTCTGAAAATTTGAACAGTCCCGCCCATTTCATATGCTTTATACAAAAGAACCCTCATTTTTGAAAAACACTGTTCATCTTCTTTCCTTTGCCCTCTGAGAACTCGTGCATTCGAAGCTCCATACTTACGCCTTCATCTTCATTGGCTACTGTTCCTTTGCGACTTCACACTTGTAAGTTTGCTAACACTTCTTTATGCTGTTCTTTTTCAACTATTTCTTCATTTTTGATATTCAATCCCCACATACATGTGTTTATATACGCTAGATATTCACCATAGTACTGAGCAAATGCTATAAACCCCAAACCATAGGCTCGTGCTCAAGAACACACCGTTTGGATTTAGAAAACATGAATTTGAATCTAGAATCGTGCTGTAACCGAGCTAAAAACCTGTTTAGGCAACTCTAGGCTTAAACACAACCGAACTAGGGAACTCCACCCAATAACCGAACTAAAATTTTCATGCATCGTCTTATGTTACAACCGGTCTAAGAACCTTCTTTCATATTTAGCCGAGCTAAAAACTTTTGCTTTAACCAGACTAAGAACGGGTCGCATCCCACGTAGCCGAACTTGGGTTACATTTATTTTGCCTTTATTCTTAGCACGGTCCAATGATCTGGGCTTAACACTTTTCATCTCCACTTTGCAGACTCTGGCCAGGTTGGCCAAGCACACCTTTGCACGCTCAACCGAGATACTCAACGTTATCTCAACACCGAGCTAGTACTCTGAGCTAATTTATACATAATTTAAGTCCACATGGGCAAGTATCGATTTTTAGTAAACTCTCCAGGGCCCATAGCCGAGTTCCGAAAGGATTACCAAATTCCAGACGACGTCCATCTTTCCCTAGCCGAATTAGATACCACGCCCTGGGGAAAACAAGGTTTCATTCCATTTACCGTACTATCCATTGTTGAAGCCGGTGTCCGATTCCCAGTCTAACCACTCATTTGTGAATTCCTTAGGCAAAAAAAATTCTACCCTACTCAGCTCTCCACAAACTCATATAAAATAATAAATGGCATCGCTGAGCTAAACCGCCGGCTTGGCCTCAACCTCGATTTAGCTGAGCTATTTCATCAATACTTGCTAGGACAAAATGAAGACGGCTGGGTATATTATTTAAGCATAAGAAGACGCCGAGAGAAAATAATTAAAAACACACCAGGCAAAGACGTGAATGACGACGACTTTTTTTGGGTTTCTGGTAATTTTGAAGACCAGGAAGCCTTAATACCGGGATACGAAATTAACTGGAATAAAGGAGTAGCCGGTATGAATACCTCGGCTTAGCTTGTGTGTTCTTTACTCTTACTGTTTATAAGTTTTGCACCGTGCTAACCGTTTCTTTTTTTCTTTATGCAGACTTAAACCAACTAAAGTCGCAGTACCAATACCCAAATCTAGACGCACTCCGCGCCGCGCTTTGGTACCACGATCGAGGTTGGGCCGAGCTACTCAATTTTGAATCGACATACAGATACAACAGTAGGAGGAAGATCAGGGTGACAAATTTCCTTTTGGAACCTTCACCAAAACCAGATCCAACTCTTCCCCAAATCAATCTTGTTCCCTTAACCAAAGAGCAAGAAATGGCAGAACGCCGAGCTGTCCGAGCCTTGATCATCGAAACAACTAGTCCAGCCAGAGGTGATACAATCGAGACATCTCAAGCCGATCAAACACGTGAAGCTGTGGTGGCCCTTCCATCAGCCCGAGCTTTGTCATCCCGATCTAGGAAGCGTGCTCGCACTTCTACGACTGAGCCACAACTTGTGGATGGGGATGACACCGTGCTCCCTCAATCTGCACAACTGAGCCCAGAACTCGTGCATTCTGACCGGGCTAACCCTTCAGAATGGACACCAAGAATGAGTTTCAAGGACCGAGCTATAACAAACACTGACTTAGTGGTTGCAGAGAAAGACCATTGCTGGCTTTTAACCTTACCAAAAGTGTGTGCCTGCCAGCCGACATGGAGCATCATGACTATCTGACCGAGCTGAAGGCCATCCGCTCGGCAACAAAATCGATGGTGCTGGTAAGTTCTCCCTTTGCTTGTCTTTCCAATTCATACATCTGTTTACACAGTTTTAATCACAATTGCTACCTCTCTTTTTTCAGGCCATTCAAAAGAATCACGTTGCTCATAAGCGCGTGCTAGAGCTGCGTAAGACAACACGACTGGCTGTTGCAGATGCCAATACCAAAACGACCGAGCTAAACGAGGCCAAGCAAAAGATGACCGAGCTGCAATCTGAAATAGCCCGACTCACCGAGCTGGTCAACTCAGATGAAGCAGATAAGCAGAAGGCTTTGGCCGAACGGAAAGACAAATATTTGCGCGAGCTGGTCAAGCTCGAGAAAAAGAAAGACGTCGAAATTGCCGAGCTGAAAATGAGCGCGGATGATGCTGAGGACCGCAGTTATAAAAAAGGCGAAGCCACATATGTCAAGCAGTGCGAGGCTGCAAAAGACATCTTCTTCAAATGCAGCTAGAAGGCCGCTATTGCGCAGCTCGGCCTGGGTCCAGAAACCGAGGTCTTTCAAAACCCTCCTCCTCACTTTATCCCGGCTTATATGGAGGCCTATGCCAACGCCATCCAACAAAAGTTTCTCCAAGAGAGCGAGGAGGAAGAAGGATCGCCTGAGCCAGACAATGCTTCGTCTGTCAACAAAGATCGCGGTCAAATCGGACAGACATCCCAAGTGGAGCCACTGGTACTAAGCATGGTTGACGACGCGCCTCTGACCGACATACCTGTTGAAATCGGGCTACAGAGTGGCAAGACTCGGGTTGTTCTGGATGCAGATTTGGATGACCTCTTTGTTTGATCGTTTTTTTTCTTTTGTTCCTCTTGTAAGATTTGTAGCCAGGCTAAGGCCCCCCCTTATGTAGTGCACATTTTTTCATATGGAATGAAAGTATGCTATTTTCTAATCTTGATTTGCCTTCGACTTTTTGCTCGGTTTATTTCATACCTGTATTTATTTTTCAACTCTGATTTGTATGAATTTTTTAACATTTTTTGGCCGAGATACTTATCTCAGTCTTGGAGCCTTGTAATCTGTTTGGTCACCTGCCAAGTCTCTTCAGCCTAAATCCTTATCTCGGCTGAGGAGAACTTAAAGTTGGTTTTTCCAGCCAACCTCTCTTCAGCCTAGATCCTTATCTCTGTTAAAGAGTAGTCAAAGTTGGTTATTCTTGTCAACCACTCTTTAGCCTAGATCCTAATCTCGGCTGAAGAGTACTCAATGTTGGTTATTTCGGCCAACCTCTCTTTAGCCTAGATCCTTATCTCGGCTGAAGAGTACTTAAAGTTGGTTATTCCTGCCAACATCTCTTCAACCTAGATCCTTATCTCTGCTGAAGAGTACTCAAAGTTGGTTATTCCTGCCAACCTCTCTTCAGCCTAGATCTTTATCTCGGCTGAAGAATACTCAAAGTTGGTTATTCCGGCCAACCTCTCTTCAGCCTAGATCCTTATCCTGGCTGAAGAGTACTCAAAGTTGGTTATTTTTGTCAACCTCTCTTCAGCCTAGATCCTTATCCTGGCTGAAGAGTACTCAAAGTTGGTTATTCTTGCTAACCTTCTTCTGTTGCCCCTAGCTAGTACTGTCTAAGAACAACTTTATAATGGAAAGGGAAACTGCTTGTTTTACAGTGGGAAGATTTATGCTGAAAGAGAAACTACTGGTTTTATTAGAGAAAGAGAAATTACAAGTATTTAAAGGAAAGCTAAAAATAAAATAGTTTGAGATTGTCAGTGTTCCATGGCCTGGGTACAGCCTTGTTGTCTTCATCTTCCAAGTGATATGCTCATTTTCCTGCTAAACCAACCACTTTGTATGGTCCTTCCCAATTAGGCCCTAACTTGCCATCTCCGGGTACCAGAGTGTTTCTCATTACTTTGCGCAGCACCCAATCTCTAATCTTGAATTGCCTTGGATGTACCATCTTGTTATATTTTCTGGATAACTCTTGCTGGTATGAGATAATGTGAACCAGTGCTCTTTTTTTTCTCTCTTCTGCTAGGTCAAGTTCCAAGGTTATGGCTTCTCCATTCAAGTTTGGGTCAAAATTTCACTTCTAATGGTGAGGAGGCCTACTTCCAGTGGGATTACTGCCTCCATGCCATAGGCCAAAGAAAAAGGCATTTCACCAGTTGACCGCCGAGGTATGGTGCGGTAAGCCCATAGAACATGAAGAAGCACTTGCCTTTTGCTCTTTCAAACCGTTTCTTCAAGCCATCCAAGACAACTTTGTTTGATGCTTCTGCCTGGCCATTCACTTGAGGGTATGCTGGTGTAGAGTTGTAGAATTCTATCTTGTATTCCTCGCAGAAGCCCCTGAAGATCTTCCCGTTGAACTGAGTGCCATTATCGGATATTAGAGCCTTTGGTATGTCGAATCGGGTTATAATATTCTGCCAGATGAATTTCTTAACATCTTTCTCATTTATTGATGCGAGTGCTTCAGCCTCTATCCACTTTGTGAAGTAATCCGTTGCTATGAGAAAGAATTTTCTGTTGTCGGGTGCTGTTAGAAGTGGTCCTAACTATGTTCAAGCCCCACACCGCAAAGGGCCATAGGCTAGTTAATAGTAGAAGCTCTCTGGCTGGTTGATGTATTTGGTGTGCGAACTTCTGACATTTCTCGCACTTCTTGACATACTTCTCTGAATCTGCTTGCATGTAAGGCTACCAATATCCTTGTGAAATTGCTCTGTAGGCTAATGATCTTCCCCCTTGGTGGCTTCCACATACGCCTTCGTGTATCTCGAACAAGAATGCCTCGACCTTGCTAGGATGGACACATTTCAAGTAAGGTCCCGTGAAGGATTTTTTGTATAACGCTAATGATGGAGAGGGCCAAAATCGCTGCGACTTTGCTCTAATCTTGTTGACCCCTTTCTTCTCTTCAGGTAAGATACCGTCTTTTAAGAAAACAATAATGAGATCCATCCATAAAGGGCCTAGTTCAGCACAACATACCTCTGTTACTTCGGGTTCTTCAATACTTGGTTTGGGCAAGAAGTCAATTAGTAATGGATGTGGGATAGATGTGCCTTCCATGGAGGCAAAACCTACCAGTTCGTCTGCTCTGTTGTTTTCGTCTCGGCCGATCTGCTCTATTTGCATTACTTTGAACATCATGATCTCCTTTCTGACTAACTCTTGGTACTTAGCCATCCTCTCATCTTTACCTCGTAGTCGCCTGAAATCTGGTTTACTACCAGTTGGGAGTTACTGTAAACCATTAGCTCGGTGGCCTTCATGAAAAGTGCTGATTTTAGGCCTGCTAGAAGTGCTTCGTACTCTGCTTCATTGTTTGATGCTAGGAAGCCAAGGTTGACTGCTTGTTCCACTATCAGGCCATCTGGTGAGATGAGGACTATGCCAAGTCCTGTACCGTGCCTATTGGATGCTCCATCTACGAAGAGCTTCCGCATCTCTCCAACGAATAGCTTCCAGTATGTGGAGGGGTCGGATGATGTCTTGGGGTTATGAGTGTTGCTGATGTTTTCTTCAAAGTCCATACCTACTGTTGGGGTTCACTCTTCATCATCTGACTATACCAAGTTTTTACTTGTTGATGAGTCTTTGCCGAGTATAGCACGGTTTGCCTCTTCCTCCCTTTCTTCAATTTGGCATGCTTTGGATGTGGCTGGGCATCTTGTTTTAGGGGTTGCGCAATTCCTGCGGCACTTTTCATCCCCTTTTCAGTTGTATCAGTTAAGTCAACTGGGCAGATGTGACAGCTTCTTGGTGTGAACTCAGCCACAAAGTCTGCCAGAGCTTTGGCTTTTATTGCGGTTCTGGGTTGAAATTTGATGTCGAACTGTCCCAATTCCACCACCCATTTCAAGGTTCGTCCAGAAAAGTCTGCCCTCTAAAACAAAGCTTTTAAGGGAAAAGCTGTTAGGACGATTATGGTGTGGGCGTGGAAGTAATGTGATAACTTCCTTGAGGCCATCATCAAAGCTAAGGCCAACTTTTCCAATGGTAGGTACCTAGTTTCTACCCCCAGCAAGGTCTTGCTAACATAAAAGATAGACAGGTGTTGGATTCCTTCCGCTTTGACCAACACTGCGTTGACTGCATGCTGTGAAACTGCTAAGTACAAAAAGAGTTCTTCTCTAGGTACTGGGGTTACTAGCAATGGAGGAGAAGTCATGTAGTCTTTCAGGCTCTCTAGGGCACGATCGCATTCTTCATCACACTCAAATTTGGCCTTCAACGCTTGGAAGAACGGTCGACATCTGTCTGATGACCGACTTATAAACCAATTGAGTGCGGCAGCTAGGCTAGTGAGATGTTGCACCTCTTTTACTGTGCTGGGCCTCTCTAGATCCTAGATTGCATTGATCTGAGAGGGGTCTGCTTCTATACCTCGGTTGGTCACCAGGAAGCCTAGGAATTGCCTGATCTTACGCCGAACGCACACTTAGATGCATTTAGACGCAACTTGTTCTTCTTTAGGATATGGAACATTTCGTCTAGGTCCCTAAGATGGTCTTCCTCATCCTTGCTTTTGACCACCATGTCATCTACGTAAGCCTCCATTGTTTTGCCTAACAATGGTTCAAACATTTTGGTGACCAACCGTTGGAATGTGGCCCCTGCATTTTTTAGGCCAAAGGGCATGACCTTGTAACAATATAATCCTCTAGGCGTTGTAAAAGATGTGACCTCCTAGTCTGGCTCATACATAGCGATCTGATGGTAACCTCTATACACATCAAGAAAACTAAGTCGATTGTGCCCTGCCGTCAAGTCTACTAGTTGGTCTGTCCTGGGTAAGGGAAGGCTATCCTTTGGGCATGCCTTGTTGACTGTTTTGTAGTCCACGCAAACACGCCATTTTCCATTATTCTTTAGTACTACTACAGCATTGGATATCCACCTAGGATAGTGTACTTCTCTTATGGCTCCTGCCTCCAGCAAGTTTCCCACTTCCTCCGCCACTATCTCCACGTGGTGGAGTGCTGATCTGCGAGTACACTGTATAATTGGTCTAGCAATTTGGTGGACATTCAGTTGGTGACAGATGAAGTTTGGGTCAATGCCAAGCATGTCGTATGGTGTCTATGCAAACACTTCGATGTTAGAGGCTAAGAATTCTATGATCTCTATTCTCTCAGTGTTTGACAAAGACGAGCCGAGCAAAAAGAACTTTTCTGGGTTCTTTTCATCTATCCTTACCTCTACCAAGTCTTCCACTGCCTTCTGTTCTGCTGCCTTGCCAACATCCGTAAATAGTTCATTGCTTTTTGGCTCTTCTACCATCTGTATATATCCTTTTACAGCCTGACTGCCATTTACTGTGACAAAGCACTGTTTTGACATGATTTGGTCTCCCAAGACCTCCTCAATTACTCCGACTTCGTTGGGGAACCGCAGTGCTTGATGGTCGGTTGACGCTACCGATCGTATGGCGTGCAACCATGTTCTTCTCAGGATTATGTTGTAAGTAGAAGGGACCTTCAATGCCCAGAATTCCACTTGTTTAGTCATGGCCCCAGCTTTGACTGGGAGGATTATCTTGTCTACTGGCCATTCTGGCATTGGGTTAAAGGCAACTAGAGGGGATGTTGCAGGGGCCGAGTCTTTGTCCTCTAGTTTTAGTTGTTTGAAGGTTTCATAATACATTATCTCGTATAAACTTCCTTGGTCAATCAGGATTCGCTTGATGTTGAAGTTCTTGACGCGCAAAGTTACCACTAGTGCGTCATTGTGCGGGCAATGTAGCCTTGCTAGGTCCTTATCTGAGAAGGATATGACGTTCGTAGCCTCTGTTTTGCCCTTTTCGATGGCGGGTTGTGCACATAGTACCTTTTTTAGGTGCTCTGCTTTCTTTATCATCCCCCTGAGTTCACATACCCGCTCAGGTTCAATGATCCCATGAATAACATTGATTACGCCTTGGGGTGGTCTCTCCACCGGTATCCTGTTTGGCCCGTTGAGGTCCTGGAGGGCTGGCTGTGTTCCCCATTCAATATACTGGTCTAGGTGACCGGCAGCTACAAATTCTTCTAGATGTTGCCTCAGGGGTGTGTAATTTTCAGTTAGGTGCCCCTTCTCATCATGGAAGGTACAATGAGACCTCTCGTCGTAGCCCCTTTGTGCTACTCCCAACTTGGCTGGTCGCCGAACGAAGGGTTCATTCTTTATCTCGCTGAGAATTCGGTAGATGGGTTTATTGAACACGGTGATGATAGTAGTGCGAACTCTTAACCTTTTTTTTTTCTGGGTCCTCCTTGTTGGCTCGCCTGCCTCGCCAATTCCTGTTTGGTTATTTTACCGTGTTGACTTTTGCTGCAGTCTTTTTGTCTGGCATTACTGTTGAGCCAGATTTTGCTTTAGCCCGGGCGCTATCTTCCTCTATGCGAGTATGTTGGTGCACCCTCTCCATTAGGGCCTCCATCGTGAGGGGTGCCATCATAATAATTGAGTCCCTCAACTTGTTTCTGACTGGTAGACCCCTTTTGTATTGCACGATGACGAGATTTGTGGGGCAATCTCCTATATGGTTGAAAGTCTCCCAATATCGACCGTTGTAGGATCTCAACGTCTCATTGTCGCCCATGTCAATGGAGAGTAGCTGATCGATCTCCACTGGTGTCTTGGTGTTCGTTCTGAACCTAGTCACGAACGCCTCTGCCAATTGTGCCCAGGAGGCGATGCTGCCTTCTGGTAGCCTTTCAGACCAGATTAGACCTAGGTCGCCAAGGCTAGATGGGAACAGGATACACATCAGGGCCTCATTCCGTCGGTACACTGTCATAACTTGGCGAAAGTGGCGAAAGTGCATGTAAGGGTCTGTCTTCCCCTCATAAGTGGTGAATTTGGGCTGGTGGAAGCCCGAAGGTAGTGGTGCGTTCTCTATTGTCGGAACGAACGGTGAGCTCTACAACCTTGCTAATACCTTATCCGCTGGTTCGTAAGCAAGGCGTGGCATTGACATCCCTACTTCGACACTTCCATGTGTCCTAGGGGCCAATCGTTGTAGAGCTGAAATCCTACGGGGGTCGCGGTCCCTGGAGTCCTCATTCTGTCGGGCCCTCTCCTCGAGTACCGACCGTAAGTCCACTGACCTAGGCAACTCCGTGTGCTTGGATGTCGTCTGGTGCGTGTGCGAGGGGTAATAGTTGCTTCCCTCTGTATAAGACCTTTCAGTCCTCGTTCTCTCAGACCTGGAGTGACGAGTCCTAGAAGTCCTTGATTGAGTGTCGCCTGTTCTAAGGCTCCTGCTTTGTGCTTGTGATGGTGTGGTATGCCTATCACAATCCTTCGAGTAATGAGGGGGTGTGTTGCCTTTGCGCCCCTCTCCTGTCGCCACCCATTTTCCTTTTATCTGGCGCTTCATTGTCTTCATGTCTGCCGCCATCTTCCTAATTAACTTGTCCTGCCCCTTCACGCGATCCTCCAAAACTTGAGGAGCCAGCCTCCGCCTCTGTCTATCAGGACTTTGAAAGCGACGGGGGCTAGTGCCCCATCTCTCCCTTGCGTCTCTCCGGGAGTTCCGTCGCTGGTGTTCTAAATCCTCCATAGGAGGGATAGAAGGCAAACCTTCGCGCCTCCCATCTCCCTTCGGGGTTTTCCCATCAATAGCCGATTGCGGCAAGTCTTCATTGTGCGCCATTGCTTTCAACTAGAGAGGAAAGTTTGATCAAGAGATTTTGTTCTTTGTGGACTTCCCATAGACGGCGCCAATTGTACGAGAACGAAATAATGTTCTCATATAATCCTGCTGATCAAGTCTGCGCTCCTCCAAACGTCGTTGCTTTACTCCCTGAAAACACAAACGTGAGCTTGCCAGCGAGTGTGTACCGGATGCCTCTCCGATGCCTAAGTCAGAAAAATAGACAAATAGACAAAAGCTCTGTGTATTCGAGAATCAAAGTTGTGATACCTGTACAGGGGTCCTGCTATGAGTTTTTATAGATTCAGCTTGACACACTCCTAGTAGGATTCCAACTCTTCCTCATAAGAACCCTCCTAGGAATCACTTACCCTACTTACTACTAACCAAGTGAGATGGTTTGCATAATCCTACTGGGACTCTACTTTCCTTAGCAGAGTACTCATAGGAATTAGAAAGGTAATGCTCATCTTTCTACACCCTCCCCACTGCTTACTCAAGGGAGATGGTTATACCACGGTAAAACCTCAGTACGACCAAGCTAACCCATGAACTTCGACATACATAGCTCGGCGCTTCTATGTGCAACGCTTAGCTCGGTCTCCATCCACCTATATCTCGGTCGGTTACCACCGAGACCGAGCTAATCTGCAACTGCCTCTGACCAGGATAACAGAAGTGGGGTCCAAGTCACAGAACCCAATCACATCGGCCCACAGCCCGACTAATTTTTATACTTGGACCTTGCTCGGCCCATCACTATTCCTGGACCCAGTTTGGCTCTGGCTCACAAAATCTCCCTCTCAAATGTAATTATATTTTATTTATATTTCCAAATATAACTATATGTAACTACATTTTTTCGTTTGTGAAAAGTATGATGTTATTGTATAAAATTAAACTTCTATAGAACTACCCAGCAGTTGGGCTTCAAAACATCGTCGGCCAACTTTGTATCAAATCTTACCTTCTTAACAACATAGCCCAAAAAACGTGAAAAATGATACGTCAAGTGTGAAAATTACTAAGTCGTGTTCATATTTATCTATTAATTATCATATATCATGTCTTTTTTTATTTTTTAATCATCCAATACAAAATCATGGGCTCCACCGTTTCCACCAATCTCAACACCCCTAGATCCTAAACCCTAATCATCATACACGTCGTCTCCTTTTATTTCTTAGTCACTCAATACAAAATTATAGACTTCACATTCTCTACCAATCTCAACACCCTTAAAGCACCATGTGACCGTACTCTAAAAGCACCATGTGACCGTACTCTAAAAGCACCCAATAACTTCCTTGTCAACGGTATGAATTTTATCAATGGTTTGAATACACACCACAAAACTCATCTCAAATAAATATAATTTTTTTTAATATATATACTTTGAAAATAAAGTATATAGGGTAAATTTAGTCTAGGTGTGTTATTGGTGACACCTAAAATAAATCTATTTTGCACAAATTTTTTTTTCAGAATAATTTTTCTAAATATGTAAGTTGTATTTGAATCAAAGTTTGAGGAAATATTGTGAAAAGAAAACAAAAGGAAATGGTCAATGAAATAATATTAAAAAAATCCTACTTTTTTTCTTCTCTTTTCTTTGCCCTAATCGATACAAATCTACTCTCAAATCTTTAATCCAAACAGCGCAAGAATACATATTGCTATAAATGAATTTAATTATTAAGTATAATTGAAGTTTTGTTGCTTATCTTTTGTAGTTCTTATGGATAAGAATCATAAGAAATGATCACATGAATTAAATCGTTAGTGGCCAATCCAATATGCTAACAATATAATGGAGTAAAATTTGACTATTTCTACTCTAAATATTAAAAAATTAAAAAAATGAATCAATGATATCTTGACCCTAGAAAGATTTTATCCAAATCTATGCGTATTTCTACTTATAGCATAAGCTTGAAAAGGGTTCCCTCTAAAAAAAGTACGAAACAGACAAAAGATGGTTGGATAAGACGAATGACATAAATTTAATCCAAATAAAAAATAAATAATTAACTAATTTTTTTTTTTCCTGGGAGTTAGTTAACTTGTTTATTAGTTAAAATCTAACCTACAAAGAAAACTCAGTTTATTTGGCAATTTCTTACATTTTTTCTAATAATTTTTTAGAATAGTTAAAGTGAATTTTTTGATGAAAAATTGATATGTCAAATAAATTAATTTTTTTTTTAAATACAGTTAAAAAAAATAACGGAGCATAATTCTACAGGGTAGAAGGAATCACAAAAGTTTAAGCTTTTGCCGAGAAAGTTTAAAATAGTTTTCAACACTTGAGTTTGAGTATGATGTTTGTTTGTGCTCTGAAAATAGTTTTCAACACTTGAGTTTGAGCATGATGTTTGGTAAGAGTTTTGGAATTAATTTTCCAAAACTCTGCTGGAAGCTCTGTCTATATGTCAAAACATTCTGTTTGTTGCAGAGGGGGCGTTTGAGGGAACAGGACGTCCGGCCGGCTGTCCGAAACAGTGAATTTTTTTTTTTTTTGCAATTGATTTATATAATCGGGAAAAATATTTTCTGAAATTTTTTGAATTTTTTATATGCTTTAAAATAATTTTGAGTTGTATGTTTAGTTATGAGTTGTAAATTTTTGTATCACATATCAAATGTCACATCAACAATTCCCCACTCAAATCAAACCTCTTTTCCAAAACTATTTTCAAAATTCTTTACCAAACAAATTTTCTACACTCAAATTATAATTCTACAACACACAAACTCAAAATATAACTCATACTCTCAAATCACATTTACAAAATACAACCAAACGGAGGCTAAGTGATGGAGCATAATTCTACTTACTTTAAAAAAAAAAAAAACCATAATTTTACTTAGAAAATAAAGTGTGGAAGGAACTACAAAAATTGAATTAGTGGTTGCAGTTTGGGATTTGAGACATGCCAAAAATTTGTCAGATTCACACGGAGAGAGTGATTTGCATTTCCAAAATTAGTCAAGGTATGTTATAAAAAAAATAAAAAATAAAAAAAAATTAGAGTGTAGAGGGTAAATCAAGGCTGTAAAAAATTACAAAAATTATTTAGAAAAAAAAAAAGAAAACACTAGAATAAACTCTTCACCCATTGACATTAGTTTAGTATATACCAGGCCATTAATAAAGTTAAGGACTTTTCTCATGTGTGCCTTGCATATGGTATGCAAGGCACTTACACTCTTTTATTTTATATTTACACATTTATATGTATTGGGTTATATCAAAATATTTGAAAATTTACACATTGGTGACCTGCTAAGCAGGTCACTTTCCAGGTAAATTAATAAAATAATATATTATATAACTAAAGATGTAGATGGTCACAAAAAATGTATAAATTTTCACAAAATGCATATATTTTCACGAAAGGCATAAGTAATTTCAGAAAAAGGCGTAACTGATTTCTGAAAACTTACATTTTTTGTGAAAACTTACGCCTTTTGTAAAAACTTATACTTTTTCTGAAAACTTACACCTTTTTCTGAAAACTTACGCCTTCTGTGAAATTATTTACACCTTTTATGAACACTTACTCCTTTTGTGAGTTGACTTACCAAATGTGTAAACAAACGAAAACTTACACATTTTTCTTAAGCTTATACATTTTCGTGGAAGTGCTTATATTTTTTTTGAAAAGTTACTCCTTTTGTGTAAGAATTTTTGGCATAACATTTATACTTTTTCTTTGAACTTACACCTTTTGTGGAAGCCCAACTTAAAACTTTTTCGGAAGTCACTTATACCTTTTGTGAAAAAATAAATTTATCAAATTTACACCTTTTGCTTAAGCTTATACCTTTTCGTGAAAGTACTTATATTTTTTTTGAAAAGTTACTCCTTTTGTGTAAGAATTTTTGGCATAACATTTATACTTTTTCTTCGAACTTACACCTTTTGTGGAAGCCCAACTTAAAGTTTTTTCGGAAGTCACTTATACCTTTTGTGAAAAAATAAATTCATCAAATTTACACCTTTTGCTTAAGCTTATACCTTTTCGTGGAAGTGCTTATATTTTTTTTGAAAAATTACTCCTTTTGTGTAAGAATTTTTGGCATAACATTTATACTTTTTCTTCGAACTTACACCTTTTGTGGAAGCTCAACTTAAAGTTTTTTCGGAAGTTAGGCTTCCACAAAAGGTGTAAGTTCGAAGAAAAAGTATAAATGTTATGCCAAAAATTCTTACACAAAAGGAGTAACTTTTCAAAAAAAATATAAGCACTTCCACAAAAAGGTATAAGCTTAAGCAAAAGATATAAATTTGATGAATTTATTTTTTCACAAAAGGTATAAGTGACTTCCGAAAAAGTTTTAAGTTGGGCTTCCACAAAAGGTGTAAGTTCGAAGAAAAAGTATAAATGTTATGCCAAAAATTCTTACACAAAAGGAGTAACTTTTCAAAAAAAATATAAGCACTTCCACGAAAAGGTATAAGCTTAAGCAAAAGGTGTAAATTTGATGAATTTATTTTTTCACAAAAGGTATAAGTGACTTCCGAAAAAACTTTAAGTTGGGCTTCCACAAAAGGTGTAAGTTCGAAGAAAAAGTATAAATGTTATGCCAAAAATTCTTACACAAAAGGAGTAACTTTTCAAAAAAAATATAAGTACTTTCACGAAAAGGTATAAGCTTAAGCAAAATGTGTAAATTTGATAAATTTATTTTTTCACAAAAGGTATAAGTGACTTCCGAAAAAGTTTTAAGTTGGGCTTCCACAAAAGGTGTAAGTTCAAAGAAAAAGTATAAATGTTATGCCAAAAATTCTTACACAAAAGGAGTAACTTTTCAAAAAAAATATAAGCACTTCCACGAAAATGTATAAGCTTAAGAAAAATGTATAATTTGATGAATTTATTTTTTCACAAAAGGTATAAGTGACTTCTAAAAAAGTTTTAAGTTGGGCTTCCACAAAAGGTGTAAGTTCGAAGAAAAAGTATAAATGTTATGCCAAAAATTCTTACACAAAAGGAGTAACTTTTCAAAAAAAATATAAGCACTTCCACGAAAATGTATAAGCTTAAGCAAAATGTATAAATTTGATGAATTTATTTTTTCACAAAAGGTATAAGTGACTTCCGAAAAAGTTTTAAGTTGGGCTTCCATAAAAGGTGTAAGTTCGAAGAAAAAGTATAAATGTTATGTCAAAAATTCTTACACAAAATGAATAACTTTTCAAAAATAATGTAAGTTATTTCAAAAAAAGATGTAAATAACTTCACAAAATGTGTAAGTTTTATTTTTACAAAACGTATAAGTTTCACTAACCATAAAAGGAGTAAGTCTTCATTTCAAGATTCATAAACACAAAAGGAGTAAACATTTTGGGACAACCACTGAACAGTTACCACCAACATAACCATAAAAGGAGTAAGTCTTCATTTCAAGGTTCATAAACACAAAAGGAGTAAACATTTTGGGACAACCACTTGTTCATAAACACAAAAGGAGTAAATATTTTGGGACAACTACTGAACAGTTACCACCAACATAACCATAAAAAAGTAAGTCTTCATTTTAAGGTTCATAAACACAAAAGGAGTAAATATTTTGAAATAACCACTGAACAACGTAACCATAAAAAGGAGTAAGCCTTCATTTCAAGGTTCATAAACACAGAAGGAGTAAACATTTTGGGACAACCACTTAACCGTTACCACCAACGGTTTCTCTGTTCCGTCTCTCACCCACACACACAGAACAGTTACCACCAAACCTCACTCCCGCTCACCACCCAACCATCGCTGGCCACCGTCGCACGCCACCGCCGCAAATCACCACTGCCGCTGTTGCAGGTTTTTTTTTCTCTCTCTCTCGATCTTGGTCTCTCTCTGTCGATCTGTGTCACTTCTCTGTCGATCTCCGTCGATCTCGGTCTATCTCTGTCGATCTGTCTCTTCTCTGTCGATCTCGGTGTCTCTCTGTCGATCTCCGTCGACCTCGGTCTCTCTCTGTCGATCTCCGTCGATTTCGGTCTCTCTCTCTCTGCCGATCTCTCTGTCGATCCGTCTATCTCGGTCTCTCTGTCTCTGTCGATCTCGGTCTCTCTCTCTCCCTTCCTCTATATTAAAAACAGGTCCTCTTTTACCTTGAGATACCTGGTTGGATTTGGACTTGGATTGGTTAATCCAAGGCTGTCTTACTGCCATTACAAACCCCTAAAATCTTATAGCAATTTACCACTAACATTTCGCCAATCCAAATGCTAAAATTCCTGGAAGATCATTTTCTTTTCTCATAATTAATCAGAAAAGAACCACTTTCACAAACCGACGATCGAAACCCTCACTCACTCTTAACAGTTTCTATCGTCTTCTTCTGATTCAGAAAGAGTGAGATCGTGGAGTGGTGGAGATGGGATCTGGAGCTGGAAGCTTCCTCAAGGTCGTTGCTAACAACTTCGATGTTCTCGCTGGGTATCTCTCTCTATCTCTCTATCTACTTTACCCAAATTCTATTGATACAGAGACAGTCGGACAGAAATCAATTTCAATGCCCTTCTCTCTTGTTCTTTGCTTCGCAGCTATGCTCTTGTTCTCTTTTTGTTTTCTCAAATATGAATTTTCTACACTTTACTCAAACCAACCCTGAATACGTTATTTTATTTTAATTTTTTTCCAATTTTGAGTAAAAATAGTTTGCTTTCTAGGTCTACATCCTAAAAATTTAAAAAGAAAAACTGGAACAAGTTTGAAAAGAAAAAAAAAAAAAATTGTAAGTACAATTTACCACTAACATTTTTTCTTTTTTACTTTCCTTGTTTCCTTCTCTATAATTTGTTGATGTTTCTAAGAGACAAGAGCATAACTGGTAGCCATTTGCAGTATTTTTCTTTGCATATGATTGGAAACATGCCTTTTTTCCACCTCGTTGTTGCTTGCTCTATCATTTGAATTAGCAAGTCAATGGAGAAATTATGCTTGCCATTATACTTTGCTGCCATTAAGTTAAGGCATTACATGTTCCCCTTAGAAGTATTTGTGGTGGCACAAACTAATGTGATCAAGTACATGTTGTCTAAACCCATAATGAGGGGAAGACAAGACAAATGGTTGTTGGCTCTAATAGAGTATTGTTTCAAGTATGTCCCTCAAAAAGTCGTAAAAGGCCAAACTTTGGTTGATTTCTTAGCTAAACACCCTTGTTCATCTATTAATGAGGACTTATTTGAAATTAATTGTATAGAAAACACCCCTTGTAGACTAATGTTTGATGACTCTAGAACTAAGGAAGGGGTTGGAGCTGGTGTTGTGTTTGTTGACCCTAATGAGCAAGTACATCAATTTTCTTACTAGTTAGATGAACGACATGTCTTATCAAATAATCAAGCTAGGTATGAGGCCTTGATTATAGGTTTAGAATTGGCTATAGAATTCATAATCACTAGTTTGCAAGTTTTTGGTGATTCACATTTGGTTATCAAGCAAGTTAAAGGTGAATACAAGTGCACTAACAAGGCCTTAGAAGAGTATTTAGTTGAGGTTAAATGGTTGGTGAGTTTCTTCAGCCATGTGACATTTTAGCACATGTTTCGATTGGAGAATAATGAGGCTAATGAAATGGCTCAAGTGGCTTCTTGTTTAAAGATTCCTAAAGGATTCCAATAAAGAATAATTAGGATCCAAAAGAGAAATTTCGTGACAGTAATGAATTTGGAAGTGGCAAAAGAGGATTGGAGACATCCTTTGATCAAATATTTTATAAATGCCAATGAGAAGGTTAGTAGACAGATTAAGTATCAAACCTTGAATTATGTCATCATGGGATATGACTTATTCAATAGAGCCCATGATGGTATGACCTTATTATACATTAGCCAAAATGAACAGATGAAAGTAATGGATGAAGTGTATGAAAGCATATGTGGTGCCTATCAAGCTAGAGAAAAAATGAGGTGAATGATCAACAGGTACGGTTTATTTTGGCCTACAGTAAGGAAGGGTTGTATGGCCTATGCTAAGAGATGTCAGGCATGCCAAAAGCATGATAGCCTTCAAAGAGTCCTTGCAATTGGTTTGCATTCAGTGATAAAGCCATAGCCTTTCAAAGGATGGGCAATGGACTTGATTGGGCAAATTTTTTCTCCTTCTTCAAAACAGCGTTCTTACCTTTTGGTGGTAGCTAATTACTTCACCAAGTAGGTGGAAGCAGTGCCGTTGATGGTAGCAACCCAAGGGCATGTAATTGACTTGGTGAAAAAGCATATAATCCATACATTTGGTCTACTCCAATCGATTACTGTTGATCAGGAAACTATGTTTAATGGGGAAGAGATTAGTGAATCTGCCAAGGAATATAACATTTCAATCCTCAATTCATCACCTTATTATGCTCAGCCTAATGGGCAAGCTGAGTAATAGAATAATAAAGAATAATTTGGAAAGGGTGATTGAGGAGAACCCTAGATATTGGCACAATTTATTGTCTAATGTATTGTGGGCCTATTGAAATTCCAAGAGAAACAGTACTGGTACTACACCTTATGAATTGGTATATGGCCATGATGCAATGTTGCCTTGAGAGGTGATTGTCCAATCTAGTTGAGTGGCCTTACACTATGATATTCCAATTGATGAATATACTATGGTTGAGTTACAAGATTTAGAGGAAAAAGAGTTATGGCTTATAACTATCTTGTTGCCCAAAAAAGAAGAGTGGAGAGAGTCTACAATATGAGGATAAAAGTTAAGATACTTTCAGAGGGGGATTTGGTGTGGAAGACTATCTTACCTATAGGCAGTAAGGATCCAAAATTTGGAAAGTGGTCCCCAAATTGGGAAAGACCATTTAAAGTGTTTAAGGTCCTTAGAGGAGGAGCCTATCACCTTGCATCCTTGGAAGGGGTCCCACATAGGAAAGTTATAAATAGTAAATATTTAAATAAATATTAACCAACCATGTAGGAAAATGTTAGACAAGCATAAAGTAAGAAGACATGCATAAAAATTTTTTCTTTTCGTTATAAAATTTAAACACAAAAAAAGTTCTAATGTCTATTCTAAAAAAGAGAAAAAATAAATACAAAAATCTCAGTCCCTTTGAAGAACAATTACAAAGCTAGCCCAAGCTGAGAGGATTGCCCTTCTTTTGGCCTTCACTTGGACATCTCTAAGGGCAGTGGGGCCATCTTTTGCCAACAATTGGTCCATTTGTTGATTAATATTACTCTGCTCCTTCATTAAGAGAGTTTGCTAGGTATCAGCTACAGTAAGTTCTGCTTGCAACTGTTGTATTTGTGCAATATTGGAAGCCTTCTTCTCATTGATGAAGGCACTTTCTTTGCAAAGCAGCAGCACTGGCCAATGTGTGAGAAACTTGCCTTACAAAGGCCATTTGTGCATTAGCAACCTCAATCTGAACTTTAAATTATGTCATGAAAGAAAGGTATTGGAGAAGTTGACCCATGAAGTCTTGGAGGATTTGAAGCTGGTCAAGATCTAAAATTCTTGCTGCTAGTGGTAGAAAACTTTGAAAGCTGCCAGAAAGTTCTTCAACCCTGGTGAGGGCAAGATCTTCAAAAAAATGGCTAAGCAGTAGGAATAATTGGTCGACTTCTTGTTGTTTAGAAGAGGTTAGTTGGTCGAACCCTTCTTCATAGGTAGTACTGGCTATTGACAACTAAAAGGCACTGGTCTTTTTTAGCAAATATGGAGTTAAGTCCATTGGAGAACTCCTGGCCTGGTCACATTAATGTAGAGATTAATGCATAACAATGGGAGTGGGGCTCACATCCTCAATTGGTGTGGGCCCCAATCCACCCATTTTGCCATTTATGTTTATGAGATGTTGATTGGCATGACGATTAGTAAATTTAAATCATTAATATAGAGCGTGATGATCCGGCTTCTTTATTATCGCAATTGTAGCAGCTTCAAGCACATTTTAGTTGACCACCACTTAATACAGGAGAATCTCATAACTGGAACATTTTCTCTGAAGGACAGGATATTAACTTGGAGAAAGGGGAACCATATTTGGATTGGTTGCTAATTTACATCTCTGGTTCATTTTTTATGATGGTTTCTCGATATGTTTTATGAGTCTTTCATATGTTCTCTGTACAAACACTAATAACTAATAAGAGTGCAAATTCATTGAAATTGTGTTACTGCCTGTTTATGCTATCTGAGAAGAAACTTTTGGTCCAATACCCTTTTTTTGTGTGATGATGAATAGTTTTCGAATGACAGAGGCATGTCCATATGTTCAATTTGCGATATGGTACGAGATTAGATTTTATCATAATTGTGCCTTGGTGATGCCTGCCTAGTAATTTATGTTTAGCCCCTACAAGTAAATTACTCTTAACAGTTTTCTTTTCCTCTATAGGAAGCTTCTGAGGCTGTCACAACTTATAAAACACGTGAACAAAGGCTTGTTGATTACATCTCTTTCAGAATACCCGAGGATTCATTCTCAAATATCAGAATTTGCATAGGCATCGCTAGGGGTTTTATGCATGATTTGAGCAGTGTAAAGAAGGGAAATGCCTCATTGGAAGCTGTCTTGTTATCCGCTCCTTCTTAGGTGGGTATTTAAAATAGTTATTGCTAGTTACTCTATAATATGGTTACATATTTCTTTTGCTACCAATATGAATCATTATTTTTTTCCCAATCCCATTTAGTAGATTCTAAGATATCATTTTGGGGGCCATATTATGTGGAAGCTTGTTGATCTTCTTTGAGCATGCCTACTTTGTCCTAGAAGTCTGTTGCTTTTGAATTTTGTATATCTTGAATACATACGACTTGAAGGTCCTGACACTCTGTACCCAGCATGCCCCTGTATGTTAGATCTGTGCAGTGGAAAATGGTTTTTCTCTTCGGCATACCTTTTATTTAGTCTTCACACCAACCACAAAGGAAGGGATCAAAATTAGCTACTTTAAGAATCTAAGCAGGAGACCATTGTTATTTAGATGAAGTTTGTGTTGTCCAAAATGTAGAGAACTTGATCATTTGATAATTTATGGTGGAAAATGTATTGATTAGAAAGAAACAACACTGGATTGGCTAGAGATCAAGCTAGGCATGCCTCTCGCTTCATGGTTCCACCCATACCATTACCAAATTGATTCAAAATCACAGACAAATTATCTTGTTCTGCTTTGACTTAGATCTAAGAGAGACGATATCTGGAAAATGCAATTTTAAGACTGTACAGATCTTGTTGTCTTCAAAGTTTTTAGATTCTTCTCCTCAGGTACATTAGAAAAGAAAAAAAGTATTGCTTCTGAAGCTTGTGAAAAGGGACGATTACAGACCTTCAACTACTATCCTTTCGAAATTATCTGCTGATCTCTGCAACACCCAACTTAATCCAAGAATAGAGGCATTTAATACAAGAGGAGTCACCAAACAGCTAATGAGATATTGTACATGCAACGTGTCTATAATTATCTATGTTCTAGTAATCGATGGATGGCCACTGGCAAGCAAATCCACCCGGAGGTGTCAGAATGCTCATTATCCTCGATTTGAAATATGTTTGGCAGTTACTGAATTTAGTACAATATTTGACCCAACAATATTTGACCCAACTATAGGGTATATAAGGTTATATATATGCTCTCTTTCCTTTTCTTTTTTCTTCTCCCTCAAGGAATTCAACTTGTTTGCATCAATGCTTTCATTTTTCTTTTATGTTAACCATGTTGATTATTTCTTCTTTCTTTTTTTTTTTTTCTTTTTTTCCCAGGGACTTGCTGTTGTGCCAATCTAGGATAGCAGTCGTAGACAAATTTCGGGGATGCTGACTGCTTCTGATTTCATTTTGATATTGATGGAGGTATTAATGCATGTTCTTATCTGCTAGCCAGAATTAGGTGCTTATTCTAGCATAAACCTGTAAGTTGCAGACAGCTTTTACACTGCACATTCTTTCTGTGGGCTCCCATCTTTCTTGATGGTGCATGCATTTGGTTAGCTGGTCAATAGTTCAATTTTGACAATTTGACTTCTACAATCAGTTACTAGCAACTCATTGCTTATCTTTTGGAGATATGACTTCATTATTATGTTGTTGTTTGCATCCCTTGTAATTCAATGTATGTCATGCTCTCTTCTTGAGATATTTGTTTTTTGGATAATCAATTTATGTTTGCTTGTTAATTTCTGCAGCTTCATAGAAATCGTGCAACACTGACTGATGAACAACTGGAAGTGCATACAATATCTGCCTGCAAAGAAGGGAAATCCCAACAATATGGAGAAGCGTTTAGGGCTGCACAGCTGATGTTTGGTAGGCCTTTAATATGGGTGAGTGCTCTTGCCCACAGAATATTCAGGGGATTTGGGCCTTTTTGCTTTTATTCATGTTCCCATCATCTAATCCCCCCTCCCCCATCTTTTTGCAAAACACACACATGAAACTTCGTAAAGGAAACTTGAATTTCTTGGTGGTAGATTTCTTAATAAATGTTTCAATTTTTCATTTTTTCAATTGATGAGATATATGGTTATATTCTCATATGGTAGCGTTTCATAGATTTTAATATTGTAGTTCTTTGCCCTTTTACTGTAACCCACAGGCTGGTCCCGATGAGTCTCTAAAAGATATGGCTCTGATGATTTTGCAAAATAAGATATCAACTGTTCCCATTATATACTCAACAATAGAGGAATCTTGCCCACTGTTGTTACACATAGCATGCCTCGGTGGAATACTAAAATGTGGGTGGCTTTGTCAAGTTATTTAAAGATCCATTCTCTAGTAATATTGTGTATGTTGTTAATAGCTTACCTTCTCTTCTCTCTTTTTCTCGTAAAACTTAGATATATGCAGGCACTTTAAAAACCATCCTGGTTGTCTACCTATTCTACGACAACCGGTCGGTAGCCTCCCTTTAGGTACATGGAAAAGTGAAGTTGGAGAAGCACATGGTCATTTGTTAGCATTACGTCCTAGTGAAACTCTTAGTTATGCTCTTAATATATTGATAGAAGGTGCTCATCAACTTTTCTAATATTTCAGCCTAAAGTTTTACCTTTATGTATACCTGACTTGCACCCCACACACGAACAATTCCTATAATAAAAAAAGTGCCTGCATGCTCTCTCTCTCTCTCTCTCTCTCTCTTAGTGTGACATTGCAGTATAATCGATTTCTGTTATTGAACGAACACATTTTTTCACTCAATTCATTTTTTTTACATGAAATTGCTGGTTCTGCAAAATGTTCCTTTTAGGCCGCTACTTTATGCATTGTCATATTTTAAAAACATTTAATGATCCAATATCATCATTCTTCAGTTGAATTGGTGTTACCATCTATTAGTTTGACTGCTAATTAGTCAAACATTATATCTAGATGGGTTATCTCGATAAACTAATAAAGTTTTTTTTGGTGGTGTGGTGGTGGCTCCCCAATCGTCTTAGCCCATTACATTGGGCCAAAAAAAAAAAAAAAAAAGAAGATGCTTGCATTCGTCGTTAATATAGTCAAATGGCACTATATCAAGCCAGTTGGATCATGTTAAGTTAATGGGGGAAAAGATATGTCATGCTTTTAGTTTTCAAGTCATTAAATCATATTCCTTATTGATGTTTGAACGCATGTCCTGCAATGTGCTTACCAGGAAATTGAAGAGGTGGATACGAATGAACATTATCGACCTAAATCTCCAATAGGAATCATCAACGTGACTCTGAAAGAGAAGGTTTGAAGGAGGTTTTATCAGTTTAAAGCTTCTTTCAATGGCATATGTTATAATCTATTGTTAATTTTTGAATAATCTATTGTAATGAAACATACAAGAGCTTGCATCATTGAAAGGGTAACTGGTAATGAAATAGGTTATTCTTTTATTCTATTATTCTATTAAACAGGTTATTCTATTGTAATGAAACAGGTTATTCTATTAATATATTAAATCATTGATTTCATATGGTATTTTTGAATGAGCAGAAATGGAGATTGGTTCGAATAGTGGTGACTTCTTTTTGAATGAGCAGAAATGGAGATTGGTTTGAATCAAATTTATGGAGTGCAACCGTCTTCTTTTGTTGACTTCAATGTACAAATGGACGGAAATGAGTCTCGTTTTCATTAGTTGGAAACTTGTAATTTTAAGTTGGAGTTTATTTTGTGGTTGGAGTAATTTAATGTTGCTTTGTTGTTATATTTGATGGAGCATAATTTATGAAATTTATAAAAATTTGATATTGTTTTGTTGTTATATGCTATCTTGCTCTATACAGAAATGGATTTAATGTGTTACAAAATCTGTGCTCCAAAAACTTTTTCAATATCTGTGTGAAAAAATCTGTCTTCAAAAAGCTGTGTTGAAAAATCTGTGTTAAAAAAACTGTCCTCAAAACTGTGTTCAAAAAATCTGTCTTTAAATCTGTCTGCAAAAACCTGTGAAAAAATCTGCTGCAGAAAATTGTGTTAAAAAACCTGTGTGAAAAAATCTGTCTGCAAAAACCTGTGATAAAAACTGTGTTCAAAACCTGTGCAAAAAAACCAGTCTTCAAAAACCTGTGCAAAAAAATCAGTCTTCAAAAACCTGTGTCAAAACACCTGTTGCAAAAAACTGTGTTAAAAAACCTCTCTGAAAAAATCTATCTTCAAAACTGTGTTGAAAAAATCTGTCTTCAAATCCGTTTGCAAAAACCTGTGTCATAAAATCTGTCTTCAAAACTGTGCTCAAAAACCAGTGAAAAAAAATCAGTCTTCAAAAACCTGTGTGAAAAAATCTGTCTTCAAAATTGTGTTAAAAAAATCAGTCTTCAAATCTGTCTCTAAAAACCTGTGTAAAAAAATCTGTCTTCAAAACTGTGCTAAAAAACCTGTGTGAAAAAATCTGTCTTCAAAAACCTGTGTGAAAAAATCTGTCTTGAACAAGCTATGTTCAAAATATCTCTTCAAAATCTGTGTTGAAAAACTAGTGTTCAAATTCTGTGTTTAAAATATCTGTGCAGAAAACTGTGTTAGAAAACCTGTGCAATCATTCTTCAAACAAAAAACCTATGCAATCATTTTTCAAACAAACACACATAACAACCTGTGTCAAAATATTTTTCAAACAAACAAGCATTCATTAAACATGTAACAACCTGTGTTGAAGCATTCCTCAAACAAACAAACATATAACAACCTGTGTTCAAGCATTCCTCAAACAAACAAACAAACATAATTTTAACAACCTGTGTTCAAACATTCTTCAAACAAACAAACAGATAACAGATTACATGTTTATACTCCTCCAAAATAACTGTCATATATCATAAATTTTCATACATATCATCTATTTCAACTTGTAACTGTTATTTAAATTATTACATATTCGTAACTAATACAACAATAATTACAAGGAAGAAAAAGATCTCATAAATGCAACACCAACTTCGACTTAAGTCTGTCTGAAATTTTTGCATCTGCGTGCTTTGAATTTGAAGTTGTTCGCTTTGAAATTACAAGTGTTCACCCATACTTCGAAGTTGTTCGGTGACGGTTGGTATGTTTTCCATTTACACTTTGTTCTTCAAATGATTTGAGGTACTGCCGCTAGCATTTGAAGTTGACATCTACAAAAATATGAAGTCAAATCTCAATCAGTTAGTGTATTAGTCTCAAAACTGTTTAAAAAGTAGGAAAGGTATGAATTAAATGGAAGCAAACAAGAGCTACACTTTGGTATTATACCATCCCAACATGAACAACAAATGGTTTATGATATTATACCAACATCAACAAAAGCAAAATAACTCAGTTCAAATAGCAGAATATTGAACATCTGATATTATACCATCATGATAACTAGCAGCCTGACTAATGAAGTTTGAACAAGCATACCCAGTCTAAAAAGCACGGCCATATAATTCTATCAAAAAAAAAAAAAAAAAAACAGTGTACAACTCTAATCCAGGAAAAGGCACCTAAAGCATAGGGACACTCAATTGTCTAAGGTTTCACCATGGTGAAGTTCTTTCTGTATCTAATATACATACAGACACGTAGACTTTTGTTTACAAATATTTTACAAATATCTAAGCAATTACTGAGCTCCAATAAATAAATTAGTAGAACTAGCAGCTTGGAATTGGAACAATACTAAGAGAAGGAAATATATGAAATGGACTAAGTTCAATTCTCATGGGAGGCCAAAGATTGTCTACGGAAAGAGTTAATGCAACTGATATTGTGATATTAATCAGTAATTTTAGTGTTCCAACAGGGTTAAGAGTGGCAGAAGCTGCCATTTCAAATCAACAAGCATGATATTTTTCTGACTCTGTGCCTATATAAGTTGAACCTCCATTCTTTGTCGTTCCTGATCACTCTTCATTAATTTAAATTTAGGGACGATGTTGATTTGAATTGTAGGCAGAATTTATTCCCGAGTGCAGAGCCGTGGTTTTTCCTATGGTGAAACATCCATTTGTGGTGGTTTTTTGGTTGCTGAACTTCCAAAGATGGAATTTGAAAGAGAAGAGCATGATATAAAACACTGCCCTTTGCCTGAGGAATCTTATGCTTTGCCTCCATATATGGATATGAAATCATGGGAAGTTCAAGCATTCAAGGATAACCAATTGGAAATGTACAGGTTCACTGCTGAGCAGAGATTAAATGCCATAAACATTTCTCGGTCTCTTGCAATGGCATATGTTATGGATCAGCTGGATTACAATTTCTTTTTCAGCACTTCTATGTTATGGATCAGGTGGGCTCAGGAGTTCAAAAAAGTAACATTTTGTTTCCATCTTTAATGAAGTAGCTTATATAACCTAACTACAGTTTGATCCGAAACTGATTTTCATTTGTACTATTAATAATGCTTAGACTGGACCTCAACCTCAACAAGAAGAAGAAGGTTTTCAGAATGCTCATACCCTTTTCAATATATATCAACAACAACAACAACATATTATTATTATTATTATTATTATTATTATTATTTTTGCTTCAAAAGAAAATTAAATAGAATCCCTAAATCAATCTCTAAGTCATATATACACACAAACCCTAAATCGATTTCTAAATTACATATAAGTTATACTGTTATATATACAAACCCTAATTAATTTCTATATTACAAATCCTAAATCAAACCTCTAAGTTATACTGTTATATATACATGCCCTAACCCTAAACCAATTTGTAAGTTATATACCTGTAGATTGGAGTCGCTGATCAAACAGAGAGTCGAGAGAAGACAGACTGACAGAGAGTCCACAGAAGACAGAAACTCCTCGCTGTGCGAGTAGATCATTGGCGGGGTTAGAGTGGAACTACGCTCCGTCGAGGAGTGAGAAGTCGAAGACAGCGAGAAACGAGAGAATCGAGGGAGACAGAGACGCAGTCGGTCGCCTTTGGGATTGAGGGACAGAGTCGATCGTCCAGCGAGGGTTGGAGTAGAGACGGGAAGATCGCAAATACAGATAGAGATAAGAGTAGGTTTTGAATATAGAGAGAGAAATTTGGAAAATAAGTTTGAAATTTTGAAATCAAGAATGAGAAAGAGAGAAAAGCGAGTTAGCGAACGTGGTTGCCAGCTCTGAGCCACGTCATTAGTGCTGCTCTAGAGCTGCTGCTCTAGGGTCCGAAGCATTTTTGAAAAAATAATGTATCACAATGTAACTGTTATACATGACAGAAACTTTTAGCATCCGCATTGAATGAAACTACTAAAAACTGTTTGCTTTGTCAGGGATACTAGAGGACTCCCCAACTCATTTGGGGCAAACCGTTTCAAGCAAATTCTCAAACTCGCTGTTCACTTCAATACCATCTGCCTTTATCCTCATCCGCATATCAGGTGCTGGTTTTCCAGCAGCAATATATGTTCGAAGCAAAGAATCATAGGCCTTGGAATCAAGACGATTAACCTTCTTCAACATCTTGCATAACTCTTCAGCACCATCAACATTTTTCTCTTCCTCAAAATACTTCAGAACTTTATCAACACTTTCAGATTTTGGATGCCCCAAAGCTGCCTCCATGTACTTCAAAGCGGAATCCACTCGATGTTGCTTCAAGAAAAACATCATGAACATATCCCAAGCCTTAAAAAAAGGTCCTTCTGATCTCTTGATGGCCTCATCAAGGACCGATTCAGCTTCTACGATCATGTCATTTTTTAGGTAAGCACTTATAGCAACATTTGCTAACCTGATATCATAGCTGGAGTAACTCGACTCCCATTCCTCAAAGCATCTCTTTGGGCCATCGATATCGTTCAATCTGTCAAGAGCATGAAGCATAACATGATAACTCACATTAATCGTCTTTGGAAAACCCGACTTCAGGGAGTTCCAAACTCGATGGACCTCGTCTAAATTGGATGTATCAGCATACAAACTAATCAGACAATGGTAAGCAACACACACAAGCCATTTGAAGAGCTCCCAACAGAAATAAAACTACATTAAACTATTTTTCAACTACATATTGACAGCAATCACAACACTTTGAATCTTATACAATATACAATATATAGCCATAGATGAGCTGGCTTCAACAGCTACAAAAAAATATATAGAAAATAAATACCAGTTGATGTGCTGAATTATCATATAGCAACAATCATTCTATTTTTGTCAATTAAACTCATATACCTTGCACATGTCAGGATTAGGTTCAAAGATTCAAAGGCTTCTCAAAGTCATCGTATAAAAGGAACACAACTCACCTGAAGAGAAATTTAAATATATGTTCCAAGGGGTTGACATTCTTGGTAAGAAATCATCCTAGAAACATTAAGTTGAGATGGCATGTTAGTACACTATTGGAGCAATATTCGCTAGATAAATTTAACCCATATTCAAAAACTCAACAACCAATTAAACAAAAGTTAAGAGTTGAGTGACGTGAAATTTTATAAGAGTGTTCCTAACTATTTTGTAATTATATTTTTGGTAATAACAACCACATGCATCCACATACATTCACTTCAACTTGCCTCATTCAAAATTTAAAATTACACATCACAAACAAGAAGAAACAAAATTTAGCATACATTCTACAAGAAACTATTTAACATTGATTTTTTTTAGTTCGTAGAGGACTTTAACAAATAAAGAATGTCGCTTTCTCACTGAAGGAGGTGCAGTAATGCCCAAACGAAGTCATCCAAAATTCTTGTCAGAAATCTAATCCATGTAAGAAGATTTTCAGCATAAATTTCAACTAGAAACAAAGTAAAGCATGCACCCACCAAGGATGCTGCACAGGAAATTGTCCTTTCTCCTTGTTCCGTGAAGAAAAGCCTCATTATTAGCCACTAAGAAGCATAGACACACGACACGACACGACACGACATGACACGGGCAAGCCCAAAAAATATATAGTTTTATATATTTATCATATGTTATATATGAATATTTCATTCAGAGATTTAACATCACTTCTTAAAATCTAAAGGAGTAAGGATTAATATGTATAAATCTCTGTTGTTTTTCTTTATCATTAAATCCCAAGTTACTTTCATCAAACTTGTAAGGTGTTTCATAGTGATGGATGAGCGTGTTCCCCAAGTGTCGAAAGCGTGTCCAACTATCTGTATCTAAAAAAATTTAAATAATAATAATAATATAACATGTTTGGACACGTGTCCAACATGTATTCAACACAGGCACAGCACTTTTTTAGATGTATTTGTGCTTCTTAGATCACCCAAAACAATAAAGTAAATAGAAGGAAAAGGTGGAGATTTTGTTTGCTTCATCATTAAGCCACCTGTCAAGCTGTCAAAGGAAAAGATGTAAATTTTGCACCAAAAAAAAAAAACACTTTTCAGATCATTTACTAATTACAGGAAACATATTGGAAATGCAAGTAAAGCACTATGTTTCATAACGGGCTCTGTGAAGTTCGAAAAAGGGTCAGGAATCACCCTTCAAAAGCATACCCCAGCAGTTAACTTGTGCTTTCTCTTTTTAGCAAATTTATCTATTGCAAAAGAAAATTGTTTAGTTTGATATTGAATCCTATTTTGAGAATAACAATATCTTCCACTTTAGTTGTGTTTCTCATGGCATAATCCTTTCTTTTCTTTTACTTCTTAACTTCCAAGTCCCTAGCTAGTAGCTAGTAGCTACTATACCTCGGTTATAAAGTTTAATCAAAAGAATTCTAAAGAGTGTTTTTTATGCTTCCTTACTTCCTGCATGATTCTTCTTATTATGCTCACCTTGTCAAGAGAAATGCTGGCCCAAGTTTAACTCCCTGTGATGCAGTAAATTTGAATCGGTTGAAGATCAGCCACCTGGATAGAACGGGAATTCGTTGTTCTATTTGCAGACTAAACTGCATATAAAACAAATTCAAAGTAAAAAATATAGCACTTTTAAGTTTTTGAATCACATTGGCAATAACAATATTTAGATTTAGTTTGGTAATTAAAGATATATTACTCGACTGAAACTACAATCATTTGCCTTTGCAAATTGAGACTCCTGCTTCAGTACTACCATATTGTCCTCATAACTGCCACTGTACAACAGGTAATTCACAGAGAAGTTTGAATCAGTTTGTCAGTTAATTTGAAGATAGGATCACTAAAAGCCTCAATTACCTGCAGGTCACTGGAAACCCGTCAAGGTCTCTGCTTATAGAGCGGCCATCATCATTAATTGTACGAACATGTTGCATGAAGACAATAATTAATTTCTCTCCTAATCCAATTTCTAAGTCAGGTCTGGATCTGAAAACATGTAAACAGACCATGCGAAGAATCTCTTCGTAGTATCAATGTTATGCATTATTCGAAATACAACTTATGCACTTTAAATATGTTTTGAAACATTTATAAAATAAATAAATACATCATGTATATTTCAATTTCTATTGTTGATTTACAATAACCAATGAACAAAATATCACCTTTGATATGTGCACTCCAAGACTTCTGTGGATTCCAGAACATTGCATGCATATAAAGATGCCCAGATTCACACTAGCCCATCGAGGACCTCTGCATGAAAAATGAGTCACTACCAGCAACTTAAATAAATAAAAATTATTAATAACTAATAACATGTAGCTACTTTATGGTATAATGCACAAAGATCCATTGCTTTCGAATCTGGTTCTGTGACTCTATCCATGTCATTATTTTTTCACAATTTCAATCAATGTCATCAACATTGACAATTTCCAGATAACATACTTGCATTTGCAGTCAGCGCACTCCCTGTTCTCTGGCAATTTAAGAAGCCCTTCCAGCATCTGCAAATAACAAAATCAGAACACATTAGATCAAGGTTTACTAATAGAAGAAAAGAAGGCAACAAAATGTGTATCTTTCTTTTGGTGTGTGTGTGTATGTGTGTGGTGAGGGGGGGGGCTGTGTGGTCTCAACCAGAATGCCCATTACATATTATCAAAGATTGAGCTAGAAAAAAAATAAAAAGGAAGAAGAAACTACAAAAAGTATCATATAACCAACACAATAGCATGTGCCAACCAACATATATAGTAAGGCCAAGTTTGGGATGTTCCAAAAAAGTCAAAAAGCCAAAAAGTTACTCAAAAAGTTAAAAAGTTAACACTATTCACCAAAAGTCAACAATTACGGCTGCACAACTCCCAATTCAAATTTTTCCCTACAAATCAATTTTTACAATTTTTTATTACACATTTTTCAATAAAAAGTCAAAAAGTTAACCCAAACATCCATATTTTCAACCTCAATTTTTTAGTCCAAAAAGACAAAAAGTACACTTATTTAGGGTATGTTTGGTTTGTGTTTGAGAGATGTGTTTCAGAGATAAAAAGTACGAAAACATGTTTGGTTTAGTTTTTTTTAAAAGATGTTTTGGAAAATTATTTTGAGATAGAGTTTTGGAAAAAGTGATTGATTTGATATGTGTGAGAGAGAGATTTGTTTGGAAAACTTGTTTGGTTTACAAGTTTTGAGAAATTTTTTTGGGAAAATTTGTTTGGTTTGATTATTTTTGAAAACTTATTTGTAGAGAAAATTTCCCAAAATTTTTTCAGAAAATCAAACCAAACGAGCCCTTAGTCTTCTCAAACTTGGCCTAATATTGTGACCTTTCTTTCAGCAACATAAACGTTAGTAGTTAGAGTTTTCAAACAAACAAAGTATTCAAAATTCAAAGACTTTAGCAAAAGACTGCTTTTTTTTGTCCGAACAAAATACTCAAATTCATACGTCAGACTTTTAACATTGGAACAATCACATTAGTGTGACTTCTTCACAATACATAATGGTGCTATGGCACCAGCTGACCATAAGGAGGCTGCCCCGGCAATGTAGTCATGCACAGGCACTCCTTTATAGAGAAAAAACAAAAGTTATAGTCAAACTCCTTTTTTTTTTTAAATCAAAAAATCAATACCATAAAAGATGTTATGACAAAACTTAGTTACTAGTTCGTACCATAAAAGATGTTATCACTAAACTTAGTTACTGGTTCGTAAAAACAAAATAAAAAAATGCAGCCATAGTCAACTAATAAATTTGCCTTTTATAGCTATAACTCATTCATCAACCTCAAAGTGCTCACACCACGCCTGTAAATCTCAAACATAGATGTGAACTTTTCTCAACTCACAATAGCAGCAATATAAGAGTCTAATGTGGAACTATTACCACCAATGGAACCACGGCAAGGTAGGGAATAATATATGGAAATGATCATCCTTTATAGGTCTATAACAAATCACTTCATGGTAATCCCGCAAAGTTACAGAGAGAACAACACTTTTGAAATTAACCCCATGCCATGCTCCCCCCCCCCTCCCTAAAAATAAAAAATAAAAAACCAAGAAAAAACTGGTTGGGATAGAAATTTCTTGAATGTTTTTCTATCCTATTCCATAAGAAAAGGATTACCATCTTTGTACACAACAAATGTGGCCCAGTCCTGTGGGAAATTCAACAGGATGCCAATTCCCAACCTTGTACACAACAAATGTGGCCCAGTCCTATGGGAAAAGTTGTTACTAATGGTCCATAGATGCAGAAGTAATTGTGGGGAATTTTATTAAAAGTAATAGTAGTCAGAAAACGATGAATTTGTGGGTGAATGTAAATCATATAACTTTCAATTGTTTGAGGTTTATGTGTCATGCATATTCACAACTACAAGTACTTGAAGAAATTGTTCATACACGAATGAAGAAATTAAAATTAATATCTGAATGGCTAGCAGATGGGAACGATTACGACCAAATGATGTTAACAAACTCATTTTGAACTCAAAATTATATAGATAATGAAAATTATAAAAGGAATAGAGAGGAGGAGCGAAAAGGGGGCCTTGTAATTACTGGGGTGGAAATGTTAAGGATATCATTATCTAATATCAGCCATGTGCATCCAATTCAATTCAAGTTAAATTCGATAATATGTTCCAAAAGCCTCTTTTGCCTTTAACCAAAACCCAAGTTTTTTTTTTCTCTGTTTGTGTTTTCTATGATTATTATTATTTATTACTTTTCTATAGTTTTTAAGTTCCATGCAAAGGACTTTCTTTTTTCTTTTCGTATTCATATTGCAAAAGCTTGGAGCATTCTTTGTATCACATAATTAGTATGAAATCCCGTAGGCCTCAAAAACTGGAGAAAAAGGCAAGTTGGGTTCCATGTGAGCAGAACTCATAGGCATGTTGTTTCCAACAAAACAATCACCTTACCAAATAAAATTATAATAATTTTAACAACAATTAAAATAAACAATGTTTTTTTTATGAAGGTAGGTCGGCAGATAATGTGGCATGTAGTATATGCTTTTCAAATTCATTGTACTATGCTGAAAATTATTATGCTGCTGCATATAGAGAGGTTATAGTATCTTCGGCTATGGTGAAATATTGTTATGCTGCTGCACATGGTGGTCCACTAAGAAATGCAAAACAAACGTGTAAAGATGTTCTTTTTCCCCTAATTTGATCACAAATCTATGGAACACGCCAAAAGATTTTATCAACAAAACATTTTGCAGAGCCTTAAAAACTAGTGTTGGACTATGCAATGCATTGGATAATTAATTTTAAGCAGGCATTTCTTGCTAAATATATATTATAATACATTTAAACCAGTACATGACAAATTTATTTTGTAATTCCAACAAACACACTATTCAGTCAATTAAACAAACACATAAAGTGCACAGTCAAGACTAGTACCAGTAACCCAAGAAACCCACATTGAGGACGACTATATCATACTTACATTTGAGCAGAAATGGAGAGAAAATTTAGGGCAAAGATGAACTGTCCATCTTCTGATTTCGTTTCTGACGCGTTAATGTGCCTCGCCACCTGGTCTTTCTCATCTCAATCAGCCCGTTTGAGATCGCCGTTCTGACGAGTCCGACGATAGTCCTTTGTGACAAAGGTTCTAAGACAGTTGAGGGGAGTGTAGGGTCTGGATTTGAACATATGGCTTGTGGAGGGATTGGAGAAGATCGAAGGTAGGGTTAGGGTTTTGGATCCGACGACGAGAGTGGAGAAGACGAAGTAGACGACCGGTGAAGAGAATAGGAGAAGAGAGAGAGGGCGGTGAGGGAGGAGGTGTGGCGGCGGCGGTGGTGGTCGCCGGTGGCGGTACCAGAGGCGACGACGTAGGAGGCGGAAGAGATAAAAGAGAGAGGAGAGTGAGAGGGAGTGTTAGGTTAGGGATTGGGGATTTGGGATGGTGACAAACAAAGAGGGGGGGGGGGAAGAATTCATGCGCGGGAAAACAAAAACAAATTTTTTTTGTTATTTTATTTAATTTTATTTTTGTGGTTAATGATTTTTATTTTAATTTTTTTTAGGTTACTAAGGTTGAAAATTTATTTGTTTCATTTTTATTTTACTTAAAAAAATTTATTATTTTTTTTATTTGGTAGAAGTAGGGGTAAAAGTATAAATCTAGATACATTTAAAAGTATAAAATTTAGATACATTTAAAAGTATAAATCTCATTAAAAAAATAAAATTACACCAAATATAAAAATATAAAAAGAAAACATTTATTTTTTAATTTTTTGTATTCATAGATTTTTTTATAGGAAAATTTGATCTAACATCCCTCTCAAACTTTTAGTAATGGGAGAGGTCCACAATATTTTTTTTTTTTTGTAGTCTAAGGTCCCTCACTCACACCCATATATATAACACACTCTCTCATTCCCTCTCCTATCTTTTCTTGCACCAAACAACTCCTCTCTCTTTACTCTTCGTTCACAACATTGTTCAGAGCTTCATTAGCATTGACTACGATGGAGGAATTCGCATAAGCAACATTTATAAAGCTTTGCCGATGAAGATCATCGATTTATATGAAGATTCCTGATAGTGCTTTATACAGCAAGATTTATATGAAGTAGAGCACTAGTCCTCATTATTGTTCCTCCGATCACTAGTCCTCCGATGAAGATTCCTCCGTTGACAAATTTGTGATATGTAAATAGAAGTTGTGGTAGTGGTAGAGGAGATGGAGTAGCGATAGTGGAGGAGAGGTAATGGTAGTAGTAGTGGCAGTAGTGGCGGTGGAGTGGTGGTGATTGTGGTAGTAATGATAGTCGTAGAGGTGGAGTGGCAACAGTGGTAGTAGTGGTGGTAGTGGAATGACATTTGCAGTAGTGGTGAAAGTGGTAGACAAGATGTGTGGTGAGAGAGAGAGATAAATGAGAGACAGATAGAGAAGATAAACAGAGAAAGAGACAGAGACAGAGTGATGAGCGAGAGAGACAAAGTGGTCGCTAAAAGTGCATTTTCTTGTATTGGATAGATAAGTCCAGAGGGAGCTTGGTAAAAACCTTAAAGAATGAAGGAAGAAAGTGAGCAAGGCGAATAAACGAACATATATTTGCAATCGATCAAACAAACATAAATATGAAGTACCAACACAAAATACTATTCGAATTACCAAATCTGGAAATTAACATATGCCCAGAACGAAATATGGTGGCTAAGAGAAAGAGAGAAATATATTAGAGCACGATGGCAGGAAGCAAGAGAGGATGAAGAGGGACAACAAAAGCAATGGAAAACGGGCTTACTGGTAGGATTGTCTGGTGGTAATGATGGGTCGTGCGAATGTGGGGATTGTGGCGATTGAGGGGGTTCCGCTGTATTCAGAGAGACGGTGCCAACGGTGGCATGGTGCCGTAGTGATTACAGGGCGATGAAGGTGTGTGAGGTAGAGATTGGTAAGAGAGGGAGTTGATTTGTGAGAAATTATGGGCAAATAATATGATCTAAAGAAAGAAACATAAATCAACTTACCTGGTCAGAATAAAATACTCTGAATTCGTGAATCGGCAGTGTCGACTTTGGATTTCGGGCGGTACAACGGTGGAATGGGAGCAACAAAATCGTCCGTGAGGGAGGAAGAATGAGAAGAAGTAGTTGTGTGTGAGAGAGGAAGAGAAAGAGACATGAGAAACGTAGGAGGGCTTAGGGGCAAAACTTGAAGGGTCTTAAATTTTGAAAGGGAATTTCAAATTAAAGTAAAATTTTGGTAATTACACACATTATAGGATTAATTAGACAACAAATTAATTAAGAAAATTAAATTATCATTAGCTAATTTAAATGATAGTGACAATCACTTGTTTTCCAACGAATCTATTGATGACATCTCTCTTTAACTCATAAGTTTTCCATTTACTCACTAGTTCATCTTTACCTTTAATTTTGTAATTTTTATTTCTTTAGTAGAAATTTCACTTTTTCAATAATTTCACCTAAATAATAAGGTTAAATTTCACTATTTAAATATAATGAAATTTCATTACTTGAAATGATGGTATGTTTTACGATAACGATGACAAGGATTATAAAGGTAGTGGTAATAACAATGGTGGCTTAATGGCTACAACTAAATTTGAAGAATCAGGAAAGGAAGACCTACCACATGCCTTGGAGCATTGTGTTCTTATACACTATTTGGGCAATCTAGAAATATAGAAACAATGTGGTCTTCAGACAAGAGGATGAAAATGTCTACGAAATTATTAGATCCATTCAACACCGAGCCACAGAGACATATGAGGCATTCCAAACTGATCACTTTACAGACCAACCTCTAAATCACAGAACTAATTGGGTTTTGCCTTTTGCAGGGGAAATTAAACTCAACGTTGACGGTTGTTCAAAAGGCCATCCGGGGCCAGCTGGATATGGAGGCCTTTTCAGGGATGAAAGAGGAGCTTGGCTTCATGGATATCATGGAAAATTGGAGGAAGCAACTAGCATGGAGGCTGAGCTCTGGGCAGTTTACCGAGGCCTCACAATAATGCTTGAGAAGGGAATGAAGGACACATGCATTGAGACAGACTCAAAACAAGTTGTTAAACTCATCAAGGATTCACCATCTCAGCACTTTCAGTATAGGGCTCTGCTTGAAGATGCTAAGTTTCTAATACAAAGATGCAACTGCACAATAGCTCATATACGTAGAGTGGGAATCAAGAGTACGGATGGTTTGGCAAATATGGGTGTAAATCACCAAGTCCCTTTTGTGTTTCTTAATGATCCCCCCCACTGAGATTGCAAATCTGCTTGTTGCAGACGTCATTGGGGCTTCTTCTTCTCCTTCTACTATGTAAGGCAGCTTTGCCTATTTCTCTGTTTTGTCTGTTATCTCTTTTTCTTATGAATCAAAATACATAAATAAATAAAAATAACAATGGTGGCTTCATAATCGTGGTGGTGGTGGTTGTGGTGGTGCTAACAGTGACAGTGATGCTGATGATGGTTGCAGCAACATTAGTGATGATTGTAGCAATTGTGAGGTTATAATGACGTACGTTGATGCTTGTGTATAAATATTTACAAATTCAATTAGCATTAAATAATTATGTAATTTTATGTGAGAAATTTGTCATAATTTAAATGACTTTTATCTTACAAACTCAATTATAATTGGATTCAAATGGATTGGACAAAGGGTACCGCCTCTTACGCCAACACCGCAAATTTATGATAATAAATTTTAAATAATATATACTTGCAAAAAAATATAAAAATTATCATTTAGAATTTTCTTGACACTATGAATTATCTTCAAAGTAGTTACACACTATAAGAAATTGCACATTTGAAAATTAATTTTTTAATTGTTAAAAATCATTTTTAGTTGACGAATGTAATTCCCAATTAAATTATCACCCAATTGGTCATTGACTAATTGTCGGGAAAAATATTGGTGACTAAAATTATTTTAGTAGCCAAAGAATACCATTCGTCGACTAATAATTTAGTCGCCATAATTTTTTTTATAAATTTAATTTGAACTTTAATCGACTAAATTGTTAGTCGTAGATAAATTTTATCACTACTATGTTTTATTTAGTGATTAAAATATATAGTCGCCAATTCTTTTTTCCATTATCAGCGACAAATTAATTTTGTAGCCAAACATCTAATTGACTCCTTTAGCTAGCAACCAAGCTTTTGTGTAGGCAACAAAATTGTAACTTTTTTGGTGACTAAATTTTTAGTCGTAAAAAATATCGACAATTTTTTTACGACTAAATTTTTAGTAGGCAAAAACTTCAAATTTTTTGGGCTACTAAATATTTAGTCACAAAAAGAAATTTATTTTTCGTCTTTTTCTTTTTTTTACTACAAATTATTTAGACACTAAAAATATTTTCTTTCTTTTGGCTACCAAATATTTAATCGTGAAAAAGCCTTTATTTCTTTTTGGCTACGAATTGGTTAGTCACCAACTTCACTTCTTTTTAGCTACTAAACGTTTATTCATCAAAAACTTTCTTTACTTTTTTTATTTTTATTTTTATCTTTATACACACATATATATTTATTTCGCCACAACCTGTATTTATTTTGTGCAACCTGTACCTTGTATATAAAGAAAATAATAACAATCCAAGAAAATTTAACTTTTAGCATCAAATTCGAAATATAATAGAAATTCCATACGAATCAAGCATAATCCAACCTAAAATAATAATTTTATACAAAACAGAGGATCATACAAAAATCATGTGTACCGTACACAAAAAAAAAAAAAATCCACAATACCATGTCAAATGATAATCTATACCATGCCAAAAGTAATATATTCTATGCCAAAAGCAATTTGTACCATGCCAATAGTTATTTGTATGAACAATAGTAATCCAAAAAAAAAAAACAAAGGACAACATAATAACGGATTATAAAAAAAAAATGTCCTCTGTACAAAAATAAAGAATATCCACTTTTTCACGCCAAAAACCATCTGTAAAAATAAAATTAACCATTAGTATTGATTGGATAACATCATCATTTCAAATTATAAAAGAAAATTATATAAAACTCGAATGTATATTATCTTTTCAAAATTATATAATTATAGCCGTAATCATATGTTGCATGTCCAAAAAAGTTTCTACCAAGTTTTCCCCTCCCGAAATGCAATTTTTCAGTTAAGTTTAAGGCAATTTTGGCCACGGTTTAGTATTTGTTACAACTGATGGATCCTTTTGCGACGGATAATTTGTTTCTGTTGCTAATGATAACGCCTTTTTGCTCATTTATCAGCAACAGTCATTTTCTGTCCCAACAAATACTATTAGCGATGAATTATTTTATCCATCTCAAATGTGTAGCTTTTGCGACGAAAATCAAGGTGTCGCAAAAAGTTATACTTGGTTTTTACGACGATTTTTAAACTGTCACAAAAAATTCTGTGTCTAAAGCTCCTTTTTCTAGTAGTGGTAGTATTAAGATATTTTCTTCACTTAAAATATTATTCATGTGACATATTATTATAAAAATAATAATTAAAAAAAAAGGCTTACATGGCAATAAACAACCAGTGGAATGACTCACCTAAAGATAATGTACACCATTAATTTTTGTTGGTGTAGTACCTAACTCAAAGATGGAATTTCCAATGGATTTCTTGAAATCTGGAAACCTAGAGGAGCTATTTGTGAAATGTATGAACCTCCAAGAACCCGCATCTCACATGGCCAAACAAGTATATAATAAGATCCAGAATAAGTACCAAGTAAATAGGGTTTATAAAGTACCAAGCAAAGAGCATGTATTATAAGGGCAGTACCATACTGGTATCATACTACCCAGACAGTTCCCCACAAGCATACTACAACTCCGACAACGGTTTCCTACCAATCCTGCAGTATCTCATGCACATCATAGACAGATGGCAGTTCTCTCCCCAGCCACCAACGCCATTGATTTATTACCAGCACTTGGCAAGTACTCCTATCACCCTCAGCATGACAAGCTCAATTTACCTTCGAGAATAGTTTTGTTCAATCATTCTATGTGTCAAGTCTGCATGAAACCGAGGCATGGAAACTTGCCTTCTATGGCTAGGGAAATTGGAGGCCAAATAGTACCAAGCAAGCATCATAGAGGACAAAAGACCTCTCACCTTGGTGGTGGGCAGAAATGGACCGACAAAGGGGCTGGTAGGGGCAGTGTCAACCCAAACCAAAAAACTCATTAAATATTATAATATGGCCCATGTCCATGTTCATGCTCATGCTTCTTAGCTAACAGTGATGGTAACTCAAAAAAAAGGCATGCAGCACTGAGCATCGTTGCCCTAGCTCCTTATGGTACCCTCCATACATTGTTTACCCATTTTTAAAGCTCTACCTTCTTCAGCAACGGCAAACCCATTCTGCCAAACCTACCCACTTGACCATTCCATATGAAAGACATTGTACACCTACAAAATCCCTCATCCACCTTCACTCATATTCTGTCCTTTGCTGCCCTTTCTTCACCCTCCCAAAAAGATTTTTGGCAGCCCATCCTTCAGCTTCTAACCTCCCCACTGAACTCCTTGAGCATTTCCCCCACCACAAGCCAACCACCTCCACCTACATCTCTGGATTCTTAAGCAAACTCTACCTCCCTTTCTCAATAAATGGCCACTTCCAAATATTTTCCTAACATTACTGACAAGGTTTCGACAAATGATGCATCTGCTGTCCATTACAGGCCACCAGAATGTCTGGAACACTGACCCATCTACAGCTCCCTGTGAGACATCACACATCATCTAGTACAACCATCACAACTCAACCTGTGTTATCTTTATAAAGCAGCTTGCTTGACTATTGTTGTCTTCGAGAACATAGATGGTATTCCCCTGGTCTTTGAAGATACTCTGTTTTACCGCGGAAATACAGCATATTACTATATTTTTACATCATCTGTTAATAAGCACTCACCATTAGTGATGCTTCTAAGAGCTCATTTTTTTCTTTCATTTTTGAGGTTTATTTATTTAATTTCCCATCCACCACACATGGCATTTTCCAGCAAATCTTACACCTTCTTCCTCCTTTAACAGCAATGGTAATATTTAAACAAGCTAAAATGGAAAACATTCAGTAGTGGAAGTCATATTACCTGTTTAAGCTGAAATACTGTAATGCTGAAGTGTAAATTTCCCACATACAGTTTTCTATCAACTGCACCATAGGATCCCACGACTGAACCACCACCAGAAGCATTAGTTTGAACAAGGTTCTTTTCAGCTTCTGATGGTTTAACCATTACAGGTTGTCCGAAAAGTAGGTGGCCAGAGAGAGCTATAGGCATTGGCATGGACATTGCATCATAAAATTCAATATACCTGCAGTATCACCCAAGGACTCACAATAAGTTTGCCAGAACATATGAGACAAAAATACAATTATAACTTACAAAGCATGTATCTACAGAAGGAAGGAAATCAAAAACTCTTTAAAGTGCATATATGCCGAGCTGAATTTCTTCTCTCGTATCTAAACCTCACAAAACACAACATGTCAGCTAATCATGATAAAATACAAACTGAGATAATCAAACATGTCAGTGATTCACAAAAAAAAATTAAAAAATTAAGAGACTCGGACAGAATAGAAGGACGAAAACCAAGGGTTACAGCTACCCAAAAAAATCACATTAGTTCAATAAAATAAGGTAACTTTGTCAGGCCAGATTAATAAGTCCGCAAAGCATGATAGCAGTAAACATTGTCGTACAAATTTCCTTCATAATGGTTTGGAAGAATTTAACGACATGACCTCCAGAGTTGGGATATAGAAGCATGCAAAAGACCAAGTACTACCTTCTAACCACATAGGCAAATTAAAGAGTTCAACCAACTTCTTTATCAATCAACCAAAAAGGTAAAATCACCTTAAATCAAGTAAACTAGATAAATTCCTACGGAGATTTTTCTCCAACCAGGAAAGGATTATATCAATCAACATAATCTGCCTAGGTAAACATGATATGGGCTTCTAACATAAAGAAACAACAAACTTAATAGTGAATTGTGGAGAAAACACCTCAGGGCAAACCAATGCAGATGATCCCACAATGGCAGATCACAAAACCAATTGTATGATGATGACAAAAAACAAATGAACTAGAAATGGGCTTACTTATTATGAATTAGAAGGAAGAAAAAATGTGAAATTCATTTGATATCTAATCTAGTTATAAGTTTATCTTACAGGAAAAATGTCTGTATCGTATGCCGCCCAAAAGAAAATGACAGTCATCATGGCCAAGTAACTGCCAAGAATGATTCCAGTAGCAAAAATCTCTAACAGCTTCCAGCTGTCTGGCTGAGGAGACGGTTTCACCCTATCTTTTGATATTGTCATAATGGTACCTGGCATGCCATAAAGGGAGTTAAGTATTGAGAACCACACACAAAAGCAGTATTTCAAGATAATGAAGAAAATGAGAAGAAATATGCATGCATGTGGTAACTGGAAAAGGGAATGTGTATTTAGTGTAACAAAATACAAACCATCATTAAGAATGGCAATGATCAGCACCATAAGGGTGGGAAATCGAACTTCCATATGAGGGTGAGTAACATAAAACCAAGCTGTCAAAGCAGAGATAAAAGGGAAGTAAGTAAAAGGAAAACTACAAGCCATGAACAAGAGGATCCATCAAATACTTCATAATAATAATATTAAAAGTGAAAATTAAAATTTAAAAGAGGTTTTTCAATGGTCATCCCAAATTAAAATACTTACCACAATACGGATTGTAATAGAAACAGCATATATCTGTACCAATAACACCCAAGATATAAATAAAATTAGTAACTTGAATAGTCCGAGCAACAGTTGGCTAACAAAGATATGTTTGATACCTATGGCTCAATGCACACTAAAAGACAAATTTTAGAGTGCGTTTATAAAGAAGTGGAGTAGGAATAACATTTCCCTTCTTTTCCTTTTTTTTCAAAAGAAAATAAAGTTAACAAATAAGACACACATCTCCTAGATAATAAAAGCTCTACCATTTCACCATTTGAAAATGTACAGGACTCTCAAATGGCTGCCTCCTTGTCTAGGCCTAGAGCCAGCTCTACTTACCGTGTAATTTTTCATCCTCTGGAAGATAGCTCGACTAGTTAGTACAGCGCTGATGATAACACTAAGTCCAGGTTCAGTCAGGACTATGTCAGAAGCACTGCGAGCAGCATCAGTTGCATCAGCAACAGCTATGCCAATGTCAGCCTTTTTAAGGGCAGGAGCATCATTAACTCCATCACCGGTCATTCCGCATATATGTTTTCTAGCTTGCAGACGTTTTACAATCTCATATTTGTGCTCTGTACCAACAAATAAAACATGGCCAATCAAACAAGAATCACAGAAGAAGATCTCGGTGAACATTCAGTGCTGGTAATTCAGTATTCTGTTGTGTATGCAACAATTGAAACGTATTACATAAAAAAAAAAACTACCAACAGATTGGTCTTTAGGCCAAGTGGTCTAGCTTCCTCCTTAAAGGAGTTAAGGTATCAAACCTTTCTCACTTGGAAGCTATGCCTAGGGTCTAGGTTTAGATATAGTTAACCAAAAAGTAGAAAAAATATCTTCGACTTACAGGAGGAATGAAAGATAAAAAAAATTAAATAAACATTACCAGGGAAAACACCAGCAAAACCATCAGCTTTTTCAATCAGCTCGTCAACTGGCAAAGCTGCAATTGACTCATCCTTGTGCTGTCCTAACAAGGCAGATGAAGGATACATATTGGTTCCCATTCCCAATCGCCGTCCTGTTTCCTTTGCTATTGCCAGTTGATCACCTAGTGGAGATTGAAAAGGGCAATGCCAATGGGGAAAAACAAAATAAATGAAAAAGGCCAATTTCCCATAATTGGAGATAGTGAGAAAGAGATGAAATTTTTAAGAAACAGAATTCTGGAAAAAAAAAAGAAAAAGATGCAACAAGACTTTTTTAATGGCATAATGCCATGAACTAAAATAATAAGCGCCCACACTAACAATAACTTGAACTCTGCAGCCACAAATATCTGGTAGGAGTAATATCTATCTTTTCATCTCATAATTTTTTTTTTTTGTAATGATTAAACAGATCCGATTAAAAGCACTGACCGGGAGTATTCAACAGCAAAACAGAAAGAAATATTTATCAAAAAGAATGAAAAAGAAAAAGAATATACACACCAGTGATCATTTTAACATTTACCCCCACATTCAAAGCCCTTGTAATTGTCTCTGCACTGTCATGTCGAGGTGGGCCAAAGAGAGGCATGAGGCCTATGAATTGCCATGCACTTCCTGAACTCTCCTTCCATCCATCAGGAACTTCCTGTTGAAAATGTTAAAAATAGCCCATTACCTACTGAGTAATAGCTAATTCAAAAAGACATCTGTGTTGAGTAGAGTAGTAGAGAGAATGGCCAGCAAATAATGACAATAGTATAGTACCTGGTAAGCTACTGCAAGAGATCGTAACCCTCGCTCTGCAAACTTTTACCTGGTCATTAAATCTATTATTCATATGATAAGAGGGAGACTTTTGTCTATTAACAATCTGCCTAGATCCACAGGTGATGGCTGGTTTCTTGCTCATTAGAACCAACCTGTGACTGTTTAAAGCCCATATGATCAGTTATGGAGACTGTCGAGTGATGTGAGTTTTCTAAATGAGAGTTGAGTGAAGGTCAGCAAAAATGTGTGTTATTCTAATTGTTTGCTAACTTGTGCAGCAGCTTGAGGAGCTCTATAGCAGATTTTGAGGGTTGAGTGTTGTAAGAAACATACTTAAAATGAAATATCTCCAAAGATTTGAGTGTATATACTGTGGATTGAGTGCAGTCAGCCAATATATGAGTGGTTCACTAATCTCTATTTATCAAGTACATCTTTATTTGCAGGTTAAGGAAGCTATCACAGAGAGTACTGAGATTCTGAAGTGTGGGTTGAGTGTTGTGAGACCATATATTGTGTGTTGTAGCCTAATGCTATTATGTAATCTATACTACCCCATTTTTGCTAATACTTATTTCATTCTTCATTACTGGCAGGTTATGTTGATTGATTCCATATTACATATGCATCCAGGAGATGGGTACTTCTTCCATGTAATCCTGCAGCTGTGTTTTGCTAGTTATATGGAGACCTTTTGGATAACTGAAGTCCTGGTCTGGTGGATTGGAGGTGGCTGCAATCTGTGCCTATCCAAAGGAACTAAAGCTTGGTGGTGGCAGCAGCTTGCGCCTAGTCATGCTTTTAGTTTTAGTTTATTCTACAGTTGTAATTATGTTTTATATAAACCTTTGTTGACTGGTATAGACTATCATATTTTGAGGTTTGTGGCCTACTCCTACCGGTTGTGTAGGAGAATTATTATATTTTGGGAATTAGCTAGCAGCTTGTGTGTGCTGAATGTATTTACATTATGGTTAAACTGCTGCCATCTTGGTCTTACTAGATGAAGCTACGGTGACTACTGTGGAGCTCTCCATGCCTAATCACTATAGCTCTTGTTTTCAGGGGGGGCGATTTCTTTATATCCCATATGATGCTTCCCATTTTTGGTCTAAAGATGTACAGGACCCCTATTCTATTAGGATATGGTTGCTGTTGAACATCTTAGATATATATGAACTATGTATGGCTGTAGGCACGTTTGTTTTTTTTTGAGGGCTTTAAGTGAGGAGTAGTTCCTTGATGTGTGGCTTTGTATAGTTATGGTAGGGCCTGGGGCATACCCCTTGTAAATTTGTATATTTTCTAATTTTATTTATGTCTTATTCACCCCAAAAAAAAAAATATTGAAATGACGGCATAATCTAAGACACTGATACTACGTTATTTATTTTGAAAACTATTATTACTGCAGGAAAATAACCAAAAAAAGATGAGTACAACTACCGCAGGTAAATATAGCGACGAAATGCCCCTTGGTGGGAATGAGAAGTCATTGCTCAAAGAATGGTAAGATTTATCTGCGTTTTCTCCATTTGCAAGATATGGTGTAGGGGTAGAAGAGCCACTTGAACTGGTAACACCGCCATTTCCAACAGCCTTAAAAGGGTCAATGTTCATGTCAGAAATTTTCTTCACTTTCTTCTCTTGCACCTGTTGAGCTCAAGAAATAAGCATATGAGCCATTAAGTAAGAGGCATAACCATCAAAGACACACAAAACTGTCTCATTCAGATATCTACTACATATTTGAGATATTAATCAGAGTGAAATATGTCAAATAAGTGTAACCACCATTTGCTGAGTGTTGTACACATTCTCTAATATAGACTGTTATATAAAACTAGGGGGTGGTGGAGCTGGCTTTAAAGTTTTTGCCCAAAACATAAATAAAGGCATCATCTTCTATTCAACAGATCAACTTTGGTCAACAGAAAATTGGCATTCCTCATCTTTTACTTTTCTGAAATTTTGTAAAAAGCTTAAAAAAATATTCACAACTCAATTAAAGCTATATGATAAATTTAAGAAGGAAATCTACGATGAAAATTGATTTTCATCAATTGTATGAATCTAAAGCAATAAAAGGGAAAAAATAGACATAAAAAAGAAGTATTTTGAGTCATATATATCAAAAAAACTCAAAACTTCGTAGTAAATGAAAAAATAATTGACAGCAATGGAGCCATCACAATTGATCTGATTATCTGCTACTATTTATTGCAGTGAGTGGTTTAAATTCAGCCTCAAAATGAGGCTTGGGGCTGATACCTTGGGTTGCCTCAGACAAGGCTTTTTAGATTCTGGAGCATAGTTAATCTACAATTGTATACTCCCTCGTGATTACTTTCAGATATGATTGTCAATTTTTCAAGATTCACAGTGATTATACTTTCTTACATGTAAATCAACAAGTATCACTGGTTCACTACTAGCATGAATCCCTTCTTATCTGAAGCTTCTGATACAATAAAAACAAAACACAAATACGATACATGCATACTTGTCTTAGGAAATTTCAACAAAAAGTAGTAATGAACCTAACTGTTTGAAGGTACATGACAAGAGAGTAATAAAGGAATGCAACCATGATAAGTTCATTAAAAAACAAAAGAAATGAATGGAAATAAATAAAACTTTGGTCAGCTTCCATAAAAATAAAAATAAAAAGTCATGCCGGGTTGGGACAGGCAGGACAAGTATATCCAGCTGGAGTAGTGTGTGGAGGAAAAACCTTAATATGTGAATCCAAGCAACTTGTATGTATAATATCTAATATGAACCCAAAAAAATGTAAGTAATTTGGTATAATTCATCCAGCTCTCATTCAAGATAAAAATTGCATGCATGAGGTTTAACAATGTGCAGGATCACATACGCAAGCAACCAAATCAAATAGTTTGAGGATTGGTCCCCTCTTCAATCGCAGGATGACATAGGCAGCATTTAGGAGGCCAATCATACTCTCCATCTATTACCCATTTTAAGTAAGTTTGGACCTATACAGTGACAACAAATACAACATAAGCCCTAGCGTAGCTGTAAATCCTACCATGCAAACAAGAACTCTTGATTAAGCAAACAGCTCCAAGAAAATAAATCATACAACTGAAAGAGAAACTTGTAGTGCATAGGACAGAATAAGTAAAGTAGGTATGGAGCTACCAATTTTCTTTATATGTTTAGTAGCTTTACAATGTTGCTAATTTACTAGTTTCTTAATTTTCTTCGTAACTTTTTTTTTGTAGGTATGAAGCTACTGATTTTCTCCCTATTGGATTTTCTTTGACTAATTTGCTTCATTTTCTTTTTGATTTAGGGCACAAGGTCTACATGTACATACTTTTATGGAGGCTGGACTATAAGGACAAGGAAGCAACTGAAATATTTCATGATGGGGTTAAATTATGTGGACAGGATTTTGATGTCACTGAAATCGCTACTCATCCCAGGCACAAAAAGCAGATGAAACCCCATCAAGTTGAGGGCTTCAATTTTCTACTGAGTAACTTGGTTACAGAGAATCCAGGTGGCTACATCATGGCCCACGCTCCAAGCTCTGGTAAAGCTTTCATGACAATTAGTTTTATGCAGAGTTTTCTGGCCAAGTATCCCCATGCTAGACCACTAGTGGTGTTGCCAAGAGGCATTCTGGCTACATGGAAGAAAGAGTTTTTGAGATAGCAAGTTGAGGACATTGCGCTATATGACTTCCTACTTTGTAAAAGCGGATAATCGAGCACAGCGGCTTGAGGTGAGGTTTGGTGGTGATTGTTCTATGTGTGTAAGAGAGAACAGAGAAGAAAGTGTTTGTGTGAAACAGAGAAGAGGGGCACGCGGTAATAAAATTTCTCACCCTTTAGCGACTAAATTATTATTTGTCAACAAATATTAATTAATAATGACTAATCTTTTGTAGTCAAAAGCATAATTTCGCTACTAATTTTTTTTGCCGTCGGCAAAAATTGAACATAAAATGACTAACTTTTTTTAGTCACCAAAAGTTTACACCTTCAGTGAAATACTTTCTTTGGACAAATTCTCCACTCGAGTTTTGATGTATTTATCTTCCATATGCCCAAAGACTTTACATTTTGAGCACTTGGATGGAGTCCACAGGTATTCAACCCCAATCTCAACACTCTAATCTTCACATTTGATTAGAAAATCAGTAGGAAGAGAATCCAATCCTATTTCCACACATATTTTAGCAAATGAAATTCTAGCACTAGAAATCCTACTAAGCCCATCATCATCCCAATATTCTAAACGAATGTTAAACAACTTAATCCAAATCAAAATTCTATCAAGCCTCTCCTTAGATAATTTCATCATATTGTGCAACTTTTTTAGTACAAGAAAGTGCCCCCCAAAAAACCAGGGTCCATCCTTAACAACATTAGTACTACTTTCCACACAATCAAATAAGAAAAATATAAAACTGGTGGTAGTAGACAGTACCTCCCTCAATCCCTTGTTCTTCCAAAGATTAAAAGCATAGTTCCTCACATGGTTAAAAATAACTAACTACATCCATGTAACTGAGGCATAGAGATAAATTGCAAATGGTTAGAAATAGATTATACCACATGTAACTAATCCATCAGGCTTCAATCAGAATTCCTTGTGAAGAAAGACAAGAAGAATAAACTTCTAGTATCTTTGATTAGGGAAAAAACAAACAAAAATCTTAAAAGTTATAGTACATTCATCAGTTGACATACATACTTAATGTGGGAATTGAAAATATCCTACACCATCTAGGTTGTACAATACATTCATCAATTGCACCACATGCACATATGAATGGATTTGTTAAATAATAATCTAGTTAACAAACACTTGGACTAAGTTGCCCAGTGCCAACGCAAAAAAGAAAAACACTAAAAACAATCTAATAATGAGTGAAAAATGATACCGTAGCTACGCAGGTTGCATTACCTTAATAAACAGACTAAAAGTTTGAGTCTCTCTTCCTTACCTAACAAAAACATGACAAAGGAAAAGAAAATATGATCAAAACATTTTATAAAAAAAAAAAGAAAAAGAAAAAAGAAAAAAATGAAGCAAGAAGAGAATAGAGACAGAGGACAGTATATCATGCAACACTAAACTCAGGATGCTATCCAGCTCAATTCCCCAAGGTTTAGTTTGGAAAGCAAAGAGCATGCAGGTCGGGCCTCCACCAAGGAAACATAGTCATTATAGCACTTGTTTATCTATCCTAATAGATGTACTTATCAAAAAATTAAAAAAAAAAATTGAATTTCATTAAGGCAGTGTCATCTTACGAAGTGAACAACCTCAACGTCATCATAGGGCACAATCAATGTTAGAAACTATCAAGTTGTCCTAGATACAGTTTAATTTATGAATTCAATTTTATCTTTCATTTTGGAATGGCTTCCCAAAAATAAAAGTAGAGGTGGAGATTATAAAATGCTAGTGGATGAAGTCAAAGCAACCCAACAAAGTGTGAAAACCCACATGCACTTGCTTAGGGCTTTATTTTTCCAGTCAAAAAGTCTTATTCAAACTCGAAAACTAAAGCCATAGTTGTGTAAGTATCAATGCACCTTCCCTATTAACATCCACCCAATCCTAGCTTCATCAAATTAACCTCATAAACCCTAGCTTCATCAATTAACAGCTTTCAAAACTCAAAATTATACAAAATTAAAAAACCAAAATCAAATCCCTAGAAACTTTTGTGTTCTATACCAAACACTTGAAAAAACATACACACAAAATCAACTTACAAAACCTAAAGAAACAGAACAAGAACACTCCAGATTTATAGATTAATATAAAATAAGCATCAATCGACCAAAATATAAATTAAAATTAAACTCTTAACAGCAATTAAAATGATAAAAATCGAACAAATTTGAATGAATCAACGAGAACTCATCTCACGCACAGATAATCAGTGTGATCTTGAAAGCATCTTCGATGACATCGAAAATGTACAATAACAGAGATTGGGAACAAAGCTCTGTTCGTTATGAGAGAGAGAGAGAGAGAGAGATTTGCAATTCGCACCTCCAGAAGATCGTCGGCTGTCGATTGAGAACAACTTGAAGGAACTTGATTCAGAACAACTTGAATTGCCTATTTACCATTGCTCCACGAGCATTGAATAATTTCTCCTATTTACCAACTGAATGAAAATCAAAATCAAGTTACACAGACACAGACACTCATTCGTACAAATTTCGAATGAGTGTGAAACAGGAGAGATTGGAATACAAATTCAGAGAGAGAAAACAGAGTAAAAATTGGAAAAGAACAGAGTTTTAGAAGAGGGAGGGTTTCAGAAATAATAAGAGGGAGGCATACCTTGTTGAATGCTCTTCCAAAAAAAATTCTTTATTTTCTTAGAAACCAAACAGAGGCTCGCTGGGTTAGATTAGGGTTTTAAACAGAACAACCACTTCGGCTTGCAATCAATCGAACCAGAGAAAGAGAGAGGAATAAGCGCAATAGAGAGAGAAGAGAGCGAGAGGAGCGAGGGGAAGAGATGGAAGGAAGGGGCAACACACAGAGAGAGAGAGAGGGGGCGACAGAGAGAGACGAAAGTGAGAGTAGAGAGAATACTATGCAAGAAAAGAGAATATAGATCTGTCAACCGGTTGCTCCGGTGTCAAATTTTTCAAAATTAAATAATTCAACCGTCAAGATCAACTTATGTAATCTAATGGTCAATAATGAAGGTGCATATAGTGTGCAACCTTTTAAGGGTTGCACACTACAACGTGACCCTAAAGTTAATATTTTTCACAGAATATCACATTTGTAGTCATGATTAATTAGGGATATTGAATAACAAAGAGACAACAAATATCCAAACTATGTATGACAAAATCCAACTAGTAATCGTTTGACGAGTGATTATTCAGTATTTTCGAAATATGGACACGTGGTGTTCCATAAAGTTTTTATTGGTGGAGTGGCGTAAGGGCCCACAATTTATGTTGGGGATCGAGAACAACATGGGACTAAGTAATTAGTGATTGGCTTAGAATATGACCACGTGATGTTCCGGAAGTATTAAATAATTTTCCTTGTTTGACAATTATATTATTCAATAAAAGACGGAATAAAATGGATTGTGTTCAATTTTGTTATTTATTTTTAAAAAAATATATTATTGTAGTTATTTGAAGGGTTAAAAAGCCAAGACAAATAGCATGATATGAAATGCAAAACAGCAGTGCTAGGTGTCATGAAAAGTTTTTCATGAAAATGGTCATGAAAGATTTGTGACCTTTGGATTACACTTACAATAAAGCACCACACAGTAATCAAAGTAATCTAAGGGTCACAAATTTTTCATGATCCTTTTCATGACAAAATTTTCATGATCTCTAACATTTCTCAATGCCAAAACGATAAGATTAGGTTTGTGCCGATTGATGAATCTGTCGTCGACCAACATGTTTTTAAAAAATCACAAGAACAAAACATGATAAGATGAGGAGGCTTTGGTCGAACAGTCGTTGCCTCAAAGGATGCTGAGCCACCCCCACCAACTACAGTTCTCCAATATATCTTCACCAAAACGGAAAACAAAATCACGTGCACGAGTCTACGATTTCGTGAAATTTTAAGGTATTGGAAATGACTCGATAAAGCAGATTATCCCATTAACACAGAGAGTGAGGACAAGCAGGGGTGGAGGGTCAGTATCACCTTCGCTGCCAAAATTTTGAAAATGTTTTAGGTACATTGATTATAAAATTAGATATAATTCTCTTTATTTCATTCTTTGTGTTAGATATAATCTCATATTATCAATTTAAAGTACTTAAGTTTGGTTAATATAATGTAAGGGTCTCTTCACTTGTTGTCAATTAATTTTAAATTAGATATTTTAACATGATATCAGACCTCGGTCGCTTATTACCAATTGATTTTGAGTTAGTTGTTTTAACATTTTAGAAATGATATTTAATTGAATATCCTTTTTTTTTTTTGTGTGTGTAAATTAGTCAAAATTGCTTGACAATATTAATGACCAAGTTATTATGCAATAATTTTAAATTACAAAATATTGTGTGGGGAGCCGCCCTAGTTCTGCCTCTGAGGACAAGCATATCTCAAGTCTTAGAGTTTATCTGCTTATACGATCTTCCAATACGTTGCGTTTAAAATTGCACTATCTTACAAGTTTGAAAAAACACAATAAAATGTTATGTCATGATCCTCATCTTCCCCACTAATTGCCTCTCTATAACTATATATATGAGCACATAAAATCCTTTTTTTTTCATAAGTTCAAATAAGTTTGCCTCTCTATAACTATATATATGAGCACATAAAATCCTTTTTTTTTCATAAGTTCAAATAAGTTTCTGAACTAGTCTTGTTAATCCTTTAGACATGGTTAGTTCAGTTAAACTAGAGATTTTGTTACCGTGCTTGATAATTGTATCAATGGTTGTAGTAAGTTCTAGTGCTCGTCTTTCGCCTGCCATGAAGACGAGGGACAGTAGTGCTCGGTTCAGTTTAACTGAAATTGGATTCGATGAGCTGACTCTTGAGCATTATCGGAGAAGAGCCATTGAGCTCAATGATGTAACCACACGAGTGTCCCCGGGAGGACCAGATCCTCAGCATCATTTGATAGCACCGGCAATGTCCTAGCTTGGTGCTCCCTTAGGAGTTCTTTTGTGTTATGGTTTTATTCAAGTCAATAGTATCAATCAGATACGAATTGACTGACTTGTGTATCCCTTTTCTTGTATTACTATCTTCTTTTTTAAGAGGGCAAGCTTTATTATAACTGAATAAAACGTGCCTGGTGCACAAGAAAAATGCAGGGGAAAAAAAAAAAACATAAAGACACTTTTTATTAATTTTAAAATATTATTCATTGATATCAAAACTTTTGTTTAAAACACTTTTTATATAAATTTCAATATTAGACAATACTAAAAGAGCACTCGTTACCATTAGCCTTCTTCTATTGCTGACAAAAGAATTCTCTAGCCCTGAATCCACTACAAGAAATGTTACTTTTGGTTACTAAAATATTGATTGCCAAAAGTCTAATTTTTGATCGCTGAAACGATTTAGCGACTAAAATATTTTGTCACCAAGTTCGTCACCTATACACTGTCGGCGATAGTATTGGTGACTAAACTTTGTTTGGTCGCCGAAAGTGAAAAATTTGGCTACTAAATTTGTTTTAGTTGGCAAATGTCATGTTTTTGCCACTAAAACCTTTAGTCGCCGAATGTGACTTTTGGCTAGTAACGTTCGTGTGGTCGGGGAAGGTGTTCCTTTTTGGCTACTAAAGAATTGGGCACCAAAAGTGAACATTTGGCTACGAAACCTTATTTAGTCAGCAAACGTGACATTTCAGCCACTAAGCTGCTAGTCACTAAAAGATCTACCGTAAAATTTTGACCAACCAGTAGAGACTAAATATTTTGGTCACCAATAGAATACATATTTTTAGCGACCATGCAATTTTGTCGTTGTGACTTTTGCCGACTAAAATTGTTCGTAGCCAAAAACGGCTTAAGATTCACTTCTTTACTTTTTGCCACTAAACGTTTTAGTCGCCAAATGATACCGTTTTTTTTCCGTGACTAAAAAATTTAGTGGCCAATAGTTTCTTTCTCTCATTCTCAAATTTTTTAGCTACTAATTATTTGGTCGCAAAAACCTTTTGGGTTATGTTTTTGCAACTAAATTATTAGTAGCAAAAACATTTGATTACGTATTTGGCTACTAAAATATTTGGTGGCCAAATACTTTTTTGTTTTGTTTTGTTTTTTTTTGAATTTTTTTTTGTAAACAACCTGTATTCATTATTAGTACAACCTGTACCTTGTATAAACAATATAATCCATCAACGTTAAATATATTATCAACCATTCAAGCATTCAACAACGTGCACACATTTCAGTTCCAAGCATCCAAAAAATTAATATTGAACATCCAATTCTACATATAATACAAATTTCATACGAACCAAGTCTAATTCAACGTCAATAATTTAATTCCATACATAATACAGGAATAACCAAATTAATTAACAAAAAGAACATATGTACCACAACAAAAATTTAATCTGTACTGCCCCAAAATTATTTTGTACCACATGCTATGCTAATTTCTACCATGCCAAATTAGCTGATATTTACCACACCAAAAAAGCAATTTGTACGAACCACTATATATACGGATAGAGGTATAAAAACAATGCCCTCCTGTTCTTGTCAAAAAATTAAATATCCACATTTGTATGTCCAAAACCATCTGCAAACAAAAAAAAAAATCATTAGTTTGGTGCCTATAGAGGCACTTCTGGACGACATATAGCAACTGTATTAATTTCAAACATTAAAAGCCAAGGAGAGTAATAGCTATTAATTAATGAAAGACACCCAAACATGGACTGGTAGACGAGCATCGATTCTATGAATTAATGCCAAAAGTTATATTTATGGCAATTAAAAGAGCCACAGTCAACAAAAGCACTAAACAATTTACTAAAAATATTGTGCCACGTTTAACTAATAAGGAAAGAGTTAAACAAACTATAGTATTACCAAAATAGTTACCCACGACATGGGCATTTCATGTTCTATCACATAAACACATTGTCGTCCCCCAAATGCTTTTTTCGACTATTGTTATGACATTTTCAACTCTAACTCCCCACATGGGTGTCCTATTTACGTACCGTCTATCCCTACATGTCACATATGGACCCGGGAAGCTTCCCGTTACGTAAAAACAGTGGTTCGGGGGCTGTTTTCCATTTTCTCCCCCTGAACCCCTTTTGTCGACTAAATTTATGACATTTTCAACTCTAACTCCCAACGTAGGTGTCCTATTTACGTACCGTCTGTCCCTACATGTCACATTTGTCACCGGGAAGCTTCCCGTTACATACAAACAGTGGTTCGGGGGCTGTTTTCCATTTTCGCGCCCCGAACGCCTTTTTCTGACTAAATTTATGACATTTTTAACTCTAACTCTCAACGTAGGTGTCCCATTTTCGCCCTCCGAAATATTTATCCTTGTGAGTTCTTGTTTTAGCTTTTTAATCTCTAAATCTATCTAAGTAAATTTTAATAGTTATATGTGAAAGTTAACTGTGTAGGTATTACCAAATTATAGAAATTATGGGTGTACTTACCATTTAATCCACAAATTATTTGTTATAAAAATATAAGAGGACCCATCATTAGAGTTTGCCTGGTACCCATAAAATTCAATACTGGCCCTACAATAAAGAAACCTCAATTACGCAATTTTTAAAGGCAAGAAGATTGTGTTGGTTAGCATGAAGATGGTGTTTTCACTATGCTTATGCTTTTGTGACCTCCATGAAGCTTCCCGTTATGTTAAAATAATGGTTTGGGGGCTGTTTTTCATTTTCACCCCCCGAACCCCTTTTGTCGACTAAATTAATGACATTTTAAACTCTAACTCCTAACGTAGATGTCCTATTTATGTACCGTCTATCCCTACATGTCACATTTGGCACCGGGAAGCTTCACGTTATGTTAAAACAGTGGTTCGGGGACTGTTTTGCATTTTCACCTCCCGAACCCCTTTTCTCGACTAAACCAGTATAACATTTTCAACTCTAACTCCTAACGTAGGTGTCCTATTTACGTACCGTCTGTCCCTACATGTCACATTTGTCGCTGGGAAGCTTCTCGTTACGTAAAACAGTGGTTCGAAGGCTGTTTTCCTTTTTCGCCCCCCAAACCCCTTTTTTCGACTAAATTTATGACATTTTCAACTCTAACTACCAACGTAGGTGTCCTATTTACGTATCGTCTATCCCTACACGTCACATTTGTCACCGGGAAGCTTCCCGTTACGTAAAAACAGTGGTTCGGGGGCTGTTTTCCATTTTCGCCCCCCGAACCCCTTTTGTCGACTAAGTTTATGACATTTTCAACTCTAACTCCCAACGTATGTGTCCTATTTACATACCGCCTCTCCCTAGATGTCACATTTGTCACCGGGAAGCTTCCCGTTATGTAAAAACTGTCGTGCGGGGGCTGTTTTCCACTTTCGTCCCCCGAACCCCTTTTTTTCGACTACATTTATGACATTTTCAACTCTAACTCCCAACGTAGGTGTGCTATTTACGTACCGTATGTCCTTATATGTCACATTTGTCAGTGGGAAGCTTCTCGTTATATAAAAACAATGGTTCGGGGGCTGTTTTGCATTTTCGCCCCCGAACCCCTTTTCTCTACTAAATTAATGACATTTTAAACTCTAACTCCCAACGTAGGTGTCACATTTATGTGTCTGTCCCTACATGTCACATTTGGCATTGGGAAGCTTCACATTACGGTAAAACAGTGTTCGGGGGCTGTTTTGCATTTTCACCCACCGAATTGTCATGACCCAAACCCGCCCCTATGGGTTTAGCACCGTAACCGGCCAGTAATCCGTGATTACCGAAGGCCTGCTTAACTGTAAAGACAGTAACGCAGAGTACAGGGGCTGGCGGAAACCAAAACAGTAATAAAAGATATCCAATGAGCTGTGACATTCTGTATGTAAAAAGACTTTTCCGAACATATTCACATTCATAAGCAAAACATATATACACCATATGTACAAACATTCAGGTTAGGGACCAAATCCCTAATTAGCACAGTACAGTACAAGGCTTAAACAGTATTACAAAACAGAGACGGAAGGGTGAAACTGAGATACCCTAAAACAACCTTAGCTCGGTCAGACTTGGAACCTCGAAATGAGGCACAATGGTTGGCTTGACAAAAAGGGAGTTAACCCAACGCTCTTAACTCCGATCCGGTGCCTGGACACCTACATATAAATATAAACAGTGAGCTAAAGCCCAGTGAATAACAGTTATGTAAAGAGGTTAAGAATGAATGTCCTTTCAGTAAATAAACAGTCATATCAGTCGCTTAGAAACCATAGCAGTCATATGTGGTACATTTAATAACAAGCAGTACAGTAGGTTTTAACAGACCGAACAGTCAGTTGATGGCCATCATAACAGTAAACAGTAGTGGTTCCACCGATAGAGATCTCTGTGACAGTAGCAGTAACAGTACAGTAACAGTAAATTACTATGGATGCCACGAATACAGTTTACAAATAGGACAAACATTCATTCATTAAACAATAATGTTTCAGTAAGCAGAACAGTTGATCATTCAGAAAATATTCATAATTGAACATATCTTTACAACCTTGTTACTCATAGAGCACTGGGCTATAAGCAGCTAATGAGCGTCCTCGGATGCCAACCCTACACAGTTACAGAACGAACACATACTAAGTTACACACTTGGGAATCAACAACTTAGTCCCTATCTTGACTCGGTGTGGTTCTATATTAATATCCTCATTAAGATGCCTTAAACTAGGCTTAGGAATGCCTAGGATAGAATGAGGATGCAAAGATGTACTTTAAAATACTTTTTAGAATTTTTCAAAAAACAGGGGTCTCGCTTGAGCATGGCTTTCTACGCTCGAGCGAGCTTTCCAAAACAGAGGGGTCGCTCGAGCGTGGACTTCCTCGCTCGAGCGGTCTGTAAAAATGCAAAAAGTGCTGGATTTTGAAAATCTCTACTCGATGCTCGCTCGAGCGTGAGACACATCCTTCGCTCGAGCGTAGGTCTCATCGCTCAAGCGTGCATCTGTGTGCACCAAAAACCTGAGAGCTTGCAATCTATGCTCGAGCGAGCATTCCTTCGCTCGAGCGGAGCTCTGAACAAAAGACGATCGCTCGAGCGTGGAAGCCAAAATCTGGGATTTCCAAATTTGCCTCCCAAGCTCAAACCAAGCATTCAACACATCAAAACTCAACCTTTTGGCCCCATTTTCTAGAAAACACTTGAAAACTCACACTACAACATGTTTTGAAGATCAATTTTGTAAAATCAAGCCCAAAGGTAAGTCAATTGAACATAATTTCAAAGAAACTCTCATGAACTATGTAAAAACATAACATGCAAGAACTCTTATGAATTAAGTGCTCTAAAACTTGGCCAAATGCAAGATTAAGCTTAAGAACATGGTGAATTCATGGACTACATTCAAAATATACACATACACGGAAGAAATTCATGCAAAACAACCTCAAAATGCAAGAATATGAACATGCATGCATGAATTAGCTCACAATTCAACACTTTAATTTAATTCTTGACCTCAAGCTCCTATTCCTCCATGAATCATGCAAGAAATGACTTGAATTCATAAACAAGAATGTAAATATCCTACCTTAGGTCTTCAATTTTAGGTATAGAAGCTCAATTATGCAATCTCTCTTCAATTTCTTCCAGTTCCCAAGCTAAATTTGATGAACTCAAGTTTTCTCCTAACTCTCTAGCTCTCTCTCACATTTTTGGCCTAGGAAGTGGCTGAAGTAAAGATGCATCAATTGGTATGAACTACACTCCTACAATGCTTCTAAAGTGGTCCACTAAGTGGCAAAAATGCAATTAATTCAAGTTGATGTATTTTAACTTTATTTAATCTAATTTAATCATACCAAATCAATTTCAAATTAAATCTACCATAAAATCACATAAAGTCTAATTAGCATAAAATACCAAACAATTTCTGAATCGGTCGCCGATAAGGCCTTCAATTCGCAATTCGAAACTAAAAACATGAACAGATCAATTTATGACAAACAGATAGAAAATGCAATCAAGCAACATATTCATGCATTCAGTTCAGAATTTCAGTCTGTTCAATTACTTATCATGCTTAATCATCGATTAGTACTAATCAGAGGTGAGGGTTGTCACCGAACCCCTTTTCTCGACTAAATTAGTATAACATTTTCAACTCTAACTCCCAACATAGGTGTCCTATTTACGTACCGTCTGTCCCTACATGTCACATTTGTCACTGGGAAGCTTCCCGTTACGTAAAAACAGTGGTTCAGGGGCTGTTTTCCATTTTCGCCCCCTAAACCCCTTTTTTCGACTAAGTTTATGACATTTTCAACTATAACTCCCAACGTAGGTGTCCTATTTATGCACCGTATGTCCCTACATGTCACATTTGTCACCGGGAAGCTTCTCATTACGTAAAAACAGTGGTTCGGGGGCTGTTTTCCATTTTCGCCCCCGAACCCCTTTTGTCGACTAAATTTATGACATTTTCAACTCTAACTCCCAACGTATGTGTCCTATTTATGTACCATCTCTCCCTAGATGTCACATTTGTTACCGGGAAGCTTCTCGTTACGTAAAACCAGTGGTGTGGGGGCTGTTCTTTCTTGTAGTGATCTGTTTTAGGTGATTCTTCCATTGCTAAGATGGGGATTTCTCCAACATATAAACTCATATAGGAGCCCCTGCCTCTTTCTAAGAAAGTTTTCAAATGGGGTCACAAATAAAATGAATTTATTTTTCATAACTAATTCAAAATATGTCAATTCATAAATGAAACAATTCCACCAATGTTTTGAGAAGTTATTACTGTATAGATTATAAATACACGTAATTTAGGAGAATTTAGTCAAATGTAGGTCGGCCTAAGCTATGAAGCACAGATACTTCAAATAGGGTGACGTATCCGTATCGTATCCGTGTTGGATATTGATACTCCTTAGATACTTGCGGATACGTATCAGATACTTATTAAAAGTATCAGATACTTCTTAATTATTTTTTCATTAATTTTGGAGTATTGGATACTCCAAGTCATGTTTACATGTTTTATGAAATTAGAATTGTAACATTTCTTGTATAGTAATATAATATAATATAATTGCAAGTATAAATATAAGAATATTTTTCTAATACTTTATTAAGTTCTTCGATAAGAAGAGCATAGTAGTTAAATAATAGAATTTATCAAATTGATGTATCCTAATTATTTCATGCATGTCCCCTATAACTACATAGAAAGTAAGAATTAACAAGGGAATATAACAATGATAAAATTAAATATCAATAAATAAATAAGCAAGTAAACTTGAATATAATATTTTTCACTAGTGTCAAAGGAAAAAGTCTAGGGACAAGTTGTGAATTGTTCTATTATTGTAATATAAATATATTAAACTTGATATTGAAATGAAATATTTGCAAGACTTATTAAAAATTTAAAAAGTAAAAAAGCTACTTGCTTAAATTAATACAAATTTCTTAAAGGTTAGTATTTTGCATTATAAAATTATAGTGTGGTTTCTCAACGTTCTTTAGCTTATGTGTAACTTACTATTAATAATTTTAAAAAATATATTTTTCACAAACGTATCTTATCCTATTTTTTTAGGTTTTGTCGTATCGCCATATCCGTATCGTATCGTATCTGTATCTCGTACCCGTATCTATGCTTCCTAGGGCCTAAGTAGCACGACGCTTTCTTAATGTAAACAGATCATATTGCAATTAGAAAGATGAAAACTATACACTTGCAGACTATTTCTATTAACAAAAATTTTTAGTGTCAGAAAGACTTGTTCATCTTCGTTGCCTTCAACCAAACAGAGTTCCATACAGAGCAGGGAAAAAGAAAAAAAAAAAGAAAAAAACACACATTGTGTCTATTATTTCCAGTTGAGAGATATTAGTTGAAATAACACTGTAATTGAGTAGCCTTTCCAGTTTTCATTATCAATACAAAAAATATTTCAAACACAACTTAACTTTCAACAGTCTGTGGGACGAGGGTACTAACAGTACCTACAGTTCTTCATACACAGAAAAAAAACCTCTCATAAGCTGACACCAAGGATCCTCTAGAGTGAAATTTCTCTAAAGTTTCCTAGAGTACTATATTGTGTGGTTGAGATTTACTGGCAAGTCACATCAGAAAAATTGATGTGACTTGCCAGTAAATCTCAACCACACAATGTAACACTCTAGGAAACTTTAGGAAAAAATCACTCTAGAGGATCCTTGTTCATAAGCTGAAGCCATTTTAGCCGCTGTGAACATTGAAACTGCACGTTCCTTACACACCAACCCTTTCCTCTTCAAAACCTCTTTCCCATCTTTAATCGCCGATTCAAGTGCTTCAACAAATGACTTCACATTGGGTGAGAATGTGTACCCAAACCCTTCATTCAAAACTAGAGTCCCCATAATGCTTGGAAAATTTGGGACCAAAATTGGCTTCCCACAATGCATTGGCTCAATCAATGTTAAATCAAGACCATAAGGCCTCAATATTGGATTCACAAACACACCGAGGGCGTTGTAGATTTCAGAAAGCTCTGTAGGCTCTAACGAGCCCAAAATCTTCACACTAGGGCCTAATTCAGTGTACCTTCTGCCCCAGGGTCCCGGGGTGATTTCAACCCTAGTACTATCAAAAATACACCTTGGTAGCGCTTTGTTATGAGCGAAAAGGCTTCGTAGAGCAGTGGGTGGCCCTTGTCCCTCATCCACCACCCTTCAACCCCCATCACGAGAGTCACATTGGTTGGAACCCAATGTCACCTGCAAATTTTGCACCAGATTCTAGGTCATGCACAAATTTTGTATCGTCGAGACATCGTTGAGGATGACATGGACATTTCTTTGGGGAAGGTGGTAGATGTTAACTAGAGCCTCAGCTGTTGGGAAAAATAAAAATAACAAGATAGTTTTTGATTAATAAAAGTCATCTTAAGAGATACAAACACAAATCATTTCCCAATCTAAGTCCCGACTCCAATTCACGAGCTTAAAAGACATTTTAATAGAAATCTTATTGAAAAATGGATTTAAGTCATAAATTGATATTTCTAAATAAAATTCTGAGTAAAATTTTTGAATTGGTAATATCACTGATATTTCGAAACATCTCCAACATTACCTGCACTGTTGCTTATACAAATGTGTTAGGTATAGCTAATAAAGAACCCAATCTCTTCCATAAGCCTCGGCATAGCTTCTTGAAGCTTAGTCATTAGCTTCGGCAAATGCCCATTTGGGTTCCACAACAGCTCCTGAAGCAACATGGAGTGCATAATCTCATACCAAATCCCATGCAAGTCACAGCCACATTCGGCACCGTTTTCGCCCTCCAATGAGGCAACCAAACACTCTCGGTATGCACATAATCAAACTCACCAAGCAAATTCTCTGTGTGAAATACATCAAATGCCAGCGAACAATTCACCGACCCGTGATCGTAAGCTATGAAATGAAAGTGAAGATTGCATTTGTAAATGTCATTATGTGGCCTTCTATCGGATGTTGCTGTGAAGACATGGATTTCGTGGCCTCTAACGGTGAGAGCGTTGAAGAGAGTCGAAGTGTGTCGTTCCATGCCGCCAAGGTTTGGGCAGACAAGGCATGTTTTGGAGAAGACTGCGAGCTTGAGCTTGAGCTTGGTAATGGCTCGACCAAAACAGAGCTTGTTCCATAGAAATTTAGCGTCTCGGAGATTGTCGGTACATTGGGCTTGAGAGAAGGGGGGGAGGTGAGAGAGGTGGTCTGGGGAGTGGTGGAGGAGAAGGGTGAAAAAGTAAATGGAAGCGGTGAGGAGAGTTATGGTGAGGATGGTTAAACATGTTGTGGAGAATAAATGAGGTGAAGAAGAAGAGGGCTTGTGGTAGGTGTGGTGTTTTAAGACCTTTGCTTTGCTTGTTTTGAGTGTGAAGATAGTTGTTTTATTAGATGTATTATACCTACATCATGTTAGAATAGTAGAGAGAGAGAAAAGAAAATATGTATTGTATTGAATGTATTAGTAGGCCTGTATATATAGGCTGAGAAAGAGTATTCTGCTAGAAATCTAACTATGAGAAAGAATATCCTATAAGAGACCTAACTATGGCAATACCTAATATATCTAAAAAATCAATACCTAATATATGTAGGAATATATACCATATATACATTAACATCCCCTCTCAAACTCAAGGAGGATAAACATCTTGAGTTTGGAGAGAGAAACTAAAACATAAAATAAAACTAAATAAAATAAAAGGCAAATAGATTGCAAAATCCGAACGGGAGCGCAAGGGTGCTTGAAATAGATCAGAGGCCGGAACTAATGTCGGGAGACAGTTTATCGTCGTATCGGACCATTGTAAGAACTGGCTGAAACTAATGTCAGGACAATTTAAGGTCGTGTTGAAATGATATAGAAATTGGCTGGAACTAATGCCGAGAGACAGTTTATGGTCGTGTCAGACCATTGTAGGAATTGGCTAGAACTAACGCCAGGACAGTTTAAAGGGGTCATACTGGACTAATGTGGGAGCTAACCGGAATCAATGTCAGGACAATTTATGGGGTCATGCCGCACCGTTGTAAGAGCTAACCAGAATCAATGTCGGGACAGTTTACGGGGTCATGTCGGACCATTGTAGAGACTGGATGTTGAACCAACAAGCGTGGCACACACATAACTTATGGCGTGGTGTTGAACGATAATGGCAACAGATAACTGAGTACGCCAGAAGGCAATGGTGCGCGCCAGGAGGCGAGTTTGGTGGTGCGCCAGAGAAAGCGGCTTGGATTGTGAGCCAAAGAAGAGCGGCTTGGGTTGTGCACCAGAGAGTGTGGCTTAGATTGTGCGCCAAGGAGGCGGCTAGATGGTTTGCATGGTGTATAACCATATTCACCATGATATAGGTATAATACCCCCCTCAAACTCAAATAGGTTTGAAAATAGAAACCAATTTGAGGTTGAAGCAGAGATAAAGATAGAGTGGAGGAAAAAAAATTGTATTAAGAGTAAAAAAAAAATATATATATATATATATATATGATAGAGATATTTGGGGTAGGAATAAACCAGCGGATAGAGGAAGAGATTGCCACGAAGCGATATTGAAAGGAAAACATGACAGCAGAATAGGTTGAGGTCCGACAGGTGGCCAAGGTAAGGCTACCGCCTGTCGGTAAAGCGAAGAAGGTATGGTATTAAGGAGAGGGAAACTAGAGCCTTATAACTGGCACATATGGGGCAACTCTAAGCGATGTGGGACACATTCTAACAAGATGTTTGTTTGTTTGGTTGGTTGGTTGGTTGAAGTGTGTAAGAAGGTATGGTATTGTATTGGGGGATATTAGATATGGAAAACACTTTGTGAATGATATAGCTTGCTCATAAATGCTATCACTCATTGATGCCGGATCTCCTCAAGCTTGTGAAAGTTTGTGAATATAGCACATAGGATTCCTGGTGATTTTGTCAACTCTCTTCCTCCTACTTTCATACCTTCTTAATTATTTATAAATTGTGTGTACATTTATGCTGTATTTGATTGTGAGATTCGGAAATAATTTTAAAAAATGAAAGGGAAAAGGTGTGTAAAATAAGTATATTTTATTTATATTTTATCTTCATTTTTCATTCTCTTTCCAAATCCTTCCTCAAATCCCCCAACCAAACTAGGAAAAATAATGGTAAGAATAAAATAATAATAATAATAATAATAATAATAATAATAATAAATTATACAACAAAACACGAATGTAAAATAAATAGTGTGAAACTCATGTAAATGACTTTTGTCATCAAACTTGGTATATTTTACAAAAAAATAAAAATAAAAAACAAAAAAAACAAAAATTAATCTTTCATGTGTATCCAATAAAAATATGTAAATCTTGTCATGTTTAAAACAAAGTTGTAAAATTTCAGAATATTTATTTAAAAAATATCCAAAAAAGAGTATTGGATAGTGAAGATTTATTTCAAGTGTGTACTTCATTATACATAATTAAATTTAAATCACACAACAAAATTTATAGATGAATTCTGAACAATTTTTTTGAGATTCTGAGATTTTTTTTTTTATTTAAAAAGCATTATAAGTATAAAAAACGATGAATAGTTATGATCATATGTAACAACTCTCCTAAAAAGATCAAAATCTACTATCATGATCTCTCCACAATGATTTTATTATAATGATACAGCAGTTTAAAGTTAAAGCAAAATGACATTATTTTACAGTGTGTGTCATTTAAAAATAGAATAAAATATGCTTCTCTCACATAATTTAGATTGGACAAAAAAGTTGTCCTTTCAAAAGCACGTAATATTTTGATTATATTTTAATTTAATTTTAAATTATATATTTTATTAATGTGTCTAAGATCACTTAGGGGAAAAAAAAAAAAGAAGCCAAGGGATACCATTAATAGGGTTGTGCAAGGAATTCAAAAAATTCACAATATGAATTGGTCCAGTATAATCCTATAGATTTTGATAGATTTTTTGAATCCGTGATTCGATTTTGAATTGAAAAAATATGAATCCATTTTTCACGGATTATTTCCAGATTGGATTTCTAAATTAAAACTGATCTGGACCGTATGTAATTTAAAGTAAACCATATAAAGAAAAGAGTAAGACTGCTACAAGTGTTAAATGTAACCATTGTAAAGCTTCTTATGCTTGGGTTAGTGCAAATGGAACTAGCACATTGAGAAAATGTATTGCAAACTGTCCTAAGTCTCTTCAGAAACAAGAGAAGAAAAAATAAAATGTTTGTTTGATGGGAGTTTTATACTTGCTATATATTGAACAATATGTTTATGTATTAGATATTGTGTTTGTTTATATTAATTGTGGAACAGTATGCAAGTTTATATTTTGAAAAATCATGGATAAATTAATGTTAAAATAAAAATAGGGAGCTTTTTTAGTAAATCATCTTTCTAAGAGTTCTATTCCATCCAACCCAAAATGTTTTTGAATATTCCATTAGGTTCTAATCAATGTAATAAGACCAAATAGTCCCAAGCCCTCACATACGTATTTCCATTCCTGAAATCAAACCCATCAAAACACTTCACTTTCATCATTCCATATTTCACACAGAAAATCTCTCCTTCCCAAAACACTCATTGTCATCTCTCTCAAACCCTAGGGTTAGTCACCTATTCCAGATCCTAGGTTTTACATCGTGCCGTTTACTATCCTACCGTCATTCCACTATCATCGAGTCATTGTCGGCGATTGGAAACGTAGGCCAAAGAGACGATTCACTGCTGCGGAAGTTTACATCGATTCAATCTCACCAACATCCCATCATCTAACCGTCGTTCATTCATTGCCAACGATTTGAAGACACAACTCTATGAAAGTTTACATCGGTCGATGTGTATAATCGACCAAAATGAGGAACAAATGTAAGCACCCATCATTCCCCCTTCTTTTTGGTTCAATCTGAATTCCAAAACAACTATTTGATAAATGTCGTTGTTATGTTCCTCCTTTTACGTTTGATTACAATGAACTGATGTGAACATTTACATCATGTGGTCATCATTCTTGTTAATTAGTTGTAATATGATATTATTTTGTAAAATTGTAGTTATTTTTTCCCCTTTTGTGAATGTTGGCCTGTTGGTGTTATTGATTATTAATAGTGGCTTGAAATATGGTCAATGTAAATATTCACATTATCCTTCCCTTCTCTTTTTGGTTTAATGTGAATTTCAAAACAACTATTTGATATTATCGTTATTGTGTTTCCCCTTTATATTTGATTGTAATGAACTGATGTGAACATTTGCATCATGTGGCCATCATTCTTGTTGATTGGTTGTAATGTGCTATTATTTCGTAATATTATAGTTATTTTTTTCCCCTTTTGTGAATGTTGGCCTTGTTGGTGTTATTGATTGTTAATGGTGGCATGAAATACGGTCCATGTGAATATTCACACTATTCTTCCCCCCCTCTTTTTGGTTCAATGTGAATTCCAAAACAACCATTTGATATTATTGTTGTTGTGTTTTCCCTTTACATTGTTTGCAATGAACTGATGTGAACATTTGCATCATGTGGCCATCATTCCTGTTGATTGGTTGTAATGTGCTATTATTTCGTAATATTGTAGTTATTTTTTCCCCTTTTGGGAATGTTGGTCTTATTGATGTTGTTGATTGTTGATGGTAATCAAATAATTTGAATCTCTAATTTTTCTTTTATTTTTCATAAAAAATAAAAAGTGGCATGAAATACGGTCTATGTGAATATTCACATTATATATTTGACTGTGAACATTCACAGTCAAATATATAATGTAATGATGTAAACATTAACATCATGTATACATTGTGTTAGTTTAATAGTTGTATTTTTTGATTGTTGTCCTTGTTGGTGTTGTTGATTATGATCAAATGATTCGAACTCCCAAAATTTTGTTCATTTTTCAAACACATGAACTAATGACATGATATATGATCAATGTGAATGTTCACACCATGTATTTGACTTTTATTGTTTTATCCTATGTTGTACTGTGTTCATGTGAATATTCATATCATGGTTTTGCTTAATGCAACCATGGTCACATCATTCCACTATTCACAGCACATATAGTTTGTACTTGTTATTATTTACCATTTGTGACCATTAACAGTAAATTTGTTTCTAATTGAATAAACAGATGTTGCTCATAGATTTCATGGCAAAATAAAAAGAGAACAGTTCTACGTCAAAAACAAATTTGAACAAATAGCCAGCCTCCTCGAAAAGTCAACATGAAAAAAGTCAACTTCCAATCTAACATCATTGGGTTTGTGAAACTAATGATGAGCACCAAGTTCTCGGATCCTCAACTGGATTGTTTGAAGGAAACACCATTTTGGCAGTTGTTTAATGTGCTGAGAATTGGTAAAGTTGACCTCGACAAATGCATGAAGTTCAATGATGTCATCGTATGCATGCTAGTACAAGGCATCCAAAGACACATTTTACATCGGCGAGAAAAATATGAATATAAATTCCATATCCTTTGTGATTTTGTAAATATTAGAATACATTAGACAAAAGAATCATAATTAGTTAAATTTGATTGTGCTAAATAAAATACAATGGTATGCTGTCATAATATTTGCTACTAGAAAGTCAATGTTAATATTCATATTGGTTTATGTTATTTTCTAATTATGTACACATAACCATTGGCTTAATGTGACTAAATTAATTCATTTGATGTTTTATTTGTGATATTAACATTTACATCAATAATCTGATTGTGCATAATGTATACTTCATGTTTGTGTACACACCAAAAATGATGACTTGTGGTTAATGCAATGTTGATGTAGTCGTATTTTTACAGATTAAAAAATCAATGTAAACCTGTGGGGATATATTTTCTGAGTACCAACACGTGGCATGGTGACGCCGACGTGTCAGCTGAGGTGCCACGTATCGTGGTAGTTACGCCGATGTTATCTTTGGCGAGGCCGAGGTGATCTCCGAAGATATCGGGATCCGAGATAAGCGGATAAGGGACAAGAGTCCTAGAGTAAAGAGAAGACTTAGCCAAGATAAGGATAAAACTCTTAGGGAGTTTATCTTTATCTCTTGAAGAGTCCAAAGTCAGAATTGAATTGGAGTCCATAGAAGTCAGGGTTCTAGTGGGACTTGGATTGGGTATACTATAAAAGAGAGGCACCCCCGTGGGTCTAAGGTACGCAATTTATGTTTTGAGCAATAAGTTTAGCACTTGATTATCTTTGAGAGATATACTGACTTGATCGTCGGAGTGCCCCCGGGTGGAAGAGCCACCGCCGGAGCCTTTTCTTTCTGTTACAGGTTAGCTGAAGCCATCTATTCTGCCGGTGCTCTCCAGTTGATTACTAAGCGGGCAGTGTGGTCGGAAAAGCACCCACACAATTTGGCGTCGTCTGTGGGAACTTAGAAGAATAGATGGCCAGTGACGGACAGAGGGAAAACATTGGGGGCGACACTCCTGCTGGGAGTGGCAGACCAATTAACCTTGACGTTGAAGGAGACAACCACAATACAGAAACTCATGGCCAGGGCCACGGAGAGAAAGACGTCGGCCATGAGAACGACACTTCGAAGAGGACAGACCAAAGCAAGTATTATAACGAAGATAACCTTCAGGTATGGGGGGATAGGTGCCTACGAAGGGACGAGGAAGTGAAAGACTTGGCAAACAAGCTGGCAGACCTTCAGTCGGTCGTCAACTTCATGATGCAGAACAATGTTATGCAGCCACGATACCCGCTGCAAGATACGCCGATGCCAGCAATTAATACCTAGAAGGGAGGAAGGAAAACAATCCCTGAAGCCCCTCAGCACACCAGGAGCGGAAGACACTCTCACCGACCTTCCAGGGAAGTCAGACGAGAGGAGCCGAGGCAAGAAGAGTCCCGAGGGACACATCACATGAAGGATCCGGGGCCCAAAGAACATCGGCATGTTCAAGGGCAAGCACTCTGCTTTGACACAACCTATGGAGAAAGATCGAAATGGGTCCACCACGAGGCCGAAAGTAGTGTGCCAAAAAGATTGAAGTCCAGAGATAGCCGAGCTCCAGGTAGGAGTAAAGAAGACTTGAGGGATTACCTCAAAAGGAGGCAGCAGAATGTTGAAGCCGAGGTGACTTCCCCAGTTAAGCCGAGAACACCATTCTCGGTGGAACTGGACAAATTTGAAGCGCCAAAGAGATTCAGTATGCCGAGGTTCTAAATTTATGATGGTAAGTCAGATCTCAACTTTCATGTCGGACTATCCCTGAATTCAATAGCATTATATAGTGGGAACGAGCCGTTGCTTTGCAAAGTATTCCCCTCATCCTTCGGGGAGATCGCATCCGATTGGTTCCATAAACTACCGAAGGGAAGCGTAAAGACGTGGGAAAGCCTGGCCGAGATGTTTGTGGCCAGGTTTGTGATGAACAAACTACAGCCCTTGAGGGTCGACGCTCTGATGGCTTTAAGAATCACCAAGGAAGAAGGCCTTAGGGCCTACGCGAAGAGGTACTACGAGGTGTTCAATCGAATACCCGAATGCAACCAAGAAGTGGCGGTTGTGTCTTTCAAGAATGGCCTGAAAGATGACTGCCCACTACGGAAGTCTTTGGCAAAAACATTGCCAAAAAGCATGGAAGAACTCATGGCGAGAATCGAGAAGTACGCCAGAGCCGATGGAGATACGTCGGGAAACAAAGAGTTAAAGCAGGAGAAGGGAAACGGCTCGCCGAAGCGAGGCCGAGGTAACAACGGGCCGACCAAACAAGAAACTGAATTGAGAGGTAAACAGGCAGTGACGACGGTGTTCCGAATCCCAATACATAAAGTCCTGGATCAAATACGAAACCAACCCTATTTCAGGGCACCAGCAAGAGCACCAGGGGAATTTATGGGAAGAAATGTTGGTAGGCGCTGTGCTTACCACAATGAAGAAGGACACCCAACTCAGGGTTGCAGAGCCTTAAAAGCACACTTAGAAGACCTGGTAAGACAAGGCCTTCTGAGGGACCTGGTCGATGAAGCCAGGACAAGGGAAGAACAGGCAAGATTGCCTCAAGCACCAGCAGCACCACCACCCCCAGCACAGCAACCACAGGCAGGAGGACCACGGGTGGTTAATGTAATCCACTCAAAGGTGAACGAAAGCGACATTCGGGGAGAAACCCAAATAGTAAAACACCTGCAACACGTGAACCAGGTCGGACACAAAAGACCTCGGCCTGAAGAGTACCGAGGACCAATGATAGCCTTCACTGAAGCTGACCTAGAGATGGTCCAGCATCCGCACAACGATGCCCTGGTAGTATCCCTCCAGGTTGGGGAGTGCCAAGTGAAGCGCATCCTGATTGATCAAGGCAGCTCTTGCGATATCATGTATGTCAGATGTTACAAGGAGCTGGACCTTCATCCTGACGACCTGGAACAATCTAGCAACCCGATGGTCGGCTTCAATGGAACACCGACGTGGCCACTGGGCGTAGCAAGCGTGGAAGTACAAGCTGGTACTAAGAAGATCAAAACAAAATTTATGGTGATTGACACACCCTCGCTATATAACATCATCTTGGGAAGGCCATGGTTGCATGCAACGGGGGCAGTTCCCTCAACGTTGCATCAACTACTGCGGTTCCCAACAGAGCATGGGATTGAAGAAATCAGAGGAGATCAACTGCAGGCAAAAAATTACTCCATGGCAGTAATGAAGTCTACCTGCTGCGTACGAGAGCCAAAGAAGGCATAAATTGAAGATGAAGACGTGGAAGTCCTAGAAGACGTCGGCAAAGAACCAGCCGAAAAGAGCGAAGAGGTGCTAAAGAAAATCCTCGTCCAGGATGGGGATGAAGAACGCTTCTTTCTTCTCGGTTCAGGCTTAGCCGAAGAGGAGAAGAAAGAGTTGGAAACTTTTCTAAGAACCAACATTGAGGTGTTCACCTGGACACCTTACGAAATGCCTGGCATTGACCCCGAGGTCACTTGCCACAGACTGAATGTCGACAGATCGGCAAAACCTGTGATTCAACGAGCCAGAAGACCCACGTTGATGCACGTCGAAGCAGTAGAAGAAGAAGTAGACAGACTTCTGGAAGCTAGGGCCATCCGAGAAGTTCACTACCCGATATGGCTGTCTAACACAGTAGTGGTGAAGAAGAAGAACGGCAAATGGAGGGTCTGTGTAGACTTTACCAGCCTCAACAAAGCCTGCCCCAAAGACAGCTTTCCTCTGCCCAAGATTGACCAGCTAGTAGATGCTACTTCAGGGCATGAAAGGATGAGTTTTCTGGATGCATATAGGGGGTACCACCAGATTGCCATGTACCATCCAGACGAGGAGAAGACCGCGTTCATCACCCCTAAAGGCCTGTATTGTTACAAGGTAATGCCTTTTGAGTTGAAAAACGCAGGAGCAACTTACCAAAGGTTAGTAACAAAGATGTTCAAGCACTTGATTGGCAAAATGGTAGAAGTCTACATCGATGACATGGTCGTGAAGACCAAGGAATCTAAAGGTCATCTTGCCGACCTAAAAGAGGTCTTTGATATACTCAAAACATACCGGCTCCGACTCAACGCATCAAAGTGCGCGTTTGGAGTTGGATCAGGTAAGTTTTTAGGGTATATGGTAACAAGAAAGGGCATTGAGGCCAGCCCAGACCAAATCAAGGCCATCCTAGAGCTGACGAGCCCGACGTCGGTAAAACAGGTTCAGACGCTTACTGGAAGGGCCGCAGCCCTAAACAGATTCATCAGCAGAAGCTCAAATAAGTGTAGACCCTTCTTCAACCTGGTGAAAAAAGCCACAGACTTCCTGTGGACAGAAGAATGCGAAGCCGCTTTGATCGACCTGAAGAAGTACTTGACCACAACCCCGGTTCTTTCCAATCCAGAACCAGGGGAAAAACTGTTTTTGTACTTGGCAGTTTCAGAACACCCAGTCAGTGCAGTACTAATCCGAGTGGAAAAAAGGGGAGCAAAAGGCTGTTTATTATATAAGTAAAACCTTGGCCGATGCAGAAACAAGGTATCTATCACTGGAGAAATTAATGCTAGCCTTAGTAATGGCTTCAAAGAAGTTGAACCATTACTTTCAGGCGCACAAGATTGTGGTCCTAACAGAGCACCCACTGAAGTCCTTGTTGCAACAAGGAGACTTAACAGGAAGGATAGCAAGATGGACAGTAGCCCTGGGCCAGTATGACCTGGCGTTCAAGCCGAGAACAGCAATAAAGGGCCAAGTTTTGGCCGACTTCGTGGCAGAATTCACGCCTGAAACCATCGAACATCGGGCTCCGTTGAGCCAGGATGAGCATTGTCCAAGCAAGCAAGGAGAATCCCAGCCTAGGGCAAAAGAGCAAAAGAAGGAAAAACTCAGACCCTGCAGTATTTACGTCGGCAATTCATTCAGACTGTTCGTCGATGGAAGTTCGAACCGACAAGGTGCGGGAGCAGGAGTACTGCTGATATCTCCAAATGGAGAAATAATAGAACAGTCCATCCGTTTGGGGTTCAAGGCCTCAAACAATGAAGCGGAATACGAAGCATTAATTGTGGGACTAAAACTGGCAGCAGCAGCAGAAGCAGATGAGGTAATAGTTTTTTGTGATTCACAGCTTATTGTTAACCGGTCAACAGGAGAATTTGTAGCCAGGGACGAAAGGATGTCGGCATATGCAAAAGAGGTTATTAGATTGGCAGCCCTATTTCAGAACTGTCGACTACTCCAAGTTAGCCGAGATGACAACACTCACGCCAACGCGTTGGCTAACCTGGCAAGTTCAATACAGACTGGAAAAACAAGGACAATTATGATCGACTATATGTCGGCCCCGAGCATAGAACCGCAGAGCACAGAGCAAGAAGCAATGTGCGTGGACTTGGGACCAAGCTGGATGGATGCAATCGTTGCATACCTAAAAGAGGGAAAGCTGCCAGGAGACCATAAGAAAGCACATAAAATCAGATTGAAGTCGGCCAGATTCAGTCTGACAGCAGAGGCCATCTCTGCAGAAGGTCCTTCACTGGACCCCTTTTAAGGTGCGTACACCCTTTGTAGGTTGAAGATTTTCTATACGAGATTCATGAAAGGATTTGTGGAAGCCACGCTGGGGGCAGATCATTAGCCCACAGGGCCATTACCCAGGGGTATTGGTGGCCCTACATGCAAAAGGATGCTGAAGCCTACGTGAAGAAGTGTGAACAATGCCAAAGGTTTGCACCTTTGATACATCAGCCAGCTGTTGACCTGAACCCAGTATCCAGCCCTTGGCCGTTTGCCCAATGGGGCATGGATCTTGTTGGGCAACTTCCCCAGGCAACTGGGCAGAGAAAATACTTGCTGGTAGCAACAGATTACTTTACGAAGTGGATAGAGGCAGAACCTCTTGCCAAAATCCGAGATGTAGACGTCAAGAACTTTATATGGAGAAACATCATCACCAGATTTGGGATTCCAAGAGCAATAGTTGTCGACAACAGAACACAGTTTGACAGCAAACTGATCAAGAACTTTTGTGCGAAATTCAAGATCAAGAATTACTTTTCAACACCAAGTTTTCCCCAAAGTAATGGGCAAGCAGAAGCATCCAACAAAGTAATTGTGGATGGAATAAAGAAGAGGCTGCAGGCAGCAAAAGGAAAGTGGGTAGACGAGTTGCCCAACGTACTTTGGTCATATCGGACTACGCCGAGAAGATCAACAGGGGAATCCCCCTTCGCCATGGCTTATGGCATAGAAGCAGTCATCCCATTAGAGATCGGCATCCCAGGGATCAGAACCCAGGGAGTAGAGAATGGCACCAATGACATACTCTTAGCCCGAGATCTGGATCTTTTGGAAGAACGAAGAGAGAAAGCTGCAATTCAGCTCGCAGTATACCAGCAACAGCTTGCTAGAGCTTACAACAAGAAGGTCAATCCAAGAGATTTTCAAGTCGGTGACCTAGTCTTGAGAAAAGTCGTCGGCAACAAGAAAGATCCCAGAGAGGGCAAGCTTGGCCCAAACTGGGAAGGACCCTACAGAATTACTTCGGTATTAGGCAATGGAGCTTATCGGCTTAAAGATAATGAGGGCAAAGCACTGCCAAGACCTTGGAACACTTGTAATTTGAAATTCTTCTATCATTAGATATGCATTATTTTTGGCCGATGTCATCAATAAAATTTTTTCCCTTTTCTTTAAAACACATATGATTGATAAAGTTACATATTGGTGTTTTCGAAGACATGAATAATGAGAACCCAAGTAGAACTCAGGTTCACATCGGGGGCAGAGAGAAGACAGAGACACTTAATTCACTTGTTGAAATTTGTAGTAATTTACAAGTCGAAGTTAAGTCGAGATTATTCCTTAATTCACTTGTTGAAATTTGTAGCAATTTACAAGTTGGAGTTAAGCTGATTCCTTATCTTCACTTGTTGAAATTTGTAGCAATTTACAAGTCGAAGTTAAGCCGAGATTATTCCTTAATTCACTTGTTGAAATTTGTAGCAATTTACAAGTTGGAGTTAAGCTGATTCCTTATCTTCACTTGTTAAAATTTGTAGCAATTTACAAGTCGAAGTTAAGCCGAGATTATTCCTTATCTTCACTTGTTGAAATTTGTAGCAATTTACAAGTTGGAGTTAAGCTGATTCCTTATCTTCACTTGTTGAAATTTGTAGCAATTTACAAGTCGAAGTTAAGCCGAGATTATTCCTTATCTTCACTTGTTGAAATTTGTAGCAATTTACAAGTTGGAGTTAAGCTGATTCCTTATCTTCACTTGTTGAAATTTGTAGCAATTTACAAATTGAAGTTAAGCCGAGATTATCCCTTATCTTCTCTTGTTGAAATTTGTAGCAATTTACAAATCGAAGTGAAGCCGAGGTTATAGTTTGCACACTCATAGCAATCTACAGGTTGGTCCAACCAAAGAAGATGCTTAACACTTGTTGAAATTTGTAGCAATTTACAAGATAATGTTAAGCCGACATGTGATCATCTGTTGAAATTTGCAGCAATTTGCAGGTTGAGGTAAAAGCTAAGTATATTGTTTAAACACTTGTTGAAATTTGTAGCAATTTACAAGTAGATCATTACTTAAACACTTGTTATAACTTGAGAAAAGTTTACAGTATATGATAACACTTGTTGAAATTGGTAGCAATTTACAAGTAGGTTAGACTAAGATCACTGTCTAAACACTTGATTGAAACATTGAGAAACGTTCGCAAAGTTGACATTGAATAGTATATGTCTTACACTTGTTGAAATTTATGAAAAGTTTGCAGGTCAGTATCTTGCCGAAGTAAAGCTTGTAGTTATTATACCCGAGATATGTAACCCCGAGAAGATTGCACAAAGGTGGCAAAATATGAAAGGCATACAAAATATTCTAAGTATAGAACTATGCAGAAGCAAATCAAGAGAAATTAAAAGATTAAAGCATCCATAGAAAAACAGTTGCAGTTGTGTACAAAAGAAGGCACTACGGCCTACCAGAAGTAAATTGTTTCGAAGTAACAAAGAAAGGCACATCGGCCATGAAAGGAAGCTTACATTGTCCAGAAAACAAAACAAAGTACAAGGGTGCAAAAGAAAAGACATGAAAGTTAAAACTTTTCAGCATCAGCAACTGGCTGGATCTGAACCTCAGAAGTCTCCTGAAGAGATACCTCGGCTTTCTCATCTGCAGCAATCTCAGCGTCGATCTCGGCAAGGGTTTCATCAACGCTCTTGCCGATTTGAGGAATGTCGGATGAACCCTGCTTCGGGGTAGCCTCCTTGATAACTTCATCACCATCATTATCTTGAGTCAGGTCCAGGACCTACTCATTCAGAGAAGGAGACTTAGCCCCAACAACCTCCTTGGATTTTCTTATTAAACCCTTCTCCTCACCCCCCTCCACATCTCCAGACTCAGATTCGGATTCTTCTTCAGGATGACTTGGAGGAGGAGGGAGAGGGAATGGCAGAGGGATATCATCAGCCTTGCGCAATGGCGAGTCATCTGGGATGTTGAGCTTTTTGGCAAGGGCCATCCAACCAAGGGAGAAGCCCCTGTTGCATGCCTGCCTAAGTTGCAGTTTGTACTTCTCAGTGACGTCGGCCATTTCTTGAGCATAAGCCTTCTCGTCAGCCTCCTTAATCTCAGAATCTTTGGTAACTAAGGCCTCCTGAAGCTTTTTTTCGGCTTGGGCCTTTTTTACCTCGGCCTCTCTCTTCTCGGCCTCAGCAACCTTCTTAATGGCTTCGGCAGATTCGGCTTTTTCCTCGGCTAGACTTTGGGCTTTGGTGGCGGCCTCAGCTTGGTCCTCCAGTTTTTTCATCTTTGATTCGAGAGTTTTGTTCTCCTTTTTCAGGGCAGAAACCTCCCTCTTCATGTCAGCCAATATTTGCCGATTTTCAAAAGCTTGCATGGAGAGAAAGTGGGCATGTTGGATGGCCTGAAAGAACACAAGGCACAAATTGTTACAAGATTTTACAAAGTAAGAGAGAAAACAAATTTCAGCACAAAGGCACTTACTTGGACAGAGCGTTGCAGCATAAAGGCGTAGATCTCATACTCACTCATCTTGGCATTCCGCTCAAGATCGCCTGGGAGGAGTAGAGCAGTACTGAGTGCCACGCCGACGTTTATATCATCGGCGCTGTCACTGGCAAGGACAGGCTTATCCTCTAGAGTGGTCTCTGGTGTCTAGGGGACTTTTGGTATTCTGGAACCCGAGGTCGTCGCAGACGATGACCTCAGCTTCTTTGATTGGGTGGACTCTGATGGTTGGGCCTCAGCAGACCTTTTGGCAGAAGCAGAAGCACTTTTTTTACTCTCAGCCAATTGTGAGATGGGCAGAGCATAGGGGTGTTCGCGGATCGGTTTTATGCGGTTTGCGGTTCGGTTTTGACCCGCCCGCATCTATGCGGTTTAGGAAAAAGTCAACCCGCAACCGCCCGCAGTGCGGTTTGCGGTTTGTGCGGATAGGGTTTGTAGATGTGCGGGCGGTTGCGAGCGGTTTGCGGTTTACACTTTTTTCTTTAAAAATTAATTTTTAAGTTTTTTTTTTCCCATCGAATTTAAGCATTAGATTCATTTTATATATTTGTGATCATTTGATAACAATTTTCTGATGAGTTTACAAATAAAAATTTAATATCACTAGCATTTTTGTCATGAAAAAAATGTATATCAATGTATTAAAGGTTGCACTCAATTAGAATTGTCAATTCAGTAATCAATAATCAAACTAGAAGCTTCATCGATCAGCAGAAGAAAAATTTTATTAGGAAAAAGTGGATGAGTCATCAATGAAAATCATATAAGAAACCAAGTTTAGGACTTGATAATTCTATGACATTAAGAAAGTTGAGAAATACTTAAAAATAAGGATCCTAGTGTCATAGAGAACATAATGGTGCTCCTGTTAAAGTTACAAAGTTGGTATATAAAAAATAATAATAATAATACTAATTAAAGTGCGGACGGTTTTTGCTGGTTGCGGTTTTAACCCGCGACCCGCCCGCAACCCGCAAATTTGTCATATTTTAAACCGCATCCGCCCGCATTATGTTTGCGAAACTGCCCATTTATATGCGGGTTGGGTGGGTTGGGCGGTTTGAGCGGTTCGGATAAACCGTTGCCCACCCCTAGCAGAGCATCCTCAGCCTCAACCTCAGTGGCTTTGGCCTTGGGCTGAGCCTTTTTTATTCTTTTTGGCTTTGGTGGGGGCATGGATTGAGTCAGAACAGCATCAACGTTGGCAGGTAGGTCGGCTAAGAGATCTACAGCAACAGGCTTCGGGCGACCCATTTCAGCAGTTTTGACAAGTCGTCGCCGACGTTTTCTTTCTGGTATTGGGATTAAGTATGGGGCTGAAGTAGATGGCAGATCAGCCGGGTCAGAAGTGGATCCTTGGTCTGCTCGTGATGTGGAAACAGTGGGAAGAGTTGTGGCAGAAGGTGGAGAAAGACTCTTCTTTTTCTTCTTCGGGACGTCGGGCAGAGTGGATTTGTATGTGGGAACAAAGTTTAGAAGAAGAGGTGCTTTTCTTTTGTGGACAGGCAAGTCCAGGAGCTTTCTCAGGTCCTTGCTAAGAACGTAAGATTGGCGAAAGTCTTTCGCTAGCTTGCGAACGTCTGCAAGAAGAAACAGACATTAGAAACAGATAAAATATTGAAGACTTGAACAGAAAGAACTGAGTATTGACACTGGGCTCTTACCCTTGCCCTCTTTAATTGATCGGGGAAGAGGGTAGAGATGGGCGTCCTCGTCTGCACCAAACTCCCAGTTTCCCGAAGTGATAACATAATCATCTCCAACCCCCTTGTTAGAGTCTGGAAGGTCGGCTACGATTTTGAATTCAGTGGACCTCGGCTTGAGGTAATAGACGTAGCCTTTTTCCTTTAGGTTAAGGGGGCACATGGTGTAACAATACTGAATATCGGCTAGGGTGATTCTAACGTTTTCTTGTCTAGCCAAGGCGATGATACCAAAAATCACTCGATAAGAGTTTATGGCAAGTTGCATAGGATTCAACTTATAATAATGCAGAATCTCACGAAAAAGGATGTTAAGTGGAAGCCGGAGTCCGCACTCAGTAAAGGCTACAATAGGGACGGGCATGACATTTTCGGTAGGCATGATGGAGTCATCATCTCCAGCCAGTCTCAGGTGGACATCGGCAGGGACGGAGAACTCCTGCCTAAAATACTCAAGTTTGGTCAGGGTATCTACCCTATGTCTCCACATATCCATAACGTCGGCCTAAAGTCAAAGGGCTAGGTTTCAGAAAGAAGGTGCTCTTAAGGGATTATCGGGACCTCGACGAAACCCTTGGTATATGCTGGTAAGGATTGTTTCAGTTTTTCCTAAGAATTGATAGGTTCTATAGACAAATCCAAAACCTAAATCTATGAAGGCAAAGATTGAAAGCAAAAATTCAAGGCAGAGATCTGGAAAACAACACAGGAAACAAGAAACCAGAACGCAGTTTTAGAATGAAGAACAGAAGTGGGGTTCTCAAAAGCATAAAGAAAACAAGAACTATGGAGCCAAGAACAGTGGCAAAAATGCAGTAAAGTGGTGCAACGGTGCGTGTGTTCAAGATATGGGCAAGGGCCAAATCAAAGAATAAACACATTCAGATAAATGATTCACAAGATAGATATTTGAGCAAAGCAGTAATAACGGGAGGTTCTAGAAACAGTCAAGAAGGAACAGTTGCTTACCAGAAAAAATGAAGCCGATGTGAGGGCTGCCGAAGTCGGATAATGATTGCAAAAGTGACAGGGCAGCGAAAGCTTCACCAAAAAGAAGAAAGGGAATAGTTGCAGAGCTTGAAGCTAGAGCAATGGCGGATTTGGGAGAAAGTGTAGAGAGAGAGAGAGCAGGTAAATCGAATGCAAAAGTAAAGAAACGGAGAAAGAAAGGAAGAGTTTTGTCAAAAACCAAAAACGGCGGCAAAAGGTAATCAATGCGCCTGGAGTAGCGCATACGTCAGGCGGCGTGCGCAGAAAAAACGTGGTTTATAGGCGCGTCACAAACATGACCCAATAAGGTAAAGACGCGTGAAAGAAACGGTTGAGTAAATAATGCATGACAGCTCACTCATATGAAAAGGTTCACTGGAATTCTTGTTCTCCGAGGAGAACATGTCGGCTTGAAATAAATGATCTCGGCTGAAGAGTTTGTAAGCCAATGTATAGAAAGAGATATCGATATAGGTTCCATCACCTCAGAATGCCGAGGTAATAGAACCTAGGGGGCAGTTGTGGGGATATATTTTCTGAGTATCAACACGTGGCATGGTGACGCCGACGTGTCAGCCGAGGTGCCACCTATCGTGGTAGTTACGCCGATGTTATCTTTGGCGAGGCCGAGGTGATCTCCGAAGATATCAGAATCCGAGATAAGCAGATAAGGGACAAGAGTCCTAGAGTAAAGAGAAGACTTAGCCAAGATAAGGATAAAACTCTTAGGGAGTTTATCTTTATCTCTTGAAGAGTCCAAAGTCAGAATTGAATTGGAGTCCATAGAAGTCAGGGTTCTAGTGGGACTTGGATTGGGTAAACTATAAAAGAAAGGCACCCCCGTGGGTCTAAGGTACGCAATTTATGTTTTGAGCAATAAGTTTAGCACTTGATTATCTTTGAGAGATATACTGACTTGATCGTCGGAGTGCCCCCGGGTGGAAGAGCCACCGCCGGAGGCTTTTCTTTCTGTTACAGGTTAGCTGAAGCCATCTATTCTGCTGGTGCTCTCCAGTTGATTACTAAGCGGGCAGTGTGGTTGGAAAAGCACCCACACAAAACCTTTACATTGTTGTCAGCTGCTTGACAATTGTGTACACATAATTATTGGCTTAATGTAATTTGTGAGCAATGCAATTTTGATGTGAACTTTAATATCACCATTCCATGTTAGTAATTAACACGTTGAAATCATAATGTCGTTATCTATATTCCAGAATTCATGTGAACCTTTACATTCATATGTTTTAGTGTGAATATTCACATCATGTTTGTATTCAAAATGAAAGTTGAGGTTTGTGGTTATGTAAGTTGATGCAATGCTGATGTGAACCTTAATATTACCTTGTCACAGTGGTAATGAACCCAGTGAAAACATATTCACTATTCAATATTATATTGGTTTGTGAATAATATTAACACTAATTGACAACACAATAACAAATTTTCAATTCAAATTAAAATGAATATTAACACTGATTAATAATATGAACATTTACATCATTTGTATATCAGACACACTATTAATCTCAAAAAAGCATTGCTGCATTGAAATTCAATAACAAAAAATTAAAATCAATGACAATAACAGAATCATAAATTCAAAAATCTCAATCTCTCAACAAAAAATAAAATAAAATAAAATGTTCACACACATCCTCCTCTGTATATTCATAATTTTCATCTTCATCTTCATCATTATCACTATTATCAACACTTTCTACAATTCCACCATTACAGCAATCCAAATAAAACCAAACACACCTCATCTCTTTACAAAGAAAGCCCCATTACTGTATCAGAGACCTCACTCTTCACAATTCCAACACTCATTTCTTAAACTTCCAAACAATATGAAATGTGAACATTCACACAGTTTGACAAAAAAACCAAAAATAATGGCAGGAATAGAACTAGAAATCCAAAAAAAATCTCAATCTCTCTAAAAACAAAAAATTATCACCCACATCTTCATCTTCATCATATCACTATCATTAACAACCCATGTAATTTTACCATTCCACCAATCCAAATCAAATCAAACCCACCTTCGCAGAACAAGTATGTAACAATATAGACCGGATACAAAAATAGTTGTGATTCAAATCCATCTCCTCTTTCCCTTTGATTCAATCCAGTCGAAGGTGGGTTTTAATCAATCTACTAAACAAGTTTGTAAGCCATTACCTCTGTTCCTTCGATTCAAATTCTCCTCTCTTCTTTTGATTTCGACTGAAATCATAAGGCAAAAAAGAAAAAAAAAAGAAAAAAGAAAAACAGAGCATAAACTCTGAATCATCATCTTCTCTCTTACATGACTGAAACCCCTATTGCAACAAAACACTACCACGAACTTTGTGTCGTTGTCTTCTCTCCTATAAGAACGAAACCCTACCACAACAAAAATAGAGGGAAACATGTATGTTATTTTTGAATATAATATATATCAACATTTAGACATAAGGGTATAATAGTCCAACAAAAAATATAAATCAGGAAAAAAGGACTTTATGGAATAAAAGTATAAACACATGGGACTAATTAGGTTATAATTTTCCTTTATGGACTTATTAGGATAGAACACATCTAAATAGGATTTATCAATAAAAAAACCCATAAAAATATTATATGATTTTTCTTTGTGAACAAATTATGCAAAATCATAATTTCAAACCGAGTCGAACCGTATTTAAATTTAAATAGTTTGGTTCAGATTGATGCCATAATTTAAATAAATTGATTTGATTCTAATTTTTATAGAACCATAAATAATAGATTAGTTTTAATTTTACCTCAAACTAAACTAATTCGGACCATACCCACCCCTCACAATTAAGGAGTACTGAAAGTTGAGGGAAGTCCATGGATTAGCCCACCACAAGTCTCTCGAGCATACTCATGTGCTTTTTGGACGAACCAACTTGGCATGATGTTTCTGAAGTTGATTCTATTTGTAACTAAATAATTATTTAGAGTTTGTTTAAGAAGTGGGTTAATTTTTTGACTTTTTAATTTTTTTAGCAAGGGCTAAAAAGCCTTGTTTTAGATAAATTTTTTGACTTATATGAGAGAAAAGATAAAATGATTATAGTTTGGATGTGACATTTTGTCTTATTGACTTTTTAATACATTTTGTCATTTTGTGACTATTTTAGCTCAAGATTGAGATGCCAAACGAAGGCTTAGTATGTTTAATAAAAATTTTGAAATTTTAATTTATATTATATTCTAATATAAATTTATTAATAAGAAAAATACCAATTAAACCTTAAAATAAGATATTATTTTTTTCTTATGGTACACTCAAACCACTTATACGTATTCTTCATATTTAACGTTCTTTATCTTCTTCTCTAAGTTTCAATTATTTTCAGTTTATCTTCCTCCTCACTCCAAAACTCCAATCTGTCCCACCAAAACTCACAATTATCATCAACATCATTGTTTGTTATTGTGTTGTTACTTATTAATGGAACAAAACAAGAATACAATAATATGTGCCATTGTAAAAATAAATTTAAAAAATTTTGAGAATTGTCAAGAACACAATAAATTTTTGATTCAATTAATCAAATAAAAAAAAATCATGTCTTGCTCAATTAATCAAATCAAAAAATAAGTTATGTCTCGATCAATTAATCAAACATCAGCTAGTATTATCCTGGAAAGCTCTAATTCTTGGGAATTGTTAGATGGCCACTCAAAGATGCCATATGGAGGTTCAACAACAAAAATGTTTTTCAATCTTCATGGAATTATCTTGAGATTTTTCAACAAAGGATTGTGTTGGCAACTCGGTTAAAAGTTGCTTTTTTGGTTTTTTTAAATTTTGTTAAGTGACATGAAGAGCCCCAATCAAGAATGAGAGAGAATTTAGAGAAAGAGAGAGAGAGAGAGAGAGAATTTAGAGAGAGAAATATCTCAATCAATCAATATTCAATATCTAAAAATTGGTTACAAAGTAGTTATGACTCCTCTAGATATAGGCTACATTTTCCCACCGCTAACTATCACATGCCAAGCACATGATATCCTACATCATACTCTTCCACTAAAAAGAACTTGTCCTCAAGTTAAGACAAACAAATTATAACCAATGTGTAGACACCCCATTTTTGACCGTCCTCAAGACTTGGACGTCATCGTTTGAACACTTGATGATCATCCATGCTCGTGTTTGTTTTGAGTCCTCGGAGGTCTCGGCGACGCGCCTTGCCTCAAGATCTCTCAACTTATCTGTTTTGTGCTTAGTTATGGACCAAACACTTGTGTTTTTGCTTCTAGGGGAAGAGGGTGGCTTGTTTGCCATCCCCTCAACCCACCGGCCATGGCATGAGACCATCGGCCCCTTTTTATTGCCACCGGCCAAGAGTGTTGGCCGGTCGGCACTATATTTGGTCGGCCGGCACTTGTATTGGTCGATCGGACTTTTTTGGTGGCCGAACCCTGTTCATCTGCTTTATGCAGATATTTTATGCCAGTTGGTGTAACTGGCATCCATAATTAACCCCCTCCATACACGTGTATGGAGGATTTGCACCCTTGTTTTAGCTTCTTGAGGAAGCTTGAACCTTTTGAACCTTTGTTTTAGCTTCTTGAGGAAGCTTCAACCTCTTGAACCTTTGCTTTAGCTTCTTGAGGAAACTTGAACCTCTTGAACCTTTGCTTTAGCTTCTTAAGGAAGCTTGAACCTTTGCTTTAGCTTCTTAGGGAAGCTTGAACCTTTGTTTTAGCTTGTCCAAGAAGCTTGAACCCTCTTGTTTCTCTATAAGAGAGGGTCTTCCTCTCCTTTAGAGAGGTTGAAAAAAAAATTTGTCTAAGGAATACAAGACTTCTCCCTCTATATCTCTATATCCAAGCTCAAAAAGTGCATGGTTCTTATACCTTTGCATACCATCTCCCAACCTAACCCCTCCACCATCACTCTAAGCATCTTGGAGGCCATTTTCAGAGGTTGAGAGGCTATCTTTATGGCCCAGAGGTTGCTGGTCCTTTTGTGCTACAAGGGTAACACACTTTCTCCCTTTTAAGGCTTTATTTTGCTTCATCTTTTAGCTATACTTGCAAGCATATTTGAGCTTTGGTGTAAACTAAAAAAAGTCTTATTTTGAGGCCCTTAACATGTTTGTTTAAGATCATGTTTCTGTTGGGGGTCATCTACCCCCTTGCATGCTTCATTTTACCTTGTTTTGAGCCATGCCTTAGAGCATTTGTGTTGGCCTTTCTTTGGCCTTTTAGCCACTGAAATCTAGTGGATTTTCAGTGGCTAGCATGCTATTTTGAGTGCCAAAATCAGAGAGGGGTGACCCTCTCTCTCCTTGTTTTGTTTTCTAGCATTTTTAGCCTTACAAAGGAGCCCTTATTTTCATGCTTCCAAGCCATGTTTCAGGCCATTTTTGATGAGTTTTAGGACTTTCATAGGCTCTATCCAGAGCTTGTTTTGCCATATTAGATGTCCATCTTGCATGTGTAGAATAACCCTCTTCATAGCATATCAAAGGAGCATCTCATTCTTGCATGCATTAACCATGTTTCAGTGGATTTTTGGGCTTTATTTGGCATGTCATACCTCTAAATTTTTCTGGTTTAGTGGCCTCTTGATTGCCTCACATGCCTGTAGTGCAAATCCTCTTTACTAACTTACATTGCATGCTATTTTGGCCTTTGATTCTAGCACTTTTTGGCCATGCCTTAAACTGATTTTGTGCATGTTTTGGACTTCCTTAGCTCTATTTTTGGGCCTCATGGTCGAATGATGTTTGCTATGCATGGTTGTAGTTCAATACCCTTGCCTAACTTTGAGTTTTGAAGCCTATTGCATGTGTATTTTGAGGTGTTTCCATGTTTTGGCATCATTGTGAATCATATTTCAGAGCTTATATGTATGTCATATGCTCATGTTTTCCACTCTTTAAATGTGTTTGAGAGTTATGCATGAATACCTCATTTTTGGACTATTGCATGAGCTTCATTTTCATATTTTACGAGCCATCATTTTAGTCCATATTTACTACTATTTTGGCCTGCATAGAGACTGTTTGGGGCTGGTTTGGCCATTTGAATATTGCTTTGCATGCCTATAATGTAATCCACTTCACTAGTTTCGGTATTTGGGCCATCTAGCATGCATTGTGTGAGGTGTTTGCATGATTCGGGACCATCTTACATGTCATTTCAGAGCTGGAAAATATGTGATTGTATGCCATATTTCATGCTTACCATGCTTTGGTGGAGTTGTACTTTGTGCCTTAGGTTTAGTCCCTTGCATTTGTGCATGTTTGCATGTGTGTTGTTGCTTCATTTTCATCATGTATGGCCACTGATTTGGGCCTATTTGAGAGCTGCCCATATTGGTTTAAGTCCATCGTTTGCATGTTGTTGCATGCTTGCCTTGCATGTTGTTACATACTTGGCTTATTAACATGTTGTTGCATGTTTAAGAGGTATTGCATTTGGCATGCACCTCTTGTTAAGTTGCCTAACATGTTGTTACATGTTTGCCTCACATATTGTTACACGCTTGAATGTTGTCACATGCCTTGCATGTTTGCATGCTTGTTTAGGTTGCATTGCATTTGGCATGCTTGTTACTATTAGCCTTGCATGGCATTGCCATTAACATGCTCACGTTGCATTAGTTTTTCTTGCATGTTTACATCCATTGCCTCTTGATTAACCATGATAGAGGTTGGGGCCCCTTATGTTTTGTGTGCATTTCATTTGATATAAATTGCACACTTGGCTCCTTTGGCCATCATGCATTGAAATGCATGATGGGTGGCCCGAGGGTCGAGAACCATACTCCCTTGAGTTCATAACATGATAGGGAGGGTGGTTGTGCAAACATTGTCTTGTAAATGCATTGTCATGCTCTGTTTGTCCTCTGCTGCAGCAAAACAGCATTCTGAAGGAATAGATGGCCGGTCGGCCATCTGAAGTGCTGATCGGCTACAAATTGTTGGCCGAGAGCCTCATATATGCTCAATGACCAGTTCTCCTTGGCCGATGGCCTTGTCTCTTGGTCGGTGGACTCTCATAATGTCCCCAAGGTGGTTCAGAAGTATCCTTGAGACTTTTAAAGTTTTTGGAGGTGCAGAGCAGTGTAAACAAAGGCAACATGACATGGCGATGGATTTCCGAGCGAAGCCGAGCATGCATGCATTCGTCCCTCTTCTCGAGGCTGCTTTACTGCTTTCAGTAGTTTAATTAATTTGTTTAATTAGTTAAGTGTTGTATAATAATTAGTTAGCTAGTTAGTTAGTTAATTATTTGATTTGTATTATTTATTCGGACCCTCCGCGAGAGGGCGAACTTTGTAATAAGTGTGCGTGTGTGTGATGCATGTCTTCCAACCCCATGTCTTTCTCCCTTTTATTTACCAGCTTATGATGGTTAGTTTTAGGGCATGTTTCAAATTAGCATACTTATGACAGCATGTTCGCATAACATTCATTTGTATTGCACGCACCGAGCTCGGCGCATCATACTAACTGCATCGTATTTCAATTCCAAGTTGAATACATGTTACCTGTAGCATCTCATATGCCATCTTAGAATAGCCGAGCCTATCTTAGTCGCATTCTTACATGTGTTGCATTAGGCATCTCAGCATAGTTAGGATTCATGCATGTTTTCTAATTAACTTCATTCTTTGGCTCGGAGTACTCGGTAAGTGTTTATGCTTTAGCATCCTTGCATGCGTGTGAGTGACTGCCATGACAACATGCTTGCCATGAGGCTATCTGCTTACGTGATATAACTGCCTGAATGCCTGTGGGTGAATGTTGGATTACTTGAATTGGGACAATTCATTGAAATCTGTATTTTAGCCTACTTGCGAGTAGCAAACTTCAAATCATTTTCCAAACAAACGGATATGCAATGCTTTGTTCCAAATTAGGCGATCTAGTCTATACTTGTTTTTCTGTGCGCATCACGTAGTAATTCTAGGCTAATAAACCGGAATAAGAACGCATGTGTTTTCAAAAACTCGATATCATGTTTACTAGTGGCCGATCTTTGATCGGGCGAGCGGGGGTGCTCATTGCATGACCTTCTCCAATCGTACCCAAGTTCCTGAGCCGAGGCAACTTTGGTGATGACGGACACGTGGCCTTAGGCAACGAGTCAGGGTTTCCTAAATTCTCCCAAAATAAATATTTAGGTGGCGACTCTGTATCTGGCAAAGCAGTCTATGTTTGGCACTTCTTTCTAAAAATCAATTTTTCAAAAATGATTTGCCGGATTTGGACTCTTTGATGATTCATCAATCTCGTATTGCACTTTGTGAGATCAGATTAAGAACCGTGACATTGAGTCCGAACTATAGTAAGCCCAATGAACAAAACGGGATTTCTCCCGGGACGTTCGGGGACGTCTACAGTTTCTGGCGACTCCACTGGGGATTTAGAGAACTTGACTCGAACTTATGATATCTTGTTTTGACTATACTTATGTGTTTCTTTGCATTGCATTTGCATTGGTGCGCCTAAGACACCGTGTTTGCCATCTCCTATTCCTGAACGGTTTGCCGGAGGCTCGTTTTGAGAAGCGTGCCATAAGGCTGACCGGTTACGGGCTCTACCACGATGGGAACACAAACACCGATTTTTACCGGGGTACCCTTTTTGACCATTCGACCTAGTGCATATCGGAAACCATAGTGACCATTCCAAACTAGGACAGGTTGCTTACCCGATTATAGGTTGTTTGAAACCGCTGTGTGCGTAGTGAAACCCTAGCTCCTGACAAAATAGGACGGGGAAACCCTACCTCACCATAGGGGTGTTTTGGCTCTCATTTGCTTGTTATGTGCTTTTAGAGTGTGCCTCTACAAGGAATGCATGTATCAGTTTGCAAGTCTGGGTATCAGGCCTGAGGGCATCATTATTTTTGGGGGATCAGTTTTACCCGAATGTATCAGTTTACAGGCAGAGTTTTGGGCAGAATTCAGTAGAGAGCACAGTCGTTCAGCTATGTTTTTACCTGTTCTGATGAAATCAAGCTGAGATGCTGTCTGTTTTCTCTTTTGCAAGGTAGTCGTGGAACTATAGATTCAGAGGGCTCCAATATCTCCCGGGTACATTGGATTCGTACTGATAGACTTTGTCAGGTTAGAGATTCAGTTCAGAGCAACCAGTGTTTCCTTCGCCAGTAGTAAGGCAAGAAAAAGGCCAATCAGACACAGATCATCCGTTCAACAGTCCCCAGTTTAGTGGTCATTATCCACCTCACTTGTATGTAGTTGGGCTGAGATATTTGTTTCCACCTCAGAAAAGGGATACACACTTGTTCAGTTTGATCAGTAGTTTTCAGTTAGAATGGAAAAGATGATGCGTCAACTCCAGGAGAGTATGAGGACCATGCAGCAGGACGCTGCTCGCCAAGCAGAATTTGCCAAACAACAGGCCGAGGTCATGGCTCAACAGGCAGAGTTAATTGCCAGGCTACAACAGCAAACCGGAGCATCCGCTTCACACCAAGCTCCTCCTCCACCAAGAGTCCCAATACTTGAGGAGACAACAAATGTCCAGGAAGATACGGACATCCCAACGGGGTCGGCTCCGCCCTTAATCTTACCTCAGCTGTCCAAGGCACCCACGCCCACCAATCTACCGGATTCTCCCTTTGAGTTCGAGGTGGACCCCACAGCGCTAAAAGTAAGCAAGCTAGAAAAGCTGTTCAAGAAGACTCAAGGCGTGAAATCCATTCCGGACATAGAAGATGGATACACCGATTCGGTCGTATCTCTGTCGGATCGGTTCAAGATGCCACACATCAACCATTTCGATGGCTCTAGAGACCCAATGGTGCACCTCCACCTGTTTTCTGATGTCTTGAGGCCAATGGGTTTGACCACGGCCCAGAAGCTGTCACTATTTGGCCGAACCTTGTCTGGGATAGCCGGAATCTGGTATGCAAAATTGGAGAACTCTACGAAACAGAACTGGAAAGAGATGGTTGAGGCCTTCGTTGCTCAATACTCCTACAACACACAGATCGAGGTCACAAATCGTGATCTTGAAGTCACCCGCCAAGAGCCAAAGGAGGGTTTTTCAGAGTTTGTGACGAGATGGTGAGCAAAGGCCTAGATGATGACTACAAGGCCTTCCGACAAAGACCAGATAAGGATGGTTGTGCGCAACCTCCAACCCAGGCTAATGCAAAAGATGATCGTCATACCCCTTCCCACCTTTGCGGACCTACACGAGATTGGGGTGCAGATTGAGGATGCTATAAAGTAGGGTCTTATTGACCAGAAGAAGGAGCAGCCTAGGAGGGCGTTTACACGCAGTTCGAATGCGACCACCATTGGTGATGCAGCTGCAAAATCTTCTGAAGTTAGAATGACCACCATCACTCCAAAAACAGCCACCCCTTTTGTTGGCACATCTAATCCAAACCCCCGATCTTTGGACTATCTACCCCAAGGCAAGAGGGTTTTCACTCTACTTTATATGCCTTTGTCTAAAGCTCTTGGGGTCCTACTCAAGAAAGGACATTTGAAATCGTTAGAGCAACGGCCTCTGCCCGATCCTCTCCCTCCAAAGCATGACTCGGCTAAGTACTGTGCTTTCCATCAACAAACTGGCCATGACACTGACAGTTGTGTCCGTCTTCGCCACGAGATACAAAATTTGATTGACAATAAGGTCATCGTCGCACCGGGTCCTGCAAAGTCTATCGGCACTTGATCCGTAAACTCTTGGGGGATAATATGACCATGTGATCGGGGGATGAACCACCTGCGGATGACACTCAGTTCACTCCAGCTGTGGGAATGGCACGCACTATTTTGAGCATTTGCGAATGCTATTTACTTTGCTTTCTGACTTGGGTATTGGGTCAGTCTTGTTGTGTTGTACAGAGTCAATCTTTTCTTACTGAGTCAATTGGGTCTGTCTTGTTGTACCGAGTCAGTTCTGTTTTGTTGGGGTCGGGTGATTTTGGGGGTGTTACCTCGGACATCACTTGCTTGTTTTGTGTTTGTCTTTTCACTTTATTTTGAGTCTGTTTCTGCCTTGGAGCCAATAATGCCAACAGATTTGAATGAACAGCAGTGATTTTCACACTCTTGTGTTTGCTTCTGCCTTGTACTAGTTGTGCCAGAAGTTCTGAATGAGATGGCAGTATTTGACTAAAAATTGTGTCTTTTCTGTGCTTTGAAATCATTACATTGACCTGTATTTTTCAAAACTTTTTGAACATTGTGATGAAAACAAAGAGGAAGGAATTCCTCGGGATTTGCAAAAAATTTGATCAACTAAGAGAAAGAAAGGCGTGTTATGCCCTTAATGAATGAGATCATGTTTGTTAATATGAGTACTAAGAAGGATCCTGACTTGATCCAGATTGGTTCTACACTGTCTTCGACGTGAGCGATTTGTCGCTTCCTTAAAAGTTTTTAAAAAATATTTTGCGTGGTCCTGCGAAGACCTGTGTGGAATCGCTCTTGAGATTGTGCAGCTTAGGATCGCTCTCAGCCTCGAGACTCAACCCCTTTGCTTCCAAACCTTGAACCTTAATTCAGAATGTTCAACGGTCAACCACAATGTAAGGCCCGTGTGGTCGGATCAGAAGCAGCCCATGAACTAGGGGCGAGAATATCAGAGGTGATTAAAGGAAACTTGCGAAGCTAGATCAAAAGCAGCCCTTGAACTAGGGGAAAAAAGGTCGAATGCGCTTAAAGAGTCAAAGATGAGTCTTTTCTGCAAACCAGGGAAGACTGGCAAGAATACCAAATCCTAAAAGGGGGAGAGAAGAAAGTATTGCTAAAGGACAACCAAGTTCCTATCCACAACACTAGGGGCAAATTCACCCTCCATTGGATGGACTTCTACATCATCAGTGAACAACAGCCATTCTCTTGGACTCAGATGGCTCTGAGATCTCAAACCATTCAACATGGACAAAGCTAAACTTTTACCCTTGAGAGGCTCGCTGGGCCGAAAACTCGGAAGGGTGACCCAGGCAAAAGTTAGAGCAAGAAAAAGAACAAAAAGAACAAAAAAAAAGAGAAAAATGCAAAGAATAAAAAAAAAGAAAATGAAGAAAAATGAAAGAAAAAGATGAAAAAGAAAAGATATGAAAAGAATTGAAAAGAAAAGAAGAACAAAGCTCGCAAGGTTGAAAACCCAGAAAGGGTGGCCTTGGCAAAAGTTAGAGCGCAAAAGGAGAGGTTAATACCCGAGTGTACCTTACCCCCGAACTACATAAGGCTTGATTCCCATGTTTGGGATACGTAGGCAACTTCATTTTGAAGTCCAGCCACAAACACTTCCAAATCGACTGTGTCCATGCAATGGTTCTGATCATCGTTGTCTTCTCTGTATCCGAGAGCTTGGTTGTGATCGTCACCTTGAAAACTGGTTACAGTGTGCTGTGGTGCTATTCAAACAAGGGGCAACTTTCCGTTGCCATACAGCACGCTGCAGTACCATTCAAACAAGGGGCAACTTCCCGTTGCCATTCAGACAAGGGGCAATTCTTCTTCGGATCTGAGGTTGTGCATCTTGAGAGTAGGTTCCGTGCTCGTTGAGCAGTGACCGTTTGCAAAAATAGTTTTTGAGAATTTTTACTGAAGTTGACTAATTTTCTCGAAAATTACTCCATTTCTCCAAAACTGGACCATTTCTTGGACCCCAAAAAAGGAAATTTTTCAGTACTCATAACCTGACTTGCATGATTTCAAATCAGAAAATCGAACAAGCATGTTAATCTAACTCTCATTTTGGTCAAAATTGTTTTAGTAGAAAGTCAAAAACAAAAAATGGTCAAAATGATGAACTAGAGGCACAGTTGAGCCAGGTTTTTTGTCTTTTTCCCATTGCCAACATACTCGCCAAGAAGGGCACTCATACCTGCCGGAAAAGGGTACCACTGAAGCTAACCGCAAAATGACAGAAAGCTCTCACATCCTCTAAGCAGCGAGGTATCGAGGCTAGTGCGAAGCACGAACTGGAATGGATCAAGATATTCCACTCCCTCATTTGGACACATCTGATCACGTCCAAACTCCCCAATAGAGCATCATCAACCAATGTCAGCTGCAGATTTGCTACACACTCAGTTGTAGCGCAACCCCTCTGTGGGAAAGTTCACTGTTATGAGCAGAAGAAGAAGAATCTAGCGGAATGCTAGGGGCATAAGCCCGTAACTTCCTATTCATCCATCAACCACCCAGGGGAGGGATGAAAAATGAGAGATTGAAGAATAGAGAGATGTGCGATGAGAGAAAAAGTGAGAAAAGGGCTTTTTCAGAAAAATAGAGATTGAGTGCCAGAGTGATGTAAGAATCACAAATGAGAAAGGGTGGGAAACAATACCCAAAGAAACTGGCTCCTCGTGAACTAAGAGGTCTCTTGCCATTAGAACACGTCTGTGTGTCGTGTCTGCTGTTTTGTTTGTCTCAATTCTTGTTTTGAGTCGTTTCGCGTGTCAATAAATGTGTTTAGGTTGTTTTACCTTTGTTTTCCTTTGTTGAGTCGTGGTGTGCTGTGTTCAGTCGTAGACTCAATACCCAGTTGTGAACCTTTTTCTCAATTTCAATTTAAAAAATGAATTGTTTTGTGCTCAGAGTGCTATGTCATTCTCTACATTTGTGCAAAACAGTATTTGTTCTTTCATAAAACTGCAGGGTCCACCCCCGATAAGTGTGAACAATAAGACAAGGGCCTATCTGAAGTTATGTGGGTTCCAGATTGCAAAGCAAAAGAAAAGAGGGAAAATGTGGAGCATCTTAGTGTGTTTTAACTCCAGCGAATTTTGAGACTGCATTCCAGGTGCACCTTCTCAGGCCTCACCGTTTCTCTGGAGTATGAGTGTATCTCAACCCCAAGTGTAAGCTTGCTTTAAGTCAGAATGGCAGTTCAGGCAGCACCTGAGGGTTTCACATGCAGATGTTACTTCTCGCCAATATGAACAGGGTATACCCTTTTGAGCTGAGCGTGTTGCCAAGTCCTCCGAGAGGTAAATCGGAGGTTGCGTTTGAATTGGTCTCGTTAAGGCGTGTATTTCCTTATTTAGTAGTTTACTTCAAACATGCTGTTGATGTTGCACTGAAAATGTATTGTTATGCACACTCTGCCTGCATTGCTATGCACTCTTTCAGTTGCATTGTTATGCACACTTCACCTGCATTGTTATGCACGTTTCAGTTGCATTGTTATGCACCTTTTCACTTGCATTGTTATGCACTTTTCCCTTGCATTGTTATGCACCGTCCCACCTGCATTGTCATGCACCGTTACTTGCATTGTTTTGCACATCTATCTTGCGTTGTCACGCACATTCCACTTGCATTGTTTTGCACGCTTCTTTTCCGAAACACTGGGATATGTCCCTTTTGTTTCTCCTTCCTCTTTTTGAAACACCAGGACACATCCCTATATTTCTCCTTCTTTCTGAAACACCGGGATACGTCCCTATGTTTCTCCTTCTTTTTTCGAAACACCAAGATACGTCCCTATGTTTCTTCCCCTTTTTCGAACACCGGGATACGTCCCTATGTTTCTCCCTCTTTTTCCAAAACACCGGGATACATCCCTATGTTTCTTCCCCTTTTCCGAAACATTGGGACACGTCCCTATGTTTCTCCTTCTTTTTCCGAAACACCGGGACACGCCCCTATGTTTCTCTTTCTTTCTCAAACACCGGGACACGTCCTTATGTTTCTCCTTCTTTCTGAAACACCGGGACACGTCCCTATGTTTCTTTCCCTTTTTCGAAAACCGGGACACGTCCCTATGTTTCTCCTTCTTTTTCTGAAATACCAGGATACGTCCCTATGTTTCTCCTTCTTTTTCTGAAATACCAGGATACGTCCCTATGTTTCTTTCCCTTTTCCGAAACACCGGGACACGTCCCTATGTTTCTCCTTCTTTTTCCGAAACACTGGGGATACGCCCCTATGTTTCTCCTTCTTTTTCCGAAACACCGGGACACGTCCCTATGTTTCTCCTTCTTTCTGAAACACCGGGACACGTCCCTATGTTTCTTCCCCTTTTCCGAAACATCGGGACATGTCCCTATGTTTCTCTTTTTTTTTTCGAAACACCGGGATACGTCCCTTTTGTTTCTCCTTCCTCTTTCTGAAACACTGGGACACATCCCTATTTTTCTCCTTCTTTCTGAAACACCGGGACATGTCCCTATGTTTCTCCTTCTTTTTCCGAAACACCGGGACACGTCCCTATGTTTCTCCTTCTTCCCGAAACACTGGGATATGTCCCTATGTTTCTCCCCTCCCACTTGCATTGTCATGCACACTTTATCTGCGTTGTTATGCATCCCCTTCGCATTATTATGCGTCACACTTAGGTTGCATTGTCATGCATCCCTCGACTTGCGTCATTATGCACTTTTCACTTGCATTGCTGTGCATATTGCTAACAATGTTGTACCTATTAAGTTTCTTTCTTTTGCAGGCACGATATTGTATGTACGGTTCATTTGAGGCTGGCGTGACCAGACGAACCGGACGGTATTGTATTCTCCGCATCAAACGTAGCGAGAATTACATAATTCTCTTACATCCTTTCTGCATTGTAATGTAGTTTGGTTTTGGGCTTGTTTAAAACTGTTGCGTGTTATGCTTCGTTACAGCTTTCTTTGCATGATCATAAGTTATGCTCGGCTTTGTGCAGTGTTCTTGCATCTTGCCCCTGCCTTCGGGCACATATCTTGCTATCTTGCATGCTTGTCTAAATCTTTAGCCTTGTCAAAAATGGGTCGTCTCTGGGTTTTGACATTCACTCCCGCCATTGTTATGACTTTTAGGTTCTGTCAAAGAGGGGCAACTGTAGACACCCTATTTTTTACCAACCTCAAGACTTGGACGTCATCATTTGAACACTCGATGATAATCCATGCTCGTGTTTTTTTTGAGTCCTCGAAGGTCTCGACTACGCGCCTTGCCTCAAGATCTCTCAACTTATCTGTTTTGTGCTTGGCCATGGACCAAACACTTGTGTTTTTGCTTCTAGGGGAAGATGGTGGCTTGTTTGCCATCCCCTCAACCCACCGGCCTTGGCATGAGGCCATCGGCTCCTTTTTATTGCCACCGGCCAAGAGTATTGGCCGGTCGGCACTATATTTGATCAGCCGGCACTTGTATTGGTCGATCGGACTTTTTTTGTGGCCGAACCCTATTCATCTGCTTTATGCAGATATTTTATGCCAGCTGGTGCAGCTGGCATCCACAATTAACCCCCTCCATACACGTGTATGGAGGATTTGCACCCTTGTTTTAGCTTCTTGAGGAAGCTTGAACCTATGTTTTAGCTTCTTGAGGAAGCTTGAACCTTTTGAACCTTTGTTTTAGCTTCTTGAGGAAGCTTGAACCTCTTGAACCTTTGCTTTAGCTTCTTGAGGAAGCTCGAACCTCTTGAACCTATGTTTTAGCTTCTCCAAGAAGCTTGAACCCTCTTGTTCCTCTATAAGAGAGGGTCTTCCTCTCCTTTAGAGAGGTTGAAAAGAAAAATTTGTCTAAGGCATACAAGACTTCTCCCTCTATATCTCTACATCCAAGCTCAAAAAGTGCATGGTTCTTGCACCTTTGCATACCATCTCCCAACCTAACCCCTCCACCATCACTCTAAGCATCTTGGAGGCCATTTTCAGAGGTTGAGAGGCTGTCTTTATGGTCCAGAGGTTGCTGGTCCTTTTGTGCTACAAGGGTAACACACTTTCTCCCTTTTAAGGCTTTATTTTGCTTTATCTTTTAGCTATACTTGCAAGCATATTTGAGCTTTGGTGTAAACTGAAAAAAGTCTTATTTTGAGGCCCTTAACATGTTTGTTTGAGATCATTTTTCTGTTGGGGGTCATCTACCCCCTTGCATGCTTCATTTTACCTTGTTTTGAGACATGCCTTAGAGCATTTGTGTTGGCCTTTCTTTGGCCTTTTAGCCACTGAAATCCAGTGGATTTTCAGTGGCTAGCATGCTATTTTGAGTGCCAAAATCAGAGAGGGGGTGACCCTCTCTCTCCTTGTTTTGTTTTCTAGCATTTTTGGCCTTACAAAGGAGCCCTTATTTTCATGCTTCCAAGCCATGTTTCAGGCCATTTTTGATGAGTTTTAGGACTTTCATAGGCTCTGTCCAGAGCTTTTTTTGCCATATTAGATGTCCATCTTGCATGTGTAGAATAACCCTCTTCATAGCATATCAAAGGAGCATCTCATTCTTGCATGCATTAACCATGTTTCAGTGGGCTTTTGGGCTTTATTTGGCATGTCATACCTCTGAATTTTTCTAGTTTAGTGGCCTCTTGATTGCCTCACACGCCTGTAGTGCAAATCCTCTTTACTAGCTTACATTGCATGCTATTTTGGCCTTTGATTCTAGCACTTTTTGGCCATGCCTTAAACTGATTTTGTGCATATTTTGGACTACCTTAGCTCTATTTTTGGGCCTCATGGTCGAATGATGTTTGCTATGCATGGTTGTAGTTCAATACCCTTGCCTAACTTTGAGTTTTGAAGCCTATTGCATGTGTATTTTGAGGTGTTTCCATGTTTTGGCATCATTGTGAATCATATTTCACCGCTTATATGTATGTCATATTCTCATGTTTTCCACTCTTTAAATGTGTTTGAGAGTTATGCATGAATACCTCATTTTTGGACTATTGCATGAGCTTCAATTTCATGTTTTACGAGCCATCATTTTAGTCCATATTTACTACTATTTTAGCCTTCATAGAGACTGTTTGGGGCTGGTTTGGCCATTTGAGTATTGCTTTGCATGCCTATAGTGTAATCCACGTCACTAGTTTCGGTATTTGGGCCATCTAGCATGCATTGTGTGAGGTGTTTGCATGATTTGGGACCATCTTGCATGTCATTTCAGAGCTGGAAAATATGTGATTGTATGCCATATTTCATGCTTACCATGCTTTGGTGGAGTTGTACTTTGTGCCTTAGGTTTGGTCCCTTGCATTTGTGCATGTTTGCATGTGTGTTGTTGCTTCATTTTCATCTTGTATGGCCATTGATTTGGGCCTATTTGAGAGCTGCCCATATTGGTTTAAGTCCATCGTTTGCATGTTGTTGCATGCTTGCCTTGCATGTTGTTACATACTTGGCTTATTAACATGTTGTTGCATGTTTAAGTGGTATTGCATTTGGCATGCACCTCTTGTTAAGTTGCCTAACATGTTGTTACATGTTCGCCTCACATCTTGTTACACGCTTGAATGTTGTCACATGCCTTGCATGTTTGCATGCTTGTTTAAGTTGCATTGCATTTGGCATGCTTGTTACTATTAGCCTTGCATGGCATTGCCATTAACATGCTCACGTTGCATTAGTTTTGCTTGCATGTTTACATCCCTTGCCTCTTGATTAACCATGATAGAGGTTGGGGCCCCTTATGTGTTGTGTGCATTTCATTTGATATAAATTGCACACTTGGCTCCTTTGGCCATCATGCATTGAAATGCGTGATGGGTGGCCCGAGGGTCGAGAACCATACTCCCTTGAGTTCATAACATGATAGGGAGGGTGGTTGTGCAAACATTGTCTTGTAAATGCATTGTCATGCTCTGTTTGTCCTCTGCTGCAACAAAACAGCATTCTGCAGGAATAGATGGCCGGTCGGCCATCAGAAGTGCCGATCGGCTACAAATTGTTGGCCGAGAGCCTCATATATGGTCAATGACCAGTTCTCCTTGGCCGATGGCCTTGTCTCTTGGTCGGTGGACTCTCATAATGTCCCCAAGGTGGTTCAGAAGTATCCTTGAGACTTTTAAAGTTTTTGGAGGTGCAGAGCAGTGTAAACAGAGGCAACATGACATGGCGATGGATTTCCGAGCGAAGCCGAGCATGCATGCATTCGTCCCTCTTCTCGAAGCTGCTTTACTGCTTTCAGTAGCTTAATTAATTTGTTTAATTAGTTAAGTGTTGTGTAATAATTAGTTAGCTCGTTAGTTAGTTAATTATTTGATTTGTATTATTTATCCGGACACTCCGCGAGAGGGAAAACTTTGTAATAAGTGTGCGTGTGTGTGATGCATGTCTTCCAACCCCACGTCTTTCTCCCTTTTATTTTCTAGCTTATGATGGTTAGTTTTAGGGCATGTTTCAAATTAGCATACTTATGACAGCATGTTCGCATAACATTCATTTGTATTGCACGCACCGGGCTCGGCGCATCATACTAACTGCATCGTATTTCAATTCTAAGTTAAATACATGTTACCTGTAGCATCTCATATGCCATCTTAGAATAGCCGAGCCTATCTTAGTCACATTCTTTCATGTGTTGCATTAGGGATCTCAGCATAGTTAGGATTCATGCATGTTTTCTAATTAACTTCATTCTTTGACTCGGAGTACTCGGTAAGTGTTTATGTTTTAGCATCCTTGCATGCGTGTGAGTGACTGCCATGACAACATGCTTGCCATGAGGCTATCTGCTTATGTGATATAACTGCCTGAATGCCTGTGGGTGAAGGTTGGATTACTTGAATTGGGACAATTCATTGAAATCTGCATTTTAGCCTAGTTGCAAGTAGCAAACTTCAAATCATTTTCCAAACAAACGGATATGCAATGCTTTGTTCCAAATTAGGCGATCTAGTCTATACTTGTTTTTCTGTGCGCATCACGTAGTAATTCTAGGCTAATAAACAGGAATAAGAATGCATGTGTTTTCAAAAACTCGATATCATGTTTAGTAGTGGCCGATCTTTGATCGGGCAAGCGGGGGTGCTCATTGCATGACCTTCCCCAATCGTACCCAAGTTCCCGAGCCGAGGCAACTTTGGTGATGACGGACACGTGGCCTTAGGCAACGAGTCAGGGTTTTCTAAATTCCCCCAAAATAAATATTTAGGTGGCGACTCTGTATCTGGCAAAGCAGTCCATGTTTGACATTTCTTTCTAAAAATCAGTTTTTCAAAAATGATTTGTCGGATTTGGACTCTTTGATGATTCATCAATCTCGTATTGCACTTTGCGAGATCAGATTAAGAACCGTGACATTGAGTCCGAACTGTAATAAGCCCAATGAACAAAATGGGATTTCTCCCAAGACGTTCGGGGACGTCTACACAATGCACTAAAAATGAAACACAAAATTAGAAAGTACAATACAAACAAATTCTAGAAAGGAAACTAATCTTCCGCGAAGGAAACTAATCTACAATAAAAGGAAATTGCGTCAGTGCAAGAAAAACCCGGCAACAAAGGAAGTGACTAAGTAGTTGCAAGTCCTTATTCAAAATCACCCTAGGAAATATCCTTCCATAAAAACAAGTTCTTGTTTATGCATATCAATCGAAGCCATGTTGAGGTGTGAATAGGCCACCCATATAGCATGTCGTTTTGAAAGTAAGATGTCATCAAAATAACGTTTCTTGCATGGCCCAAGAATAAACTCATCTACACCAACACAAAGTGGAACAAATGGCTTTGAAGATAGTACAAAGGGCATTTCTTGAAAGCAACATCCATTTGACAATCATGTAACTTCAATGTCACGACCCTCCACTATAATTTGCATAGAATATAAAAAAGGGATAGAAGATTGGATTGAAGCCACTTCTTTCATGGGAAGTTATATTTCATTTTCATGTTCTTCATCCTCATGTACACTTTTACGCTCTACAAGAAAGTCGTATTCATCATCATAGTTTTCAAAAATTGGAACTCCTTCATATTCACAAGTATCAACTTCTTCTTCATATTCACAAATGTCGACTTCCGCATAAGCCAATGCCTCACTATTGTCATCAAAGACAGCAACATCTTGATCATGGTTTGGTTCCTCGTCTTGATCAAAGATCAAAATTTTTTTGTTACAAACGAAAAGAACTTGACCACAATCTTGTTCTTGGTCACAATTTTCCTTCATGTCTTCTTCACCAAAGATATAAGCTTTTTCCTCATCATATCTTGGTTCAACCATGTTGCCACTAAAGAGCATCTTATGATGATATCCCTCATCAAAAGTCTCTTGCACTCCAACACTAGTTGAACAACCGTCTTGGACATAGTCATAGGACGGTTGTCCGGTTTGAAATGCCCTTCTTATGTTGTTTCTCAACCAACAAAGATGGTACATGATTAGCAGGCAAGAAGTGCTCCTTGAACTTCTTCTTTCATTCTCTAATATTTTCTTAGTTGTTTCATTGCCTACCAATTTGTAATTCTTTTCACCAATTGGAGGCACAACCTTTGAGGCTATGAGAGACCACTTCACCTTCTTTGCTTTCTATTATACCCATAGTGGTGTGTGTGTATGTAAATTAATGTATAAATTAAATAAACAAAAAATAAAATAATTCAGAAAATAATTATATACATTATTTTTCCGAATTAAATGCTTACAGAAATTAATGTTGAGGCTTGTATTGGACACAATCTCCTTAAAGTAGATTTCGCCTTCGCTCCGGTGCTTCGAGTTTTAATCGGCGTCTACTTCCCAGATGCAACGACTAACACTTGATTTTACAGCACTATAAAATCAAGTCTGGAGAACCAAAACTTTGTTGTAACTCTCTCTTTTTCTTCCAAAAAAATAAATGCAGAAACAGATGCAAGAGCACAGGAAGAACGGAAGAAAAATGATGAAATTCTGATGGAAAAAATGAATCAAATAATTTGTTGGAAGCATGTTTTATATAGGTAGAAAGGTGGCTGTTCTGAACAGGTATAAACTTGTTCAGACAGATTGAGCAGGTGCCAAACATATTTGAATTTGTTTAGACAGATTTAGTTAGAGTTGAACCTGTTTTGAACCCTTTGAACCTGTTCAGGTGGGTCTGAACCCATTAAGGATCTGCTTGGATGAAAGAAAAATTCTGGACCAATTTATTTTGAATTTTGAAAAAAAAATAAAAAATAAAAAAATAAATTACAAATGTTTTTGGCCTAAAAAGATAAGTATTGGGGCGGACAAGCCCAACCTAACCCAACACCACGCTCTAGCGCCCGCGCCCAGCCCAGCCCAGCCCAGCCCAGCCTGCCGAACCAACCAGAAGGACTGCAGCGACGGCGCGCGCGTGTGGTTTTTGTTTTGGGTCCAATATGTCTAGCCCACTACACCAATAACCTCACCCTTCCACAAACTTGGGTACCCCTTATGGCCCATCCTAAGTATCCCAAGTTAAGATATATAAACCCATTCAAACCCTTAAGCCTTTCCAATATGGGACAAGCACATTTGACAAATGTGTAGGAAACCCAGCTAAATACATTTCCACGAACCTGAAAATGCGCGTTGAATTCTCATTCATCTAGAAATGATTTTGAGCAACCAAATACACGATTTTATTCACTACGCGACATTAAACATAAACCCAATTAGAAACGTTAAAAATAATGCTTGGGTTCCACCTTAATTAATGCTCAAAGTTAGCAAAAAGTAAGGATTTTCAAAGCCATTTTTTAACAATCCCCCACATGAATAGAATTCACGATAATGGACATGTAATAAGATGCAGACAAAGAAAGAGTACACTAAGAAGATACACCACATCAAGATAGGTAGCTTTTGGCTTTGAACCTCCTCTAATGAAAGCCTATCGAACTTACTGGCTAACCAGTGGACGCGATGCCTTGAACTATTCAGCTATTTGTGTAAGCCAAGACAATAGACTATACATAGTGCATCCGCAGACACAGTTTGGTTCTTACGGTTGTGTTCATTTTGGCCATGAACAACGCCTGGTAATTCATGAGTGCCCTAGAGAATTTAGCCTTCTCAATTCTTACAGAACCAGCTCAGTTCACGCTTATATAGGTGATTTCTTATTAAGAGTATCCTGCTATACCCCACTTGAATGTCCAAGCTATAAGAATCATTAAAAGCAAAGCTTTATCCTACTAATACTGCAGGTATCACTCCTCTTATCATAGAAATAGGTAGAAGAAAACCTCCTTAGTGATACGTGAAGTCATTCATAATTCGGTTGTCCCTTTGAACCTAGATCTTGGGATCTCCAGTCAATTAAGTTGGGTTGCCATTATGGTGACTTTTAAGTAATAGGCTTTAATCTGATCCCCTCGATAAATAGTACACTTGCTCTCTGGCTAGCCCTTTAGTCAAATGAATCCGCAATATTTTCCTTTGACTTTACATATTCTATGGAAATTATTCCATGTGAGAACAAATGCCTAACGGTATTATGTCTTCAACGAATGTGTCGAGACTTAAGTTATACATATGATTATGTACCCGTCCTATTGCTGCTTCACTATCACAGTGAATGCATCTAGCTAGCACAAGTTTAGGCCACATCGGAATGTTTTCTAAGAAATTACGAAGCCATTCTGTTTCTTCTCCTGTTTTATCTAATGCGATAAACTCATATTCCATTGTTGACCTAGCTATGCATGTTTGCTTGGAAGATTTCCAAGAGACTACAGCACTTCCTAGGGTAAAGATGTATCTACTAGTGGATTTTGAGTCTTTAGTATCTGATATCCAATTTGCATCACTATACCCCTCGAGTACTGCTGGATATTTGGTATAATGAAGGTCATAATTCTAGGTATGTCTTAGATACCTGAATACCCTAATTATCGCTTTCCAATGATCGGATCCTAGATTACTTGTGTACTTACTCAATTTGCTTACAATATAGGCTATAGCTGGCCTAGTGCAATTCATTAAGTACATCAAGCTTCTGATTATCTGAGAGTACTGTAATTGTGATATGCCTGCACCTTTATTTCTTGACAAATGAAGACTAATGTAAACAGGTGTTTTAGCAGGACGGTCGTCATGCTTTCCAAATTTCTCTAGAATTTTCTCAACATAGTGAGACTGAGATAAAGCATATCCTTCAGATGTTCTAGTAATTTTTATTCATAGAATTACATCTGCTACTCCTAGATCTTTCATGTCAAACTTTTTGTTCAACATTTTCTTTGTGGATTTAATCATGTCATTATTACTTCTAATAATGAGCATGTCATCCACATAAAGACAAACTATGACATATTTATTGTCTGTGCTTTTAACATAGACGCATTTGTTACATTCGTTTATCTTAAAACCATCTGAAAGCATAGCATGATCAAATTTTTCATGCCATTGTTTCGGACTTATTTTAATCCATAAAGGGATTTGACAAGTTTACAAACCGCTCTTGGCTAGGAACTTGAAACTCTTTCGGTTGTTCTATATAGATTTCTTCATCTAACTCACCATTCAAAAAAGTTATTTTAACATCCATTTGATGTATTTCTATATTATACAAAGTTGCAATCGCAATCAACATGCGAATAGATGTTATTCTTGTCACTAGTGAATATGTGTCAAAATAATCAAGGCCTTCCTTCTGCCTGTATCCCTTAACAACAAGCCTAGCCTTGTATTTATCTATTGAACCATCTGCTGTCATTTTTCTCTTGAATATCCAGTTATATCCGAGAGGTTTACACCCTAGCGGAAGATCCACCAGTTCCCAAGTATGATTTTGCAGTCTTGATTCAATTTCACTATTCACAGCCTCTCTCCACAATGGAGCTTCAAGACTTGACATTGCTTCCTTGAAGTTTTGAGGCTCATTTTCTAACAGATGTGTCAGAAAATCTGGACCAAATGATTTAGAGATCCTAGCCCTCTTGCTACGTCTAGGTTCATCTAATTCATTATCATTGTGGTCTTTATTGCTACCCATAGCAGTATGAAAAGTTCTTTTATTTGAACTTTTCTCTTCAGTTTCCTTACTAGGAAAAATGTGTTCAAAAAATGAAGCATTTCTTGACTCAATAATAATGTTTACAAGCATATCCAGATTTTCAGATCTATGAACTAAAAATCTATATGCACTACTATTATTAGCATAACTAATGAACACACAATCAACGGTCTTTAGTCTTATCTTAGTCTTTTTGGAACTAGGGACTGCCACCTTGGCCAAATACCTCCACACTTTGAGGTAATTGTAGGTAGGTTGTCACGACCCGCCCCCGTACCAAAGGGTTAAGCATCGTGATAGCTAGTAACTGAAGTTACCTCCAGCCAATTCTTAAACAAATTACTAAACGCAAGCGGCAAAAAATATTTAAGTGAGGGTACCAAAATAATCATTGGAAATTGTCGAAGTTGAACTATGTCTACAAAGTGCTTTGTGCTTACCCCACACGCTGGCCTTGACATGTCACCTGAAAGTGGTAAACAACTATAAGCACATGGCAAAATGAGAAATATTATACTAAGAGCATAAGGGCATAAAATCACCATGGATAATTATTGGGCTAAACAGAGTTTGATATTAAAATACAGAGTATATAATACAGAGATCATTTGACATATATACAGAAATCATATAATATTAAAATATAGAGTATATAATACAGAGATCATTTGACATATAATACAGAAATCATATAAACAGAATAATCATAACCACGGTATAGAACGGAACAGAACAGATGCATGGACTCAAGAGGTGACTTCCACCATAGTGTAGCACTTAGCTCTATATAGCACTTTGCTCCACACCAAAAATCATAACTACAGTACAGAACAAAACAGATGTATGGACTCAAGAGGTGGCTCGTACGAACTCTAAAGGTGACTCCCACAATAATGTAGGACTTAGCTCTGTACAGCACTTTGCTCCACACTAGAAATCATAGTATCGGTGGATCCATGACAGACAGAGGGTCACAAAGTGACTAATCAGAGGGCCAATGGCTATTTAAGCCCCCAAGGTATGGGACCTCGTGGTGGTGTTTATAGAATAATTACTCAAAACACATTTTAATAAACAGTTATATCCATGAGTTTTCCTTATTATATAAAATAAGGTTCATACATTAAAAATGCTAATATAATTTATAAAACATAATTTACGTAAAATAAACTATGGTAACTCAAAACATACGTAAAACATATAATGGTAACTCAAGGTATGATATACCTTACCTTAATAGTGATTCCTCACTCTTACTTTCTATTGTCAAAGACCTTCTTGATTTCCAATATTTTCTATCCCTTTCTTAGTTTGTTTTCCTTGTTGCATTCACAACACATGTTCCTTCTTTTATACCAAGTTTAATGCTTGCTCAACAAGTTTTAGGTGACACGTGCAGCCACGCCACGGAGCCCCTCTATCTAGCTGCATCATGATGCTCTACATTTGAAGCTTTCTCCTCAAATGGATAAGTTTAGCTTAGTTGCTTAATTATACTTGGGCCCAAATCTTAAACTAATTATATATATATATATATATTGATATTTAAAGTGTAATTAAATTAGAAATTATATATTATCGGAAAAAAAATTATATATACATATACATAATTAGTTTAAGATTTGGGCCCAAGTATAATTAAGCAACTAAGCTAAACTTATCCATTTGAGGGGATAAGCTTCAAATGTAGAGCATAATGATGCAGCTAAATAGGGGGGCTCCGTGGCATGGTTACACGTGTCACCTAAAACTTGTTGAGCAAGCATTAAACTTAGTATAAAATGAGGAACATTTGCTGTGAATGGAACAAGGGAAACAAACTACGAAAGGGAAAGAAAATATTGGAAATCAAGAAACTCTTTGACAGTGGAAAGTAAGTGTGAGGAATCACTATTAAGGTGAGTTATATTATATCTTGAGTTACCATTATATGTTTTACATATGTTTTGAGTTACCATAGTTTATTTTACGTAAATTATGTTTTATAAATTATATTAGCATTTTTAATTTATGAACCTTATTTTATATAATAAGGGAAACCTATGGATATAACTGTTTATTAAAATGTGTTTTGAGTAATTATTCTATAAGTACCACCACAAAAGTCCCATATCTTGGGGGACTTAAATAACCATTGACCCTCTGATTAGTCACTTTGTGACCCTCTGTCTGTCGTGGATCTACTAACACTATGATTTCTAATGTGGATCAAAGTGCTATACGGAGCTAAGTGCTACATTATTGTGGGAGCCACCTCTAGAATTCGTACGAGCCACCTTTTGAGTCCATACATCTGTTCTGTTCTGTACCGTGGTTATGATTTCTGGTATGGAGCAAATTGCTATGCAGAGCTAAGTGCTACACTATGGTGGAAGCCACCTCTAGAGTTCGTACGAGCCACCTCTTGAGTCTATACATCTGTTCTGTTCCATTCTGTACCGTGGTTATGATTATTCTGTTTATATGATTACTGTATTATATGTCAAATGATCTCTTTATTATATACTCTATTTTTTAATATTATATGATTTTTGTATATATGTCAAATGATCTCTGTATTATATACTCTGTATTTTAATATAAAACTCTGTTTAGCCCAATAATTATCCATGGTGATTTTATATCCTTATACTCTTAGTATAATATTTCTAACTCTGCCATGTGCTTATAATTGTTTACCACTTTCAGGTGACATGTCGGGGCCAGCACGTGGGGTAGGCATAAAGCACTTTGTAGGCATAATTCAGCTTTGACAATTTTCAATGATTATTTTGGTACCCTCACTTAAGTTTTTTTTTTTTTTGTTCGCGTTTAGTAATTTGTTTAAGAATTGGCCGGAAGTAACTTCAGTTACTGGTCATCACGATGTTTAACCCTTGGGTATGGGGAGCGGGTCGTAACATTGTAACAACTCGAAAATTTAAGTTGTCCCTTAAATTTTATATTCGTATTATTTAATTATAAATAAGAAAAATCTTAAATATTCCGTAAGAATAAAATAGAATGTTGAATGTTATGACTGTATGAGATAAAGTGTAATTAAATTAAGGATTATATATTATCGAAAAAAAATGATATGTAATTAGTTTAAGATTTGGACCAAAGGTAAGTAATTGAGATAAGCATGAATTAATGGTATATCAATGGGAATGAGACACGTGGGCAGCCTTGTGGCTTGGTGCCCACGGTCCTCTTTCTATATAAAGGATAGGGGAGTTGCTCAGGATAGAAAAAGAAAGAGAAAGAAAGGAAAACATAAACAAAGAAAGGGGAAGAAAATACTAGAAGTCAAGAAAGTCTTTCATAGTGGAAAGAAAGAGTGAGGTATTAATTTTAAGGTGAGTTATATTATACCTTGAGTCACCACAATATATTTTATATATGTTTTGAGTTACCATAATTTATTTTACGCGATCATATTTTATAAATTATATTAATGTTTCAATTACGTGGATTATTTTCTAAACTCTATTTGTTTAAAATGAAACCCATTGATATGTTGTTTAAATTTTAATAAGTATTTGACAATGATCTTGTAAGTAATTATTTTTTATAAGTACCACCACGGGAGTCTCATGTCTTGGGAGACTTAAATAACCATTGGCCCTCTGATTAGTCACTTTGTGACCCTCTGTTTGTCATGGATCCACTGACACTTTGATTTCTGGTGTGGAGCAAAGTGCTATACGGAGCTAAGTGCTACACTATTGTGGGAGCCACCTCTAGAGTTCGTACCAGTCACCTCTTGAGTCCATACATCCGTTCTGTTCTGTACCGTGGTTATGATTTATGGTGTGGAGCAAAGTGTTGTACGGAGCTAAGTGTTACACTATGGTGGAAGCCACCTCTAGAGTTCGTATGAGCCACCTCTTGAGTTATACATTTATTCTGTTTTGTTCTGTACTGTGGTTATGATTATTTCGTTTATATGATATCTATATTATATGTCAAATGATCTCTGTATTATATACTCTGTATTTCAGTATCAAGCTTAATTTAGCCAATAATTATTCATGGTGATTTTACGCCCTTATGCTCTTAGTATAATATTTCTCACTCTACCATGTACTTATAGTTGTTTATCAATTTTCAGGAAACAATGCAATTTAAAAATAACTTTTGGAGAGTCATAGATGCGGGGCTGTGGAATAGACACACATAGTACTTCATATGCAAATATCGGCCTTTTGGTCAATGAGTTTTGTTATGAAAGTAAAAGCTCCAATGATTATTTTGGTACCCTCACTTAAATATTTTTTCTACTCGAGTTTATTTATTTGTTCAAGAATTGGCCGCAGGTAACTTCAGTTACTGGCCATCATGATGCCTAACTCTTGGGTACGGGGAGTAGGTCGTGACAAGTGATATCAGTGCCTAGGTTTTTAAAATTATTTTTATAAAAGCATTAGAGCATACGACACATGCACAAATAAGATGTGGGAAATATTGAGTTAGATTACAGGTTGTATTTAAATTAAGGTATTGTTTGTCATAAACTAAAAAACCCAAAAAGTCAAAAAGTCATTATCCTATTTAAGTCACATTATCTTATTTAAGTCATATCACCTTCCTATCACATCACTTCGAACCCAAATCATACCTAACACATATTTTATAAAAAGTCAAAAAGTACACTTATTTAGATCATCCCAAACAATCCCTAAATATTTGTGTAGCAACAATCGTGGTATGTATAATTATGGTAATTAAGATGAGTTATTTGTTACTCTATATATAATTATATATATGTTTCATGTATATGCAGAATGATTTGAAGAAGAAAAATTACAAAAAAAAATCATTTTGACTTTTTAGAAGTAGGTTCAAATCTATAATCTTTCAAAATAAAAAATAAATAAAAAAAACTAAGTTTGAAACTATTTCCTATCAATGGAAGTTCATCTCAAATTCCTTCAACTCTTGCATGTTCTGTCATTTCATTTTCGGTAGCTTGTTTAATTGTGTTCTCACTTTACCCTCTTTTTTTTATATATATATATATTTTCAGAAACAAAACCAATGAAAAGTTTTTAAAGCCACCCATTGTTTCTCATTTTGGTCCAAAACAGTTTTTGACAAATAAACAGTTAGTTGTTTTTGGTAAAAAAATTTTGAGGTAATTATTTAGCAATATTTTATATCAGATTAATTATCAAATTTATTCTTGATATATATATATATATATATTTATCAGAGTACGCAGCAAATAGCTTACACATATGATAAATTTTGAGGACGAAATTTTTAAAAGGAGGGAAGATTGTAATAACTCGAAAATTTAAGTTGTCCCTTAAATTATATATTCATATTATTTAATTATAAATAAGAAAAATCTTAAATATTCCGTAAGAGTAAAATAAAATATTGAATGTTATAGGTGTATGAGATAAAGTGTAATTAAATTAAGGATTATATATTATCGGTAAAAAAAAAGGGATATATAATTAGTTTAAGATTTGGACCAAAGGTAAGTAATTGAGATAAGCATGAATTAATGGCATATCAATGGGAATGAGACACGTGGGTAGTCGTGTGGCTTGGTGTCCACGGTCCTCTTTCTATATAAAGGAGGGGGGAGTTGCTCAGGATGGGAAAAGAAAGGGAAAGAAAGGAAAACATAAAGAAAGAAAGGGGAAGAAAATACTAGAAGTCAATAAGGTCTTTGATAGTGGAAAGAAAGAGTGAGGTATTAATTTTAAGATGAGTTATATTATATCTTGAGTCACTATAATATATTTTATATATATTTTGAGTTATCATAATTTATTTTACGCAATCATATTTTATAAATTATATTAATATTTCAATTACGTGGATTATTTTGTTAATTATATTTGTTTAAAATGAAACCCATGGATATATTGTTTAAATTTTAATAAGTATTTGACAATGATCTTGTAAGCAATTATTTTTGATAAGTACCACCACGGGAATCCCATGTCTTGGGGGACTTAAATAACCATTGACCCTCCGATTAGTCACTTTGTGACCCTCTGTTTGTCATTGATCCACTGACACTCTAATTTCTTGTGTGGAGCAAAGTGTTGTACGGAATTAAGTGCTACATATTACGGGAGCCACCTCTAGAGTTCGTACGAGCCACCTCTTGAATCCATACATCTGTTCTGTTCTGTACCGTGGTTATGATTTCTAGTGTGGAGCAAAGTGCTGTATGGAGCTAAGTGCTGCACTATGGTCGGAGCTACCTCTAGAGTTCGTACGAGCCACCTCTTGAGTCATACATCTGTTGTGTTCCATTTTGTACCGTGGTTATGATTATTTCGTTTATATGATTTTTGTATTATATGTGAAATGATCTCTGTATTATATACTTTGTATTTTAATATCAAGTTTGATTTAGCCAATAATTATACATGGTAATTTTACGCCCTTATGCTCTTAGTATAATATTTCTCACTCTGCCATGTGCTTATAACTATTTACCAATTTTCAAGAACAATGCAATTCAAAAATAGCTTTTGAAGAGTATTAGACGCGGGGCTGCGAAATAGACACACATAGCACTTCATATGTAAATATCGGCCTTTTGGTCAATGAGTTTTGTTATGAAAGTAAAAGCTCCAATGATTATTTTGGTACCCTCACTTAAATATTTTTTCGACTTGCGTTTATTTATTTGTTCAAGAATTGGCCGCAGGTAACTTCAGTTACTAGACATCACGATGCTTAACCCTTGAATACGGAGAGTGGGTTGTGACAAGTGAATGTTATGGGTATATGAGATAAAGTGTAATTAAATTAGGGATTATATATTATCGAATATATATATATATATATATATATAATTAGTTTAAAATTTGGGCCCAAGTATAATTAAGCAACTAAATTAAACTTATCCATTTGAGGGAATAAGCTTCAAATGTAGAGCATAATGATACAGCTAAATAGAGGGGCTCCGTGGCGTGGCTACATATGTCATCTAAAACTTGTTTAGCAAGCATTAAACTTGGTATAAAAGGAGGAGCAGGTGCTGTGAATGGAACAAGGGAAACAAACTAAGAAAGGGAAAGAAAATATTGGAAATCAAGAAAGTCTTTGACAGTCGAAAGTAAGAGTGAGGAATCACTATTAAGGTAAGTTATATTATACCTTGAGTTACCATTATATGTTTTACGTATGTTTTGAGTTACTATAGTTTATTTTACGTAAATTATGTTTTATAAATTTGTCACGACCCAAACCCGGCCCTATGGGTTTAGCACCGTAACCGGCCAGTAATCCGAGATTACCGAAGGCCTGCAAAACAGTAACACAGTAAAACAGAGTACAGGGCCTGGCGGAAGCCAATACAGTAAATAAATAATGTCCATTGAGCTGTGACAGTCTGTATGCCAAAAAGATTTTTCATGCATTCACATATACAAGCAGTACAGTCTATACAAAATTTACAGTTACACAGTACAGGGACCTAATCCCTTGGTAACAGTACAGTTAGCAGCTGACAGTCTATACAGTAGTCCAACAGTGTGGGGACAGACGGGGGAAAAACAAAACACCCCAAAGCCATAGCATGGCAACTCGGAACCTCGCATTGAGGCACAAAGGCTGGCTTGACAAAACTGGAGTCTAACCCACACTCCTAGCTCCGATCTGGTGGCTGAGCACCTACATATATATATATAAACAGTGAGCTAAAGCCCAGTGAATAACATAATGCGTAAAGAGGTTAAGAATGAAATGTCCTTACAGTAATGAAAACAGTTCATTAAACAATACTTCAGTCTTTCAGTCAGAACAGTTATTCAGTCATATGTGGTACATCCATTAGCATAGCAGTAAACAGTAGGTCTTAAAGACCAAACAGTAATGATGGCCATCAGTCAGTAAACAGTAATGGTTCCGCGAGGGAACCGACAGAGATCTCTGTAACAGTAGCAGTAACAGTATACAACAGTTGCTAAGGATGCCACAATACATTTCGGAATATAGGACATACATTCAACAATTAACAATAAGTACTTCAGAAAACAGTTTCGTTAAACAGTCAGACAACATTCTCAGTTGAACATATCTTTACACAATTGTTACTCACAATGTTCGGGCTACAGTGTGCTAGAGCGTGTCTCCCCAGTCGCCAACCCTACACAGTTCACAGGTTGAACACACACTAAGCTATAAAGTTGGGAAATATCATAATTTAATCCCTAATGCCTCGGTGTGTTCTACATCTATATCCTCAACAATATGCCTTAAACTAGGCCTAAGAATGCCTAGAATGAGATGAGGATGCAAAGATGTGATCAGAAAACAGTTTCAGAATTTTTAGAAAAACAGATTCCCGCTCGAGCGCAGGTTTACCCGCTCGAGCGGACATGCAAAAAAGGTATACGCTCGAGCGTCAACTTTCCCGCTCGAGCGTACTGTAAAAGTACTGGATGGATGAAATCTCCGCTCGACGGACGCTCGACGCCCGCTTGAGCTTGAGACACATGACTCCGCTCGAGCGCCCAATCCTCCGCTCGAGCGGACTGTAAAACAGTGCAGAGATACTGGATGCTCGGATTCCACGCTCGAGCGAAACTTCCCCCGCTCGAGCGGAAGTGCAAAATCTGGGAATTCCAGATTGCACCTCCAAGCCAAAACCCAGGTTCAAAAGCATCAAAACCGATCCTCTTGGGCTGAATTTTCATAAAACACTTGTAAACATATAGAATAACACGGTTCAAAGCTCAATTTGAGAAATCAAAGCTCAAGGGTGTTTAATTCAAACTCAATTTCAAACCAATTTCATGAACAATATGAACATGCAAACATGCATGAATTCAAATCATTTTGAAGCTCCAATTTGATGCTCTAAAGAGCCAATTGATCCAAAAACAAGTTGAAAACATGGACCATTACAAAATTATGGACATGCATGCACCATTTTACCATGAAATCAACTCACAACTCAACAATACTAACATGCATGCATGAATTATGCTCTATTACAACATGCTGGAACTAATCCATGGCTCAATTCTAAATTTTGACCTGAAACATGCAAGAACAAGATAACAAGAGGGTAATTACTCTACCTTAGGTCTCCAATGCAAGACTAGGAGCTCAATTAAGCAATCTACACTTCAATTACCAAGCAATTCCACCAATGAACTCAAGCTCAACTCAACTCTCTCTCCCTCTCTATTTCCCTCTCTCTAGTCGGTGATGTGCTCAAAAGAAATGGCTAAGCAAATGTTCATATTAAGTATAAGGCTCCAATGTGTGAGATAGTGGTCCAATAGGGGTAGTTTGGTAATTAAGTCCAAAACTCTTTAATTAGCTCATTTTAATCTAATTTAATCATACCTAATCAGTTTTCAGATAAATATACCATAAAATCACATTAATTATGAGGATCATGAAACATTAATCACTTCTGGATTCGGCCGCCGATAGGGCCTTCAATTAGCAGTTTAAACATAAAGCACGAACAGATCAAATAAACAATCAACAGATAAATGCGATTCAAACATACACACTTAGTCATTTCAGTTCCAGTTTTTAGTCAGTCAGTTCAGTACTTTAATCAGTTCAATTATCGGTCATAATCAGTTCAGTTCTCAGTCATAATCAATTCAATTTAACGGTAATCAATGTTTATCGGTAAGCAGTGGTGAGGGTTATTACAGTCTCCCCTCCTTATAAAGAGTTTAGTCCTCTAAACTCGAGTTACCTTCATTCTGGAAGAAAACAGGGTTCAGTGGAAACAATTCAGGATATCTTTTAGCCATGTCATCTTCCCTTTCCCAAGTGGCATACACATCACCATGGTTTTGCCAATCAACTTTTACCAGCGGAATCTCTTTGTTCCTCAGTTTCTTGATCCGTCTGTTTACAATCTGTATAGGTCGTTCCTCGTAAGTGTAGTCATCACTCAGCACTACACGAGTAGGCTCTATTACATGAAAAGGATCCCGGAGGTAGTCTCTCAACATAGAAATGTGGAAGACGTTATGCATATGCTCCATTTCAAGAGGGAGCGCAACTTGATACGCCACCGGATTGATTTTCTCGATAATCTCATATGGTCCGACGTATCTTGGTGCTAACTTGCCTTTGACTCCAAAACGAGTCTGGCATTTCATCGGTGTCACTTTCACAAATACGTGATCACCCACTTCATACTCTCTGTCTCGTCTTCTAACATCAGTATAACTTTTCTGTCGGCTCTGTGCAGTTTTCATTCTCTGTTGTATCATTTTCACTTTCTTAGTCGTTTCATAAACAATCTCGGGCCCAAGCAAAGGCCCGTCTCCAACTTCTGCCCAGCAAATCGGAGATCTACATTTTCTGCCATACAATGCCTCGAAAGGCGCCATACCAATACTCGAATGGTAGTTGTTGTTGTAGGCGAATTCAACTAATGGCAGATGACTTTCCCAATCTCCCTGAAAATCAAGGACACACATTCTCAGTAAATCTTCCAGAGTTTGGATGGTCCTTTCCGACTGTCCATCTGTCTGAGGATGATAGGCACTACTCAGCCTCAATTTAGTACCCAATGCAGTCTGTAGACTTTGCCAAAATCTCGATGTAAACTTCGAATCCCTATCAGAAACAATAGACACAAGCACTCCATGCAGTCTCACAATTTCATCAATATAGATAACAGCCAGTTTGTCCGCATTATAGATTGTCTTGACAGGTAAGAAGTGAGCAGATTTGGTTAGTCTATCAACAATAACCCAAATTGAATCCATACCTTTTCTGGAGCGAGGTAACCCAACGATAAAGTCCATCGTGATATGCTCCCATTTCCACTCTGGTATGGGTAGGGGTTGCAATAACCCAGCAGGTCGTTGATGTTCAGCTTTGACTTGTTGGCAATGACGACATTTGGACACAAAGTCGGAAATTTCTTTCTTCATTCCCGGCCACCAGAAATTCTGTTTCAGATCTTGGTACATTTTCGTATTTCCCGGGTGGATAGACAATTTTGAATTGTGGCCCTCTTGCAGAACTCTTCTTTTCAGTTCAGTATCATTCGGTACACACAGTCTTTCTTGAAATTTCAGTACATTGTTCTCGAATTTGAAATCCGATCTCGGCTTAGACTCTCTTTCTTCGATGATCTTTTTCAAGAAGTCATCATGTTGTTGTTTCTCTTTAATTTCTTCCATCAAGGCTGGTTGAGCAGAAATAGCGGCTAGCGTTCCACCTTGTTCTCTCCAAACAACTTCAATTTCAAATTTTTCAAGGTCACCAAGCAGCTCTTTATGTCCGGTGAGCAAACAAGCTAAGTTGGCAATTGACTTTCGGCTCAATGCATCGGCAACAGTATTGGCTTTTCCTGGATGATACAGAATCTGTAGGTCGTAGTCTTTGATCAGTTCTAGTCATCTGCGCTGTCTCATATTTAGTTCCTTCTGCGTGAAGAAATATTTTAAGCTCTTGTGGTCGGTGTATACTTCACATGTCACCCCGTACAGATAGTGACGCCAAATTTTCAGTGCAAATACTACGGCAGCAAGTTCCAAATCATGGGTCAGGTAGTTCTTTTCGTGCGGTCTCAACTGTCGGGAAGCATAAGCAATAACTCTCCCATTCTGCATTAACACACACCCTAAACCCTTATAAGAAGCGTCACTAAATACAGTATAACCATCCGTACCTGAAGGTAAGGTAAGAACCGGTGCAGTCACTAATCGAGTTTGCAACTCTTGGAAAACAGATTCTCTTTGGTCAGTCTAGTCAAATGATATCCCCTTTTGAGTCAATTGAGTCAATGGTAAAGCAATTTTGGAGAAATCTCTGACAAATCTTCTGTAATATCCTGCCAATCCCAAAAAGCTTCGGACTTCAGTCACGTTTGTTGGTCTAGGCCAGTTCACTACAGCTTCAATTTTCTGCAGATCAACAGAAATTCCATTTTTGCTAACAACATGCCCCAAAAACATAACATGGTCAAGCCAAAATTCACATTTAGACAGTTTACCATACAGTTTCTGTTCTCTTAGGGTCTGTAGGGTAAGTCTCAGATGATGTTCATGTTGTTCTATACTCTTGGAGTAAATCAATATGTCATCAATAAATACTACAATGAAGTCATCAAGGTATGGTTTAAAAATTCTGTTCATAAGGTCCATAAATGCAGTTGGTGCATTCGTGACTCCGAAAGGCATAACTAAAAATTCATAATGCCCATACCTCGTTCTAAAAGCAGTTTTATCAATGTCTTCCGGTTTAACCTTCAGTTGATGATACCCCGATCTGAGATCAATCTTAGAAAACACTTGTGCACCCTGTAACTGATCAAATAAATCATCAATGCCGGTAATGGGTATTTATTTTTCACAGTTACCTTGTTCAATTCACGGTAATCAATGCACAGTCTCAGCGAGCCATCTTTCTTCTTTACAAACAAAACCGGTGCACCCCATGGTGAAGTACTGGGCTTAATAAACTTCTTGTCTAGCAGTTCTTGCAATTGCACTTTCAGCTCCTTCAGTTCAGTTGGGGCCATTCTGTAAAGAGCTTTCGAAATCGGCTGTGTACCCGGAATCACATCGACGGTAAATTCAATCTCTCTGTCAATCAAATTCCCTGGCAGATCATCTGGAAATACATCTGGGAATTCCCTGACTATAGGAATACAATTCACATCAGTTTTAACACTATCATCAGTAGACACAGTCAGCACAGAACACAGATATCCTTTACACCCCTTTCTAAGTAATTTAACAGCTTTCACTGACGAAATCAAATACGGAGGAGATACTACTCCACTCCCATTAAACACGAATTCAGGCAAACCAGGTGGGTGGAAAACAACTTGCTTGGTCACACAATCAATAGTGGCATGATATTTTTGTAACCAATCCATCCCCAATATTACATCAAAATGATCAATGTTCAATGGTAGTAAATCAATAAACAGATGTATATCCCCAACAATGATTTCACATGAGGGGTACATATAAGCACATGTCATGGATCCTCCTACGGGTGATGATACGGCTAGCAGATAGTTCATGGGTTCTAAGGGTCTATTCAATTTCCGTGAGAAATCATGCGATACATAAGAATGTGTAGACCCCGAATCAATCAATACATATGCATTTTGTGTACAAATAGAGAGGATACCTGACACAACGGTTTCAGTATTTTGCACATCTCCCGGTACTAGGGCGAATACTCGGCCCTGCCTCATGGGCTCTTTCCCGGTAGCTTTGGGGTTAGGCTTTGGTGCTACAGTTGACGCTGCTGCGCTTGGCGTTGCTTTGCTACTAACTTGCGGAGCAGAGGGACAGTCTCTAACCATGTGGCCCACTTTGCCACATCTGTAACAGGCTCCGGATATTTTGTGACAAACCCCTTTGTGCTTGTTGCCACATACAGAGCAGGGTGGAATGAACCCACTCCCTTGACTGGGGTTAGTTGTCGACCCCGTATTCTGTTTCTTGTTGGCCGAGTTGTACTTGCCTTTCTTGAATTTAAAACCCTGCCTCTTACTACGTCATTCCGACGTTGGTGTTTCAGTTTTCAGTGCTTCAATGTTTGACTCGGCCATCAATACCCGGTCGAGAACACCCACAAAAGTCGGTAGTTTCAAAACATTTATTCGGTCAAGTATTGCAACATTAAGGCCACCCTCAAATTTTCTGGCCTTCTTGTAGTCAGTGTCCACCATGTGTGGTGCATATCTGGCAAGTTCAGTAAATTTTGTTTCATATTCCGCAACGGACATCGTACCCTGTCTCAGTTGTTCGAATTCAGTCACTTTCCTATCCCTGACACACTGTGGGAAGTACTTTTCAAAGAAGGACTCCTTGAACTGAGCCCAAGTCATAACAGTATTTGTATCGCGGATCAACATCCACCACCTTCTAGCTTCTTCCTGTAGGGTGAAGGTAGCTAACAATACTTTATTCGCTTCGGAGCACGGAAACACTTCAAATAGTTTTTCTGTTTCCAGAACCCAAGCTTCAGCTTTTAACGGTTCAAGGCCTCCCAGAAAGGATGGCGGTTTCATTTTACTGAACTTCTGGGTCAGAGCAATAATATCCCCATCATTCATAGTCGCATTAGGTTCCGGCTGTACCGGAGGAGGAGGTGGGGGCTGCTGGTTCTGTTGTTGTTCAAGTCTAGCAGTTATCAGTTCCATCATTCTTTCCATTCTTTCCATTCTTGCCTCGGTAGAGGAGGATTCAGGTTCATTTGCATTGTCCATTTCACTATAAGCAGTTATAACAGTTTTAAACATAGGCAATCATTTGTTTCACAGTTTAACACATTAGCAGATATTCAGTTATAACATAACCACACACTTTTCAAGGTCATGAAATGCCCTAATCACTTTTCTAGGACACCCTATAGCTCATTTGGACACGTGTGTGCGGCATGACTTGTGGTTAAGTATCGCTCTGATACCACTCTGTCATGACCCAAACCCGGCCCTATGGGTTTAGCACCGTAACCGGCCAGTAATCCGAGATTACCGAAGGCCTGCAAAACAGTAACACAGTAAAACAGAGTACAGGGCTTGGCGGAAGCCAATACAGTAAATAAATAATGTCCATTGAGCTGTGACAGTCTGTATGCCAAAAAGATTTTTCATGCATTCACATATACAAGCAGTACAGTCTATACAAAATTTACAGTTACACAGTACAAGGACCTAATCCCTTGGTAACAGTACAGTTAGCAGCTGACAGTCTATACAGTAGTCCAACAGTGTGGGGACAGACGGGGGAAAAACAAAACACCCCAAAGCCATAGCATGGCAACTCGGAACCTCGCATTGAGGCACAAAGGCTGACTTGACAAAACTGGAGTCTAACCCACGCTTCTAGCTCCGATCTGGTGGCTGAGCACCTATATATATATATAAACAGTGAGCTAAAGCCCAGTGAATAACATAATGCGTAAAGAGGTTAAGAATGAAATGTCCTTACAGTAATGAAAACAGTTCATTAAACAATACTTCAGTCTTTCAGTCAGAACAGTTATTCAATCATATGTGGTACATCCATTAGCATAGCAGTAAACAGTAGGTCTTAAAGACCAAACAGTAATGATGGCCATCAGTCAGTAAACAGTAATGGTTCCGCAAGGGAACCGACAGAGATCTCTGTAACAGTAGCAGTAACAGTATACAACAGTTGCTAAGGATGCCACAATACATTTCAGAATATAAGACATACATTCAATAATTAACAATAAGTACTTCAGAAAACAGTTTCGTTAAACAGTCAGACAACATTCTCAGTTGAACATATCTTTACACAATTGTTACTCACAATGTTCGGGCTACAGTGTGCTAGAGCATGTCTCCCCAGTCGCCAACCCTACACAGTTCACAGGTTGAACACACACTAAGCTACAAAGTTGGGAAATATCATAATTTAATCCCTAATGCCTTGGTGTGTTCTACACCTATATCCTCAACAATATGCCTTAAACTAGGCCTAAGAATGCCTAGAATGGGATGAGGATGCAAAGATGTGATCAGAAAACAGTTTCGGAATTTTCAGAAAAACAGATTCCCGCTCAAGCGCAGGTTTACCCGCTCGAGCGGACATGCAACAAAGGTACACGCTCGAGCGTCAACTTTCCCGCTCGAGCGTACTGTAAAAGTACTGGATGGATAAAATCTCCGCTCGACGGACGCTCGACGCCCGCTCGAGCTTGAGACACATGACTCCGCTCGAGCGCCCAATCCTCCGCTCGTGCGGACTGTAAAACAGTGTAGAGATACTGGATGCTCGGATTCCACGCTCGAGCGGAACTTCCCCCGCTCGAGCCGAAGTGCAAAATCTGGGAATTCCAGATTGCACCTCCAAGCCAAAACCCAGGTTCAAAAGCATCAAAACCGATCCTCTTGGGCTGAATTTCCAGAAAACACTTGTAAACATATAGAATAACACGGTTCAAAGCTCAATTTGAGAAATCAAAGCCCAAGGGTGTTTAATTCAAACTCAATTTCAAACCAATTTCATGAACAATATGAACATGCAAACATGCATGAATTCAAATCATTTTGAAGCTCCAATTTGATGCTCTAAGGAGCCAATTGATCCAAAAACAAGTTGAAAACATGGACCATTACAAAATTATGGGCATGCATGCACCATTTTACCATGAAATCAACTCACAACTCAACAATACTAACATGCATGCATGAATTATGCTCTATTACAACATGCTGGAACTAATCCATGGCTCAATTCTAAATTTTGACCTGAAACATGCAAGAACAAGATAACAAGAGGGTAATTACTCTACCTTAGGTCTCCAATGCAAGACTAGGAGCTCAATTAAGCAATCTACACTTCAATTACCAAGCAATTCCACCAATGAACTCAAGCTCAACTCAACTCTCTCTCCCTCTCTATTTCCCTCTCTCTAGTCGGTGATGTGCTCAAAAGAAATGGCTGAGCAAATGTTCATATTAAGTATAAGGCTCCAATGTGTGAGATAGTGGTCCAATAGGGGTAGTTTGGTAATTAAGTCCAAAACTCTTTAATTAGCTCATTTTAATCTAATTTAATCATACCTAATCAGTTTTCAGATAAATATACCATAAAATCACATTAATTATGAGGATCATGAAACATTAATCACTTCCGGATTCGGCCGCCGATAGGGCCTTCAATTAGCAGTTTAAACATAAAACACGAACAGATCAAATAAACAATCAACAGATAAATGCGATTCAAACATACACACTTAGTCAATTCAGTTCCAGTTTTTAGTCAGTCAGTTCAGTACTTTAATCAGTTCAATTATCGGTCATAATCAGTTCAGTTCTCAGTCATAATCAGTTCAATTTAGCGGTAATCAATGTTTATCGGTAAGCAGTGGTGAGGGTTATTACAAAATTATATTAGCATTTTTAATTTATGAACCTTATTTTATATAATAAGGAAAACCCATGGATATAACTGTTTATTAAAATGAGTTTTGAGTAATTATTCTATAAGTATCACCACGAAGGTCCCATACCTTGGGGGACTTAAATAACCATTGGCCCTCTGATTAGTCAGTTTGTGACCCTCTGTCTGTCATGGATCCACTGACACTATGATTTTTGGTTTGGAGCAAAATGCTATACGGAGCTAAGTCCTACACTATTATGGGAGTCACCTCTAGAGTTCGTACAAGCCACCTCTTGAGTCCGTACATCTGTTCGTTTCTGTACCGTGATTATGATTTCTGGTGTAGAGCAAAGTGCTATACGGGGCTAAGTGCTACACTATGGTGGGAGCCACCTCTAGAGTTCGTATGAGTAATCTCTTGAGTCCATACATCTGTTCTGTTCCGTTCTGTACCGTGGTTATGATTATTTTGTTTATATGATTTCTGTATTATATGTTAAATGATCTCTGTATTATATACCCTGTATTTTAATATTATATGATTTCTGTATATATGTCGAATGATCTCTATATTATATACTCTGTATTTTAATATCAAACTCTGTTTAGTCCAATAATTATCCATATTGATTTTATGCCCTGATGCTCTTAGTATAATATTTCTCACTGTGCAATGTGCTTATAGTTGTTTACCAATTTCAGGTGACATGTCAGGGCCAGCGCGTGGGGTAGGCACAGACCATTTTGTAGACATAGTTTAGCTCTGACAATTTTCAATAATTATTTTGGTACCCTTACTTAAATATTTTTCCGCTCGCATTTATTTATTTATTCAAGAATTGGCCGGAGGTAACTTCAGTTACTGGCCATCACGATACTTAACCCTTGGGTACGGGGAGCGGGTCGTGACATAAGTCGTCGACCTTTCCATAATTCATAAGGTGTTAGATTAAGTTTCTTATAGTGTACCCTGTTAAGGATAAAGTTAGCAGACAAAATTGCCCCCCCCAACAAGTTCTGAGGTAACCTTGAACTAATCAACATGGCATTTATCATCTCTTTAAGAGTTCGATTCTTTCTCTCAGCAACTCCATTTGACTGAGGAGAAAAGGGTGCAATGGTTTAGTGAATGATACCATGTTCAGAACAAAATTCCTCAAATGGTGCATCATACTCACCACCTCTGTCACACCTCACTATTTTAATAGTTTTGCCAAGTTGATTTTCAACCTCAAGTTTATATTGCTTAAAAGCTTCTACGGCTTCATGTTTACTTCTCAATAAGTAAACATAGCAATATTGAGTGCAATTATCAATAAAAGTAATAAAGTACTTATCTCTTCTAGTTTGAACAAATTTTAAATCACAGATATCTGTGTAAATTAAACTTAGAGATTCAGTACTTATTTCTACTTTATTAAATGATGCCTTAGTGAGTTTTTCCCCAACACAAATCTCACATTTATGATTAGGATCAAATTCTAAGTTTGATAAATATTCTAAAGCAACAAGTCTACGCAAAGAATTAAAATTCACATGTCCTAATCTACCATGCCATAAAAAATAAGACTCAACAATATAAACAGAAAATGTGTTCTTATTATTAAAAGCCAAACTAGGTACAATAGTTATTACATTGAGCTTAAAAAGCTCATCACTCATGTAATCTTGCCCCACATACATTCCACTCTTTGAGAGTACAACTTTATCAAATTCAATGACTAATTTAAACCCATTCTTGATCAACAAATGACCCAGAAATCAAATTATTGCAAATCTCTAGCACATGGAGCACATTGTTAAGAGTGAATTCTTTCCATGAGGTCATTTTCAACATGATCTTTCCATGTCCTTCTACAGTTGATGTAGAGGCGTTTTTCATAAAAAGATGTTCCCCACTTTTCGCCACTTTGTAGGTTATGAACATCTTCTTATCTACACAGATATGGCGGGTTGCTCTAGTATCCACCCACCACTCCTTGGGATTGCCCACCAAATTTTCTTCAGAGACTACTGCAGCAAGATTGATGTATGCTACTCTATCGGAAAGATAAAAATCCTCGGCTATGTTCGCTTGTGCTAGCTTTTTGCTTGAACTCCCTTCGTCCTTGCGAACGTGACAATCCTTAGCGCGATGTCCATCTTTGTCGCACACAAAACACTTGCCTTTGAACCTCTTGTTGAACCCGTTGTTGATCCGTTTGATCTTACTAGTGGATCCTTGTTTGGGACCATTGCCATCATGCTTCCGCTTCTTGTTATTGAACTTTAACCCATGTTCATGTTCCACAACATTTACTTTAGCCTGCATGACATGGTTTCCTAACTTCTTGTCGGAACCACGGTTGTCCTCCTTAGTCTTGAGTTGCACAATCAGTTCCTCCAATTTCATCTCCTTGCGCTTATGCTTCAAATAATTCTTAAATTCTTTCTAGGATGGTGGCAATTTTTCAATGATTGTCGCTACTTGGAAAGATTCACTGAGAACCATTATTTCCACATGTATGTCATGGAGAATTAATTGGAGATCTTGAACCTGGCTAATAACCGTCTTGGAATCCATCATTTTAAAATCCAAAAAACGGTCGACAACAAATTTCTTTGTACCGACGTCCTCTGTTTTATACTTATGATCTAGAGATTCCCACAGTTCTTTAGCAGTGCTTTTAACACTATATACATTAGACAATGTATTGTCTAACCCATTGAGGATATAATCCTGACATAGAAAATCACCATGTTTCCATGCATCGACTGCGGCAATCACTTGCCAGTCAGTTTCTCCCTCGTTCAGTGCCAGTGCCGTTTCATGAGTGAAACGAGCCAAATTCAATGTCGTAAGATAAAATATTATTTTTTATTGCCATCTTTTAAAATCATTTCCATTGAATTTTTCTAGCTTCTCCCCATGATTTACCGGTACTGTCGGAGTCATCACTGGCACATCAGGTATGGGGGTTTGAGTAATAACAGTCTCAGTACTATTAATTTCAGTTGTCATAATTCTGACGAAATAAAAATACCCCAATCACAAATTTATATACAAAAGAATTTACACACAAAATAAATAGAATAATATTTTGTAACAAAATTCCAATGATAAACAGTATATTACTATTATGTTATCAACGAAATCATTAAACAGTATATTACTACTATTTAAGAAATTAAACATTATATGACTACTATTTAATTTCCCGAAATAAAATATTCGTTTGTCTAACACAAAAATAAATAAAAATAAAAAATCTACTTTAAGATTGTTATACCCACAGTGGTGTGTGTGTGTGTGTGGTGTGTGTGTGTGTAAATTAAATAAACAAAAAATAAAATTATTCAAAAAATAATTATATACATTATTTTTCCGAATTAAATGCTTACAAAAATTAATGTCAACGCTTGTATTGGACACAATCTCCTTAAAGTAGATTTCGCCCCTACTCCGGTGCTTCGAGTTTTAACCCACGTCTACTTCTCAAGATGCAACGACTAACACTTGATTTTATAGCACTATAAAATCAAGTCTAGAGAACCAAAACTCTGTTGTAACTCTCTTTTTTTCTTCCTAAAAACTAAATGCAAAAATAAATGCAAGAGCACAGGAAGAACAGAAGAAGAATGACAAAATTCTGATGGAAAAATTGAATCAAATGAATTGCTGGAAGTATGCTTTTATATAGGAAGAAAGGTGGTTGTTCCGAACAGGTATAAACCTGTTCGGGTAGATTGAATAGGTGCCAGACAAATTTGAATCTGTTTTGACAAATTCAATTAGAGTTGAACCTGTTTTGAACCCTTAGAACCTGTTCGGGCAGGTCTGAACCCGTTAGGGATCTGTTTGGTTGAAAGAAAAATTCTAGACCAATTTATTTTGAATTTTGAAAACAAAATAAAAAATAAATAAATAAATTACAAATGTTTTTGGCCCAAAAAGATAAGTATTGGGCCGAACAAGCCCAACTCAACACCACGCACCCACGTCCAAGCCCAGCCGGACAGGCAGCGATGGTGGCGTGCGCATGGTTTTTATTTTGGGTCCAATGAGTCTAGCCCACTATACCTATAACCTGACCCTTCCACAAACTTGGGTATCCCTTGTGGCCCATCTTAAGTATCCCAAGTTAAGGTATATAAACCTATTCAAACCCTTAAGCCTTTCCAATGTGGGACAAGCACATTTCATAAATGTGTAGGAAACCCACCTAAATACATTTCCACGAACCCAAAAATGCACGTTGAATTCTCATTCATCTGGAAATGGTTTTAAGCAACCAAATACACGATTTTATTCACTACGCGACATTAAACATAAACCCAATTAGAAACGTTAAAAATAACGCTTGGGTCCCACCTTAATTAATGTTCAAAGTTAGCAAAAAATAAGGATTTTCAAAGCCATTTTCCAACACTTTCGACACATCATAATACTCAAAATGACTCTCAATTGTCTTCAACCATTCCTCGAACACATTCGAATTGTAGCTTCCACGAAATTCAAGAAACTCGAAATCCTTGATGGTGTCATTCCATTTGGAAACAAACCCATGTGAATGTGTTCTACGCCTATGCGGAGCATCAAAGAAATCATCAAGTTGATGATTCTTGGAACCATTACTACCTTTGGTATGATATAGGAGACATTGCACCGTCTTGGTTAAAGTGACAATTTGCCGTCTCATTTCAACCATTTCATCTCTTTGATATAGAAACCCATTATCATTGGCATCATCACCTAAATCTAGGACATAAGCCCTACAACAACCACCCCTACCACCTCGATTCTAATTAGCCATAACAATAACCCAATATAGTCCAACCAACCCAAAAATGCACACAGTACTCAACCCAATTTCAAAATTTCACAAAACAACCCAACTCAATGTACTACAACTCACAATATGAATAATTGAAACATGATTCCAAAACAAGTAGGCCAATTGTTTCAATTACAGTTCCTGTAACGCCCCCAAAATGTACCATAAATCCAACTGTTATGCGGAAGATATAACAGAAATAAAATACTTTCATTCATCAGAGTTTGTTTATAAAATCTTAACATACAGTTAAGTGCCCTGTAGGCTTACATCCTCCCAAGTCATTGCTTGGTTATACAAAAATGAAAACAACTCATTACAAATAAAGCCCTTGGCTATGCATATAACAAAACACAATAAAGAAGCTCTTGCTTCCTAAAAGTCCGTCCACACTATTGCCTGGGCAGAAGCATGTCACCTGCACTTGAAAATGGTATTCCCATATAAGGTGAGCCACAGCCCAGTAGAAATAATCTAACACAATATATGAGATTTAGCAAAGGTATAAGTACCACGTGCATAAACAATGCCGGTACTAAAACATCCGCAAACTTGCATATTCATATCATGCTAAGTTGTTCAAATCTTAATCCATTTTCCTTAAATTCATTACCAACCCATTTACACTACTCAATTCATGAGTTAAGTTCATTATCTTTCAATTCATTTCTAGTTCGTCTATACTTCTCTATTCATTAGTTAAGTCCATTATCATTCAATAACCAAACTGAGACTACAACTCAATGGTTTTTCCCAATCATACAAAACACACATAACTTCTCCAATCTGCCATTTTACGGATATTTCGTCCGCGGGAATCGGCACCCATATATATATTTATGGTTTCGGGACTTTCACCCAAAACACTCCAGCCAACTTATTTTCAATGGAGTTCATCCGCTTTCTCCTCCCAACAAATGTACATAGACAATGTATTTATAAATGTAATCATACATATGGAGTACATCCCCTTTCTTCTCCTAACAAGCATACATATACAATGTCTATAAAACGTGGTCATATTCAATGACAACCAACAATGGATTAGTATTAAATCACCTAATCCTCATGCAATTTCTACAACAATCATAACTATCCTCCACCGATAGCCCAATACAGTTATTTCTAAATAAATATTCAGTCTCAAGATAAAGAGTTTATTCAAAAGTTCCAAAAGTGTGAGATAATACATATCCAATTTCACCACCTACATCAATAATCTTATAATTTCACATTTTCAATGTGAATCTCAATTATTTATACAAAATAACAATTTAATCAAATTAGGGCAAAATCCTCCTCCTTCCAAATATCAACCCAAATACCAAAATCGACCATTCTGGCACAACATGGCTTTATATTCAAACCCCACACTCATTTATCTCATATTCATCATAAACTCCTCTTTTCATTTCACACCCAAATCCTAGATTTGTCCAAACCACAACCAAATCTCACCATTTATATACAATAGCAAATAACTAAGCTAAAAAAAACATATGAGAGTATAGAAAATTCCTACCTCAAGAAGAGAAGACGAGCAAAGCAAGGTTAAAACTCTAAAAATGTTGAAACCCACTTCTACTTGGATCAAAATGAAGCTCTTAAGGTGCTCTACCTTTTTCTCAAAGACACTAGGCTGAAGATCTCCATGGATCTAGGTGAAATAGTAGAGAGAAGGTGTATTTTAAAGAGAGAGAGTCAAGATCTGAAATTCTGGGGAGTTTGAGAGAGAGAGAGAGAGAGAGCTGAAAAAGTGATCTAGAATATCATCTTTACGGACTGATATAACACGGTCCGCTCGAACATGGAAAGTTATGCTCGAGCACCCAATGCATTCTCCTAGTATTTACAGGATTGCAAAAAGTACTAAAACTTGTCAATTCTCGCTCAAGCGTGAGAAAGGCCACTCGAGCAAAAAAGCAAATTCATGAAGCCCGCTCAAGCGGAAGACCCAAATTTTGGGTAAGAAAGGTTTGGAAAAACAAGCAACCAACCTGTTCCAAACATACCATTACAACCCAATAGCCAACATAAGGGGAAGACAAGGGAAACAAGACATGAATAACCATTCAAAGCCATACTAACCCGAGTCCGGAACACCACAAAAGACAATCAAAACCGGAGTCGTTATAGTTCCAATTAAGAAGTAATTGAATCAAACATACCAGACCCAAGGATATGTGAGTTGAATAGCAACAGTGAAGCCAGATTGAGAAGCCCAGGTTTGAAATTTAGAATCTGAATGAAACCCCAGATTCTTGGATCGAAGTTGACTCAAGAAAACTCAAGAATGAGACCCAGGTGCCACGATTATACTAGAAAAAGTCCTAAAGGAAACTTACAACTGTACTCGAAAGATTCCAGGTCAATCACGGAGGAGTTCAAATCGCAAAATGAAGGCTTCAAATTAGAAGCTGATCAAACAGTTGTACCAATTGTTCGCAAATCAGAACCAAACGTCAGCTTAACCGAAGGATTAAATTGATGGCTTCACAATTTCAACTTCGACTTCGTCTTCGCAATAGATCTTCAATCTTCAAGGTTTGGCTTGATTCGAAGGGGATTACGGGGCTTCAAATTCGTTTATGAAATTGACAGACTAGGGTTTCAAATATACTACAAGATCGATCTCTATCGAGGAATTCAGATGTTGACTCACGAGCAAGATGTTGATGCTTATGTCAGTGTTTAGGTGATAAACTGTGATAATTTCAAAGAATTGGCTCTATGTCTTGAAGCTTTGATACCAAATGATGAAAAGCCCAATCAAGAATGAGAGAGATTTTAGAGAGACAAATATCTCAATCAATCAATATTCAATATCTAAAAGTTGGTTACAAAGTAGTTATGACTCCTCTAGATATAGGCTACATTTTTCCACCACTAACTATCACATGCCAAGCACATGATATCCTACATCACATCAGCTTTTTATTTTTTTTTACACATTTTTTCAAAAAAGGTCAAAAAAATAAAAAATTAACTTTTAACCTATTTCTCAAAACAAGCCAAAGTGTTTCATGGAGTTATCATTAATATAATAGGAACACATATGAGTAAATATGATTCCATATAGAATAACTCACACCAATCGTTCTTTGTATGTGAATAAAATGAATAGTTGTAATAAAAAATTTGTTTAAGGATTTTTGAAAAGGTTTTTTAAGGTGGTGTAATTTGGGATTTTTGATTTGTTTATTATTTGGGTGTACTTTGAAGGTTAATTTGTAAAAAAAAAATATAGTGGATTAAGAGTAAATTATAACCCTAAATAATTTAATAGAATGTACTGAGAAATTGGACGTATTTGGGAAAAGCTTTTTTTTGGCTTTTTTCTTTTGACTTATTTTCGTCTTTAGCGAACTTTTTTTAAAAAAATTCAAGAAGTTTAGGTTTTTAGATTCAGTTCAACAAGACAAATCGAAAAATTTTAAATTTTTTAAAAAAATCTAAAAAAAAATTAAAAAGACAAAAATAAGTAATCTTTTTTTACTTATTTTTTGTCTTTAGTTTTTTTTTCTAGAATTTTTCAAAAAAAATATATTTTTTAGATTCGTCGTAACAAGTCAAATCAGAAAAAAAAAATGATATAATTTTTTTAAAAAATCACTAAAAATAAAAAATTTCAAAAAAGAAATGACTTTGTTCTTTTTTTTGGGGGTCAAAATAGACTTTAATGATTTTTTTTAAGTACAAATAGAATCCCCTGCTTCTCTGCATAGTTCAATGAGGTTGGGCTCTACTCAAATGGATAAGCACGTTTCGTCTGCCCATTCATTTTTGAAACCAAATGGCTCTACTTAGGTATTTCAGTAGTGTGAAAAATGCCAACATCATTGAAAAAGATTATGACACATGTGTGAGTGATTTTTTGACCACACTGCCCGTTTAGTAATCAGCTAGAGAGCACCGGCAGAATAGATAGCTTCAATTAACCTGTAACCAAAAGAAAAGGCTCCGGCGGTGGCTCTTCCACCCGGGGGCACTCCGACGATCAAGTTAGTATATCTCTCAAAGATAATCAAGTGCTAAACTCACTGCTCAAAGCATAAATTGCGTACCTTAGACTCACGGGGGTGCCTCTTTTTTATAGTTTACTTAATCCTAGTCCCACTAGAAGCCTCACTTCTATGGACTCCAATTCAGTACTTACTTTGGACTCCTCAAGAGATAAAGATAAACTCCCCAAGAGCTTTATCCTCAGCTTGACTAAGTCTCCTCTTCATTCTAGGACTCTTGTCCCTTATCTTTTATCCTCTTATCTCGGATTCCGATATCTTCGGAGATAACCTCGACCTTGCATAGATCACCTCGGCGTCACGACCAGGACACGTGGCACCTCGGCTGACACGTCGGCATCACCTTACCACGTGTTGGTACTCAGAAAATATATCCCCACAACTGCCCCCTAGGTTCTATTACCTCGGCATTCTGAGGTGATGGAACCTATATCATTCCATTTTTCCAGTACGTCAGTTTTCAGTATCTCAGCCGAGATCATTTATTTTGGCCGATATCCTTTTATTGAAGAACAAGAATTTCAAGAACCCTTCCACGCGTATGAGCTGTCATACACCATAATTCAACCGTTTTTAACACGCGTTTCTTTCTTACTGGTTCGTACCTGTGACACGCCCATTAGTCGTCTCTCTCTCACGTGCGCCGTCTGACGTATACGTTTTTCTAGGCGTATTGATTATTTTTTGCCGCCGTTTTCATTTTTGACAAAACCTTTCCCCCTTTCTTCATTTTTCCACTTTTGCATCTGATTTCTCTTGCTTTTTCTCTCTCTAAACTCTTTCTTTCGAATCCGCCATTGCTCAAGCTCTAAGCTCTGCAATTGTCTTCCGTTCTCCCTTCCTGTGAAGCTTTCGTCGTTCTTGTTACATCTGTAACTGTCGTCTGACTTCGGCAATCTTTATACCGGCTTCACTCTTTTCTGGTAAGCTACTGTTCCTTTCGTTTTCAATTCTGTTGATATTCTTCATTACTTGTTGCCTTTACTGTATCTGTTGAAACTTTTAATTTGCGATTAATACACCTGAAGGTGTCCTTCCCATGATTTTGCCCTTGCCCATATCTTGAACACACGCATTGTTTCACTACTTCCCTATATCTTTGTCACTAATCTTGGCCCTGTATTTCTTGTATTCTTTATGCTCTTGATAAACCATCTCTGTTCTTGATTCTGAAATTCCATTCTGTTTTTTGTGTCTTTTCCAGATCTGTGCCTTTGATCTTCATCTCCATAGTTTTAGGTTTAGGATTTGTTTGTAGAACCCACAATTTAGGGCAAAACTAAAACATTCCTTACAAATTTCTGTACCAGCCCAAACCTAGGTTTTTGCCGAGGTCTCTTTATTAAGAAACATCTTCTTTCTGAATTTCAACCCTTCTAATTCAGGCCGATATCATGGGTATGTGGAGACATAGAGTAGATACCCCGACCAAACTTGAGTACCTTAGGCAAAAGTTCTCCATCCCTGTCGATGTCCATCTAAGGCTAGCTGGGGATGATGACTCCATCATGCCTACAGAAAACTCTATGCCCTTTCCCATTGTAGCTTTTACTAAATGCGGACTCCGGTTCCCACTCAACATCCTTTTTCGCGAGATTCTTCACTATTATAAGTTGAACCCCATGCAACTGGCAATCAATTCCTATCGAGTGATCTTTGGTGTCATAGCCTTAGCTAAACAGGAAAACGCTAGGATCACCCTAGCCGATATCCAGTATTGCTATACCACGTGTGCCTTTAATTTGAAAGAAAAAGGCTACATTTATTACCTTAAGCCGAGGTCTACAGAATTCAAAATCATAGCCGACCTCCCAAACTCCAACAAGGGGGCCGGAGATGACTATCTCATTACCTCGAGAAATTGGGAGTTTGCTCCAGACGAGGACATCCATCTCTACCCTCTTCCCTGATCAGTTTTAAAGGGCAAAGGTAAGAGCCCAGTATTCATCTTTGCCTGTTTTCTTTCGAAGTCTTAAATACTTTGTCTGTTTCTGACTTCTGTTCTTCTTGCAGCTGTTCGTCAGCCACCGAAAAATTTTCGACAATCCTTTGTCCCCAGCAAGGACTTGAAGAAACTTCTGGACTTGCTAGTCCATAAAAGGAAAGCGCTTGTGCTTCTCAATTTATTCCATCATACAAGTCAACTTTGCCCGACGTTCCCAAAAGGAAGAAGAAAAGCCTTTCTCCACCCTCTGCTACAACTCCATCGACTGTATCCACATCACGAACAGATCAAGGATCAACATCTGATCCAGCTGATCAGCCATCAACCTCAGCTCCATACTTGGTCCCGATATCAGAACGAAAACGTCGGCGACGACTTGTCTTTACTGCCGAGATGGGCCGCCCAAAACCAGTTGCAAAAGATCTTCTGGCCAGCATTCCATCATCTGTTGACGATCAACTTGCACAAACCCTTCCTTCACCGAAGCCAAAAAGAATAAAAAAAGGCTCAACCAAAGGCCAAGGTAGCTCAGGTTGAGTCTGAAGACACTCTGCCTATTTCAAAGTTGGCTGAGAGTGATAAATCTCAGCCTTCCGCTGGGAAGAGGCGCTCTAAGTCTCAACCACCAGAATCCCAACAACCAAAAAAGCCGAGGTCTTCTTCTGCAACAACTTCAGGATCAAAAAAGCCCGATGCCCCCTGGGCCCCCACAATTACTTTGGAAGACAAGCTTGTCATGGCAAGTGATAGTGCCGATGATATAAACGTCGACGTCGAACTCAGTACCACTTTGCTTCTTCCAGGTGATCTGGAGCGAAACGCCCAGTATAGTGAGTACGAGAACTATGCTCTAATGCTTCAGCACTCCGTTCAGGTAAATGTCTTCCTTTTGGTAATTTTTTTTCTTTCTTTCTCTTTATTTCATACTTTGAATATTCTCTAATACCTCTGTTTTCTTTCAGGCCATTCAGCATGCCCACTCTTTCTCAATGTAGTCTTTTGAGAATCGGGAGAGGCTTGTCGAGATGAAGAGGGAGTTCTCTTCCCTCCAAAAGACTAACAAAGGCTTACAATCAAAGATGAAAAAATTGAAGGACCAAGCCGAGGCTGCAATCAAAGCTCAGAACAATGCTGAAGAGAAGGCTGAGGCTGCTGAGGCTATCAGAAAAGTGGCTGAATCTCAGAAGAGAGAAGCCGAGGAAAGAATGGCCCAGGCCGAAAAGGAGCTTCAGGAGGCCCTGGCCACTAAGGACGCCTAAATAAAAGAAGCTGATGAAAAGGCGTATACTCAAGGCATGGCCGACGTTACTGAGGCCTATGAACTTCAAGTGAAGCAGGCATGCAATAAGGGTTTCACCTTTGGTTGGATGTCTTTTCTGAAAAAACTCAATGTTCCTAAGGACTCACCATTGAGGAAAGCCGATGCCATCCCTCTTCCATTCCCTCCAGCTCAATCTTCAAGTCAAGACATCGGCGAATCTGAGTCTGAAGATGGTGATGAGGAAGAGAACGATGCATTGGTGAGAAAAGGGAAGAAAGAGGCTACTACGTCTAAATCCCTTCCTTCAACTGAGCAAGTCCTGGACTTGACTCAAGATGAAGAGGGCGATGGAGTTGTCAAGGAAACTACCCAGGAGCAGGCATCCTCCGATGTTCCTGTAGCCGAAAAAAGCATTGATGAAACCCTTGCCCAGATTGATGCCGAGATCACAGAGGAGAAGGCGGCCGAGGTAGCTCTTTCAGATCCTTCCGAGGTCCAAACCCAAGTTGCTGTTGATATTGATGAAGCTTAATTTTCATGTTTTTCCTGTCTTGTCTTTTGTACTGTTTTGTTTCCTTAGACAATGTAAGCTTTTTCATATGACCGACGTGCCTCTGTTTCAACTGAATGCTTAACATAGCTTTCCTTCAGTGAATGCTTGTATCTTTGTCTTCTTCTAACTGCTCTTGCATGATTATATACTTAGAATACTTTGCATGTCTTATGTACTCTTCCTTCTTTGTGCAATCTTCTCGGGATGACACACCTCGGATAGACAAATTTCTTGTAAACTTTTAACAGATGTTGAACATCATACTGGTTTAACTTAACTTGTAAATTGTCCACAAATTTCAACAAGTGTTAAGTAATGATTTCGGCTTAACTTCAACTTGTAAATTGTCCATCAATTTCAACAAGTAAAGATAAACAATTATCTCGGCTTAACTTTAACTTGTAAATTGCTACAAATTTCAACAAGCGTTAAGCATTACTTCGGTTTAACTTTAATTTGTAAATTGCTACAAATTTCAACAAGTGAAGATAAACAATTATCTCGGCTTAACTTCAACTTGTAAATTGCTACAAATTTCAACAAGCGTTAAGCATTACTTCGGTTTAACTTCAACTTATAAATTGCTACAAATTTCAACAAGTGAAGATAAACAATTATCTCGGCTTAACTTCAACTTGTAAATTGCTACAAATTTCAACAAGCGTTAAGCATTTTTGTCTTCTCTCTGCCCCTAATGTGAACCTGAGTTCCACTTGGGTTCTCATTATTCAGAAACAACATTATGCATCTTTTATCAATTCACAAGTCTTTGGAGAACTCTGCTAAAATTTTGTTGATGACGTCGGTAAAAAATAACAAGGAACATCTAATGATAGAAAAATTTCAAATTACAAGTGTTCCAGGGTCTTGGCAATGCTTTGCCCTCATTATCTTCAAGTCGGTATGCTCCATTGCCCAATACCGAAGTGATTCTGTAGGGTCCTTCCCAGTTTGGGCCAAGCTTGCCCTCTCTGGGGTTCTTCTTGTTGCCAACAACTTTTCTCAGGACTAAGTCGCCGACCTGAAAATCCCTTGGATTGACCTTCTTATTGTAAGCTCTAGCAAGTTGCTGTTGGTATGCTGCGAGCTGAATTGCAGCTTTCTCCCTTCTTTCTTCTAAGAGATCCAGATCTCGGGCTAAAAGCATGTCATTAGTCCCATTCTCTACTCCCTGGGTTCTGATCCCTGGGAGGCCGATCTCCAATGGGATGACTGCTTCTGTTCCGTAAGCCATGGCAAAGGGGGTTTCCTCGGTTGATCTTCTCGGCGTAATCCGATATGCCCAGTGTACATTGGGCAACTCGTCTACCCACTTTCCTTTTGCTGCCTGCAGCTCTTTTTTATCCCATCCAAAATTACTTTGTTGGATGCTTCTGCTTACCCATTGCTTTGGGGAAAACTTGGTGTTAAAAAGTAATTTTTTATCTTGAATTTCGCACAGAAGTTCTTGATGAGTTTGCTGTCAAACTGCGTTCCGTTGTCGGCAACTATTACTTTTGGGATGCCAAATCTGGTGATGATGTTTCTCCATATGAAGTTCTTGACGTCCACATCTCGGATTTTGGCAAGAGGTTCTATTTCTATCCACTTTGTGAAGTAATCTGTTGCTACCAGCAAGTACTTCCTTTGCCCAGTTGCTTAGGGCAACTGCCCAATGAAATCCATGCCCCATTGGGCAAATGGCCATTGACTGGATACAGGGTTCAGGTCAGCGGCTGGCTGGTGTATCAAAGGTGCGAACCTTTGGCATTGTTCACACTTCTTCACGTAGGCTTCTGCATCTTTTCATGTAGGGCCACCAATACCCCTGGGTAATGGCCCTGTGAGCTAGTGATCTGCCCCCAACGTGGCTTCCACAAATCCCTTCATGAATTTCATATAGAAAATCTTCAACCTGCAAAGGGTGTACGCACCTTAAAAGGGGTCCAGTGAAGGACCTTCTGTAGAGATATCTGTCCCCTGTCAGATTGAATCTTGCCGACTTCAATCTGACCTTGTGTGCTTCCTTATGGTCTTCTGGGAGCTTTCCCTCTTTTAGGAATGCAACAATTGCATCCATCCAGCTTGGTCCCAAGTCCACACACATTGCTTCTTGTTCTGTGATCGGTTGTTCTATGCTCGGGCTTGATAGATAGTCAATCATTATTATCCTTGTTTTCCAGTTTGTATTGAACTTGCCAAGTTGGCCAATGCGTCGGCCAATGCGTCGGCGTGGTTGTTATCATCTCGGCTAACTTGCAGAAGTCAGCAGTTGCGAAACAAGGCTGCCAGTCTGATGACTTCCTTTGCGTATGCCGACATCCTCTCATCTTGGGTTGTAAACTCTCCTATTGTTTGATTTACTATAAGTTGTGAATCACACAAAATTATTACCTCATCTGCTTCTGCTGCCAATGCCAGCTTTAGTCCTGCAATCAATGCTTCGTATTCTGTCTCATTGTTTGAGGCCTTGAACCCTAATCGAATAGACTGTTCTAATATTTCCCCATCAGGAGATATTAACACTATTCCTGCCCCGCTCCTTGTCGGTTTGAGCTCCCATCGACAAACAGGCGAAAGGAGTCACCGATGTAAATGCTGCAGGGTCTGAGTTTTTCCTTTCCTTATTCTTTTGCCTTTGGCTAGGCTTCTCATTGTTTGCTTGGACATCATTCATCTTGGCTCAACGGAGCCCAATGTTCGATGGATTCTGGCGTGAATTCGGCCACGAAGTCGGCCAAAACTTGTCCCTTAATTGTTGTTCTCGGCCTAAACTCCAGGTCATACTGGCCCAAGGCTACTGCCCATCTTGCTATTCTTCCAGTTAAGTCTCCTTGTTGTAACAAGGACTTCAGTGGGTGCTCTGTTAGTACTATAATCTTGTGCGCTTGAAAGTAATGGTTTAACTTCTTTGAAGCCATTATTAAGGCCAGCATTAATTTCTCTAGTGGTAGGTACCTTATTTCTACATCGGCCAAGGTTTTGCTTACATAATAAACAGCCTTTTGCTCCCATTTTTCCTCTCGAATTAGTACTGCACTTACTGCGTGTTCTGAAACTGCTAAATACAAAAACAGTTTTTCCCCAGGTTTAGGTGTTGAGAGGACTGGAGCCGTGGTCAGATATTTCTTTAGGTTGGACAAAGCGGCCTCACATTCCTCAGTCCATAGGAAGTCCGTGGCCTTCTTCACCAGGTTGAAGAAGGGTTTACATTTGTCTGAGCTTCTGTTGATGAACCTGTTTAGGGCTGCGGCCCTTCCAGTTAGCATCTGTACCTGTTTTGCCGATGTCGGGCTCTTCAACTCTAGGATGGCCTTGATTTGATCTGGGCTGGCCTCAATGCCTTTTCTTGTTACCAGGTACCCCAGAAACTTACCTGATCCAACTCCAAACGCACACTTCGATGCGTTGAGTCGGAGCCGGTATGTTTTGAGTAAATTAAAGACCTTTTTTAGGTCGGCAAGATGACCCTTAGGTTCCTTGGTCTTCACGACCATGTCATCGATGTAGACTTCTACTGTTCGACCAATCAAGCATTTGAACATTTTGGTTACCAGCCTTTGGTAAGTTGCTCCTGCATTTTTTAGCCCGAAAGGCATTACCCTGTAACAGTACAGGCCTTTTGGGGTGATGAATGCGGTTTTTTCTTCGTCTAGGGGGTACATGGCGATCTGGTGGTACCCCCTGTAGGCGTCTAGAAAACTCATTCTTCCATGCCCTGAAGTGGCATCTACTAGCTGGTCAATTTTGGGCAGGGGAAAGCTGTCTTTGGGACAGGCTTTATTGAGGCTGGTAAAGTCTACGCAGACCCTCCATTTTCCGTTCTTCTTCTTTACCACCATTGTATTGGATAGCCATGTTGGGTAGTGTACTTCTCTAATGGCCCTGGCCTCCAGAAGTCTGTCTACTTCTTCTTCTACTGCTTCGACGTGTATCAACGTCGATCTTCTGGCTCGCTGAATTACAAGTTTGGCCGACCTGTCAACATTCAGTTTGTGGCAAGTGACCTCGGGGTCAATGCCAGGCATTTCGTAAGGTGTCCAAGCGAACACCTCAATATTTGCTCTTAAAAAAGTCTCTAAGTCTTTTTCCTCTTCTTCGGCTAAGCCCGAGCCGAGAAGAAAAAAGCGTTCTTCATCCCCATCCTGGACAAGGATTTTCTTTAGCGCCTCTTCGCTCTTCTCGGCTGGTTCTTTGTCGACGTCTTCTAGGACTTCCAAGTCCTCATCTTCAATTTCTGCCTTTTCTGGCTCTCGCACGCTGTAGGTAGATTTCATTGTTACCATGGAGCAACTCTTCGCCTGTAGCTAATCGCCTTTAACTTCCTCTATCCCATACTCTGTTGGGAATCGCAGTAGTTGATGCAATGTTGAGGGAACTGCCCCCATTGCATGTAACCATGGCCTTCCCAAGATGATGTTGTATGGCGAAGGCGTGTCAATCACCATGAATTCTGTCCTAACCTTCTTAGTGCCGGCTTGTACTTCCAAGCTTGTTGTGCCCAGTGGCCACGTTGGCGTTCCATTGAAGCTGACCATCGGGCCGTTGGATTGTTCTAAGTCATCAGGATGAAGGCCCAGCTCCTTGTAACATCTAACATACATGATGTCGCAAGAGCTACCTTGATCAATCAGGATGCGTTTCACTTGGCACTCCCCAACTTGGAGGGATACTACCAAGGCATCATTATGTGGATGTTGGACCATCTCTAGGTCGGCTTCAGTAAAGGCTATCATCGGTCCCTGGCATTCTTCAGGCCGAGGTCTTTTATGTCTGACCTGGCTCACGTGATGTAGGTGTTTTACCTTCTAGGTCTCCCCTCGTATGTCATTTTCGTTCACTTTTGAGTGAATTACATTAACCACCTGTGGTCCTCCTGCCTGTGGTTGCTGTGGTGGGGGAGGCGGAGCTGCTGGTGCTTGAGGCAATATTGCATGTTCTTCCATTGTCTTGGCCTCATCGACAAGGTCCCTCAGATGGCCTTGCCTCACCAAGTCTTCTAAGTGTACTTTTAGGGCTCTGCAACCCTGAGTTAGGTGTCCTTCTTCATTGTGGTAAGCACAATGCCTACCGACGTTTCTTCTCATAAATTCCCCTGGTGTTCTTGTCGGTGCTCTGAAATAGGATTGGTTTCGTATTTGATCCAGGACTTTGTGGACCGGGATTCGGAACACAGTCGTCACTTCCTGTTTAGCGCTCAATTCTGTTTCTTGTTTGATCGATCCATTATTACCTCGGCTTCGCTTCGGCGAGCCGTTTCCTTTTTCCTGCTTTGTCTCTTTGTTTCCCGACGCATCCTCCTCGGCTCTGGCGTACTTCTCGATTCTTGCCATGAGTTCTTCCATGCTTTTTAGCAATGTCTTTGCCAAAGACTTCCGCAGTGGGCAGTCATCTTTCAGGCCGTTCTTGAAAGACACGACTGCCACCTCTTGGTTGCATTCAGGTATTCAATTGAATACCTCGTAGTACCTTTTTGCGTAGGCCCTAAGGCCTTCATCCTTGGTGATTTTTAAAGCCATCAATGCGTCGACCCTCAAGGGCTATAGTTTGTTCGTCACAAACCTGGTCACAAACATCTCGGCCAGGCCTTCCCAAGTCTTTACGCTTCCCTTCGGTAGTTTATGGAACCAATCTGATGCAATCTCCCCGAAGGATGAGGGGAATATTTTGCAGAGCAACGGCTCGTTCCCACTATATAATGCCATTGAATTCAGGTATAGTCCAACGTGAAAGTTGGATCTGACTTACCATCATATATTTGGAACATCGACATACTGAATCTCTTTGGTGCTTCAAATTTGTCTAGTTTCACCGAGAATGGTGTCTTCGGCTTAACTGGGGAAGTTACCTCGACTTTAGCATTCTGTTGCTTCCTCTTGAGGTAATCTCTCAAGTCTTCTTTACTCCTCCCTGGAGCTCGGCTATCTTTAGACTTCAATCTCTTCGGCACACTACTTTCAGCCTCGTGGTGGGCCTGTTTTGATCTTTCTCCATGGGTTATGTCAAAGCAGAGCGCCTTCCCTTGAACATGCCGATGTTCTTTGGGCTCTGGGTCCTTCGTGTGATACGTCCTTCGGGACTCCTCTCGTCTCGGCTCCTCTCATCCAACTTCCCTGGAAGGTCGGTGAGAGTGCCTTCCACTCATGGTGTGCTGAGGGGCTTCGGGGATTGTTTTTCTTCCTCCCTTTTGGGTATTAGTTGCTGGAATCGGCGTGTCGTGCAGCGGGTATGGTGGCTGCATGACATTGTTTTGCATCATGAAGTTGACGACCGACTGCAGGTTTGCCAACTTGTTTGTCAATTTTTTTACTTCTTCATCCCTCCGCAGGTACCTATCCCTCCATACCTGGAGGTTATCTTCGTTATAGTACTTGTTTTGGTCTGTCTTCTTCGAAGTGTCGCTCTCCTGGCCGACGTCTTTCTCTCTGTGGCCCTGGTCACGAGTTTCTGCATTGTTGTTGTCTCCTTCAATATTAAGGTCGATAGGTTTGCCACTCCCAGTAGGAGTGTCGTCCCCAATCTTTTCCTTCTGTCCGTCGTTGGCCATCTATTCTCCTTTCATTCCCACAGACGGCGCCAAATTGTATGAGTGATTTTCTAACCACACTGCCCGTTTAGTAATCAGCTAGAGAGCACCAGCAGAATAGATGGCTTCAGTTAACCTGTAATAGAAAGAAAAGGCTCCGGCGGTGGCTCTTCCACCCAGGGGTACTCCGACGATCAAGTCAGTATATCTCTCAAAGATAATCAAGTGCTAAACTCACTGCTCAAAGCATAAATTGCGTACCTTAGACCCACGGGGGTGCCTCTCTTTTATAGTTTACTTAATCCTAGTCCCACTAGAAGCCTCACTTCTATGGACTCCAATTCAGTACTTACTTTGGACTCCTCAAGAGATAAAGATAAACTCTCCAAGAGCTTTATCCTCATCTTGACTAAGTCTCCTCTTCATTCTAGGACTCTTGTCCCTCATCTTTTATCCTCTTATCTCGGATTTCGATATCTTCGGAGATAACCTCGGCCTTGCATAGATCACCTTGGCGTCACGACCAGGACACGTGGCACCTCGGCTGACACGTCGGCGTCACCTTGTCACATGTTGGTACTCAGAAAATATATCCCCACAACACACACCTTTTAAAAAGTGTATATCATATATATTATATAATTAAAATAAATAATATAATTTTATATTTTTTAATCATAATAAAAAAAAATTATAAGCAAACATCACATGAAATATAATTAAAGATCTCATAAGTCATAACTAAAATAATATCATAATTAAAGGGAAAAAAATAAGAGATGCATATGGTAAGAACTGTATAGAATTCTTTATAAAAAAATGTACACATCTTTTTTATGTGTACAATATGTAAAAATATATGATGATTCTAATTAGTTCTTGAGGAACGGGACGGGCTGATCCACGCCTCCCACACCGTTGTCCGATCACTGGGCCCACTGAGAAACCTACACAAGAGTCCAACGGGGAGTGAGAGTCCCCTAGCAAACCCTCCGACGAGCAAGTTAGAGAAGAGAGATGCATGGAATATAGAAATAGGATGGTGATAAAGAACTTAACTTTCTCTTTGTCTTAGAAACCTGCTTATATCCTTTGTTCATCATTTCCTTGTCCATTCCGACTTGTCATGTTGGCCAAAAGTCTATGTTCTAGCTTGCCCTGTTCATGGTGAGGTTGTTCTATTCCAACTTGAAGGGGTTATCGTAATAAATACTGCAGGGAACCTCATTAATGGCGGATGTGTGGTGCAATAACTCTGCAGAATCTTTGTCTGCTTATGTGGCTGGTTCTTCTCTTGACAAGTGTCTAGATGTCATTGGTTCTTGGTGCAACGTTGGGTTTCAAGGATGTTGGCCTTTAGTATTGGAATCATGCATTGAGCTTTAAGTGGTGGGTCAAAAACCCCTATGGGCCCACCTATGTCAGTAGTCCTTCATTCCCAAATGTAGCTTCAGCCCAAAGAAGGGAATAAGGAAGAAGACAAGCATGGTGAGTGGTTGAGTGAGGGAAGACTGACTGAGAGGAGGGTCGATCGCGAAAGATAGCCAGGTGAAAAGGCCGATCGCGAGGGGGGTCGACCGCGAAGGGTGACCGAGTGAGAAGGCCGACTACGAGGAGGGCCGACTGCGAAGGGTGATTGAGTGAGAAGGTCGACGGCGAGGAGGGCCGACCATGAAAGACGATCGAGTGAGAAAGCCGACTGCGAGGAGGGCCGACCGCAAAGGGCGACAGAGTGAGAAGGCCGATAGCGAGGAGGGCCGACCGCGAAGGGTGACTGAGTGATAAGGGGAAATGACGGCACGCGGGGCCTGAGGCACGGCGTAACAAGTGATGATGCGAAGTGGAATAGACAGGGAAGGGGAATAGAGTAGGGGATCGTGGTCGTACACGTGGCACAATCCCATAATAAGGGAGGTGGTGTGTTGGCAGGAAACAAAATGATGGACTAATATAGGGCGTTAAAGAGGCGGGGACGGAAATTTTTGAAAATTTTCAAACTGGCGAAGTTTAATCTTGACCCTTGGAATATAAGCAAACCGTGGGCATTTGGAGTTATTCGCTTTACCTACCTTATCGCAAAAAACCAACACATCCCAAAGGTGAACTCATTTGTTTCGTGTGACACACCTCTGCAATACTTTGCGAACCTCCTTGTGCCAGCGTCCGAAGCGATACGCAGACACGTAAGAGAAATGGCTCGAGGTGAAGTCCCAACCGCAAGGCTTGACTCATTGGGAGATGACAACGTAGTGGAGTTGGCGGAATAGTAGCGAGCGAAGCGGAGGGAGGAGAGGGGAGTTGGGCAAGGGGCGCAGGCTCGTCTGACGACGATGATCGCAGCCGCTAGGCCAATTAGCCAAGTGGAGCTGGTCCACTGACACACCAAGGCCGACAGATCTACGTTTACGGCGAAGAAATTGAAGGAGGTATGGAGGAAGTACCAAATTCCTGCAGAGATAGAGTTGAGGCTGCCCTCATCTAAGGAGAGAGCATCGGATGCCCGACCGGCAGAATTTAACTAGTACGAGGAGGCCTAAGGTTGCCGATCCCCCAAGTGGTGGTAGATGTATTGAACTGACTAGAGGCGGCACTGGGGTAGCTGATGCCCAATGCATGGAAAATCATAATGGCCTGCGCGATCTAATGGCCACGGGCGACCGATGGGGCGACGGTGATAGTGGAGGAGTTCTTTTTGTGCTACAAAGCGTCCAGTCAACAAGAGACGTGAGTGACTTTGCAAGCGGTGGCGGGCAGGGAGTTAGTAGCCAGGTTGCCCTCGTCAGTGAAAGGTGGAGGCCGAGGTGGTTCTATTTGTCAGCAAACGGTGGGGGGTCAGTGCGTACGACATGGAAAGTCCCCACGAAGTCAGTAGAGCCGAAGTTGGGGGCGGAGACAGAAAGTAGGGTGAAAATTGTGAAAGAATGGAGAGAGAAAGAGGTGTGAGGTGGGACGATCTTGTCCGTCCTTCAGCGTTGTATGCCTTAGGCTTAGGATCGCAGCCAATGGAAGAGGATCCCGCGCTAGAAAAGTTGGAAACGAGGCGGAAGGCGGAGGAGTGAGGACCTTGGCCAAGGCAGAAAAATCTAAGAAGTCTCAGCTGGGGCCTGTTCTTAAGTTGGTGATGAGGGAGCGGGTCCGACCGCATCCCAAACCGCTGGGAGACAAAGACTTAATTGACTTTGCCCCACTGCAACCCCCAATACACCCGCTGAAAGAGAGGGGCAAGCAGGAGGTGGGGGCAATGTTGAAGAAAACAAAGAAGAAGAAGGCGGCTGTAGGGGAAAAGACGCCCCTGTCTTGAAAAAGATGAAGGTTGGGAGCAAGGACGCCCTTATGGTGGGGAAGATGAAGGAGGGAAGGGTGGAGGCAGCTCCAGAAAGGGAGACCGCCCAAGTGGCGAAGGAAGACAAGGGTCCAAGCGCCCAAGTACTGAAAGAACACTTGGGCCCAAGTGCCCATATGGCGGCGACGGTGGTACCTGTACCAGAAGTAACCCTCAGTCCTAGTGAAGGGAAGACTGGGATCAGCAAGCCAGAGACGAGTGTCGCGCTAGCGACCGCGTTGTACCACGTGCGGGCGCTGGCAGGTCGCTCGACAGAAAGGAGGGAAGCCAAGGTCGCAGCCGACCGCCTTGTTGGAGTGGTGGAGGGCTGTGCAGATGATGGCCCGGTTGACGGAGGCCGACCTCTTAAGAGGGTTTTGCTCAGCCCAGATGGAGGCAGCGACCCTGGCGACTACCTTGATGAATAAAGCAGCGCGCACGAAGGTGGAGATAGAGCCACTAAGGACCCAGTTGGAAGAGGCAAAGATGCAGCTGTAGAACCTAAGGGTTGAGACAGTGGGCTGGAGGAAGGCCGCTCGGAGTGCATGCGCCAAGGGGTTGGAGTATGCGCAAAGGGCAAAGAACATGGAGGTATTGGCATTGGTGCAGAGCTACTCAGCAAAGCGAGCTGGTGCCGAGCTCCTCGCAACCAAATCAGAGCTTGAAGCGGAGCGCCACAAGGCGGTATCGCTAGAGTTCGAGTTGGCGAGCGAGAAGAGGAAGCTAGAGCAGGTCCAGCAAGCCTGCACCACTGCCAACGAGAGGTGAGAGGAGGCCATGACCAACAACGAAGAACTGCGTGACCAGGCGGTCAAGAACAAGGAAGAGGCCGATGGTCGGATCGCGGAATTGAAGAAGGCCCTAGTGGGGAAGAGGGCCAAATTGGCATCTGAGAGGGCGGCGTACCCCGACTTGTGTATGGTGGTCGTAGAGCAATTCAAGGGGTCCACCAACTTCCAGATGGCCATTGATGTCGCTGTCACCAGTAGCGTGGCAAAGGAGGGGGATGGGGGCTGGGCCGTCGGGAGTGGCAGCTAGAGGTAGGAGTGAAAAGGAAGTGATCTAGAGCTTCCAGCGATCTGACATCTACAAGCACGAAATAAGCGAGTTCTGGGACAACGGCTGGATGACTTTCAAACATAAGGCGTAAGAGCTGTTCCCGGATGTGGACTTCAGCCTCATGAAGGTAGGCGAAGATGACGTCACCCAGACCCCCTTAGACAAGGGGATTGAAGAGGAAGATCTTGCCTCTAGTGAGGAAGAGTGATCTATGTAACTTAGTGTAAAAATTTTGTGTTTGTGTGTTTTGTTTTTTTTGTTTTTGTTTTCTTATATGTAATTTTGTGCAACGATTTGTATGAAAGCGTAAGTTTATGAATAAAACAAAGAGTTTTCTTGTGTATTATTGTTGTCGTTATTCTGAGTTGTAAATTTGGGATAGTAAAAATGACTGAGCGGAATTTACCAAAAAGTAGGTGTAAAAAATGAAACTTGTGGGTAAATTATGAAACTTGTAAGTAAATTGTGATGTAAAATGGTTAAAATGGACAATCAGGTTGGCTTGTATGGATGATCAGTGAAAATGTTAAAAATGGGCAAACCATGTTGTAATATGAAAGTTCGTAACAGCTAAGTAATATGAAATTTCGTAAGTAAACCATGATGTAAAAAATGTTAAAAATGGGCAGACAGGCTAACTTGTATGACTAGTGAAAATGGATGGTCATGAACTTTGATTTTAACTAAGTATGGCAACCATGTCGTAATATTAAATTGTGAAAATGGACCGGCTGAATTCTTCATTCGAGTTCTGACTAAGACTTGGAGGACTTTGTGGCACTGAGGACTAAGTTAACTCGGTTCGACTGAGCTCTGCGTGTTCAGTCTGGCTGAAACTTTAGCTAACTCAGTCTGGCTGAGCTCTTCGTGCTCAGTCTGGCTAAGGCTTTAGTTGACTCAGTCTGGCTGAGGCTTTAACTAACTTAGTCTGGCTGAGCTCTTTGTGCTTAGTCTAGCTGAGGCTTTAGCTAACTCAGTCTGGCTGAGCTCTTCGTGCTCAGTCTGGCTGAGGCTTTAACTGACTCAGTCTGGCTGAGCTCTTCGTGCTCAGTCTGGTTGAGGCTTTAGTTGACTCAGTCTGGCCAAGCTCTTCGTGCTCAGTCTGGCTGAGGCTTTAACTCACTCAGTCTGGCTGAGCTCTTCGTGCTCAATTTGGCTGAGGCTTTAGCTAACTCAGTCTAGCTGAGCTCTAGTTAACAAGTCGTTATTGAAACACAACGCAGATAATGAAGATATAAAGTCATTGTCATTTAAGGCATAACCTATTGATCACAAGTTTACACCATGTATGGAAAAGACAAAAACGAACAAGTGTGTAGATCGTCAAAAAGAACATACAACAATTGATCAATACAAAAATAGGAGACGCCATTTTACTGGAAATAAGGCTTCAAATGCTCGGCGTTCCATGGATGAGGGAGGTCTCTGTCTTCCATGTCTTGGAGTCGGTAAGTGCCCGGGCGAGGTCTGGCTTTGGCAACGTAAGGTCCTTCCCATTTGGCTGCTAGCTTGCCCTCGGTGGAATTTTTTGTGGCAAGAGTCGCTTCGCGCAAGACTAGGTCCCCAACTGCAAACTCCCTCGGTTGGACTTTGCAGTTGTAGTGTGTTCTCATTTTCTGTTGATATGAGGCCCATCTGACAGCAGTGGCCTCTCGGAGCTCTTCAATCAGGTCCAAGTCAGACCGACGCAATTATTCGGTTAGTTCTGGATCCAGGTGCAAAACCCTCGGGGTCGACAGGCCTATTTCTACTAGGATGACCGCCATATGTTAAGTGAAAAGAGGTCTTCCCAGTAGGGGTTCGAGCGGTAGTGCGATAGGCCCAGAGTACGTTTGGTAATTCCTCAGCCCAGAGTCCCTTAGCAGCTTCCAACTTAGTTTTGATAATCTTCAGAAGAAAGCGGTTGGTGACCTCGACTTGCCCATTGGCATAGGGATGACTTGGGGATGAGAAACATGGCTGAATGTGGAGCTCTGCATAGAATTTCCTAAACTTGGCATTGTCGAATTGCTTGCCGTTGTCTGAGACGATGGCTTGAGGGATTCCAAATCGGCATACGATCGACTGCCAGATAAATCTGGTTGTGTTTCGTTAAATGATTATGGAGAGGGGTTCCGCTTTCACCCATTTAGTGAAGTAATCAATGACGACCACAGCGAACTTGGTTTGGCCCCTACCAGTGGGCAATGGACCAACTAAGTCGATGCCCCACTTGGCGAATGGGTAGGGACTACAGAGTGTAATCAGTTCTGTAGGTAGAGCATGGGGGATGTTGGCAAAGCGCTGGCATTTATCACACTTAAGCACAAATTCAGTGGCATCTTGGTTGAGAGTAGGCCAGAAGTAGCCGGTGCGAAAGATTTTATGGGCCAGCGACCTGGCACCCGAATGATTACCACATACACCCTCGTGGACTTCCCTCATCACATAGGTTGCTTGAGTAGGATTGAGGCATCTGAGGTATGGGCATGAAAATCCATGTTTGTACAGTAAGCCGCTGATGAGGATGTAATTGGACGACTGGACTCTGACTTTGGCGGCCTGCTGTTTGTCGTCTGTCAACTCCCCACTTGTCAAAAACAAAAGGATGTCCGCCACCCATGGGATAGGTTCGTTTTGGAGGAAGTGGACCTCATGCTGGGTTGGCGAAGTAGCCGGGTGGGCTAGGTATTCAAGACAGACGCCATGGCTGAGGTCTGACTAGTCGGCCGAGGCCAATTAGGCCATTTCATCTGCCTTGGAGTTTTCTGACCGAGATTTGTGTTTGATGTGAAAAGTGTTGAAAAGGCGAACAAGGGGGAGTGCAATATCCCTGTAGGCTCGCATTGTGTCTTCCTTTGCGTCGAATTTCCCCGTAATCTGTCCGACGACCAGTTGGGAATCACTGAACACTTGGATATGGCTTACACCAATGTCTCTGGCTAGGCAAAGACCTGCTATCAAGGCCTCATATTCGGCCTCATTATTGCTTGCGTCGAACAGGAAGCGGAGAGCACACTTGAAATAACTGCCCTCGGGGGCGGTGAGGATGAGACTAGCTCCACTATCTTCTTTGCGGGATAATCCATCGACATTGAGGGTCTAGGAGTAGGGATCTTCTGCTTCAATGTCGAATTGCCTAGGCGGAAGGGGTGTGGTTGGAGTGGGATTGGTGAATTCCAAGATAAAATCGGCGACAGCCTGTCATTTGATCGCTATTCGAGGTCGGTAAGAGATTTCAAATTGGCTGAGCTCGATAGACCATTGCATAAGTTTTCCGGACAACTCTGGTTGTTGTATTACCTTCTTCAAAGGTTGGTCAGTGAGGACCACTATGGAGTGAGCTTGGAAATAAGGTCGGAGTCGTCTTGAAGCTATGACCAAGGCAAGGGCCATTTTTTCCAGTAGAGGGTAGTTTTGTTCTGCCCCCCTGAGAGCTCGGCTAATACAATAAACCGGACGCTGTACTGAGCCGTCCTCCCTGATGAAAGCCGCACTGATTGCGGTGTTCGATACAACTAAGTAGAGAAAGAGGGTCTCGCCCGAGAGCGCCTGAGAGAGTATGGCCATGCACTGCTTCAATTGTTGAAAGGCCTCTTCGGATTCGATGGTCTACTCAAAGGCCTGCCGAAGGACTTTGAAAAAAGGGAGGACTTGTCTGTTGCGCGGGAAATAAAATTGTTGAGGGCGGCGACTCTGCCAGTAAGCCTTTGAACCTCTTTAACCGTTTTGGGTGACTGCATTTCTATAAGAGCCTTGATCTTTTCGGGGTTGGCCTCAATACCCCGCTGACTGACCATAAAACCTAAGAACTTCTCGAATCCTACGACGAAGGCTCATTTCTCCAGATTTAGCTTCATTTGATACTTATGTAGGTTTCGAAAGTCTTTCGTAGGTCTGTCAGATGATCAGAGGAGAGTTTGCTTTTGACAAGCATGTCATCGACGTAGACTTCCATGTTCCGACCTATTTGATAGTGAAAGATGGCATTGACCAACCGTTGATAAGTTGCTCCGGTATTTTTCAATCCGAATGGCATAAGACGATAGTGGTAAGTTTCTCTATCTGTGATGAAACAAGTGTGTTCCTGGTCAACCGGGTGCATCAGAATTTGATTGTAGCTAGAGAAGGCGTCCATGAAACTGAGCATTTGATGTCCAACCGTGGCGTCAACAAACAGATCTATACGAGGGAGGGGATAACTATCTTTGGGGCAAGCCCGATTAAGGTCGAAGTAGTCGACGCAGAGTCGCCATTTACCGTTATTTTTACAGACCAGGACCACATTTGACAGCTATCTGGGGTAGTCTACGTTCTTGACAAACCGTGTCTCCAGTAGTTTGTCTACCTTAGAAACAATAAGGGCATTAAGTTCCGGGTGAAAGACACGCTGCTTCTGGCGGAAAGGTCGAAAATGGGACTTGATGCTGAGACGATGAGTGATGAATGAGGGATCGATTCCCGGCATGTCGGAATGGGTCCACGCAAACACATCATTGTGCTCAGTTAGGAGGGCTATAAGGTCGTCCTTGGCTTGAAAGGATAGTTGGCTGCCAATCTTGGCTGTTTTTGTTGGGTTGGTGGGGTCGATGGGAACTTCAACAAGTTCTTCCACTGGTTCCCCTCTGACTAACTCGTCTTCGTCTCTGACGTCGAGTCCTTCGATGATCATAGCCTCCTTCAGCTTGACCTTTTTGAGTGAAGCAACGTAGCATTCTCTGGCCACAGTCTGCTCTCCCCTTACGGTGCCGACCCCGAGGTCGGTAAGAAATTTCATGGCCAGATGGTATGTGGATATGACAGCTTGAAAAGTGTTAAAGGTTGTGCGGCCGAGGATGATGTTATAAGCAGAGGGACAGTTGACGACGAGTAAAGTAAGTAACTTGGTGGTCTGCTGTGGATACTCTCCGATGATGATGGGAAGATCGATGGAGCCTATAGAGGTCACCCGATCCCCCGTAAAGTCAACCAGTGGGGTTTGGAGAAAGGACAATCTTTCCTCCCCGACCTTAAGCTGTCGATAGGCGTTCAGGAAGATGATATCTAAAGAGTTGCCGTTGTCGACAAGCACTCGTCTGACTTCATAATTAGACAAAAGAGCTGAGATGACGTGGGGATTGTCATGATGGTAACGGATGCCTGTACAATCAGCCTCCGTAAAGGTGATGGGTTCCATCCACTATTTGGGGTGTTTGAAGGGGCGATCCAATGTCACGACTTCTTTGTCGGAGCCCTTCTTGATTTTTCTGAGTTCTGCTCGTTGGGCCGAACGGGATGGTCGTCCGCATGCCAGCCCGCCAGCAATGACTTAGATCTCTCCAACCAGGGAGGCAGGGTTGCCTTGCACTCAAGGTTGTGGTAGGGGCCGATCGTTGCCTTGGTTTGGTTGTGCAGGTTGTCGGGGATGGGTATGTCGGCGATTGCCCTTGGTAGGTTCGGTCCTTGGCCGTTGCTGGGGACAAGCTGCCGTGAATTGATTAAGGCGCCCCTAGCGAATCAAACTCTCTACCTGGTCCTTAAGGTTAACACACTCCTCAATATTGTGGTCGTAGTCCTGATGGAAATGGTAGTGTTTGGATTGGTCTCACCGGTTGGAAGGAGACTACAATGGTTGTGGCCATTTCAAGTTGTAATCTTGTTGGATCTGGTTTAAGACTTGTTCCATGGGGGAGTTGAAGGGTGTGTCCCGTTCGAACCGACCAGGCGATCGGGTAGGTGCCGCTCGGTCAGCTCGAGCAGTTCGGTCGGTATACTGAGGTGTTTGCTGCGTGTATTGGGTAGTTCTGGTTTCAAATTCTTTTCTCTTCTCTCTGAGGTTTGGGTTCTTGGTCGTGAAGTCTTGGCGGGCGGCCAGAGAATCTTCGGCATTCATGTATTTTTAGGCTTTGGAAATGAGGGTTCTATGGAGGTTGGAGGGTTTTTGAAGAGGGAGAAAAGGAAATCGGATGATCGTAAACCGACTATGAAAGCCGTGAGAATGACATTGTCGTCGTTTTCCCCCACCCGTAAGGCTTCGGTATTGAAACGGGTGACGAAGCTACGTAGCAACTCCCCCTCCGTCTGACGGATGTTGAGGAGCTGGGTCGCCAGACACCGCTGGCACTGGGCACCAATGAAGTGGCTAAGAAAGGAGTCACTTAGGTGCTAGAAAGTAAAGACGGAGTCCGTCGGTAACTAACTAAACCACAGTCGAGCCGACCCCTTAAGCGTTACGGGGCAAGCCCGACACATGATCTCATCAGGGAATGCATGGAGAACCATCAGGGTCCTGTAAGTCTCCAAGTGGTCGACTGAGTCTGTTATGCTGTTGAAAGAGTCGATCGAGGGCATTTTGAACTTAGGAGGTAGGGGTTTGTCCTTGATGGAGGCGACGAACGGTGTATTGGCTGTTGTGGAGGGTTTATTCTGCATGTTTTGCATAACTCCTTGAAGCTGGAGTTGTAAGCTGCGTCTCCTAAGATGAGACTTAATGTGTCCTACATACATATTAATATTTGTAAATTATATATATTATTTATTATTTATATATTTATCCTTATATATATATATATCTATCTTTTGATAATTATGGGTGATAATTATTGAAGTTGCCTAAAATATCAAGAACTCTAAATGGTGGTTTGGCTAAGGCCTATCAATTTCCACTAATTAAGTTTCCTTGATAGAAGGAAACTAAGAAGGTTTATTTGATAATGTATCTATCTGATAAGGGTCCATGACCTAGCAATTATAAATAGGCCTGTGGTTTTCCATCAATGAGGCACTCAAGTTCTGCATAGGTTAGAAGACACTTATTCATAAAGTGTGAAGTGAGTGATATAATATTGAGAGGTTTAGAAGAAATATACACATCACACAACTTGATCAACAATGGCTGGAGGAGGTTAGTATAAATTTTATTCCGCTGTATATCCATACATATATGATTATATTATATGTGTATGATTTTTCGACAGGAGTTTCATGGCTCGGAGTTCTGCATCCCAGATAGGCACGTTGTCACCACCAGAATGGAATGGAGGCTGAACACTACTGGCCTCTCCCTCGGGAGCAGGTGCTTGGGCTGGCGGATGTGGACCCCAAGGTGGCGGGTTCATGTCCTGGGGAGGGGGTCGCGAGCCCTCCAGGTTGGAGGGGTGGGCTTGTTGGAAAGGATGACTCGAGGTTCGTTCTCGATTAGGTGGGATATCTTATGGTGGCGGAGGAGGCACAGAGAGGTCTCGTTGAAGCAAAGCATTGATCAAGGCATGGTTTTGTTCGGCTAGGCAGTTGATGCTGTTGGTGAGTTCTGTGAAGTACTGGGGTGGGTTGTTCGGGTTAGGAGGGTCGGTTCGGGGGTCGACAACGTTGTGTTGAGAGGCCATGGATCTAGTTGTGACCATCCACCTTGGTGGGTGGCAGGTAGGGATTATCGGGAATGGGTCTCTGGCAACAATGAGCACAATTGTCACACGGAGTGAAAGATTCCCACAGACGGCGCCAACTGATGATACTAATTGGTTCTTGAGGAACGGAACGGGCTGATCCACGCCTCCTACACTGTTGTCCGATCGCTGGGCCCACTGAGAAACCTTCACAAGAGTCCAACGGGGAACGGGAGTCTCCTAGCGAACCCTCCGACGAGCAAGTTAGAGAAGAGAGATCCACAGAATATAGAGATAGGATGATGATAAAGAATTTAACTTTCTCTTTGTCTTAAAAACCTGCTTATATCCTTTGTTCATCATTTCCTTGTCTACTCCGACCTGTCATGTTGGCCGAAAGTCTATGTTCTAGCTTGCCTTGTTCATGGTGAGGCTGTTCTGTTCCGACGTGAAGGGGTTATCGTAATAAATGTTGCAGGGAACCTCATTAATGGTTGATGTGTGGTGCAATAACTATGTAAGATCTTTGTCTGCTTATGTGGCTGGTTCCTCTATTGACAAGTGTCTAGATGTCATTGGTTCTTGGTACAACGTTGGGTTTCAAGGATGTTGGGCTTATGTATTTGAATCATGCATTGGGCTTTAAGTGGTGGATCAAAAGCCCCTATGGGCTCACCTATGTCAATATATATATATATATATATTAACTTCAATAATAGGGTGCTCAACATGGACAATGGCTTCATATAGTGTTAGACGATTATCTATGAGCATAATGTTAGGGATTTTAAATATTTTATCAAATGTTAGATATTTGATGGAATATTTGATAAAATATTTAGGATCCCTAACATTTTTCTATCTATGAAGCTATTTTTTATTTATCATTTTTGGTTTAATAGTAACCTTTTTCTTTTTGATAAATTACATTCAAATTTTTTAAAGTTTAAAAAAAAAAAATTACAGTAAGTCACATAGTTGTGACATATTTATACTAACTTTTATTTCTTATAGTAAGGTCAAAGGGGCAATTCAAATTTTTAGTCAAATTAAAATTATTTCATTACTTTAGTTAGTTATTTTTTAGCACTTAGTGCATCAAATTCTTTATTCCAACTTATTCTTAAATATTATTTTCTTATTGTCTTTGTTAGTTTTCTTTTTTTATTAAATTGATAAGTTACCAGTCAAACAATTCTTAAAAAACGTTTTTAAAAAAAAATTGCCATTGACCGGTTGACCGATCGGACTTCCGAGCGAACATTTGGTAACGCACAAGTAGCGATGAACAGTGTCTCGCTTGTTATAACGAATTACTATAATCATCGTAAATTTTGACGAATTACAAGCAAATTTGACGGAATTGATTTTTTAATTTTTTTAGCTAAAACATGATTTTAAAAAGCTTGATGAGGATGCTCTTAATGCAGATTGTATAAAAATACACTTTATCAATTTAAATGAAGAATAAAAAAAAAACTGTTATGTGAATAAAAATCTTCGAAGAATCTAATTTAATTATGTTAAATTTATAGAATTTATTTTATTTTCTCAGAATGTAAAAATAAATAAATAAATAAAATTTGTAATTTATTATTATTATTATTTATGGTGATACATTTGTATAAGTGAAAACAAAAAGTCCAAGAAAAGCCGGAATTTTCACTTATAGCCGGGCCAAGCGGACCGCGTATGCCGTTTTGGGCTTCGTTTTTAAGGCGGTGCCAAACAGGCCCTTGAGTATTAAACTCAAACTCTTTCTGACAATTCCACGCGCAGGTACAGCGCTTGCACAACATCAACAAAGTCATAGGACGTTTCACTGCTGACGTCAGATTAGCTCACACGGCTGGTGGGTCCCACAACTCTGTCAACCGCCTTTAGATCATTCGTCAAGAGGCGCGTGTGATCAGAACTCAGACTCTCTCTCTCTGTGTTAGAGTGAGAAACTGCGACAGAGAGTTTTAGAGAGAGAAAGTGAGAGGAGAGAGAGTGAGCAGAGTTCGGATCGAGCACCCTTCTGTATCGGCTTCTAGGGTTTCTCTTTCTCTTCCGACTGATCGAAACCCTAATTTTCATTTATCTGGATCTCGATTTGTACACAGATCGATCAATCTGGTAAACATCTTGTTCTTGGCTCGTCTTGTTTATCTGCCCCTTGCTGCACCTAAAGCCCTAGTTCTGTTCAATTCGGTGTGATTTTTTTGTAAATCACTTTATCGGATTGAAAATTAGGGTTTTCGATTTCCGATTTCATGAGTCGCTGTTGGTCGAGCCCTAGGCTTTGAACCAACTCGATTTGCATGGTCGATGAAAAAGAATCTAGGGTTTTGAGCGAGATCGAGGAGTTAGGGTTTTTTGGGGATTGTTTCATGTATGGCTTCAGGGACTTTCGGTGCCGGTGAATCGAGAGAGAGGCTTAGATGGGTAGATAGTAACAAGGTCTACAAGAGAAAGTTTCACAACAAAGGCCTCAAAACCACCACCGCCACCGCCACCGCCACCGCCACCGCGAATACCAATCCCGCCACCGACAACGGCAATAACGCCAACACCGTCGCCACCGCCGACAATAACGACGCCGTTCCTCAGCAGTCTTCTCAAACGTTAGCTACAGAGGATGCGAATTCGTGTCAACAGCAGCTGACTCTGTCGAGATTAGATGTGGTTTCTGACGTTTCGTCTAGCCAAAATAGGCCATCCCAGGTTACTGCTCCGAATGGCTTCGAACCGCCCAATGGAAATGGGGCTGTGAAGCCGATTATTACGAAAGTCGAGAATCGAGTTAGGATTGATTTGGAAGCAGCGAGGGAGAAGAATGAGATTGGTACGCTCAAGAGGAAGCTAGTGAATGAGCTTGATCAGGTGAGGGGTCTAGTGAAGGAGCTTGAAGCTAAGGAGGTTCAGCTTTCTGGGTATTCTCTTGCTGTTGTTGGTGGTGGTGGTGGTGGTGGTGGTGGTGGTTATAGTCATTCACAGTACTCGGGCAATGATGGGAGGGTTTTAGCGAGAGTGAATTCAGAGGTGGGTTCAGTGGGTCATCATGATTCGAGGCCTTTTCAGCAACTAAGTGTTTCGGTGATGGAGAACAATCATGGGGTTGGTGAATTTATTGAGAAAGAGAAGAGAACTCCGAAGGCTAATCAATATTATCGAAACTCGGAGTTTTTGCTTGGAAAGGATAGGTTACCGCCTGCAGAAAGCAACAAGAAGTTGAAATCCAATGGTGGGAAGAAACACGGCCGCGAAGTGGGATATGGGTTTGGTATGGATAAATATACCAGTCAAGCATTGAAGAGTTGTAACAATTTGCTCGCAAGGTTGATGAAGCACAAGCATGGTTGGGTGTTTAATACGCCGGTCGATGCCAAGGCACTTGGGCTCCATGACTATCATATTATAATTAACCACCCAATGGATTTGGGCACAGTTAAGAGTAGGCTATCAAAAAACTGGTACAAGTCTCCAAGAGAATTCGCCGAGGATGTGAGACTTACATTCCGTAATGCCATGACATATAATCCAAAGGGGCAGGATGTTCACCTTATGGCAGAGGAGTTGTCAAATATTTTCGAAGAGAAGTGGGCAGCTATAGAATCCGAGTATAACCTTGATTGGAGGTATGAACTGGTTCATGATGTGGGTTTGCCTACTCCGACTTCGAGAAAGGTTCACCCTCCTCCACCACCACTACAGATTCCTGATGTGAGGAGTTTGGAGAGAGCAGAATCCGTGACAGGAAAACTGAAACCCCATGCTCCAGTGGCCAGGACTCCGGTTCCAAAAAAGCCTAAAGCTAAAGACCTTCACAAAAGGGACATGACTTATGAGGAGAAGCAGAGGCTCAGCACAAACCTTCAGAGTTTACCCACAGAAAAACTGGATAACATAGTCCAGATCATTAAGAAGAGGAATTCAGCACTTTCTCAACATGATGATGAGATTGAAGTGGACATTGACAGTGTTGATGCAGAAACACTTTGGGAGCTTGATAGGTTTGTGACCAATTACAAGAAGAGTTTGAGTAAGATCAAAAGGAAAGCTGAAATTGCTCTTCAAGCAAGAGCAGAAACTGCAACTGGTGTCCCAGGAATGGTAAGGTTTTGAATTGCAACTTTCAATCTTTCTAAATGGAAGTACAGTAGGCTAATGAATTGTTCATCTTAATGTCATTGCAGAACCCAGCTCCAGCCAGTGTGCAGGCACCAAAAGAATCTAAAATAGGTGAGTTTGGAAAACATGAAGATCAGTGACATTTAACATTTTTGTTTTCATATTGCAGCCTATTCATTTTGCACTCATTTGTTGGTGTTTTTATGCAGGTGAACAGAATGCTGCTACTTCCTCTCCTGCTCAAGGAGAAAGGAAAGGGGATAACGTTAGTAGGTCAAGTAGTTCAAGCAGTTCTAGCAGCGACTCTGGTTCTTCTTCAAGTGGTATGATATTTTTAGAAGTTTTTCCACTGTAAAACTGCCATTGAAGCAAATACATTTATTGATTTAATGTGATACTCTTCTTGCAGATTCTGATAGCGATAGTACCTCTGCTTCTGGATCAGATGCAGGGCATTCACCTAGGACTTGAGTGGATTCAATTAAGGTAGAAGGCATTGTTTTGAATTCTTTTCTGATATGATTTGTGCTGATATTGACTTTCAAAGTCTCGAATGTGTGGATTATACACCATATGTTATGATTGCACCAGTATGGATGGCAGGATGATCTGTAAATATCATGTAGCACAAAGATTATTGGCTTGTAGATAGTTTAGTAGAACTTTGGGTTGTAATGGTATGTGTAACATGATGCACTGTTGTTTTTGTCATGGCCAAGATTTGAATCATACCACTTAGTCTGACTTTTTCTGAAGTGAGTGGTATAAAGAGGTAGCAAATGTTAGAAGCCAGTAAATTTTTATTCAATTAACAGTTTCTCAGGTTGAGAATAAAAATCTGGTGTTTATGCCCCCTGCATGCGCCGGTGGGGTGTGGGGCATGGTATTCTTAAGTGTGGATCTAAGAGTGAAACCGTGTCAAAATTTTATTTTTAATTGTCGCTTGATTTGTGTTTTAACTAAAGTTGACCTAGGTTTATGCAAAGAACATCACATCCCGTAGACAGCATTATGTTTTTTAGAGAAATGGATGTTTGAGCTTAGTTCAGTGTAATGTTGTAAACAATAATTGTAGGAAGTCATTCCATAGTTTATGTAGGGTTATCTAAGGATAAGGAGTCTTTCCATGCTGGACATGTTACATGTTTTTATTTCTCTGTCGAACTAGTAAGATTTCTTCTTGGTCAGGGACTTTGGAGTTTCTTTGCAATAGGCAGAATATTTTTAAAAAAAAAATTAAATTCCTATTTTTTTTGTGCATGGAAATCCGCTTGTCAGTGTATGAGATTCAACTTTATGTAATTTGTTGATAATAATTGTCGTGCAAATTTATGAACATTTGTTCAGGCATAGAGAGAATAGGTGGACAAAGAAAAATCAGATGTGGATGCAATGCTGTTGTGTTTAACCTCGTGGATAATCATAGTTTAGCCCCTAAAACCTTGTTCTACTCCACCAATTAGGTGTCACTTCGTGGGTTAAGCCCCCTCTTTCTGTTCCTACTACTCGTTGTGGCTGCCATCCTTATATTTGTAAGTTTTTATTCCCTTTGCAGTTCACAAGGTCACTCCATCAACCCGTTTGGCAAAACTGCTAAAGAAATCATAGCAGCTTGTCAGCAAGGCCTCCTTTATACACAGAGATAACCATGAAGTTATGGTTATTCCTCTGCTGTCAAGCACCGGGTCTGTAATAAAGGTTATCTTCTAAATCGGAAGTTTTTGCAACTGCTAGATAATGAAATCGCCTGCTTGTTGCATCATGAATATATCATGGAACACTTCTAAATAGCATAAACCTAAGAACATATGATACAGAGATTGACCCCTAGATATTCATTTTAACAACCCTGTTGGTGTGACATACAAGAATAAAATAGAATCTGCTGGTGTGATGAGGACACACACTAATGTTTGGATTGTTTTTTCAGTTTGTGGATATTGACTTGCATGATTTATATCTTTATTCTGATTTTTCCAATTTCTCATATTTTTAGCTGAGACATGTTGATAATTTTTTATATTTAATTTGGCAGAACATATCTCAACCGGATCTTGATCCATGTTGACACCGACCTTGAGTTTTTGAAGGAAGCTCATTCTGCTTACTCACATGGTGGCGTGGGGGAACTGTTGAACTTGAAGATGCGCCTTTACCAGGTGGCTAAAGGTGTATGACTTGGAACCCATAATTCTTACCATCATCACTTTAACTTCTTGGTCTAAGGTTTAAAGGTGGTTTCTTTTGTCAAAAAGAACATGTATGAGAATGATTGGATATGGTGGTGGTGGTAATAGAGACATCGTTTTGTGTAGCAAGTGTAAATTGTCAAGGACTGCTTTTCTAGGTTTTTTTTTTTTATTTTTTTTTATGCCATTGTGTTATCTCCCCTTTTTAACTCAAAGGGGTACCAGTAGTGGAACAGTTTGGACATATATTAGCGTTGCTCTGGAGGATGATGAAGTTTGTTCATACTGTTTGTAGATTTGTTTCATTTGTATTGCATGCTTACCTCATTACATGATTCCATATATTAGTAAATTATGGCAAGCGTTGAGTAAGAATCACTTTAGTTTCCTACAGTTTTGTGCCATTGACATTCAGCAATGTGTGATCGCAGTCTTTCTAGTTTCCTAAACCAAATAGGAGTTTCCGTCCTTCGTTTTATAGGATGAAGGATTGCCGCTGTGATGAAATGCTCAAAAAGTATCAGAGTCAAGGATTTAAACAGCCTAACACCTGCCTTGATCACTATTACAGTGTTGGATATGAGTGAGGATATTCAATATGTTCTTCAACCCTGACTAAAAATTTCATCTTCATCACACTTCTGTCTTCCAAGAATCTTTTTTCATTTTGAGGTCGCAAAAATCTGTGTAACTTGCGTGCATATGCCATTTTGTTTATTGGCAGGCATATAGTGTTGTAATGTCATCTGTATCTGTAATGAAACCCAAGTACAATTAGAGGGAATGCACAAGATCAAGATGAAGATGACAACCACAAAACGTGGCAAGTTTGATTCCAAACAACCTGCTGGGCTCAAGAGTCCAACATCAGGTTTTGATGGAAGCATGCTGTCAAATACCTGCATGACACCACTTTGGTTAAAGCAATGGTGATAGTCGTTATGTGATTTTTGTAATAAAATAACATAAAACTCAAGCCAAATGGCTTGTAATGTTTTTGTTCCATCACATTTCAATGGATATTATTTGTAAAACGATTTTTATTTTAAGCTAAGCCTACTCTTCCGCGAAGAAGGAAACGTACTGGCAGCAACTAACTACACAAAAGGGTACAACAATGGCAAACAAAGATCAAAAATTGATGAGTTCTCAATAAGGGGATCGACATCCCACCACCACATATTCAATCAACTCTCGGTGACAAACTTGATTCCCTTCTCAATAGAGGATTTGAGCTCGGGTTTGAGGCTTTCCAATCCTTGTTTTTCGTAGTCTGAAAGTGGGCCCAAGTCCAAAACTTCCTCCACACCATTCTTCCCAAGCCTCACCTGCAGGAATGTATATAGCAGCCACTTTGAGAACATTTCCAAGGCCACAAAAAGAAACACACACCAAAGTATATTTGTTCCATGACTAAAATCAAGTGTGAAACCCAATTAAAAAACACAGCGAAACACAATGTTCAGTTACAACCCCAGGATAATGGGGAACTATTCAAGACTTCCCAAAAACGCAGACAGTGACAGAATAAATGCATGTTTGTTTAAGCAAGCTAAAGCAAGTATATTTGTTCCATGACTAAAATCAAGTGTGAAACCCAATTAAAAAACACACAGTGAAACACAATATTCAGTTACAACCCCAGGATAATGGGGAACAATTCAAGACTTCCCAAAAATGCTGACAATGACAGAATAAATGCTTGTTTGTTTAAGCAAAGCTAAAGCAAGATAACAGAACCATGTAACAATAGTAAAGTCAAATTCCAAAGGCAGAAAACATAAACCATGGATCATATCTTGGCATAAATGCATCATATACTATGAAATAAGAATAAAACTGATATGTTCTCTAGAAGTAGCAACCTCGTATCGTATAGATGCTCAGCACATTCTAGAACAAATCAAAATATGGATGTTGGGTTGGCGTTCAAACTGGTGTTGCACATCAAAAAGGGAAAGGGTTATCTTTATGCCTTTACTAACATGTACTCAGCCTATCCAACACAAATTATCATTACACACTCAATGAGTCATTCTATGCATCCAAACGCAAGTACCGTTCCTTTGGGCCTCAAACCTAACCGGCTATCAAAAGATTTTCTGTTGCAGTTGGGAAAATCATCTCAAACCACATTCCAAGATCTTATTGTCTATAGTCTCAGTGTTCCTGGATGTCTTTGCCGTCTATATAAACCAACAACATTCTAATATCTTAAGTGTCTAAATAGTCTTCCTGAATGTCCTTACAATCTATACAAGCACCCTCAAACTTCAACACAGCATACAGTCAGCCAGAAACTCTAGGAAATTCAGTCAAAATGAAGATTGCTGAATAAATTGTGACCATAAGGTTTCACCTCACCATGTCACCTACAGATTAGCCAGGATTGCTGACTGTATATCGGGGGTTTGTGGCTGCATCTGTAAAGTCCTCCATCCATAATTCATAATACACATTTTCTGAAGGTATCATGCATCTCAAATGAATGAGTGAGAGAGAGAGAGAGAGAGAGTACAGCTTTTCCTAAGAGACAGATGGAGACTGAGAATGGAAAATATTCACCCACAATTACCATAGCATCAATCAAAAGATTAGAGGCTCGCTGATTATGAAGAGATCATAGTAAACAATCAATTAAAAAAGGCAAAAAATGTTACAAGTCAGTTACTTCAAGCATAGATAGAGAAGTTAGCAATCCAAATAAATAATATCACAGTTCAGTTGAGATTTATCACCTTAGAAGCAAAGAAAGGCAGTTCAGTGATGCATGACTGCACAAATGAACACTCTACAACATCTGGAACCCCATTAAGACCCTTCAAGCAAGCATCGGCAAAAATAGCTCCAGCATAGCTGCAGAAAGTACAATAGTAAGAGATCACATTGAATTCTAGATCTTCTAATCTCCATTGAGAGAGAGACAGAGAGAGAGGATTGATACGCTAACAACAAAATGTATACCACAAAAAAAAATAAGATCATAGAAAATTTGCATGCAATATCATTGATATGTTGTTGAAAAACCCAGTATAACTGAATTCAAGTATAGAACAGGATATCCTCTTGATTATGGAAGAGAGAAACACAACTATTAACCCCAATCACATTAAACCACATAGCAGTAAAACAATAGACTAAATAAAACATGGAAATACATGCATAAGTTTCACACCATATACATGCAGACACCAAACATCTACATTAAGTGTAGAAAACCCAGAAGAAAAACTTAAAGTTAAACCAAAGAGAGCTTTCCAAAACTTTTCAGCAATTTATGACAATTAAGAAAAGAATAGTATGTCTCTCAGCCATTTAAAACCAATACTACACATAGCATCCCATGTAAAAAAATTAGCTGACCATTAGTCTAAACCACCACCATTCACCAATATGCATGAAGGATAGTGCTAATTCAAGTGGTTCCAATCTCAAACATATGCAAGTAAAATGAAAATGCATTCAGGAGCATGAAACTAATCTTTAACCTTCCAATCAACCATTGTAGAATATTTCACAAGCTCTATTCAAAATGTTTAAAATCTGGGCAAAGGCTGTCAAAATCACATCATATCAACTGCCAAAATATTACTCTGAAATCCTAACACCAACCATAAAAGATTCCAGCATATCTAAGAACCCTAAAACAGAAGTGCAAGTATCAGCCCAAACTTACGCCATTGAGAGTGTAGCTGAACCCATTCCAGCCTTAGCTACAACCACTTCTGTCCCTCCATCTTGTGTTCTCTTTGTGAGAGCCTCAATATCTTCATAAGACAAATTATTGGCTTGCGGTGTGGCCTATCAGCAATCAAGCACACAAATAAGCACAAAATAAATACAGAGTGGAAAGCGTCTGACATAGCAGCTTCTAAAGACTAGGACAGGCATGTAATGTATCTATTTAAAAAAATAAATAAATAAAATAAAAATCTGACATAGAAGGTCATACTTGTGAAAACAATGGAAGAATGGTTATGCCCGCATGGCCTCCAACAACTGGCACATTAACCCCTGGACAAAGAAACCAAATATTTGAGTCAATGAAGTTGACATTCCATGAGGAAAACCGTATTCTTGTCCATTATTTAATTAACAAAAAGTGTCTTCTAAGTCAATAATGAAGCACACCCTCAACTGGGACTTTGGCCTTCTCAGCATAGAAAGTCTTGGCCCTAACCACATCAAGCATTGTTACACCAAACAGCTTCTTCTCATCATATGTCCCCGCTTTCTTAAAGACCTCAGCAGCAATTGGTACAGTTGAATTCACAGGGTTGCTTATCATATTAACAAGTGCCTGATAACATGAATCCAGATCCCAAATCACAAAAACAATCGTATAACATAATCAACATTGCAAATTAGCCAGAGATAAATAAACTTCAAATCAGAGACTAAAATGTCTGTACAAAAGGAGGAGCTCACATGAGGGCAATACTTGGCAATCGCAGTGCACAGTGATTTGACAATGCCAGCATTAATGTTAAAGAGATCATCGCGATTCATACCAGGCTTTCTTGGCACACCAGCCGGAATGATGACAATATCACATCCCTCCAAAGCCTTACCTAGCTGATCCTCACCCATGTACCCATTTACCTACACCAAAGAAACAAATAGATGGATGTGTTAATGAGTTGAATTATCAAAAAATCGATCCATAACCTAAACACAAGTATATCATATTTGATGAGAATTGCTCCACCAGGAACCCAAATAGACATCTTAGAATCAGGCTCAAAATCTCCCAAATCAAGCATAAAATGATAGGATTAAAGTCACAAATGGAATTAAGGTATCACAATCTCAAACCAATCGCACTTAACCCCTTTCATAAACAAAACAACAATTGAGAAAGGTAGGTCTTTCTTTCTCTCTCTCGCTTCACTACACACAACCAATTAATGTCAAGACTCACCAACCATCTTAGCAGGACATAGATCTCGCTCACTACCACAACATATAAAAAGTAACTGATACATCAGTATTTATAAAGCTTATGCGTGTGAAATCGATAATATTGCTAGTATATTTATATAAATAAACAAGGTATGGAATTGAGAAACAATTATACAAATTTGAGAATTGAATCAAAGGAAAACAGATCAAAAATTGAAAAACCTAGAAACGAGAAGACCAATTGAATTGAAAATAAACTCGTAGTTGAAAGTGAAGAGAGAAAGAACCTCAGATCTGGTGTTGATGTGGCTGATATCGGCGGCGACGCCGGGGGTTGCGGCGATATCATAGAGGGAGAGCTTGGAGACGAGTGGGTTCAGCTTCATCAGCAGCGCAAGCGGCTGCCCGATGCCGCCGGCAGCTCCCAAGACGGCTACCTTACGCTCCGGAGCCGAGTCCGATGAGTAGAAACGACGTAGGAGATGAGTTGATGAGGCACCTGTTGTGCTTCGTCTCAGAGAGGATTGGATCGATCTCAACATTATTATCGTTACTGCTTTCTAGAGAGAGAAATGAGGCTCGGAGATGAAATGAAAAAGGGTTGAGGAGAGTGTTGTGACGAGAGAGAGCATACGGCGTCAAGTTGCAATTTATTGAGATTCTCATCTCATCTCATCTCAACACCCCCCAAAGAAAAGGGCAAAAAAAGCAAATGCTAGGCACTCAAATATTTTATTAATATTTTTATTAAATATTTCATAAATATGAAATTTATATTAAGATTCTTACCATTACTCAAAAAGAAAAAGAGTGGTTACGAGTTTCGAGACGTACCCCCACCTTTTCGAGTTTCTTTTTTATTAATTTCGTTTCATTTTAAAAATAAAAATAAAAATAAAAATATTAAAAACAGTCCGAAATATATAAAATAATGTACCACAATCATAAATATTTTGATATTTTTTATTCACTATTCTTAAAACTATCGCGAGTAGAATCCGTGATAAAGTGAGTCACAAAATTACTAGAAGATGAAAATATTTTTACTTTTTTATCTTTTATTTTGAACTAAAATATTTTTTAATTAAAATTTTATAAATGAGTAATTTTAAATTTATTTTCCAAATGTAAAGTAAATAGTTGCATTTAAAATATAAAATAAAATAAAAACATGATTTCATTAAGGTTGTGTTTTCAAAACTTCATTTCAATTAACTTATTATAAAACTTTTCAAAGTCAGAAAATAACATTTTGGAAATCAATTCAAAACTGTTTGTTTGGAAAATTAAGTTTCGCAAGTAACTTGAGTTTGTTAAAAAAAAAAAAAAAAAAAAAAACTCCATTCTTTTCAGTTCTCATTTTCCAACAAAAAATTATTCATTATAATATCACAAATAAAATTCTTTTCAGTTCTCATTTTCCAACAAAAAAAGCATTCATTATAATATCACAAATAAAAAAATTGTTCGATGTTTCAAAAATAATTGATACTCGTATGTTCACCTGATAATAGAAAGTACGTATTTATTTTTTAAGAAAAATTAGAATAAAACGATCACAGTTACACGTTAAGTCTTATTTTGTCTATAACATTTATCACCAAAAGTGATAAAATTTAATAAGAAACAAACTAATTGGTTAAAAAAAAATTATAATATCAACATTGGTCATTAAAATACAAAGAAAAAAAATATACATCATTCATCACTTTCTCACATGTTTTATTTTCTTAGACATTCAAACATGTTTGTAAAAAAGCGCAAACATTTCTTTTCTTTTCTCATCCTACAATCCAAACAAAATGTATCTTTTTTCAGCAAATAGGTATGAATAACCATTATACATTGTCTTTGATTTGTCACTGTCATGTATGTCATTAAACATAATATAAATTTAATATATAATCATTTCTAACAAATTAAATAACTATTGCAATTTGTCTAACTTGGACACTAGTTTGTGGAAGAAGCCTCGCACAGTTCTCCTGATCAGTCTGTGCAGGCCTGAAGGGAGGTGAGAACAACTCCAAAAATAAATAAATAATATTCACCTTCTTACTGTCAAAACTCATAAATGATTTTTTTTTAAAAATACAAGTAAAATAAATAATAAATAATAATAATTGTAGTGTCCAGTTTAGTGATCCTGAAACTTTACTATTTCCACAACATAACAAGCTCGGTGACATCATAAGATATCATGGAGACTTCTGTTTTACACATACATAATACATTCTCCACAACCGCAGCCTGCATAAATCACCGTTCCAGTAAGCCATAAATTATCAGTGAGGCTTCAAAAATCAAAGTTGATGAATGCTCAGCAAATTAAGTTTTACAACATAATATAACAAAATCCACAAACTCAATTCAAATATGATATGAGAAAACAATCACATGATAATAAAGCAACAACTCAAAACTAACCTCAGCAAGAATCTAAAATTTGAAATTTCCAGATAATGTTTGGGGTTCCAGATGGTTGAAGCCAAGCTGGCTACCTGTGTATTGACATTAATTTGGCAGCATTTTCACCTTCGGTTCTCCTTATCCAGTCCAAAACTCCGGAACAATCATATTTGCTGATAAAGCGCCTTCACACACATCCAAAAAAAAATTAGCCCTTTTCAGATGAATAAGAAAAGCATGCAACCCCATATTTATACCTATTTTTAGTGCGGTAGCCCTTCAGTTCTGATTTTCGGCGGCTTGATATTTCTCTCTCCATACTGAGTGATTCAGGCACAGTCAAACTCCCATTTTGGTTGTAATATGAATCATATATGAAGTTTAGCACCTCATCCTGCGAAACTTATTCTATTCAGAGATTAGCATAAAGGGTATGTAAGTCTTTTGAGTATAGGTTCCACTAACAACTCATTATCGTTATCATTGTCAAGAGGGAATTAACCAAGTATTTTCATTTAAGAATATGGCGTTTAACTTCTAGGGCTTTCTTTGAACAATGATGTTGTTACTAGAGTAAAATAGCACTTGCAAAGAAACAAAAATGGCATACCATGGGTTTAGAAGCATCAATCCAATGATAAATGCGCTCATTGCGAAACCACGTCAATTGCCTTTTCGCAAAATTTCTGCATGATAGATTAACAATTCCAAGATTTAAATTTAATGGAGAATGCTTGTCAGAAAAAGAAAAAAAGAAAAAAAAACAATTTAATGGGAATAGCATCAAAAGTCATGAAAATATACAGTACATGCATAGTTTATGAAACACAAAATCTGTATATTCAAAAATTAAGGATAATATTAGGGAAAAAAATACGAAGTCCCAAGCCCATGTAAATTGATAAAACTTGTATATTTCAATATAGAGGATCAAAACAAGAATGTTAATAAGTGTTAAGAGTACCCATGGAAAGGACAAAAATCAGATGTCTGTTTAAGTAAACTTCCATTGCAAACTTTTAACATATATATAGTATTAGAATAAGAGATAGAAGACCAAATGTAAATGGCACAAGCTAATCAAAGTGCAACTAATTATTGACCTAAATCCTCTTTTAATTGTTAGAGAGCTTGATATGCATTGTTGGGCCTTTTTTCTAACAGCTTAAGCTTTTGGGATTAGTGGTTATTTAACATGGTATCAAAGCTCGAGTTTTGGCAGGTCTTTAGTTCAAATTCTCTGTTTGCGTTTGTTTTCCCATTTGTATTATGTTCCTCTAAAAATTTGGATTTTCATTTCCATGTGCAAAACGGAATTGCACATGTGGGAGGGTGTTGGAGAGCATATGCATTGTTGGGCCCCTTTTTTAATGACTTAGCTTTAGGACTGGTAGTAATCTAATAGTAATGATAGCAAAAGAGAAACCCACTCTCTTGAAGCATTGGTTGGTTCTGTACATAACCTTTTTATTATAAAAGAGTGACTTGTGATTTTGGCTATCATCAGATCTAGCAAACAGCTATTAGATATATGTTGGGTTGGTAATGTCCCAAAAACATCCCTCGGATAGTGAAAGCATGATTTGATAGGTATATCAAAGCACAGGTGTATTGCCTTTAGTTCTTTCCTCTCACGCAAAAAAATAAATAACAAATCAACATTTTGGGCTGCGAGCCAATAGAGAATGTAGTGCATTTTCCACTTACCCCCACATACGCTTTAGTAAACATTGAAAACTAACGCAGATGCAAAAAATTGGCTGATGTACCTTTGTTGATAGAAAGCTAATCCTACTCTGGAGAAGCAAAAAATAATATGCCACTAAAAGTTCAAGAGCAGAGAAGATTTTAAAGGTATGCATCAACTATGTGGTTACAAACAGATCGAAAGAGTTAGCACTCCAACAATTTTTGGCCCATGACATATACGTTAATATAAGACCTCCCAATAAAGTAAAATACAGATCTATAAATCACATCTTTAAAGGGACAAAACACACTCAGATCAAATTGGATTTCTTATACCAAAACTAAAGTTAGTATAAGTAACACTTTCCTAAAGAACAAATAGTCTAATTCCATAGCCTAGGGAAGGAGCAAGTTGGGTTTGTGTAACACATACAACTACCTTCAGAACAAATGATCTGACAGGGATATCCTACAATCTCTTTAAACCAGAAGAAGCTTCCAATCATAGTTAGCAAACCTCAACATGTCTCAAGCTCACTAGCTTGGGTTTAAGCGAATGAAGTTTTCTTCTAAGCTAAATCATTGTGCATTATTTCGCTTGAACAGCAAAATTCGATGGACTATATAAATAACATGATTAAGCCTTATCCTAACATGGAAAGAAATACATTAATCAAATAATGTAATTACAAAATTATTAAAAAAAGACAACGCAACACATTACCTAGATGCTTTCTGAAATTCACATAAAAAAGCAAAAAATTCTTCAGAGGAACTCCCACCCCTTTGTTTACAACCGAGTAAATATTCCATGGCCTGAGAGACACAAAAATTAAGCCGGGCTCATCACCATTTAGGTACAACAGCATATATTATAAATTATTTCCGTTCCAATAAAAGACAGTGACCCATACCAGAAATGAAATTGCAAGTTTCATAGCTTATAGAAATCTTATCTTTTGTTCTTTGATCTTTTACATGGAAATGTTTTAAGTTGAGAATAAAAATGAGACGATCCTTGATAAGTTCATCAATAGGATGGCAATATCTATTAAAAACTCAACGTAATTCTAAAACTGGATAGAGAAAGCTCGAATAGTAAGGCTTGTCATTAGCATTCTGGTGGTGTGGTTATCACGGAAACAACCTATCCTAAAATGAGGGTAAGACTGCGTATAGCTTGTCCTCGGTAGACCTCGCTTTAACGGGAGCTTCGTGCACTAGGTTGCCCATTTTAACAAATTCCACACTACGTTTCTGCAACAGTTTAGACAACACAACAACCATCTAATGAATAAATTCTACAAAAAATAGTTCGACTGAGCACCTGTTCTGCATAGCAATTTCTCAGAAATTTTCTTTCACCTATTCATCTTTCCACATAACTAAAGCATAATGTGATTTGCCCTCTCTTTCTAAGATACTGTTTTATTGCTGTTTAAACAGGAATTATCCATGGCAGATTCCTTTCAGTACTATTAACCATTTTGAGGCTTAGATAGAGCTTACCAATCATGACTCTATATATTATTTCCTTTAAATTCTCGAGGGTCTTTTGCAGAACTTTTAAGATGAGCTTTTTTTTATTTTGTTTTATTTTAAAAGAAGAGCTTATGTGTATAACCAAACCAAACTAAGCCTTAAGTCCCATCAAATGGGGTCGGCTAAGAGCTTATGTGTATGTGGATACTTTTTCACACATACTTGAATAGAGGATGTGGCATCTACAATTTGGCAATTATTCATGTTCATCGTTTTAATCAAATATACTTTCTCATTCTTGTAAACTCACACACAAAAGGGTTAGAAAATTATAGGCATTAGCTCTTGATAATTCTTCCCCATTAAATTCAAGTGTTGGCCACTACCCCAAGTTTCATTTCTTCAAGTTAAAAGAACTGGTAAAACTGCACAAGTTTATACAACATGACAGACTCAGAACTTACTCTGCTTATCAAGTATAAAACCTGACAAATATGTCCTGCATTTGCTAACTACTAGGTAAACCTCTATCTTGAGGATGTACCATCAATAAGCTTCTCCATACTTTACATGCAGTACATTAAGAACATTCTCCTGCCCAATCAGGCCTAATATTATGTTTTAAGTAATAATGTTGGACATATCTTTCTTGTTGAGGCAACTTGACATCAAAGAAAAAGTTCCATGTCAAGTATTCCAATATTTAGGTTGCTTTCTTCACAAACTTCACAGGTTTATCTAACTTCCAGTTTCTTCATTACAAACTTTTATCCTTAAAAGAGAATATATGAACTATAGTACTATAATCACAATTTACAACCAAGTCAACAAGGAATGTAGTCGATGTTCTGAAAACAAAGTTAGCATAACCATCTTTTGTGATCAAAAATGAGAAACAACAGTAAAGAAAAACCATAATTAGCAAACAGAGACTGAAATATATATACCTGTCTGTAACCAATCGCTCGAGTTGCAGAATTTGAATTTGGCAGAAGACCAATATCAAGAAGCCATCTTGCTTCAGACAAAATCCCATCACTTCCTACAGTTAAAAGCCATCATTAAGATAATATACAAGTCAAACATATGATTTATATCGGTTCCTACAATCAAAGGCTACCATGAAAATAAAGTACAAGTCAAATGTTGAATAAAGCAATTTTGACTAACTTATGGCCAAAACAAAATAAGAAACTCTCAAAGCTAAGAGATGTATTAAACAATTGCTTGAATGCTAATTCCAGCTTCACATAATAGCACAACCCAGACAAAGGTATAAGCTTTTTTTTTTTTTTTTTTTGGAACTAAAACAAAGGTATAAGCTAATAACAAAATATTGTCAAAACAAGCATATAATAAAGAAACAATATCGTAAACATATAGGAATACAAAAAATCTGCATGAAAAATCAACATAAATTGGATTGATGAAAAATCAATATCATAATATCTTGATATAAATTCAAAATTCCAGCCTATGAAGCATAGACACGGACACGGGACATAGATACGATACAATACAGACATGTCAAATTGGCAACTTCCAAAAAAGTAAGACCTGGACACAGTTTGGACATGGCACAAATAATTATATCTTGATATTATATTATCTAAGAATATATTTTATTATATAGTTATGTATGTGGATAATATATAAAAAATTAAATAATTACTTTCTATTACTAAGTAAATCTAATATCTAACTCTCTTACATGAATTTTTAAACTACTGGATAATAGTAGGTAAAAATCAGACAACTATAGAAAACATAATATAATTGCAACATTTCCTCATCATCCGAAATCATCTATAGATACATTTACATATCTTTTTCATTTTTCATTCAAGTTTATATGAAACTTCTATAAGGATTCTTATAGGGTTATTCTTAATAGTAACACTTTTTTTAAAGATATAAGATATTTATGTCAAATTTTCAATCTTTGAAATCATGTGCAAATGTTCAAGAAGTGTTAATCTCATGTTTATTTTTTAGTGATAAAACGTTGCAAAATGAGTGTTGGACATGTGTCCGAATATAATTTTTATTTTTAATTATGGACACAGAAAAAAGAGTATCCAACACGTGTCCGAGAGTATCCAAGTAGTGTCAGTGTCCGACACGTCACATTCGTGGAAGTGTATGTGCTTCTTTCCAGCCTGCATTTTAAATATGGGGAAAAAATTAAGTTGGGTGAGGGGCTTAGAGTATTATTTATTTACCAGAATAGAGATAAACTGATTGGGTTATGTTATCAAAAGTAACATACTGTAGAAAATTATAAAATATGAGAATTAAGTGAAGAGATTGGACTCTAAAAGAGGACTGTAAAAATCAAAACATAAAAGATGAAATGGCTCTAAAAGAGAACTGTAACAATCAAAACATGACAGATGAAATGACATGACAACGCATTGAGACTGGTTCCCTAACAAGCATATTTTGAAACCCATTGTGGAAATAGAAATGAACATTATTTCTCACAAATTGAGTGGCATTAGCTGGTTCTCAAAAGAAGAGCCTTAAGAGAAATGAATATAAAAATAAAAGGAAACTTTAGACAAAATACAAGCATGATTCACTAGATACAGAAACATACAATCCATGTTTGAAATATAGTGTTTCATGTAATGACTCCGATCTGCTGAGTCTTAAAGGGCTAGCCAAGGGTGTCATTGTGTTCATTGCTCCCACTCAACACACTAGCGCCAGTCGGGGCTGTTACACTTAGACAACATTGACTGGCTTATCCAAGACAAAATTGAGTGTATATCATAGATTTTGAGGCCTCAAAGAACAGAAGGGAAAAAGTTGACATTCATGACATTTTACCTGACAGCATATCTTCACAACGGAAATCAATCAATCTATACAGTTCCAGTCTTTGACTTGAGAGGAAAAAACAAATGAACTCGTAGTCCAAATTCATTGATTCACTCTCCTCATGTGCATCACCAGAAGAATAGTTGTCAAGAGAGCAGTCTGTTACACTTGAATCAAACTGTTCCCTGAATAGGTCGTATGGAACTTGAAAAGCAGATGGAGGTGATCCACTAGCCTGCAAAGTCCAAAAAAATATATATATTCAAAGCATGTATACATCTACTTAAAGTGTTTTCCAGTAACCTTACAATTCAGAGAAAGCAACTCTTTCAAACTCTAATTTAACTTCCACACCATTTACAGCTACATTAACAACAGCCTAATATACTCCAACTCAAAAAGAAAATCAGGAAAATTTATCAATTAATTGTTAAAATATGAATCCGTGATAATGAAGAAAAAGAAAAAGATCATATATTTACCTAAATGATTTCATGAAAACATTTGAATCGATGATAATGAAGAAAAAGTCAGGGAATTCAGAAGATCATAAACTTGCCTTAATGATTTCAAGACTGCGACGCAGACGATACCAATCATTAGTAGGCAAAGATTGGGCCCACGGATCACCTGCTTTGACCACCAACTGGACAGCTGCATCCCAGTCAACATCTTTTTGAAAATGTGCAAGCTTTGAGTACACTTCAGAGGTAATCTCTGGAGAAGCTTTTGGAACATCTGGCTTTCCATATATATACCTGAAATATCAAAAAGAAACTCGAGTCTTTATGCGCCATATAAGTTGGTTTTCATTGAAACATAGACATGACAATACACTCACAGGTACGCAAAATGCATGTTAAAAGTTATCCAACATATAAAGGTGGATCTTCATCAAATATTTATAACAATCTATATGTAGGCAATCCCAAATTAACTTGTTTCATGCAGTTACAAAGGTGTTTATTAACAGTAATTGCAATTGTTGTAGCGCATTCAGATAGATACTGCCTCATTTAATTCTTTCTAGTTGGTAAACTTCCCGTGTCTACAAGATTTCTTGTCAATTGTTCTTCATGTGAACAGGCAAGTAGCCCACAACATGGTCCGAAATTTGAGAGAAATGTAAATCTATTACTATCAACCAAGAAAAGAATGACAACCTCTACATAGAAGTAAGAGGTACACCTGCTCCTCTTGCAATGATGCCAAAAAGAAGTATATAACTTATGTTTGATAGAGACACACCCTGGACTCTCAGATCACCACGGGCAGCAGCATGTCTTAGTAAAATGCCATAAAAATGTCTACTCGCAGAACAGAAGGTAAATCAGGTTTAAGTCCACAAATGTGCCAATAACACGTGTCAAGACAACAAGGTCACTTCTCTTTTCTGGGGCTTTTCATGTCTCTGTCATGTAAAAATTACACAAGACTGTTAGGACATTGTCCTTAGTTTTTTTTTTTTTTCCCTGTCCTCATCATGTAATGTTTTTGATGTTACATTTCCTGCAAGTATGCAAGAACCAGCAGTTTGATACCAATCAAATACAATAAAAATAAAAAAGATAACCACCACTTTGACGAAAAGAACTCTGCTGTACATGATAATATTCAATACAATTAAAGGGTGAAACCAAGTGTGATAAAAACTTTAGTAGACAACTATTTCACCTTCTCTCTATTCATATATTAAAAAGATCTTCAAAAGCATCAGTCCTCACTAAAATTTGAAGGTCAAAAGACAGTAATGAATCTACAATTTTTTTTTTTTTTTTTTGCCTTTCTATATTTATAAGTAGAAATAAAATAAGAATCACACAAAATTGAATGTAGAGACGTACCATCGCAAGTATAATCCAGTCCCACCTGTAACTATTGGAACACGGCCATTGTTAAGAATATCTCTTGTAGCTTGCCTTGCATCCTCAAAAAATTTCCCAACAGAGTATCCTAATTGTGAACATCATGTTAACTTTTATATTAAGAGAATGAAAAATCTAAAAAGCAGAGTAACAAAAGATTCATATTAGGACACCAAAGGAAATTGACATCAAAATATTGCAATACTTGAGCACTTCATCAATAGGGCAGTAACAAGGTAGCCCCTGTGGGTGCCAATCATATTCCTTGAGAGTGTGTTTATTCAAAAGTTTCTTCATATTTCCATCCATCACGTATGCCCCTTCACCAGTTCATACAATCCAAACCAATAAGAGGTGTACCCTTGATTGACAAAAGGTATACTACACAAGCAACATTTTCATAATTAAATACGATTCAGATTCCTATAATCTGGTCCTGCAAGCAACATACCTTCAGATGGGTGCAATATGTCAACCAAATGGTGTGGCACTTCCTACAAAAAAAGATACGAAAATTATGAACATAACAGTTGCACCAACTAAACAAAATTTATAGACAAGTTCCAGCCTTTGAATGTAGACCAAACAAGCCAACATAGGCAGCAGCTAAGAAGCATGGACACTCCTAAGAAGGTGGCATGTCATGCCGGACACTGTATCATATGAACACACATCCTATTAGGTCCAATATTGTTTAAAAAATTTCTAGACTCTAACACGCTTCAAACACTTGAAAAACAAGTATTTATCGTCTAGAAACATATGAAACACATTAGACGTTTGAATAAAAATAAAATTAAAAAAAATATTGTAAATTTATATTTATTCTACTCCTTTACTTTAAAAATTAGTGTTACATTTCATTTCATTTTGTTATTATCTTTGAATTCAATATTCAATGCATGACATATAATATATAATAATTATATAGAAGTAAATATTTGCACGTATCTCCCACATGTTGTGCTTTACTTTTTTTGTATAGCCGTGTATGTATCGTGTTATGTATCGTGTTATATGTCCGTGTCCGCGCTTCTTACGGTAGAAGAAATATACATTTTCAGTTGGGATAAAGCTATAAACATACTTGGCGCGTGCGCGTGGGTGAGAGAGAGAGAGAGAGAGAATTAATCACAAGAAAGCAGAGTTTTCAGCTGATCATCTATTTGTTTTGATGCAAGGAACACACCTAGAAGATTGAAAGCTTCAATTTACTTGAGCATATGATCCCCATATTTATAAAAGAAGACTAGGAAAGAATGTTTAACAGATAACTAATCCTTACAACCAGTCACAGTGCTCAACTGCTCTGTTACTAGACAATGTATTTTGTTTTCTTCTCTTCATATGACTAGACACACAAGAAAGAATTACAACCAAAAGCTATTGAGCAAAGAACTCAAAAATTGACTCCTTGCTCTTATTCAACAAAGACTTTTTAATTATGAGCCCATTATAGAAACCATTTTTGAGAAAGGGTAATGAACAAACGAACTCTATGGAGTCTTATCACTGCCATGGCCAAGATTAAAAGTTTAATCAGTTCATGAAGATTTTGATTTCTGAACGATGGAAGGAATTAAATGGTTTACAAACAAAGAACATAAGGGGCACCCAACTACAAATCTTTCATGTCTTTCGTGGTTTCACCAACCTCTCTCATTATTCACAACAATTTCTCAGTTACCAACTCCACTAAATTCAATTTCAGGCAAGTGTGTTTCTTGCTTTCCATGACACAAATCTCCAACCATACGTGGAGCTAACCATCCTCACCACGTGATAGTTCTTTACCTACATCCTAATTATGGGATGAGAATCATATGTTTTTGCTTGGGATATCCAAAAGAAATTGTAATTGGACTTTGCACAGATCGCCCAGTAGAACTATGATTTGTTTTATGCACTAGTGTATCATGGTGTTTCCTAATCCTCGTACACTAAGCTACCTTTTTCTGATAGATCTTCTAATTGGACAGAAACTTGTAAACCCATTGATTGGGGTGTTGCCACGATAGTGACCGATGGACAGACAATCACGCCAAAAAAAAGGGTTAAATTCAAAGCATAAGCACACATATACAAGGTATGAGAAAAAAATAATCACTTACAAAAAATTAGAATTAAGCAATAACAACCAAATGACCATGATATATGACACATGATAGAGAAAAGATGGATGCCCTAAATAAGTGCACTTTTTTATTTTTACGAAAAGGTATGCAAAAAAGTAGAGTGGTGATGTGATAAAAAAATAAAATAAAATAAAAATAAAAAGATGAATTATTTTTGGGTTGTCAAACTTGGCCATAATACATGATACAAGACGTGTGAGCTATAAACATGCTTTAAACAAGTAGAATCTTAAAATGCAGTAATATATGAATACCTTTCTTTCACTCAATGAAGGCTTTGCAGATCCAACATCAAGTCCTCGATATACCTGTAACACAAACCAAATTCAATCAACTTAGCTAGCAGTTGTATTGTAATTAGCTCAGTGTTTACTTTTTCCTCAAATTTCTACGTAACCAAACAAGAGCTATCGGCGCGAAAATCTCTAAAACCTGGACAGAGTCAGCACTGATGATCTCTCCGTTGAGGCGTTTCGCGAGCTCCAAAGCGAGCCTGCTTTTGCCGGCACCGGTGGGGCCGGAAATCACGATTACCTTCTCCTTTTTTCCGGCGACGGAGGCTGAGCAGTTGGTGACGAACAGTCGGCGGCGGAAAGAGAGCGCGGAGGAGTGTATGGGGAGAGGAATCGCCGCCGTGTGAGAGAAGCGGAAGCAACACGCACGGAGGCCCCGAAAGCCGCTTACCATTTGCTGCGACGAGAGCGAAGAAGAAGAAGAAGAAGATTAGGGAGATGTGGTTCCTCAACGTCGACTTCGGCAACTGCAACGGCGACGACCCAGTGTCTCTCCTCGTGCGTTTCTCTCTCTGTTCTTCGCAGTGAGATATTGAGTTAGCACGTGGACATTCTAGGGTTCACATATCAACAGGATCTTGTCTTTCTAAAATTCAAGTAAAACAACATAAAAGAGGCGTATGTCGTGCTTCATTCAAATATTGTTACAATTAATTAATTTGACAGAGGAGGTGATAAAGAATTAATCAGATTTCGCCTATAACAATTTATCTTGAATTGCTGCCTTTCAATTTTTGTAGTTGTACCGAATCAATCTCTTTACTATTCACTTTACATATTATTTTTTGTATTAAAATTTTTAAACTTATAAAAGTAATTTTTAGATTTATAATTTTAAATTTACAAATTCTTTCGCATTTGACAATAAAATTTAGCTCCATATAATTGCTAGTGGAAAAAATTAAATAATAACTTGGATCACAAAACTAAGTAAGTTTGGTCAAATTTAGATATTATTTTAATCAAATGAAAACTAATATAAATGACTAATTTGATTTTTTACAAATATGTTCTATTCGATATTTTTAAAAAAATAAACGATTCAAATTATCAAAATATGACCTAAAACGGGCCCCAATGAGACGTACAACAATCACAGATGTGCTCATTACATAGTAATGGCCCCTTCTCTATATAAATATACTAGCGTATGTACGTGTCTAAAGGCACGGTGTAAATAATATTAAGATTAAAATGCAGTTATAAAAATAACAAATCCAATTGTATAATTGCATTGTGTCATGATCTATAACCAAGTTTGATTCAAAGGCAACACCGCACCTCATTACTAAACTTTGGATACTAATCTTAAAATGCAAGCTCCCATAGAGAGAGTGAGAATATTTTACAAACATCAGGGGCATGTTTATAATTTACCCTTTTTTAAGATTTTGTGAAAATTTGAGAATGGAGATTTAGAGGGCTGCGATCCATCACATTCTTACAGTATATTGGCATAGTTTTTAAATTTCTTTTGTCTGGAAACCGACCAATAACAATAGACAAAAAGATAATCAAGTGGTTTACTATTAAATCTAGAATTACATCTCTTTTTAAGACAGATCCCTAGGTAATCAATGAATTTCAATTAAAGAAGACAGCTTCAAAATCCTTATGTAATATAGCAGAAGCTTAAAACAAAAGTTGGCCATTGAAAACAAAAGAGGCAGCACTTCAACTACAATTTCAAATCTCACTGTGATTGGAGATCGCCAACCAAATAATATTCAAGGAGCTAAAGATAAGTTAGACCAGAAACATACAAATGATCAAAACATTAATCCAATATTTCCCTTTACTTTAACAAATACCTGAACAGTTATAATCTTTTTTCTTCAAACAATTGCTGGATATGAGTGTCCTAACAGTTATAATCAACAAACTCAACTTCAGAGAAAGTTTCAGATGTGTAATGACTTCACATCAACCATCTCCTTATCCTTAAATTCCTCCTTGAAATATATTGAAAGCATTCCATCAATTAACCATAAAAAAATAATAATAATAATAATAAAAATAAATAAATAAAAACTGTATACAATAAATGTTAATGGTGTAGACAAATGCATAGTAATTGAAGGGTAACAGTAACACACTGGGTATAATAACAGTTGGCAGAGGCCCAGCCTTTCAAAGCAAGGGTCATGGGCTTGAAGCTCTATTCATGGGGCTATGGCAGTGTAAAAATGAATTGATGCACGGAGCAATATGCTATACTATTCAATTCACTTAATTCTTCTTGTTTTCCAAATCAAAGAAACACATAAATATCCCATAAACACATAAGCAACTTGCCTTTGAATATATTAAGAAGTTTCAAAGTTCAATATATTAAGAAGTTTCAACGTTGTCCCTCTATTAAATGCATTCACACAAACCTAACTATCTTGACTTTGTTAAGCATTTTAGGACATCAAAATAACAATGGGAAGAGTCTAAATAACATCAATATCAATACAATCAATAATTCCCCAACTTTAACATAATTCTTCTTGTTACCCAAATAAAAAAAATCATAAATAAATAAAAAAACTATATCTCATATATGTGAAAAAAAAATTGTAGAACCTAACCGCTATTAGAAATCAATAATGAACAATATTGTTTTTTCAACCACAAATTCACGCTTTACATAATACATGAATTTTCTTTATCCATCAAAATTCGATTTCTGTGACAGGAACATGGGACAATTTTTTAAATGCAATGCATCAGATTTGAATGTTCATCCATTCTATGTTATTCATCAACTATTTGTTTTTCATTGCACACAAATACATGAATTTTTTATGTTAGCTTAGAATACGACAATTTTAATTCAATAATGTACTAATTTTCCAATCAACGATAAGAGATTTAATCAGCTAAATTAATCTCCATCATAAAAAATTCTCTCTTATGTCTAGAATTGCCAAATCATTTCAAACATGTACAAATTACAAGTACCTACTTTCCTGTTCTCCCAAGCGATATAAATCACAATTTTTGTGAATCCATCAGTTTCTCTATGGAATTCTAACTCCTCTCAATAATTTCTCAGATATCTTGCAGATTATAAATTACTGTGATGTCAGATCAACAAACTAAATGATTACTCACCTTCCTAAATTCAATTTTCCACCCATAAGAATTTTCAAAGTTGTCCATCTATTAAATGCATTCAAACTTAACAAAATGATGATAAGAGTATTAGTTTCTTGGCTCTTCAAGATGGTTAACTATTTTGGGACATCCCAAACAACAATGGAAGATGGGTGTACATACTTTGTTAGTAAGTGTAAATATCATCAATATCAATTTCACCAATAATTTTCCAATTTTAATATAATTCTTCTTGTTTTCCAAATCAAACAAACACATAAATATCCCATAAATACATAAGTAACTTGACTTTCAATATATTAAGAATTTTCAACGTTCAATATATTAAGAAGTTTCAATGATGTCCCTCTATTAAATGCATTCATACGAACCTAACTATCTTGGCTTTGTTAAGCATTCTAGGACATAAAAATAATAATGGGAAGAGTCTAAATAACATTAGTATCAATACAATCAATAATTCTCCAATTGTAACATAATTCTTCTTGTTACCCAAATAAAAAAATAATAAATAAAAATAAACAACATCCCATATATGTGAAAAAAAACTGTAGAACCTAATCGCTATTAGAAATCAATATTGTTTTCTCAACCACAAATTAACACACAAATAAGTTTTGAAACCACAATACAATCGAAATCAATAAACCCTAATCACCAAGTCATTAGGCAATTAAAAGGATAAAATCTCAATCATCAATGAGATCAAAAAGGGAGGAGAACAGAAATAACCTATTAACAGTGCGTTAGAGAGAATTCTGGAAAACTCATACCTAACAATATAAAATGAAAATAAATCATGACTGGTGAAACTGGAACCCTTGGTTACTTGGCTTCTGAGGTATGCACTTGATTTACCATTTATTGATCTCTCTCTCTCTCTCTCTCTCTCTCTCTCTCTCCTGTTTGTGCCAGCTAATAATTGATTTCGTGGTGCTGAGAGGTTTTGTTGATTAGGCCCTAGAAGGAAGCACATGCTACTGTTGGGTAGTTGTTGACTGTGGCATGTATTGAAATTTGGTGTAAAACCAATTGACAATTGCTTTGTGCTCTTAATAGAACTCTAGTAGCTTTACTTTTGACAAACTCCATTTGGTCGATGGAAGTGATTTTTTTACCAAATTGTCTTCGAGTTAGACACATTATTAAACAAATGTTGGATTATGTCAAGTTATACCATAATTTGGAATGGAAGCTTTTCTGTGAAGAAGATTATTTCTGCTTTAACCCTGGGATAGCTAATGATGTGTAGTTTATATGCAGTTCCCTCTCAACTCTTCCCTACCATTTATCTAATCAATAATCAAGAATAAAATAGCTTTCCATCTATGTACCCAATTAATTAAGACATTCATGGCCGAGTCTGCTTGGCCACCGACTTTGACTCTTGCATTACATTGCTGCCAAACAAATGAATTTTTGGGCATATGGTCCACTTTTATGAAAACAATGTGGATTCGTTTTGTGGTGCTTTTGTTTTCTAATAAATACCAAATCATGAGAAAACAAAAATAATAATAATAATAATAATAAAATATCAAATTATAATCATTGTGTGGTGAAAAAATTTCCAATAATTTCTACTTGACTTTTGCATACAAATCATGATAATGCATATTTTTCCTCCAATATGCCATTGAAAGGTGAAAGCAAAAAGCGAAAGCATTTAAGTGGAAACTGAGGCTCCGTGCCAAAATTGACTATTTTAATTATTTATAAAAAAATATGTAAAAAGATAAAGAGATTGATATAATAATTTATAATGATATCAACAATAAAATATCATGCTAATGACATATTTTTCAGAGAAAAATTAATCTGTGTGTTTGATTTTAGTTTTCTAAATTAAGTTTTTTGAAAATTGAGTTTTTTATTTTTTATGTTTTTTATTTTTAATAAATATTTTTTAAATATTAAGCATTTTTTTAAATGTATCTAAAAAGAAAATATTTGTGAAAAAATATTTAAAAAAATTAATAAATACGCAAAAATACGAAAAATATTCTAAATTTTCATTTTTTTTATATTTTTGGTATTTAATGAATTTTTTAAAGATTTTTTTTCACAAAAATTATACTTTTTAAGTGTATTTTATGTTAGGTGTGTCTAAAAATTAAAAAAAAATCTTAAAATATTAAAAAAATTCAGTAAAAATTAAAAAAAATACGAAAAATAAAAAAATAAAATTCTCCGAAAAGTGTTTTCAAAAAACTAAAACTAAACAAAGTGAGATATTATTAGTGATTGTATTAAGAACACTATGTGATTATATGCCCACTAAATTGTAAGAAAAGTAAGAGATAAGATACGGAGATGTGTAGTTTATATAGATGGAAAGCTATAGAGTGCTAATTCTATTTGTGCTTTACATAACTTCCGACACAAAGTATGATGTCTTAATTCCATAATTGAAAGTTGAGTGCAATGCTAAAACAAAATCAGCAATAGACATTCTAGTACTAAGGCATTAATTCATCAAAAGACAACCATGCCTAGAGCAGTTGATGCATCTATACAGAGAGGAACAATTAAAACATCTAGTTTTTGATTGACCATAAAAATAAAAATCACAATATCCAATTTAAATGTTTATAAAGACGATGAATAAGAAACAGAAAATAATGTATTTACCAGAATACTCAGGTGCAAGATACCCAATCGTTCCAGCCAACCGCGTCTCAAGAGAATACTTTCCATCGGGTGCATGTTTACCAAACCGAAGAATGTTAGATGGTTTATTTACCAAACCGAAATCGGCAACCTTGGCTCTCATGTCATCCCCAAGAAGAATGTTAGATGGTTTTAAATCTCTATGAATGAAGCTCTGTTGTGCTGAGCCATGTAAATACTCAACCACTCTAGCCATATCCAATGATATTGTCACCCTCTGCTTCCAAGTACGAGGAGGGTACCCAAGTTCGCGCCACTCAAATAAATGTTGGGCCAAAGTCCCTTGAGGCATGTACTCATATACCAAAAGTCTCTCATTGCCATTGATACAGTACCCTAAAAGAGCAACCAAATGCCTATGCCTAACTTTTGTTAACACTGCAATTTCAGCTTGAAACTCATTCATTCCTTTGGTACCCATTGCCCCAGATTCCATCCTCTTCACAGCAATTATAGTCCCATCATGCAATACCCCTTTGTAAACAATTCCAAATCCTCCTTTGCCTAACACATTTTCTTCACTAAAGTTGTCGGTTACTTGACGAAGTACTTGGATCGAAATTGCAACATTCCCACCTTCAAAGATGGGCATGTCACCATGATCACCGCTGCTCTGACTCTGTAAGTCACTCGGGACACCACCTTACCCATTAGCAACACTCACTACCGCAGACTTAACCATTTATGACCCTTTTTCAGAACCATCGACTCTCCCCAATCTCTGATGTCATTTCTTGAAACAACATAACCCCAACAAACACCACAACAGAAATAACCACACCAGCAATCATACCAGCCGATACAGAAGAAGACCCATCTGATGTCCCAGAAGGACTTCCTCCGAGTGTGGTCGAATTCGATCCAGACCCAAAAGGTACACCATTTCCTCCACTTCCAGTGGTAATGTTCTTCCCAAGAAACAGATTACCAGGGGAACTAAACTTCACAGTTGATTGAAAAACCAGTATTGGTCCACTAAGATTGTTGTTTGACACATCAAGAACCTGAAGTTGAGGCAGAGTTGTCAAGACATCAGGAATTGAACCCGTGAGATTGTTATCATTCAAATACAAACTCTTGAGAGTTTTGGGATATATTACTGTGATCAAGTAATATATTACAGTAATATATTTTGTGATAAAAAACAGGTTCTCAAAAACGGGTTTGAGAGTTTTGGGAGCTGAAAATATATTTTTGGATTTAGTAGATGTTTTGAACCTAACAGATTCTAAGTTTCATTACAATCAAATACTTTTCCATTACAAAAAAATCTAACTTTGAATACAACAAACACCAAAAAAAAAAACAGAGCATGGAAATAAATAAATAAAACAACCTAATGGAACCCAATGGAACAAACACCTAACGATTAAGAGTTCAAAAAATTCTTAGATTAACCCAACAAATTCAAAAAATTAATAATGCATATAAAATTCTTAGAATCTTAACCCAACAGATTCTTAGAATCTTAGATGGAGAGATACAAAAAAAAAATTTTGACAGGAAGTAGAAGCCATTGAAACCATCACAGATTCCTGGGCAAAAAAAAAAAAAATTGACAGGAAGTAGAAGCCATCAGGTGGACTGCGACCTTTTACCTCATGTATTTCGAGCCTTCTTGTCGGGGATGGCGGGGTAGGGTGTCGGCGGGGCGGGACGACGATGCCCTCCTCTTTCTCTCCTCTCACTGAATCGAAGAAGGAATGGGTTTGTTGCAAAACAAAGGCCTAAAATAGGGAAGGGGGATGAAGGAGCGGGATATGAAGGGAGGAAGACAGGAATAGAGGGTTCGAGTTTGGGTCTCCGGCGAGGGAGATGAGGGGTGTATCTGTGAAAGAGAGATGTATTCAAGAACAGAAAGAGAGAGAGAGAGAAAGAGATAGAAAGGGAAGGTGGGGAGGCAGACGTGGATAGGTGGGAAAGACAATGATGCTTAGGGAGAGAAGTCTTGGGCGGGAGATCTATTGATCTCAACCATTGATATAAATTTGGAATTAATCTCAGCCATTAAAATGTATCTCTCATACATTTATATATTTTCAAAAACCCTTTTCCCTTATTATATAGATTTAGTAAATATAAATGGGTCGGGGAGGGCTAGAATGGGTAGGTAAGGGCAGGGAACCCACTTTACTATTCAATGAGTGCTCACTTACAATTTTATTATATTTCGCTTAGTATTCAATTAAACACCATTTACTACTTAATAATACTCAACTTACTATCCAATCAAATTTCTCTTACTACTCAATACTTTACTGCTACTTAATGTTACTCAACTTACTACTGAATCAAATTTCATTTACTACTCAATCAAATTTTACATACTACTCAATTAAACATGACTTACTACATACACTTAATTGGACTTGACTTACTACTCTTTTAAATCCCACTTACTATTGAATGAGATTCTATTTATTTTTTCGTTGGACTTTGTTTATTATTCAGTTAAATCTCACTTACTCGTCAATGAAAATTAGCTTACTACTCATTGATACTCAGCTTACTACATCAAACTTGAATTATAACTTAATCAAACATGACTACTACTCAATAAAACTCCATTATTGTTATATGTTTTAAAATTTGATTACACAATTAAAGTGAATCTAATTCCGAGATTCCGAGAACAACACCGAAGAGCATGTGCACTAGGTGGAATCCACCTTGCCCTTAAGCCTAGTCACATGGACATGTTGAAAATTATGTCCCCACAAATGTTGAGTGGTAAATAAAATTAGAACAATTGTAAGTAGAGTTACAATGAATGATCAGTGATAAATAAAAATAATAATTTTAAATTATTAAATAATGAATTGTAATCAAAATGTAAAAATTTATTAGACCTAACTTAATGAGACATCATTTCATTTGACTTGATTTACTACTCAATTAAATCTCACTTACTACTTAACGATTGGACTTGATTTACTACTCAGTTAAATCTTACTTATTATTTAATGAGACTTTACTTACTAATAAATTAAACCACATTTACTATTTAATGAGACTCTACTTATTGCTTGTTCATACTCTACTTACTACTTTATCAAACTTGACTTATAACTCAATTAAACATGAGTATTACTCAGTGAGACCTTGCTACTATTGATTTGTAGGTAGAATGAGAATAACTTGACTAGAGTTTGCTTAGGAATTGTTTTGGATGTTCTAAATAAGTGTATTTTTTGAATTTTTATAAAAAGATGTATAGAAAAGTAGAGAGGAGATGTTGATTGAAGTGACCCAAAAAAGATAAAAAGATAAAAAGTGTAGACTTATTTAATCTTCCCAAACTTGACCTTAGTACTGAAAAAAATGCCATTTGATTTGATTTGATTTACTACTCAATTAAATCAATCTTACTATTTAATTATTGGACTTGACTTACCATTCAATTAAATCTTACTTATTATTTAATGAGGTTCTATTCAGTACTAAATTAAACCTCATTTACTGCTTGTAAGTGAAAGTTCATTAAAGTAATAACTAGAGTATAGTGTAGTAGTAAGTGAAACCTCATTGAGTAATAAGTGGAGTATAGTGAAGTAGCAAGTGGAAACTCATTGAGTAGTAAGTGAAGTGTAATGAAATAATAAGTAGAAACTCGTTGAATAGTAAATGGAGTTTAGTAAGATCTTCGTTTGGGGTATTTTAAAAAAGTCAAAAAGTCAAAAAAATCATTATCCTATTTAAGTCACATCATTTTATTTAAGTCACATCACCTCTCTATAAAATCACTTCAAACCCAACCCATATTCCACAAAAAGTCAAAAAATGTACTTATTTAAATCATTCTAAACCACCCCTAAAATAGTAAGTAAAAACTAGTTAAATAGTAAAATAGAGTTCAATAAAGTGAGTGGAAATTTATTAAGTAGTAAGTAGAGTCTAGTGAAATAGTAAGTGGAAGTTCATCAAATAGTACGTGGAAATGACTTTATTAACTACTCAATTAAATTTCACTTACTACTCTATAATTTTTCATTGGGTGAATTACACTAATAGTCCCTACAATTTGGAGCTTGTGTCACTTTAGTCATTGACTTTTCAATTGTGACACATTTGACCCTGAATTATGAATCTTGTTTCAAATAACGACAATTGAAGATATCATTAGATTTTTCAAGGGTAAAATTGCCAATTTGATAAAATATAAACTAATTTGACAAAAATAAATGTCAAAAAAATATTTTTGAATTTTTAAAAATTATTTCTACACACAAAAGATAAAATTATATAAAATTGATAAATCTTTAGACATTTATTTATTTTTTTACCAAATTAATTTGTATTATGTGTTTGGATGATGATCATGTAAAATTAATTTTTAAAAATTAATCATGTAATTTTGATTAATTTTACATAATTTTATCTTTAGTGGATAGAAATAATTTTTTAAAAATTAAAAATATTTTTTTGACATTTATTTTTGTTAAATTAGTTTATATTTTATTAAATTGACGATTTTGCCCTTGAAATTACACAATGGTATCTTCAATTGTCTTTATTTGGAACAATATTCAAAATTCATGGTCAAATGTGTCACAATTGAAAAGTCAGGGACTAAAGTGACACAAGTTCCAAACTATAGGAACTGTTAGCGTAATTTACCCTTTTTCATTTACTATTTCATTACAATTCACTTACTACTTAATGAGTTTATACTTACTATTAAATTAGAATTCACTATTACTCAATGAGGTATAACTTACTACTTTATTTAATTACTACTTAAACAAACTCCACTTACTATTTCGCTAAACTTAACTTACTAACTACTTCATGATAAGTTGACCTGAATTATTATTCAATGAGATTCTATTTACGATTTGATTAGTCTTCACTTATTATTCAGTGAAACCATACTTACCATTTAATGAGTTCCTACTTATTATTGCATAATACTTCATTTACTACTCAATTAACTTTCACTTACTATTTCATTCGACTTTACTTACTAGTCAATTAAACCCAACTTACTACTTTATAAGTTTTTACTTATTACTCCATTAGACTTTAGTTATTACTCAATGAGTTTTTATTTATTATTCAATCAAACTATACTTACTACTTAATTAAACATGACTTACTGATAAATCAAATAGATTTAAGTTACTAGTCAATGAAATTATTCTTATTATTTTATTAAACTTGACTTAAAATTTTAAAAGCTCTACTTTTCCTTTAACTAAGGCCTCATTTGGAAACAGGATAATTTAGTAACTTTTTGATTATTTGGCTAAAATATGGGCTAAAAAAAACTAGTTGTGTGGGTAATTTTCTGACCACACTTCCCGCCTAGTAATCAGCTGGAGAGCACCGGCAGAATAGATGGTTTCAGCAAACCTGTAACAGAAAGAAAAAGCTCCGGCGGTGGCTCTTCCACCTGGGGGCACTCCGACGATCAAGTTAGTATATCTCTCAAAGATAATCAAGTGCTAAACTCACAAGCTTGAGTATAAGACTGTGTACCTTAGACCCACGGGGGTGCCTCTCTTTTATAGTTTACTCAATCCAAGTCCCACTAGAAGTCTGACTTCTATGGACTCCAATTCAATGTCAACTTTGGACTTCTTCAAGAGATAAAGATAAACTCCCTAAGAGCTTTATCCTTATCTTAGCAAAGTCTTCTCTTTTATCTAGGACTCTTATTCCTTATCCATTTATCCGCCTATCTCGGATTCCGATATCTTCGGAGATCACCTCGGCCTCGTCAAAGATAACCTCGGCATAACTACCAAGACACGTGGCACCTTGGCTGACACGTCGGCGTCACCATGCCATGTGTTGGTATTCAGAAAATACATCCCCACAACTGCCCCCTAGGTTCTATTACCTCGGCATTCTAAGGTGATGGAACCTATATCTGTATTTTCTTCCAGTACCTCGGCGTGAGAACTCTTCGGCCGAGATCATTCATTTTAGGCCGACATGCCTTCATCAGAGAACAAGAACTCAAACAAATTCCCTCACACGCATGAGCTGTCATGCATTTCTTCTCACCCGTTCCCCCTACGTGTTCTATCGTCATTGGCCCGTGTCTGTGACGCGCTTGTAAGCCGTCTTTTACCTGTCTGCGTCGTCTGACGCATACGTTCCTCCAGGCGCAATAAATGCCCTGTTTTGCCGCCGTTTCAAGTTATTTACAAAACTTTACTTTCTGTCTTCGTTTCTTTACTTTTGCTCTTGATTCTCTGGCTTTCTCTCTCTCTCCCAAATCCGTCACTGCTCTAGCTTCAAGCTCTGCAACCATCTTCATTCTTCTATTTCAGCGAGGGTTTTGCCGTTTCATCATGTCTACAGCCGTTGCCTTACTTCGGCGACTTTCATCCCGGCTTCATTTGTTCTGGTAAGCCTCTGTTCCTCTCATTCCCAATTTTTTCTATGTACTTTCGTTTACTTACTGCCATTATTGCTCTATTCAAACCTTTGATTTGCTGAACTATTTATCTGGATGCGTCTATTCCATGATTTCACTCATATTTTGAACATTTGCATTGTTTCAATACTTTTCTTGCCACTGTTCTTGACCTTTTACTTCTGTATTCGTCATGTTCTTGATAGCCCATCCTTGTTCTTGTTTCTGAAATTTCGCCTTTGTTTTCTATGTTTTTTTTTTGTGTCTTTGCCAGATCTCTACTTTCTTTCCATCTTTGCCTTCATAGATTTAGGTTTGGGTTTTGTCTATAGAACCTTCAATTTTTAGGAAAAACTGAAACAATCCTTACCAGCATATACCTAGGGTTTCGCCGAGGTCCCGATAACCCCTTAAGAACACCTTTCTTTTTAAAACCTAGCCCTCTGTCTTTAGGCCGACGTTATGGGTATGTGGAGACATAGGGTGGATACCCCGACCAAACTCGAGTACTTTAGGCGGGAGTTCTCTATTCCTGCCGATGTCCATCTGAGGCTAGCTGAAGATAATGACTCTATCATGCCCACATATGATTCAATGCCCTTTCCTATAGTAGCTTTTACTGAGTGCGAACTTCGGCTCCCACTTAACATTCTCTTTCGTGAAATTCTTCACTTTTACAAGTTGAACCCTATGCAACTTGCCATAAACTCTTATCGAGTGATCAATGGCATCATAGCTTTAGCTAGGCAGGAGAACGCTAGGATTACCCTGGCCGACATTCAGTACTGTTATACCATGTGCCCCCCTAGCCTGAAGGAAAAAGGCTTTGTTTATTATCTTAAGCCGAGGTCGACAGAATACAAAATCGTAGCTAACCTCCCAGACTCCAACAAGGGGGCTAGAGATGACTACGTTATTGCTTCGGGAAATTGGGAGTTTGGCCCAGACGAGGACGTCCATCTCTACCCTCTTCCCCAAACTATTAAAGAGGGCAAGGGTAAAAGCCCAATGTCAATACTTTAGTTGTTTCTATTCAAGTCTTCAATATTTTATCTGTTTCTAATGTTTATCTCTTCTTGCAGACGTTCGTAAGTTACCAAAAGACTTTTGCCAATCCTACGTTCCCAGCAGAGACTTAATGAAGCTCCTAGATCTGCCAATCCAAAAGCACCAGGCCCCACTGGTACTGAATTTTATTCCGACGTACAAGTCGACTTTGCCCGACGTTCCTAAACAAAAGAAGAAAAGCCTTTCTCCTCCTACTGCCACAACTCAAACCGCCTCTTCATCACGAGCAGACCAAGGATCCACTTCTGACCCAGCTGATCTGCCATCTACTTCAGCCCCATACTTAATCCCAATACCAGAAAGAAAACGTCGGCGACGTCTTGTCAAGACTGCTGAGATGGGTCGCTCGAAGCCTGTCGCTGTTGATCTCTTAGCAGACCTACCTGCCGACGTTGATGCTGTTCCAGCTCAATCCATGCCCCCACCAAAGCCAAAAAGAATCAAAAAGGCTCAGCCCAAGGCCAAAGCTACTGAGGTTGAGGCTGAGGATGCTCTGCCCATCTCACAATTGGCTGAGAGTAAAAAGAGTGCTTCTGCTTCTGCCAAGAAGTCTGCTGAGGCCCAGCCGTCAGAGTCCACTCAATCAAAGAAGCCGAGGTCATCGTCTGCGACGACCTCGGGTTCCAAAGTACTAAGAGTCCCCTGGGTGCCTGAAATCACCCTGGAGGATAAGCCTGTTCTAGCTTCTGACAGTGCCGAAGACATAAACGTCGGCGTGGCACTCAGTACTGCTGTTCTCCTTCCCGGTGATCTTGAGTGAAATGCCAAGATGAGCGAGTATGAGAACTACGCCCTTATGCTCCAACGCTCTGTACAAGTAAGTTCCCCCATTTGGTAACTTGTCTTTCTGTCCCTTTTTTCTATACTTGCAAGGTTTGTGTAATAACTTTTCCCTTGGGTTCTTTCAGGCCATTCAACATGCTCATTCTCTCTCCATGCAAGCTTTTGAAACAAGAGAGAAGTTGGCCGATACGAGGCGGGAGGTTTCTGCCTTGAAAAAGGAAAACAAAACTGTTCTGACAAAGATAAAGAAGTCGGAAGATCAGGCCGAGGCTGCCACTAAGGCCCAACAGATGGCCGAAGAAAAAGCGGAGTCTGCTGAGGCTATCAGAAAAGTTGCCGAGGCCGAGAAAAAAGAGGCCGAGGTAAAAAAGGCCCAAGCCGAAAAAGAGCTTCAGAAGGCTCTGGCCACCAAAAAAAACCGAGATCAAGGAAGCTGATGAGAAGGCTTACGCCCAGGGCATGGCCGACGTCACTGAGGAATATAAACTTCAAGTCAGGCAGGCATGCAACAGGGGCTTCTCTCTTGGTTGGATGGCCCTTGCCAAGAAGCTTAACATTCCTGACGATTCACCACTGCGCAAAGCCGACGCTATTCCTCTTCCATTTCCTCCACCTCCAAGTAAAGCTGAAGATGAATCTGAGTCTGAATCTGAGGATGAGGATAAGGATGATGATGAAGCTTTGGTAAGGAAGCCCAAGGATACCAGTGAGACCAAGTCTCCTCCTCAGGATGATCAAGTCCTAGACTTGACTCATGAGAAGGATGATGAGGTTATCAATGAGACCACTCCTGAGCAAGCGTCATCTGATGTTCCTCCAGTCGGCAAGAGCGTTGATGAAACCCTTGCTGAGATCGACGCCAAGATTGCTGCAGATAAAGAAGCCGAGGTATCTCTTCAGGAGACTTCTCAGGTTCAGATCCAGCCAGTTGCTGATGCTGAAAAGTCTTAGCTTTCATGTCTTTTCTTTTGCACCTTTGTGTTTTGTTTTATTTTCTGGACAATGTAAGCTTCCTTTCATGGCCGATGTGCCTTTCTTTTGTACACAACTGCAAGTTTTTCTATGGATGCTTTAATCTTTTAATTTCTCTTGATTTGCTTCTACATAGTTCTATACTTGGAATATTTTGTATGCCTTTCATACTTTGCCATCTTTGTGCAATCTTCTCGGGGTTACATATCTCGGGTGTAATAACTACAAGCTTTACTTCGGCAAGATACTGACCTGCAATCTTTTCATAAATTTTAACAAGTATAAAACATATGCTGATGTTTAACTTTTGCAAACTTTTTCTCAAGTTTCAACAAGTATTTAAACAGTGATCTTGGTCTAACCTACTTGTAAATTGATACAAATTTCAACAAGTGTTAATCATATACTGTAAATTTTTCTCAAGTTATAACAATGATCTACTTGTAAATTGCTACAAATTTCAACAAGTGTTTAAACAATATACTTAGCTTTTACTTCAACCTGTAAATTGCTGCAAATTTCAACAGATGATCACATGTCAGCTTAACATTATCTTGTAAATTGCTACAAATTTCAACAAGTGTTAAGCATCTTCTTTGGTTGGACCAACCTGTAGATTGCTATAAGTGTGCAAGCTATAACCTCAGTTTCACTTCGACTTGTAAATTGCTACAAATTTCAACAAGTGAAGAGAACCAGTAATCTCGGCTTAACTTCAACTTGTAAATTGCTACAAATTTCAACAAGTGAAGATAAAGAATCAGCTTAATTCCAACTTGTAAATTGCTACAAATTTCAACGAGTGAATTAAGGAATAATCTCGGTTTAACTTCGACTTGTAAATTGCTACAAATTTCAACAAGTGAAGATAAGGAATCAGCTTAATTCCAACTTGTAAATTGCTACAAATTTCAACAAATGAATTAAGGAATAATCTCGGCTTAACTTCGACTTGTAAATTGCTACAAATTTCAACAAGTGAAGATAAGGAATCAGCTTAATTCTAACTTGTAAATTGCTATAAATTTCAACAAGTGAATTAAGGAATAATCTCGGCTTAGCTTCGACTTGTAAATTGCTACAAATTTCAACAAGTGAAGATAAGGAATCAGCTTAATTCCAACTTGTAAATTGCTACAAATTTCAACAAGTGAATTAAGGAATAATCTGTCTTCTCTCTGCCCCCAATGTGAACTTGAATTCTACTTGGGTTCTCTTTATTCATGTCTCCAAAAACACCAATATGTAATTTTAAATATATGTGTTTTAAGAAAAGGGAAAGGATTTTATTGATGACATCGGCCAAAAATACTGCACATCTAATGATAGAAGAATTTCAAATTACAAGTGTTCCAAGGTCTTGGCAGTGCTTTGCCCTCATTATCTTCTAGCCGATAAGCTCCATTGCCTAATACCGAAGTAATTCTGTAGGGTCCTTCCCAGTTTGGGCCAAGCTTGCCTTTTCTGGGATCCTTCTTGTTGCCGACGACTTTTCTTAGGACTAGGTCGCCGACTTGAAAATCTCTTGGATTGACCTTCTTGTTGTAAGCTCTGGCAAGTTGTTGCTGGTATACTGCGAGCTAAATTGCAGCTTTCTCTCTTCGTTCTTCCAAAAAATGCAGCTCTCGGGCTAAGAGTATGCCGTTGGTGCCATTCTCTACTCCCTGGGTCCTGATCCCTGGGATGCCGATCTCCAATGAGATGACAGCTTCTGTGCCATAAGCCATGGCAAAGGGGGATTCCCCTATTGATCTTCTCGGCGTAGTCTGATATGCCCAAAGCACGTTGGGTAACTCGTCTACCCACTTTCCTTTTGCTGCCTGTAGCCTCTTCTTTATTCCATCCAAAATTACTTTGTTGGATGTTTCTGCTTGCCCATTACTTTGGGGAAAACTTGGTGTTGAAAAGTAATTTTTGATCTTAAATTTCGCACAAAAGTTCATGATGAATTTCCTGTCAAACTGTGTTCTGTTGTCGGCAACTATTGCTCTTAGAATCCCAAATCTGGTGATGATGTTTCTCCATATAAAGTTCTTGACGTCCACATCTCGGATTTTGGCAAGAGGTTCTGCCTCTATCCACTTTGTAAAGTAATCTGTTACCACCAGCAAGTATTTTCTCTGCCCAGTTGCCTGGGGAAGTTTCCCAACCAGATCCATGCCCCATTGGGCAAACGGCCAAGGGCTGGACACTGGGTTTAGGTCAGCAGCTGGCTGATGTATCAAAGGTGCAAACTTTTGGCATTGTTCACACTTCTTTACGTAGGCTTCAGCATCCTTCTACATGTAGGGCCACCAATACCCCTGGGTAATGGCCCTGTGGGCTAATGATCTGCCCCCAACATGGCTTCCACAAATTCCTTCATGAATTTCATACAGGAAATCTTCAACCTGCAAAGGGTGTACGCACCTTAAAAGTGGTCCAGTGAAGGACCTTCTGTAGAGGTGTCCATCTTCTATCAGACAGAATCTTGCCGATTTCAGTCTGACTTTGTGTGCCTCCTTACGATCTTCTGGCAGCTTTCCTTCTTTCAGGAATGCAACAATTGCATCCATCCAGCTTGGCCCCATGTCCACACACATTGCTTCCTGTCCTGTGCTTCGTGGTTCTATGCTCGGGCCTGACATATAGTCGATCATAATTGTCCTTGTTTTTCCAATTTGCATTGAACTTGCCAGGTTAGCCAACGTGTCGGCGTGGGTGTTGTCATCTCGGCTAACTTGGAGTAATCTGCAATTCTGAAATAGGGCTGCTAATCTGATGACCTCTTTTGCATATGCCGACATCCTTTCGTCTCTGGCTGCAAATTCTCCTGTTGATTGGTTAACAATAAGTTGTGAATCACAAAAAACTATTACCTCATCTGCTTTTGCTGCTGCTGCTGCCAGTTTTAGTCCTGCAATTAATGCTTCGTATTCCACTTCATTGTTTAAGGCCTTGAACCCCAAACGGATGGACTCTTCTATTATTTCTCCATTTGGAGATATCAGCAGTACTCCTGCCCCCGCTCCTTGTCGGTTCAAACTTCCATCGACGAATAGTCTGAATGAGTCGCCGATGTAGATGCTGCAGGGTCTGAGCTTTTCCTTCCTTTGCTCTTTTGCCTTTGGCTGGGATTCTCCTTGCTTGCTGGGACGATGCTCATCCTAGCTCAACGGAGCTCGATGTTCAATGGTTTCGGGGGTGAATTCTACCACGAAGTCGGCCAAAACTTGGCCTTTAACTGCTGTTGTAGACACCCCATTTTTGACCGACCTTAAGACTCAGACGTCACCGATTGAGCGCTTGGTGAGGTTGCATATCGTGCTTGTTCAGAGGTTTCAGAGTCTCGGCTGCGAGCCTTGCCTCCGGACTTCCGGACTCTTTCATGCTTTGCCTCGGTTTGCGAACCAGGCTCTGTTTTCTCTTCCCGAAGGGAGGGAGAGGTCTCGTAGATCATCTCTCAGTAGCCGTAGGCTACGCTTCGTGGTCATAGGCCATTTTGCCCGTTTGGAGCCCGGTTTTCGATTTTTCGAAGCCGACGGCCGTGTGCCTCGGTTCAGGACCGCTTAACCACGTCCGTTTGCTCCGGTTTTTGGCATGCATCTTATCTGCTCCCTTTTGAGGGACACTGTGGCTCGAAAAACCAACTTCATGGTTGAACACCACTTCCGGTGCCTAACAGTCAGTTTTCGGGGCCTCGGGCTGCGCATTTCAGCCCCCGAACCTCCATTTTGCATCGGTTTGAATTCATTTTTGGCAGGGACCTCTGTTTCACTATTAGGAAGGTCGTAGAAGGGTGGGAGGCCAGTAATTATTCTGACAACCAGTTTTATCCCTCCATCGCCCTCTGTCGCCCGTTTTTCTCACTTGAAAGCCAATGTTGACCATCCTGAGGCCACTTTTTCTTGCCCTAAACCACATATTTGTGTTGTACACACCTGGGAGGCCACCAATATCATATGGCCGGCCAGTAATTGTGTGTGACCCTTTTGAACCCCTCATAAAAGTGACATTTTCTCTCTCCTGGTTCATTCTCTCCAGTTTTTGACCACATGGTTGTGTTGTGCACACATGGAAGGCCACCAATCTGGGGTGGCCGGCCACTAATATTGCTTGAACCTTTTGACCCTTGGCCGGCCGGCCATGGGGAGAGCCGGCCGGCCACCTAAACCCTAGCAAACCAGCCGGCCTTGATCCTCTCTCCAGGTACATTACAGATATGTATTTTGTTTCCCCCCAGATTGTGTATCCGGGGGGCTGCACTTTTGGGGGGAAACTTGAATTCATTTCCCCCCCTTTTTTTCCCCCTCTTTTCCCCCTCTTTTGCCTATATAATAGCACCTCCAGCACCCATCTGAGAGGTTACAAAAAATTGTTTTAGGCTCTTGCATTACATTTCTCTCCCTCTCTACTCCAAGCACCAAAATCCTTCAAATCCTACACCATTTTACACTACACCTCATAGCACAAGGCCTCCATACTCCACACCAGCAGCTTGAGGCTGTTTTTTTCAGAGCTTAGGAGCACCCAAACTTGGTCCAAAGGCTGTCAAAGATTGGTTCTTCAAGGGTAAGTCTCCTTCTCCTCTTTTTGGCCCTATTTTTGCATACAATCTAAGCTATACTTGCTTGCATATTTGGGCTCCGACCCTAACTGAAAATAGAATTATTTTGAGCTTCTTTTCATGTTTTTTTAAGGGTCTCTCCCTGTTTGAGACTTCCTTTTAACACTTGCTTCTTTACCTCTCTTGTATGCCTCTTTCTTGCATAGTATTTTAGGCCTATTTGTAAATTGTTTTGAGCTTGGTTATGAACTGAAAAGTGGCTTATTTTGAGCCTTTCTTCAACATTGATGAAGGGATCTTCACTATTTGAGACTTCCTTTTGTCACTTGCCTCTTTATCCCTCTTTTGGCCTTATTTTTTGAATGTTTTGTTAGCCCCTTGTGCTTGTATTTTTGGGCTCTGGTCCAAACTTTAAATAGCCTTATTTTGACCCCTTCTTCATGTTTGATCAAGTGACCTTTGCTATTTGAAGCTCCATTTTTGCTCTTTGTGTTTAAACCTCTTTTTAGGCCTTATTTTGCATAGTATTTTAAGCTTGCATGTGCACTGTTTTGGATTTGGTCACTAACTGTAAAACACCATATTTTGGGCCCCTCTTAAACTTTGTTGAAGGGCCCTCCTCTGTTTGAGGCCAGGAACCATCACTTGCTTCTTTGTCTCCCTTTTGGCCCATTTCTTGCACAATAGTTTAGCCATACTTTTGTTTGTTTTTGTGGCTTTTTGTAAACTGTAAAGTGCTTCATTTTGAGCTCCTCTTAAACTTTGTTGAAGGGCTCTTGGCCATTTAGGGCCAGCAGCTGCTACTTGCTTCATTATCTCTCTTTTGGGGCCATTTTTGCATGTTAATTTAGCCCTATTTGTGTTCACCTTTTGGCCTTGCTTAAAACTGTAAATATGCTTGTTTTGGGACTTTCTTGATTCTTTATTCACACTTCATGTTCAAATAATACATGCTTTGTATAGCTATAGGCCATTGTGTGTGCCTAGTTTTGCGTTTCGGGTTTCATTTCATGCATCGGGTACCATATTGCCATGTTTCAGGGCTGTTTTGCATCATACTTTGGTACTGAAATTTGTATGCTAGTATGCCATATCCCATGCCTTGCCATGTCTTGTTAGAGTGGCATTCGTGCCTTAGGTTTGGTCCTCGGTTTGCGTGCATGTGTGCACGCATTTCGAGTGTCTCATTTTTCATCTCATGGCCTCTTATGTGAGTGTGGCTGAGGTCCACTCATGTTGGTGTAAGCCCATATTGCATTGTGTATGCCATTTCATTTCATAGCATTGTGTATGCTAGGTTGTATATTAGCGCATTGTGTATGCCATGTTATCTCGTGCATCGTGTATGCCATTTCATAGCATTGTGTATGTTAGGTTGTATCTTAGTTGCATTTCATGCATATCATGCATATTACATCGTGCTTGGGATAGGAGTTAGCCCGAGCACGGGAAACGAGGGACGTTTCGTACTTCGAGTGACGGAACGTGTCTCAATTCCCAATCACCGACACTCCGGATTATCCATGATGGAGTTTAGGTTTTGTTGTGTTTATATGTGCATTCATTTCATATTGAGTTGTGCAATTCGACTCCTCGGCCATCATGCATCGAGATGCGTGATTGGTGGCACGAGGATCGAAGCATGCATACATTTGTGAAAATACATTGCCATGCCCCTTTCCTGCTCTCTGTTGCAGCAAATCAAGAATCAGCAGTCTTCCGGGGCTTGGCGCGCTTTCCAAAAAATTATTGCAAAACAGAGGCTAATTAGAGCATCACAGTGGATTTCCGTGCAAAGGCAACCCGGATATGCATTATTCATCATCTGAAGAAGAGTCAAGGCAGTCCCTGGCTTGCATGCCAGTTTATTGTTTTCTTAGTTAATTTGGTAATTAATTAGGATTTTTGTACATATTTGGACTGTATTATTTATTTGGACTGTAATTATTTGGGACTGTATATTATTTATTCGAACCCTCTGTGCAAGGGCACAACTGTAATAAGTGTGCGTGTGTGTGATGTATGTCTTCCAACCCGTCTTTCTCCCTTTTATTTACCCGCTTATGATGGTTAGATTAGGGCATGTTTCAATTAGCATACAGTATGATAGCATGTTTGCATTCATTCATCTGTTTTGCATGCACCGGGCTCGGCGCATCATACTAACTGCATTGTATTTTCAAATCCAAGTTGAATACATGTTAGCTATAGCATTTCATATGCCATGTTTAGAATAGCCGAGCCTATATTAGTTGCATTTTTGCATGTGTTACATTAGGCATTTCTGTATAGTTAGGATCATGCATGGATTTCTAACATAGTTTCTGTTTTGGCTTGGAGTACTCGGTAAGTTTTTATGCTTTAGCATCCTTGCATGCGTGTGAGTGATTGCCATGAATAGCATGCTTACCATGAGGCTATATGCTTATGTGATATAACTGCTTGAATGCCTGTGGGTGAAGGTTGGGTTATTTGGATTGGAACAATTCATCAACTGTGAGTTTTAAGCCCACTAGATAGTGGCAAAATCATGTTTTCTAAGCCCATCCGAGGGTGGCAAATCCATGTCTTAGCCTACTTGCGAGTAGCACCATCAAACCATTTTCAAAATAAACAAACATGAAATGTTTTGTTCCAATTCAGACGACCCAGTCTATACTTGTATGCTGTGTGCATCACATAGTAAATCTAGGCTAATAACCGGAATAAGAACGCATAAAGTTTTCAAAACTAGATATCATGGTTAGTAGAGGCCGATCTTTGATCAGGCGAGCGGGGGTGCTCACGAAGTGACCTTCCCCAATCATACCCAAGTTCTCGAGCCGAGGCAACTTTGGTGATGACGGACACGTGGCCTTAGGCAAACGAGTCAGGCTTTCCTAAATTTCCCCAAAATAAAACATTTAGGTGGCGACTCTGTATCTGGCAAAGCAGTCCATGTTTGGCACTTCTTTCAAAATCTGTTTTCTCAAAACGATTTGCCGGATTTGGACTCTTTGGTTCAGATTTAGAACCGTGACAATTTGAGAGTCCGAACTGTAGTGAACCCCAAATGAACAGAACGAGACTCATCCCTCCCGGGGCGTTCAGGGACGTCTACAGCTGTTCTCGGCCTGAACTCCAGGTCATACTGACCTAGGGCTACGGCCCATCTTGCTATCCTTCCTGTTAAGTCTCCTTGCTGCAACAAGGACTTCAGTGGATGCTCTGTTAAGACCATAATCTTGTGCGCCTAAAAGTAATGGTTCAACTTTTTTGAAGCCATTACTAAGGCTAGCATTAATTTCTCCAGTGGTAGATACCTTGTTTCTGCATTGGCCAAGGTTTTACTTACATAATAAACAGCCTTTTGCTCCTCTTTTTCTTCTCGGATTAGTACTGCACTGACTGTGTGTTCTGAAATTGCCAAGTACAAAAACAGTTCTTCCCCTGGTTCTGGATTGGAAAGAACCGGAGTTGTGGTCAAGTACTTCTTTAGGTCGGTTAAAGCGGCTTCGCATTTTTCTGTCCATAGAAAGTCTGTGGCTTTTTTCACCAAGTTGAAGAAGGGTCTGCATTTATCTGAGCTTCTGCTGATGAATCTGTTTAGGGCTGCGGCCCTTCCAGTAAGCATCTGAACCTGTTTTGTCGACGTTGGGCTCTTCAGCTCTAGGATGGCCTTGATTTGGTCTGGGCTGGCCTCAATGTCCTTTCTTGTTACTAGATACCATAAAAACTTACCTGATCCAACTCCAAACGCGCACTTTGATGCGTTGAGTCGGAGCCGGTATGTTTTAAGTATATCAAAGACTTCTTTTAGGTCGGCAAGATGACCCTTAGATTCATTGGTCTTCACGACCATGTCATCGATGTAGACTTCTACCGTTTTGCCAATCAGGTGCTTGAACATCTTTGTTACTAACCTTTGGTAAGTTGCTCCTGCGTTTTTCAACCCAAAAGGCATTACCTTGTAACAGTACAAGCCTTTAGGGGTGATGAACGCGGTCTTCTCCTCGTCTGGAGGGTACATGGCAATCTGGTGGTACCCTCTGTATGCATCCAAAAAAATCATCCTTTCGTGCCCTGAAGTTGCATCTACTAGCTGGTCAATCTTGGGCAGAGGAAAGCTGTCTTTGGGACAGGCTTTGTTGAGGCTGGTAAAGTCTACACAGACCCTCCATTTGCCGTTCTTCTTTTTCACTACTACTGTGTTGGACAGCCATGTCGGGTAGTGAACTTCTCGGATGGCCCTGGCCTCCAGAAGTTTGTCTACTTCTTCTTCTACTGCTTCGACGTGCATCAACGTCGGTCTTCTGGCTCGTTGAATCACAGGTTTTGCCGATCTGTCGACATTCAGTCTGTGGCAAGTGACCTCAGGGTCAATGCCAGGCATTTCATAAGGTGTCCAGGCGAACACCTCAATGTTGGCTCTCAAAAAATCTTCCAGTTCTTTTTCCTCTTCTTCGGCTAAGCCTGAACCGAAAAGAAAGAAGCGTTCTTCGTTTCCCTCCTGGACAAGGATTTTCTTTAGTGTCTCTTCACTCTTTTCGGTTGGCTCCTTGCCAACATCATCTAGGACCTCCATGTCCTCGTCTTCAATCTCTGCCTCTTTTGGCTCTCGAATGCTGCAAGTAGACTTCGTTGCTGCCATGGAGCAACTTTTTGTCTGCAGTTGATCTCCTCTAACTTCCTCAATCCCATGCTCTGTGGGGAACCGTAGTAGTTGATGCAATGTTGAGGGAACTGCCCCCATTGCATGCAACCATGGTCTTCCCAAGATGATGTTATATGGCGAGGGTGTGTCAATCACCATAAATTCTGTCTTGATCTTCTTAGTTCCAGCTTGTACTTCCACGCTTGCTGCGCCCAGTGGCCATGTCGGCGTTCCATTGAAGCCGACAATAGGGTTGCTGGATTGTTCCAGGTCATCAGGATGAAGGCCCAACTCCTTGTAACATCTGACGTACATGATGTCACAAGAGCTGCCTTGATCTATTAGTATGCGTTTTACTTGGCATTCCCCAACCTGGATGGATACTACCAAGGCATCATTATGCGGATGCTGGACCATCTCTAGGTCGGCTTCAGTAAAGGTTATCATCGGTCCTTGGCTTTCTTCAGGCCGAGGTCTTTTGTGTTTGACCTGGTTTACGTGCTGCAGGTGTTTTACTCTTTGGGTTTCTCCCCGAATGTCGTTTTCGCTCACTCTTGAGTAGATGACATTAACCACCCGTGGTCCCCCTCCCTGTGGTTGTTGTGCTGGGGGAGGCGGAGCTGCAGGTGCTTGAGGCAATTTTGCTTGTTCTTCTCTTGTCCTGGCCTCATCTACAAGGTCCCTCAGATGGCCTTGCCTTACCAAATCTTCAAAGTGTGCTTTTAAGGCTCTGCAGCCCTGAGTTGGGTGTCCTTCTTCATTGTGGTAAGCACAGCGCCTACCAACGTTTCTTCCCATAAATTCCCCTGGTGCTCTTGCTGGTGTCCTAAAATAGGGCTGGTTTCGTATTTGATCTAGGACTTTATGGATAGGGATTCGGAACACCGTCGTCACTGCCTGTTTACCCTTCAATTCTGTTTCTTGTTTGGTCGGTCCGTTGCTACCTCGGCCTCGCTTCGGCGAGCCGTTTCCTTTCTCTTGCTTTATCTTTTTGTTTCCCGACGTATCTTCCTCGGCTCTGGCGTACTTCTCGATTCTCGCCATGAGTTCTTCCATGCTTTTTGGCAATGTTTTTGCCAAAGACTTCCGTAGTGGGCAGTCATCTTTCAGGCCATTCTTGAAAGACACGACCGCCACTTCTTGGTTGCATTCGGGTATTCGATTGAATACCTCGTAGTACCTCTTCGCGTAGGCCCTAAGGCTTTCTTCCTTGGTGATTCTTAAAGCCATCAGGGCGTCGACCTTCAAGGGCTGTAGTTTGTTCGTCACAAACCTGGCCACAAACATCTCGGCCAATCCTTCCCACGTCTTTACGCTTCCCTTCAGTAGTTTATGGAACCAATCGGATGCAATTTCCCCAAAGGATGAGGGGAATACTTTGCAGAGCAATGGCTCGTTCCCACTATATAACGCCATTGAATTTAGATATAGTCCAACATGAAAGTTGGGATCTGACTTACCATAATAAATTTGGAATCTCGGCATACTGAATCTCTTTGGTGCTTCAAATTTGTCCAGTTCCACCGAGAATGGTGTTCTCGGCTTAACTGTGGAAGTCACCTCGGCTTCAACATTCTGCTGCCTCCTTTTGAGGTAATCCCTCAAATCTTCTTTACTCCTACCTGGAGCTCGGCTATCTCTGGATTTCAATCTTTTGGCACACTACTTTCGGCCTCGTGGTGGGCCCGTTTTGATCTTTCTCCATGGGTTGTGTCAAAGCAGAGTGCTTGCCCTTGAACATGGCGATGTTCTATGGGCTCTGGATCCTTCGTGTGATACGTCCTTTGGGACTTTTCTCATCTCGGTTCCTCTCGTCCGCCTTCCCTGGAAGGTCGGTGAGAGTGCCTTCCGCTCCTGGTGTGCTGAGGGACTTCGGGGATTATTCATTTTCCTCCCTTCTGGGCATTGGTTGCTGGCATCGGTGTATCCTGCAGCGGGTATGGTGGCTGCATGACATTATTTTGCATCATGAAGTTGACGACCGACTGTAGGTCCGCCAACTTGTTTGCCAAGTCTTTTACTTCCTCATCCCTCCATAGGCACCTATCCCTCCATACCTGAAGGTTATCTTCGTTATAGTACTTGCCTTGGTCTGTCTTCTTTGAAGTGTTGCCCTCCTAGCCGACGTCTTTCTCTCCGTGGCCCTGGCCATGAGTTTCTGTGTTGTGGTTGTCTCCTTCAAAGTCAAGATCAATTGGTCTGCCACTCCCAGCAGGAGTGTCGCCCCCAATGTTTTCCCTCTGTCCGTCACTGGCCATCTATTCTTCTAAGTTCCCACAGACGGCGCCAAATTGTGTGGGTAATTTTTTGACCATACTGCCCGCCTAGTAATCAGCTGGAGAGCACCGGCAGAATAGATGGCTTTAGCAAACCTATAACAGAAAGAAAAGGCTCCAACGGTGGCTCTTCCACCTGGGGGCACTCCGACGATCAAGTCAGTATATCTCTCAAAGATAATCAAGTGCTAAACTCACAAGCTTGAGTATAAGACTGTGTACCTTAGACCCACGGGGGTGCCTCTCTTTTATAGTTTACTCAATCCAAGTCCCACTAGAAGTCTGACTTCTATGGACTCTAATTCAATGTCAACTTTGGACTTCTTCAAGAGATAAAGATAAACTCCCTAAGAGCTTTATCCTTATCTTAGCAAAGTCTTCTCTTTTATCTAGGACTCTTGCCCCTTATCCATTTATCCGCCTATCTCGGATTCCGATATCTTCGGAGATCACCTCGGCCTCGTCAAAGATAACCTCAACATAACTACCAAGACACGTGGCACCTCGGCTGACACGTCAGCGTCACCATGCCACGTGTTGGTATTCAGAAAATACATCCCCACACTAGTATATTTTGGATGACTTTTTGACTTTTTATGAAAAGATGTGCAAAAAGTAGAGAGAAAAAGAGAATCTTTCACTTTTTGGTATGAGTTGTTGGTTTTTTTATTTTTTTAGTGACTTTTTGACTTTTTGGCTAAACGGATCGCTTCCCAAACGAGGCCTAAGTGAAATGATTTTCTAACAAAATCTTAAAATTTATAAATTAAAAATATCACATAATGTTAAAATAAAAGAGAGATAGAGACACATATAAATTATTACCTGAAAATTATCTTCAATTTGTAAAATATAAATCACTAATATGGAAAAAAAACACAATCTTGTTTACTATATGTATGACAATGAGGTAAGCGTTGTTCTATATTTTCCTAATTAACTATATTAGCAATTATTGTTTTCAAGTGTAGTCGGTAAAAGAAAGTATTCATTTATTACAATTAATAAATATTGACAAATGATAGATTTTTCTAAGTTATTTTATTATATTTTATTTTTAACTTATGCTTTACAATATTTTAGATATTAAAAAATATTATAAAGAAAACTCATGAATTTTATGGAGAAAAAAATTTCATTAGCGATATTAAATTGATAAAAAAAAAATTATGAATTTATAAAAGTTTCTAAAAGATTTTTTTTACAAGAAATTCATATATGTTACTACATAAAATATGAATATTTATAAGTAATAAATAAAGATATGAATCTCAAATTCTTAAATAGTAATACAAATCGTAACAAGACAAAATATAGAGGAAAAATAATTAAATATGGTGTGTCATTAGTTTTATTTATTTAAAATTAATTTAAAATGTAAAAGAAAATACAATTTTCAAGAAATGAAAGTGACCTATATAGCAGGTAATATTTTAAATAGTAAGTTTATTCATAATGAATAGTAACGAGTGAATAGCAAATAGGGGTTGTTTGGGATGATCTAAATAAGTGCACTTTTTAACTTTTTATGAAATACGGATTGGGTTTGAAGTGATGTAATAGAAAGGTTAGGGATGACAATTTGAAACCGGCCCGATGGGGACCCGACCCCCCGACCTGAGTGGGTTTTCCCCGAAAAATATCCCCGACGGGACGGGAATGGTATTTAAAAATCAATCCCTGAACAGATTCGGGCCGGGAATGGGGATAAGTATCCCAGCCCCGTACCCGACCCGGCCCAGCCCCGTCCCCATTTCCTAGCCCGATTTATCCCTAATGTTAAATTACTATTTTACCCCTATAAAACATATATATATATATATATATGTGGTAAGAAAAACCAGAGTGTTTTGAGAGCCTTACCAGTTGCTTCGTTGTACCTATTTAAGATCCTTGCAGTTGCTACAATTGTAATTGTAAGTTATTTTTGTTATTTAAAATGTTTTGATTAATAATTAGTTTGAATATTTTAATTAAATGGTTTTATTAATGTGCTTAGTTCTTATCTGATGTGTTGAATTTTGATTTCGTAATCCATCTCCTTCATATATGCTGCTTCCGCCCTTTTAAATTTTGATTTCGTAATCCATCTCCTTCATATATGCTGCTTCCGCCCTTTTGGTATCAGAGCCAAGAAATGTTGTATCCTGTTTCTAACTGTTTAGCTACTTCTGTATAATCGTCTTCCTTGTTTATTTAATTAATCCTGTTTTCAGTTCATCTTAATCACCCAAGAGATCAGTCTGTTCTATCCACCTAGTTTAAGTCACCCACTTCTTCCCAGTCTTCTGTAAGTCCTTCGGTTTAGGCAGAGTCAGACTTTGGGGTTTAAAGATAGGGTATGTATGTACACTAGGTATGTGGTAAAATTGACAAGAATAGGGTATGTATTAAGATATCTGTAAAACTGGTTAATTAACACAAAACAATGAATCGATTATTTAGAAGTAACTCATCAATCAGTTCTAGGTCAACTACCTTGCCTTCCATACCTAATCCAGGCATCATAATTAATGAAGAAGATGTTGAAATACAAAATGATCAAATTAATTCCGGATGGAATATTCCAAAACTACCTATTAAAGAGATTTATAAAACTTCTTTTATACAGGATGTTTTTAAAGTTACTCTCCATGTTAAAACTATTGAACAAGTTTATGCTTTAGAAAAACCCAGAGAAACTTGTCAGTTATTTGATAAAAAATTAATCAAACGACATTTAGATCGTGGTTACAATTTTATGCATATTGGTTTAATACAAATTGGTGTCAATCCACTAACAATGATAGGACAAAATACTTCTGTTTTACTCTGTTTAAGAGATGCTCGTTTTCTTAATTACAATGCTAGTTTAATGGGAATGATGGAAACTGGTCTTAATAAAGGTCCAGTACATTTTAACTGTTTTCCTGATTTTACATTAAGTTTACGAGATCCACATATTCTCAAGGCATTAACACTAAACATTCAATTACATGGTGAATATACTGAAATGTTAGATTCTTCTCATAATATTGCTTTAATTTATCGTGTTCATTATAAATGTATGCAAACTAATTTAAATGTTCATGCTTTACATAAAAGTCCCAAAGATAAAACTTTATTAATCCAAAGCAGTAGTACTAATGAATCAAACATTAATATTCCTCACATGATTGAATGGAAAGATATTAATTTACCTGATCAATGGGTTACTGTCAATGAAAATTACCAACATAATCAACAACAATCTTCAATCCATGACATTCAACATATCCAGCAAGACAATGATGGATCAGTAAATATCAAATTTAATCGAAGTCAATCTTCTCGACATAGTACATCTAGTGTCCCTTCCGACATATCAACTGATGATGAAATATTTAACACTCCTCTATTTAGGAAAAACAGTCAAATCCATCTTGGTCCAACTAATCCAACTTCAACAAATAAATTCAAAGGAATTGATAATTCTACCACTTCCCAAATTAGTAAACCTGTTTATACTACTACCTCACATTTCCCTGAAGAAGAAATAGCTTCAAATAATTCCCCAACTCAAACTGATTTCGAAGGATTTATACCACCTGTCAATCCTCAGCTAATGACAATTAAAAAAGATGTTACTCCTGATTTAAATAAATTACTTATTGAATTCCGTTCCAAAGAAAATAAAACTAAAAGACATGCTTATAGTGCTAAATATAATTCTGTTCAACAATCCCGAATAACTAGAGAATGGTATAATTTTATAGTTCAATATGGTTTTGAATTATCTTTCTTTGATTATATGGATCAATATTACAAAAAGGTTAATACAATCACCAAACATAAATGGAAAACTTCTCCAAATACTTCTGTTAGTTCTAATCATCCTCCACTAGAAACTATAATTATTGATCACCAAGGTTCTGAAGTCCCAGCCTCTCCTTTTAAATTACCTGGTAATGATACTGAAATTAAAAAGGTTATTGAACAAAACAATTATACTAATCAATGTCTCAAAACTATTGGTAAACAATTAGATAAATTGGAAACTAATTTAGATGACCAATCTGCCAAATCAACTAAATCTCTAGATCAACCATTACTTAATCTACCTAGTCATCGTTCTAAACGAACTAGCCTCGTCACTACTGATCAATCTACTGTCAAAGCTATTGAACAACTATTTACCAAATTAACTCCTAATGATACTTCCACCTCTAAAGACAAAGGTCTTACTGTCTTGAATCAACAACCTACTACTAACACTGTTTCCGATCAATCTGAAACTGATACTACTGATAATGAAATCAATCAATTAGCTCAACAATTTCAACCTACTACTCTTAATAAAATTCACTATCCCAAAGTTAATCCTCACAATACCAAAAACTGGTATTCCAAACCAACTCCTGTCGACCTCCAATTTGAAGACACAAATATTAGTAATCAATTTTCTGTTTCTGCTAAACGATTATACGAATGGAATATAGATGGTCTCAGTGAAGATCAAATCCTTCAAAAATTAAACCATTTATCTATGGTCGCCAATAGTTATCTCAGTAATTATCCCCAATACACTCAACCTGAAATTGTTTCCTTACTTACCTCTGGTTTTACTGGTATGCTCAAATCTTGGTGGGAAAAATATCTCACTGAAACAGACCGTGACTCTGTTATTTATGCTAATCAAACTGATGAAAATGGTCTCCCTCTTTTTGATGAATCTCTAGGATGTTGTCACCCTGATGGTATTAATCAACTAATCTATACCATAGTTCGACATTTTATTGGTACTCCTACAAATATTTATTCTCGAATCCATGATCAACTAAGTAATCTTAACTGTCCAACTTTAAGTGATTTTCGATGGTATAAAGATGTATTTACCTCTAGAGTCATGTTAAGAGAAGACTGTACTAAATCATTTTGGAAAGAAAAATTTATTAATGGATTACCCAGCTTATTTGCTCATAAAATTAGAGATGTTCTTAGTCAACCCACTGGTGTTATTGAATATGATAATCTCACGTATGGTGATGTAATTAGTACCATTCAAAAAGAAGGTTTAAAAATGTGTATTGACCTCAAACTTACTCAAAAAGCTAATAAAGATAAACATAAAGCTAAGTATGAATTAGGAAATTTCTGCGAACAGTATGGTTTACCTCCTGTTGCACCCTCCCGTAGGAAATCACACAAATCATCCTACAAACATTCCAAGAAATATAAATATAAGAAAAACTATATACCTTCCAAATCCAATGATAACTTCTATACTAAACCCAAAAAGAAATATTATAAATCTAAATCACATCCAAAATCTAAATCTACTAAAGATGTTACTTGTTATAACTGTGGCCAAAAAGGTCATTATTCTAATAAATGTAAAGAAAAACAAAAATTAAAAGATCGAGTCAATCAACTCCAAATTGATGACAACTCCAAAAATCAGTTATATGATATTTTCCAATTAAATCACTCTGTTAGTCATTCTTCCTCTTCTGATCAACTTGATACGTCATCCGATTATCATTCACCTAGTAGTAATTCTGATAATAATATTAATCTAGGTTGTAATGATGTTTGTTGTAAACCAGTTAAACAAATTACTGTTCTCACCAAAACCACTCAAGAAGAATCCGCTCTAATCGATCTAATTAGTAAGTTAGATGATCCAAAGTTAAAACAAAAATATACTGATAAATTAAAATCCCTATTAATCCACTCAGATTCCAAACCAAAATTTGATAAACCTATAATTAGTCTATCCAAAACTTTAGAAAGATTTAAAAATAAACAAAAAGAAGTTACATTACAAGATTTACAACAAGAAATTAATCAGATTAAACAAACAATCAAAGACTTACAACATAAAGATAAAAAATTAGAAGATGAAATTATTACTTTAAAACTTGATAAAAGTTTAGACAATTTCCACACCAATGAACATGAATCCCCACATGAATCTGAACATGAATCTGATCCTCATCCGGATAATTTAATATTTGATAACCGATCACACCAATCCCCATCTCATAATCCTGAAGAAAAACGATTAAGTCTAATCAACAAACTTTACATTCAAAAATGGTATTCCAAAATCAAAATAATTGTTAATGATTTTGAATTAGAATTAATTGCTTTAATTGATACTGGTGCTGATTTAAATTACATACAAGAAGGATTACTCCCTACTACATATTATGAAAAATGTCAAGAAAAGTTAACCTCTGCTAATGGTACTAAAATGCATATCAAATATAAATTACCTAAAGTACATGTTTGCCAAGATAATGTATGTTTCAAAACCTCTTTTGTTTTAGTCACCAACATGACTGATAAAATTATCTTAGGCTCCCCATTTATCTATTTACTTTATCCCTTTACTACATCCAGTACAGGAATCACTACACATGTTTTGGGCCAACCTGTTACATTTAAATTTTTATCTCCTCCTGAATTATTACACTTAAATCAATTAAAAGATTGTTCTATTTCTTATCAAATTAATCGCCTAACTCGGCATTTAAAATTTCTTAAAGAAGAAATTAATCACAAACGAGTAGACCAACAATTAACTAATCCAGTTCTTGTCTCTCAAATCAATGATTTTAAATTAAAACTTGAATCAACTGTCTGCTCCACTTTGCCTACTGCATTTTGGCATCGGAAAAAACATGTCGTTACTTTACCCTATATTAAAGATTTTCATGAATCTCAAATTCCTACTAAATCTCGACCTATTCAAATGAATCATGAATAACTTGAAATGTGTAAAAAAGAAATTAATGAATTATTAAAAAATCGTATAATTAGCCCAAGTAAGTCACCTTGGTCCTGTCCTGCTTTTTATGTTAATAAAAATGCTGAGTTAGAACGTGGTGTCCCTCGACTTGTTATTAATTACAAACCATTAAATTCTGTTTTAGAATGGATTCGGTATCCTATTCCTAATAAAAAAGATTTAATTAAACGACTTAGTCAAGCCGTTATTTTCAGTAAATTCGACTTAAAAAGTGATTTTTGGCAAATTCAAATTCATCCCAACGATAGATATAAAACTGCATTTAATACACCCTTTGGTCAATATGAATGGAATGTTATGCCATTTGGTTTAAAAAATGCTCCTAGTGAATTTCAACATATTATGAATGACATATTTAACCCATTTAGTCATTTTTCAATTGTTTACATTGATGACATCTTAATCTTCTCAAAATCAATTAGTCAACATTGGAAACATTTAACTGCATTCTTTTACACAATTAAAAGTCATGGTCTTGTTATTTCTGCTCCTAAACTTAAATTATTTCAAACGAAAGTCAGATTTTTAGGATACGATATTCATCATAATACTATCCTACCCATTAGTCGATCCATTGAATTTGCATCCAAATTCCCTGATGAAATCCTTGATAAAACTCAATTACAAAGGTTCTTAGGTTCCCTCAATTACATTGCTGAGTTTTATAAAGACCTTAGGAAAACTTGTCAACCTCTATTTGATAGGTTAAAAGATAATCCTCCTCCTTGGTCTTCTGTTCATACTTCTATTATTAAACAGGTCAAACAATATGTTAAGTCTCTTCCTTGTCTTGGTATTCCCACTGAAAATTCATTCAAAATTATTCAAACTGATGCCTCCGATATTGGTTATGGTGGCATTCTCCTTCAGCAACTTACTCCTCAATCATCTGAACAAATTGTTCGCTATCATTCTGGTGTCTGGAATAAAGCACAATTAAATTATAGTACTATTAAAAAAGAAATTTTATCTACTGTTTTATGTATTCAAAAATTTCAAGATGATATTTTAAATCAAAAATTCTTACTTCGTGTTGATTGCCAATCTGCTAAATATGTTCTGGAAAAAGATGTTCAAAATCTTGCTAGTAAGCAAATTTTTGCCCGTTGGCAAGTTATTTTAAGTATTTTTGATTTTGATATTACCTATATACCTGGTTGTCAAAATTCCCTCCCTGATTTTCTTACCCGGAATTTTTACAGGGGGGTAAGGGATGACTACACCATTTACTGCTTACCATAAATCCCGAATTACCTATTTCACAACCCTTATTAAACAGCTTACCCATCGCATTCACCGCCTCAAATCAGCTAAACCCACTACCAAAAGAGCCCAATACATCAATTACCACCAAATTCTAGCTCGCCGCAATTTACTTGCTCACAACTACAATTGTTTACATCGTCATCAAGATTATCTTGATCTCCTTTCTGGTTGCTAATCACTGTTTATTATTTCACAGATGTCTCGTCCAAGGCCTCCTTCAAAGGCTTTGGCCTCCTCTTCCAATAAACCAAATCAACTTCTTGTCCCTCCTTCTTTGGAGTCAGTTACCCCCTCTTATTCACTTGACCTCATTAACCGTTACCAAACCCTTGGTACTATTCAACGCCCTGATTATTCATCTGCATTGGCCTCTGATCCTTTTGTATCTAGCCAATCAGTTTCAGTTACTCCATTCCCAGTTAACCCTATTAAATCATCTCGATCTGAATATACCAATTCACATGTTACCAACCTGTTCTATAAAGAACCCAGTCACCCAAGAAATCAAACCATCAATGACATTGCTAAATTCCATTTTGGCTCTGGATGCCATTTCACCCTTTCCCATCCAGAGAAAACTCTAGCCTATTACAAGGATATTTTAATCAACCATCATTCCATCTTAATCAAGCCAATTCAGGACCGCACCTATGCCTATAAGGTCCTATACCATTCACTTTATATTCACAACATTGTTCCCATGGCTGAATGGGGAAATCCTAACCAGCTTCGTGATCTACCTGGTCATTCTATTCCATACAATTATCATGATTACGTTGATGCTTGGTTCAAGATTTTCTTGTACCAAAATGAAACTTTTAGTCATTCCTGGTTCATCTCATTTGATCAGAAATTCAAATCTGAGTTACCAACTTGGTTTCTGAGATGGTGGTCTCACTATGGTGCCATTTCAGCTATCCTTCCTGATGATCTCAAAAATATAATTCATTATTTCAACTCTGTTTACCCATTTTCTGCTCACCAGAGGCAATTTCCCTTATTACTCATATTCATTGCCAAATACAAGATTCCATGGATATTCAAATGGCATTATGGGATTGATGATAATATTATCATCCGCCAACACACAGTTAAATGGTGGGATAAGTTCAATGTTCCCAGAATTCTTGAAATTGTTCCAGCAGAATTTCCACCTGATCAATATGCTCCAACTCCTGCTCTTGCTCAAGCCCAGCAAAACCCAACTGCTGCAGTCACTCAAGGAAGCCAGCCCAGTCTTCCTCCAGTCAACCTTGGAAGCCCCTCATCGAGTGGTTCCAAGCCCAAATCATTCAAATCAAAGTCCAAAGCTGTTGCTGCTCAAACAGCCTAATCAAAGCCCAAATCAAAGTCCAAAGTCAAGGCAAAGCCCATTCCACCTTCTGTTCAGCCCAAAGGCAAGTCCAAAGGTAAAGCTCAATCATCCAAAGAAGACATGATCCAGTTAGCCCATCAACTGTTGAATCAAGCTCAAACCCAATCCACCGATTCAGACAATTCAGATGATTCAGCTCAGGTCCATTCCTCTGAAGAATCAACCAATCAATATTCCGGACCAGAGTTTCAAGATGCTCAAGATCCATTTATCTGATCAACATTGGATTCCATATAGATACAAATTAGCTTCAATCAATACTCTTTTGAGAAAAGCTGCCAATTTGTATCTACATTGATTCCATTATTGACATGATCCACCGAAAGTGATGAATAGTAAAAGTTACTGTTCACTTTTACTGTTCACTATCACTATTCACCCAGTCAACTTTTGGTTAAAGCTGCTCAACTATTCAATCAATCAGCCGAAAGCAACCGACAGCATCTCCCTTTCACATGCTCAGCCAGCTGCTTTCAGAAATCACATGTTTACTGTTTTGCTTTTTATTTCTTTATATTGTAATCAAATTGTAAGCATTCAGGCATTCTTCAATTTTCTTCTCCAATTCTGTTGTAAGAAAAACCAGAGTGTTTTGAGAGCCTTACCAGTTGCTTCGTTGTACCTATTTAAGATCCTTGCAGTTGCTACAATTGTAATTGTAAGTTATTTTTGTTATTTAAAATGTTTTGATTAATAATTAGTTTGAATATTTTAATTAAATGGTTTTATTAATGTGCTTAGTTCTTATCTGATGTGTTGAATTTTGATTTCGTAATCCATATATATATATATATATTATATATATAATAATATAAACCAACATGTGGCCCAGGTCTCACACTCACTCTCATTTCTGTCTTTTTCACAGCCGTGTCTCTCTCTACCTCACTGACTTCTCTCTCTCTTTCAGATCCACCACCACCGTCGTCCAGCTCACACCACCACCACCGCGTCTCTCATCCACTGCTCTTCTCGACGTCGCCGACCACCACCGCTGTCCAGTTCGCACCACATCTCTCATCCACTGCTCTCCTCGACGTCGTCGACCACCACCGCCGTCCAGCTCGTACCACCACCACCACCACCGCATCTCTCATCCACTCCCTCTCTTCTCGACGTCGCCGACCACCACCGCCGTCCAGCTCGCACTACCACCACCACCACCACGTCTCTCATCCAGATATTTTTTTTTTTGTTTTCAGATCTGTCTCAGATATTTCAGATATGTTTCTGATCTGTCTCAGATCTGTCTTTGATGTTGTTGTTGTTGATGATAAATTGTTGTATTTTTTGAATCTTTTTTTTTTGGCTGGGGAATGTTTAGGGTCGAGAAAACCCGATCCCCGTTAGGGGGCGGGGGCGGGGGCGGGGGCGGGGGTAGTGATTTGTTCCCCGTCGGGGATCAGGGCCAAGGGAAATTCGACCATCGGGGATCGGGGACGGGGAGTGTGATCCCCGGCCCCGCCCCGCCCCGTTGCCATTCCTAAGAAAGGTGATGTGACTTAAATAAGATGATATGACTTAAATAGGATAGTGACTTTTTAACTTTTTAATTTTTTTAGGTTATGACAAACAAGACCTATGTACGTTTGTAGCAAATGGTAAGTTAACATTATTTTTTTTTTATTTCAAAATTACTAAAATTACTCTACTTTTTGAAAAACTACCTTACTTTTTCTATCTAGTTTTACTAGCCATTCATCCAATGGTTAACATTCATCCTATTTAAATCTAATGGTTTATATTTTTTTATGTACCATACACGAAAACCACTTTCATGTATGGTAGGATTTTCCCTCTATTTGCACGATCTTTCTTCCTCCTTAGTGTCATCTCATTTTTTTAATTTTTAATTTTTAATCTTTTACAATCCTACCTTTTATTTAAAATTATTATTATATTAAAAATTTATATCAAAATCGTAATCCCAATTTATTGTTGTCGTCAATGATCCCCTTCCTTTCCATCCTAGCCACTTTGCCACCTTGGACAATTAACCACCGAACAATGTTTTGAAAACGAGATTGGTGAGCAACACTAGTTCAATTTTAGATAAAACAAAATTTCATCGTAATGTCATAAATATATTAAAATTTATAAGTATAAAAAATATAAATATTAAAATTACAAAAATAAAAAATAATAAACAACTCGAATATATATATATTTCTTAAAAATTATTTTACATTTTTTATACATTGATTTTTAGTAAAAATAATTAAGATAACGTTAAATATATAGTATATATAATTATTACATTGTTAACAATTGTAATGATGGCTTAATGATTAGAGTGCTTGCCTTTTATGTACTTGGTTCCATGTTCAACTCCTTTTCACAACATATTTTTAGAAGAAATTTCAATTCTTCAAACCCGACCGATTATGTCAACCCATGATTGGTTTATTAGTTATTCCAATTGAACCGACAGTTCTTCTAATTTTTAAATTCTAAGTCGATTTTGAGCATAGTTTGAGTTTGGAGGATCATCTGAATCAAAACTAGATACCGGCTAGTCCGGTCCAAGTTTTCAAACATTGCCTCCAACCCTGCTCATCCACCAATACCTCCCTTTTCCACCTACAAAACCACTTCTTATCCCTTTCTACCCATTACAAAACTACTTCCCATTTCCCCATTATCAACTAACGCGGCCATTGCTATCCAATCCCTTCGTCGACCAAAGCACGAGAAATAGAAAATCATAGGTTGCGTTTGGTAGAATTTTAGAATTATGATTTAAGAATACAGTTATATTTTAAATTTGTGAGCTTTGAAATTATAATTTGAGTGTGGAAAATTTGTTTGGTTATAAATTTTGAAAAGAGTTTTGAACTGAGTTTGAGTTGAGTGATATGACATATGATATTTGATTCAAAAATTTACAACTCATAACCAAACACACAACCCAAAATTATATTCAAAGCTCATAAAAAAGTTTTAAAAAAATTTCCAAAATATTTTTTATTTAAAATATAAAAATAACAGGTGCCAAAAAAAAAAGAGCACGAACACTGTTTCGATCAACCGGGGGGATGTTCGGGAGGATGATCGGGTAGACCCAAAATTTAAAAATCCTCTGCTTTTCAGAATGGAGAACACGAAAAAGAGAGAGTAGCCAAACAGGAAAGAGAAATATGTTTTGAAATGTGTGGTGAAATCACAATTCCAAAACTCCATCTAAACAATGCATGCAAATAGAGGGGGGAATTAAGTTTTCAAGGCTGCACCAAACGTAGCCACAAGCTTTATAAATATGAGAGAAGAAGAATAAAGGAATGGTGAAAGGGGGTAACATTGGTCAGAAATAGTGATCACTGATATAAGAGGGGGGAGGGGAAGACGTTAGGGCTTGGTTGTCGTAGGTGGTGACAATAGTGCCAGAGGTTATGGTTAGGCACAGGAAGTAAGATTTGTGTTTAAGATACAGTAGATTTGGTATTATTGGAAGTGTAATGAGAAAAAATAAAATTTTAAATTTTTGAAAAGGATGTGAAAGCAAAATGGGTACAAGGAGTTCATTTTATCATGCAAGTAAGGTTACCCCAATATACTAGTGAGAGGGCTGCGTGCAAAGCTGTCACGACCCAAACCCGCCCCTATAGGTTTAGCATCATAACCGGCCAGTAATCCTGGGATTACCGAAGGCCTCTGAGACAGATTAACATAATATTAGGGGCTAGCGAAAGCAAGTAACAATATACAACGTCCATTGAGCGGTGCAGACTTATATGAGACAGAAAAATTTTAAATTTTTTATATACACATAAACACATTATCTTTAAGTCGTCATATATGTACACATTAGACTAAAATGGACTTAACCCTACTTACAAGATACACAAGACTTGTTCAACCAAACACGAAAACAAAACTTGAACCTTAAATCACATAGCGATAAACACTTGACATATCCGGAACCTCCACGGGAGGCACATAGGTTAGCTGACAAAAACAGATTCTAGGCAGATGCCTCTAAGCTTGGTCACATGCCTGATCACCTACATACATAAATAATACAGTGAGCTAAAGCCCAGTGAATAATAACAGAGTAAAGGGTTTTAATGAATGATGTCCATCACAGAGTTAGAAATCAGAGTTTATATCAGAAACATAATCTTATCAGAAATAGAGTCTTATGCTTATTCATTTTTCAAATCAGAAATAGATTCAGATACATGCTTATATTCATATTCATATTTTGCATAAGATCATACGTGGTACATCCATTAGCGTTAACAAATCTGATGACCCATAAAAGGACGGCCTTGAAGGCATTCTGATGACTCATGTGCACAGAGATGTTTCTGATGACCCATAAAGGGACCTGATGACCCATGAAGGGACTTGATGACCCATAAAGGGACCTAATGACCCATAAAGGGACGCATATCATGTAATGCTAAGGATGCCACGGATAACTTTCAGAATCTTGGACAATCATTCATTCATTCAAAACATAGCGTAGCATTTCAGAAGACTAATCATTTCAGGTCATAATGTTCAGAAAATATTTAACATTGAACATAACTTTATAAAGTTATTACTCACAGATGGCTACAGAAGCAAATCAGATAGACTGGGTATATCAGATAAATCAGGCAGACAATGGCACGTGACCTACACAAGCACATAACATACACACATTGAAATACAATATTACTCTCTTGATTAAACTTGTCCTTTCTAATCTTTATAGTCTGAAGTTCTACTACGTTTATTCTTTCTCATTTAAATAAACCGGGTTCTTATTTCATATAGTCTTTCATTACTAAGCCTTTCTTTTCCAATAGATTGATCTTTTACTTGGCTTCGTAAACAATTACTGCTAGATCAAAGATTCACTCTTCAACTAATTAATCCATGTTGGTTGGTAGATTATTAATCTTTATTGAGTCATAAATCATGTCTAGAATGCCTTGAAAAGAGATGAGAATAAAAATGTGAACCAAATGTAATTTTCCAAAATATGCTGAAAATGGGTCTCCGCTCGAGCGCCACTTTGGCCGCTCGAGCGGACTGTAAAATTTGAAAAACTACTGGGAGGTCGATTTTCACGCTCGAGCGAGACTTCCCTCGCTCGAGCGGACAACGAAAATTCTGAAATTCCAAAATTGCAATTAAAGTTCAAATTTGGTATTCAAAGCCTCAAAACATGTACTTTAGTATACAAACATGGAGAACCATTGTATAATTTAGTTAAACACTCTCAATTAAAATTATTTATTCAAAATCATGCTCCAATTGACCAAATTTAGATTCAACTCATTTTCTTTATATCAAACTCAAAATTTTAAAACATGAATTAGATTTTCCAAACTCTTGAAATTTCATGATGCATGTAAAAGTAAGACCCAATTTCATCATTAACAATAAAAATCAAGCTTAACTAATGAATTACAAAAATCAATTCCTTAGAATTTCAACTTAACTCAATCTATAACCAAAACTTAATTTATGATCATAAATGTTCCAAAATGTGTTTAAATCGAATAAAACTCCCAAATTACATCACATGCATGGATTCAAACTTAAAATTAAACTGATTTCTATCTTTCATAAGAAAATTCAAAAACCTTGTCTAAGATTGGAATTAACCCCAAATTCTCATAAACTTGATTTTTATAAAATTCTTCTTTCTCTTCAAAATATGAAATTGCATGGCTTAATTCTTAAAACCTTCGTTGTGCATGTAATTATTTCCATAAGGATCAACCCCAACTATGTTCATGAATTAATTCTTTAATTTCTCTAAATTACATGCATGTAATAATAAAATCAAATAGATCCAGTTTTTCTATTAATAACTAAATCAACTTAACTCAATTTTTAACCAAATATTTAATTTATAATCATGAGTGTTCTAAATTGTATTTAAATTGAATAAAACTTTTCAATTCAATTACATGCATGGATTAAACAAATTCTTGATTTTCATTATAAAATCAAAACTTCCTTCAATTCCAAAATCAACTCTCAAATTTCATGAACTCAAATTAAGAATGATTCTCAAAATTAAAATCAATTCAAATCCATAAACTTTTTAAACATGAACTAAAATTCCAAAACCTTAAAATTTTATAATGCATGTTTAATTAAAGTATTAATCTTGTAGAGTTTTCCCATGCATGTAACATTTAGGCATAATTTCATGCAAAATCACAACATCAAACCCAAGATAATCAATTTTCATAACCATGAACCTAACTTAATCTCTTCATCTTTATTTTCTAATTTCTTCCAAATTATATGAAATTGAACTCAAACTCATTATTAATTTCAAGTGTAATACATGAATTCTACAAAATCAAAGTTGAAATCCTTACCTTCAATCTTTAATTTGATCATTTCTTGATAATCTTCTATTATTTCCTTTCTTCAATTTCCAGCAAGTTCAAAAGAATCTCTCTCTCTCTCTCTCTCTTAGCCGTGCGGTTCTCCAGCCCAAGCAAACAAACGAAAAGCTTCCAATATATTACATATATTTGAGATCATTCTCCTCAAGTTCTAGAAATCTCTCCAGCTTTCATTCTTTTGTTTATTTATTATATTTATATTTTATTAATTGATTAGGATTGGTTAGGCATACTAATTACACATTAATATAATTTAAAATTATTCTTGATTACTACATAACTAATTTAATCATAAATAATCACAATTCCCACATAATTTGATTAGTCTAACTTGACTTCTATTAAGGTCCAATTAAATATAATTAAATTTATCAGTCTGAATCAGATTTTTAATCGAACTCTTAAAAGGTTCTAAATATTAAATTAAACTTATCTTCATCCTCAATTTTGATTCCCCAAATCATTTAGGCCTTCAATTTGATCAGACACCAAATCTTTGTCAATAAATTACATATTCAAATTAGGCACCCCATAACTAAATTTAATTCGAAATAATTACAATTCTCAATCCTCATAATTTAATTAGCTTAATTTTCTCCAATTCGAATCTATTTAATCGCATCTCAATTTTACTAAACTGAATCGAATACTTAATTAAACTCCCGGATGGGTCCGTAATTAAAATTAAATTAATTCAACTTCTCAATTTTACTTCCTTAAGCCATTTGGACCCTTAATTTCTAATTTCGAAGTAGCTCTTTAATAGAATCATATATGAATCAGATCCTACAATTCTCATAAATTCCAAATTAAATTATAATACACGACAATTAAATTTCAAATCCTCTTAATTAATTAAGTACTAATCATTTTATGTGATAGAGTCATTACAAAAGCACACTAGCTGATGCCCATTAAAATGACCATCAATGGAAGGAGATAATATTATAATTTTGTTAATAAATTTGGTTTTTTAATGACTGGATGAACCATAGATAGAAAAAATGAAATGTAATTAAATGAAAAACATTATGAACTATTAAATGTGACAACAAATGAGGGGCATCTTGTATTCATGTTATTTATTTGTATAAATCTACAATATGGGAGGAAGACAAGGACTTAGCATGTTTTGAGGTCTACATGGAATGAACATGTGGAAAGTTCAATAGCTTTTGAGATACAACAAGAACTTCAAGTTTGTGATCTGTAAAAACAATCAACACGCATCATATGTTTTTTATTCTGAGAATAGTACTATAAAAATTAAGTCCAAACTATTTTTGCATGAAGAGGATGAGAGTTGTAGCAGTAAGTGGGTTAGTACCCATTATAAGTAATATTGGATAATTTACTTGTATAAACAGTAAGATATGTTGCAAAAGTAATATTGAGTTGTGTCTAGCACATTGCAGTTCCAAACAGGCAACAACAAAAGTATGTCACAAACCAAAAATGCGTCACATTATAGTAACCTGTTACAAAAATATTATAGTATAGAGTGTTCTTTCTAGAGAGATTTTGTAGAGGGTACACTTGTTGTAGCAGAAATATCAGAAGCAGAATTTGTACCAACAGCAGCAGTTGAAATATTAGAAGCAACATTTGTACCAACAGTTGATGGAAACAGTTCTTTCTTTGCTTTGGGTTCTATTTGGATAGATTGTTGATGTGGTTTCAAAGCAAGAGTTATGATGGAGGGTTCTCCATCATCATTGTTCACTAATGTGATGACATGTTGAAGCATTATTTGTCCACGGAACTGATATTGGCGAGGCTTTAGTTGAATAATGTGATATTCTGGCACATTCAATTTTGGAAGGGCTTCATTTGAAACTTTTTCGTCCTACATAATATATGTAGAATATTTTAAAAATTGGGAACGAAAATAGTGAATTTGAAGATGAAGCATGTTAATTTATTTTACCTTCGTTGTATGCTTCATTAAGTTAGTAGATGAAATCGAAAAGAACTTTTCTACATGATCCTGGAATATTGTTGCCATTATTGAACCTGAATTATCTTTGAGTTCAACTTGGAATTTGACTCTATTTGTTTGTAGTAAATTACATGTTAGTTTTATTAAATATAAAACATTAGTTATATTAAAAAGGTGTAGGGTTAGTTTGTTGTTACCTCGGTTCTGCAATAACTTCTTCCTTTTTCTTTTCTTTTTTTACAGTGGAAACAGTCGAAAACAATTTGATATTTTGCATTTATGGATTTGTAGCAATTGTTGTAGCTCATGTACCAAAAAGATTGATCAAGTGAAGTGATGACATAGTTGCTTTGGCCCAGTACATTTTCTAGTAACAAGTGATTAGCAATGGTTACTAATGATATATTTAAGATGCTTAAAGAGAAGAAGAATGTGTATGAAGTTTACCATATTTGGAGAAGATGGAATGCTGCTTATGGAAATGATTTTATCTACTTTACGACTTGGAGTTGTGATGTTTCGAACATGAGTTTCAAGTGGAGAAGATAAAGTTCTAATGACTTCTTCATTTTGAATGCACCTGCAACAGTTTATTTTGATATTAGTGTTTGTGAGAAATTATTATTTGAGTTAAAGTATTTGAATTAGATGGTACCAATTGTGAAGTTGGTGTGCAACTTTGAAGTTGGGGTTGAGCACAAAAGCTGATGTTGGTTTTGTTGATAATGATTGTCCTGCAAAAATAAATTAAAAAAAAATATATGTTTTATATATTTTTAATATTTAGTATAATGTGGAAAAATTATAATTACAGCGAAATGATGAGACTTTAAGCCTGACTGCAATTAGAGTTGGGAAGGATTGAGCAATGGCTTCCAACTTCTCTCCTTCATTAGTGACGAATTGACCCCACAAAGTTAAAATTGTTGGCATTAACCAGCTACAATTAAGAGAATTAGTTAGTATTGAAATCAAGTTATACTAAACGCAAGTATACAAAATACTTACTCTTCATTGATGAGTACAATTTTTTGTACAGTTGTGGTTCCATTTTCTGTTGTGATTGTTTTTGGTGGCTTAATTAGAACAACTGCTGCAAGAATATCTATTATAGATACAAAAACAATAAGAGTATATAATGAAAAAGTAAGTTGATAATTATTTATGTTGATCTAAGAAAATTACCTATGGATGATGTTTCATTGCCAAGATGGTCAGAGAATTCATTGAATGGTACGAAGTGATATGTTGGGGCGTTGTTATCTTCATTATTGCTTTCAACATCTCGAATAAATGTGCTGGCAGTGATTGTCCATTGCCATTGCCATGACTGTGGTGTGATACGGTATTTTTCTTGTAGCAACTTCACAGCAGCATTTGGGACGTAGTATGAGTTAAAAACTTTCAAGGTATCTTGGAACTGTTCTATTTGATCTTCATAAAGTATAGCTTGAACTTATGTACCCTATATAAGTGGTGTGTATAACAGAAGTCCATGAGGCAATTTATTATGTAATTATGAATTAAATGAAAATTATTATTGTTAAGAACCTAAAAAATGAATATGGTAAATATGGTATATATTTGAAAATAAGAATTTCAAAGTGTAACCTCTACATTAGCCAAAATGAGCCTTTGATATCTTCTTGAGCCTGTTTTTGGGATTAGTGGATTCCACTTTTCCAAAACACGAATCTTTGTTGTCCATTCTTTAGTTATGCTAGTTATTTTCTTAATGGGTGTTATTTCTTCATTCATCCTGCAAAATTTGTTGTAAGAAACAATTTAATAAGAACTTAATATAAGAATAATAGAAAATTATAGTAAATACAAATAAAATTAAAATTACATTACATAAGAGGAAATTTACCAAAAATTTACAACAAAAAAATGAATTATATACAGCTTGCAAGTGTTAGTAGTTCTTCATAAACAATATTTTTTGTGGTATTGTTAGCCAAAGCATGTTGATTTGTTGATGGAATGAGAACTTTAACATCTGCAGCAGTTCTAGCTCGTGATAGAGCAACATAAAGTTGTCCATGGGAGAATACTGGCTCTCGTAGGTAAAGACCTACTTTTTGTAATGTCTGGCCTTGCACTTTATTTATTGTCATGGCAAAACACAGCTTTATTGGGAATTGTGTTCTAGTGAACTGAACTGGGTATTTTTGTTGATCTGAGGGTTGCAATGGTATTCGTGGTATGAAAACCATTTGTCCTTTCCGATCCCCAACACCAATTTCAGCATAAATGATGAAATCTTTAAGATCTTGACAAATAAGTTGCATTCCATTGCACAAGACTATTGAAGGATTTATGCTTCCTAAAGTCATGAATGGACTATAGATTTTCAATTCTAAATGATGAGGTGGGAGACCATTGGTTCAAGAGAATTCAAGAAGTCTTCATATTATCCTTGATCATTTGGATCGATTGTCTTGTCGATGCTTGTATATAATCTACCTTTTGTTAGGAATTGTTTGATCAACAAATCATTTATTTCTTGTACACAATCATTTTTTGGAGTGAGCACAACATAATTAATCATTGAAATTGGATCTTCTGAGTAGTTCTTGAGATTTGGAAGCACAATTTGAATCAAGTCTTTGATATAATTTTTAGCATTTGAAAAATTGTTGGAAATTATCGTAGATGCTGGTAATTTGACTTTGTTTTGATCATTGACCGATTCAAATCCATTGCCAATGCGCAATAAGTAATTGTTGAAGGAACGATCATGCATTACTCACATATTTTCAGTCAACTTTATTCTCTCAAAAGATTTCCATAATTCTGAATTGACAAGTATAACTCGCCTTTTTCGCGCCCCTTTTTGGAAGACGAATAAGCCCTACAGTATCGGACTTTTGCGGTTCCGAATCGGATCTCACAAGTGCAATGTGAAATAGATAAACACCAAAAAGTCCAAATCTGACAAATCTTTTGAAAAATCAATTTTGAATCAAAAATGCCAAAAATGGACTGCTTTGCCAGATACAAAGTCGCCACCTAAATATTTTTGGGAAATCTAGGAAACCCATGACTCATGCCAAAGGCCACGTGTCCGTCATCACGAAGGTTGTCTCGCTCGAGAGCTTAAGTATGAGAGGGAAAGGTCATGAATTGAGCATCCCCGCTCGCCCGATCAAAGATCAGCCTCTACTAATCATGATATGAATCTTATTTACATCATATGCTCTTGTTCCGGTTTATTAGGCCAGCATTACTATGTGATGTGCACACACACAAGTATAGATTATCTTTCAAGAATTGGAACATTTTGATTCACGTTTGTTTTGAAAATTGTTTCAAAATATGTATCACTTGAAAAAGTGATCGCATATAAACATTACTCAAATTATTCCAATTCAAGCAACTAGCCTTCATCCACAGGCATTCAAACAATTTTATCAATTAAGCACTTAGCCTCATGGCAATCATGCTAAACATGGCAACAATTACATACATGCGATATGCTAAAGCAAGTAAAGGCTTACATAGTACTCCAAACCAAAAAGAAATGATAAAGTTAGAAAGATGCATGACCCTAACTAGGCAATATGACTAATGCAACACGTGTGATATGCAAATACTAGGCTCGGCTACTAATATAGCATATGAATCAATTAAATAGCATGCGGTTCTAAGCACGCATTCAAAGAAGTATTAAACTAACAATGCAAGTTAGAATGATGAATCGAGCCTCGGTGCATGCAATATGAGTGGATGCAAACATGGGAATGCTAAATAAAACGTAATGTCCCTAAACTAACCATCATAAGCTAGTAAATAAAAGGGAAAAAGACGTGGGGTTAGAAGACATACACGTTATTACAACATTGTGCTCTCACAAAGGAGAGTCCGAATAAACTAACTAGTTAAGCTAAGCTAATTAATTAACTATTACAAAACGAAATGAATAAATAGCTAAACTACTTAACTAATTATTACAAACCGAAGTAATTAACTATTCTAGCTATTTAACTATAATTACAACACAAGACAAATTAGCTATTCTAAGTAATTAAGTACTATTCTAACTAATTAAGTACAAAACCACTATTTTAAGCATGATACTAATGTATTAATACGGTTCCCGAGGATCAATGGAAGGCTCATGCATGAATGCGGTTTTGACCTAAAAAAGTCAATGTTTCTGTTGTTGAATGCCTCTGTTGCACAGTAGATCACATGCACTGGTTTCCACCTCCAGACCAACTCTGCTCTGCTTCAAAAGAACATTGCTGAATTTTGTATTGGTGGCTGGCAGAAGGCTTGCCAGCTACTGACGATGGCATGCAGGCCACCAATAGGGCCTGCCGACCACTGATGATAGAACCTCCCTGCTGCAACAGAGAGCAAATAGAGCAGAGATAGTGTATTCTCAAGGGTTTGTTTGCACAATTTACCCCTCCTTATCACGAACAGATCAAAAGAGTAGTAAGCTTGGCTCACAAACCATCAATGGAAGCAATTTCATTGCGTGATGGCCTATGAACCAAAGTGTGCAAGTTTAATAAATGCAATAAAACAAGACTCTCAAAACCACCTCCCTATCATGAATGATTAAATGAAGTAGTTGACAATGAATCTTGAACCGTTTTCATCACTAATGACTATGAAATGACTCAAGACTCAAGGGTTCAATTAACATCCGATTGAACCCAAACAAGTTATTATCTTGCACCTTTTTAGCCTCAATTTTATTACTTCATTTTAGATTACCATCCATTCTTTAATAAATTGAGTCCAAAGGTGAATTTAAGTCCTCTAATAGAAAGAGGGCTCAAACCAAGAGTTGCTTTAGGCATGAAAGGCACATCATATAGTTAGTAATGAACCCCTTAAGGGATTAAACCATTAAGCATGACATCTCAATCTCATGCTTAAACAAACAAGTAGTTTGAAACTATTTTCAAAGCAAAACAAAAGCCAAGAAAGGAGGGAGGTTGTAGAGGTGATTAAGAGTAATCATAAATATGGAAAGCCATAAATAATTGCAATCAACTCAAATAACATAATGTCTAGTGCCTAAAACACCAAAGTCAAGAGGATAATTACATTACAAGCATGCAAAACAAAGCTCAAATGCAACAAACACTTAAAGACAATCCTAAAACAGTCTAAAAATAGTCCTAAAACATGCTGGAATTATGACAAAAATAGCTAGATTAATATGCTAAAATATGGAGCATGCTAGGCTAGTAAGCAAAACACAAGGAGGGGAGGCTAACTCCAGTTTTGGAATTCAAACTATGATTTTAGCCACTGAAATAACTCTGAAAATTAGTGTTTAAAAGCTCAAAAAAAGATAGTACAAAGGTGGGAAACACAAGGGTAAAGGCCTTGAAAATAAGGTGTAAAGAAGGATAAACCACCTCTTAACTTTTATTGGCCTTAAAACCCAAGTTTCAACCCAAAAATAGAGTTTTTTCAGCCTAAAAACAGTTGAAAAATAGTAGGAATAATAGCAAATAAAACAAAGCAACAAGCAAAGCCTTATACCTCTTGAAGAGAAGACCAATTCTAGACAACAAATAAAGACAAACACACCCTTCTAGGGCTTAAACCAAGCTCAAAAGTACCTCAGCTCAAAAATGGAGAGGTTTGGTTAAGAGTGTATAGGTAAAGGTGAAGGATATGTACACAAGGGTTAAGAAATTTGCAAGAGAGAGAGAGAGAATTGTAGAGAGAGGAAAAAAAATTGCTCCAAAATTTTTCTAACCTTAAAATATGAAAGGAAGGTCATCTATTGATTGGTCGTTACACACACCAAAATTAAACACTAAACTATACCAAATTCTTTTAGAATAATGGCAAGTTTAGGTATCGATCCACAAGGACAATTGTGAAATTAAACTAATTTAATTGCTAAATTCCTATATTAATTTTGATAAAAAAGATTGATTGTTCATAACCTAATTTAATAATAAATAAAATAAATGAAATGATTAAACTAGCAATTATAAATAAAATTAGATTTACTGATTTGGGGAAAAAATCTGGGGCAATGAGTTCACCACTCGTTACGCAAATAGGGTTTCAAATTGAAATCAATTATGTTACGGTTCGAACGGAATAATGCTTCGCAACTTCAAGTTCAAAGCATTTAACAAGAAAATCATCACGTTCAATGTACGGGCACGAACCATCTCAAGTAATACGAATCGTTTACTCTAAACTAGGGTAGTGACACGACTTGTCCCTCGTAGTATGGTTCGTCTCATACCTTGAATGTGAAAGAATAGAAAACTATTGTATGGAAAACAATCAACAATCACAGAAAGCCGAATGCTTAAAGAAATAATAGAAAATAAATATACGATACTTCTAAAACTCTATACAATTGTTCAAACCTTTACATAATTAAAATCAAAAAGAAAACCTAATTACATAGCTAGGGTTTCATCAAAACCTTAGAAAAGAATAACCTAGCCACTTATGGAGGAGTGGGAAGAAGAAGAGGATGAAGAAGAAGCCCCCATAGAAGTCTCCTTGAAGCTTTTGGAAAGTATCACCTCTTGAAAAAACTTAGCCTCTCTTTCCTTGTAAATCAATTTCAGAACCCTAATCTAGCCTCATTCTTGCCTATTTATACTTCTGCTGCCTTTCAAATAGGTTTAAAACATCGGGCCCGTTTTCCAAGAAAAGTCAACACGCGTGCGGGAAGTTGTTTTCTCTCCAAATTCTGTATTTTTGCCCATTTTATGCTCCGACTATGTACAACATGATTGACATTAAATACATAAAATATACAGTTTGACAAGCAAGCAAATTTAAGAGATCCTAATTAATGGCCTTAATATTGTATAATTCGGCCTTAGTCACATCCTCCAACTTACAACTTGCTAGTCCTCAAGCAAGTAATAAAAACAAAATAAAATTAAACAAAATCTAGTTATTTCCTCTTTCGTGGGAAAACGATTGCATTTAGCGTATGCAACAAACCTTTAAACCACAAAGTTACCCCAAGTGGATGAGTAAAGTCTCGTGAGGGTTTCTAGAAATGATACCCACAAACATTAACATATTCATAAATGCCCAACAATTAACCACACTACTCCTCCTAACCATCAACTTATGTGCCACTACAGTGTGATATTAAGACATAATGAGTCATTAAAGACACAGTGGACAAGCATGAAGGAATCTATTGAGTCAAAACCATAATTCAGTTAATACAAAAGTAAAGTCCCCTGTACTTGTGCATGCTAGTAGACAAATCATCAGTACCGTCGGTGTAAAGTGCAATCTCCATATTAGTTAACTGTCCACTATAATAGCCCAGTGGAACTCATAATAACACCTAACATATACAGAAAAATTAAACTGTTACAGCCAAGATTCTCAAAAGTTTTATTATTATTATTATTATTATTATTATTTTATATTTATTTATTTATTAATTTTTTTAGATGACTGTGCAATGTCCTGATCCATTAAGTTTTCTAATCAACCCATGTAACAAGTATTGTGCCAATGACTCCCAAACCAGACGATTTTAGGGCACTAGGTGTGAAGACACCCCTACGGGCTTAATAACTCGAGTTTAAAAGGCGACGAATCTAAACAAGTCATTCTCCTTATTTTTCCTTAACTGTGCAATGTATAAGTCCCTTAAACTTTCTAATTAATGCATGTAGCAAGTATTGGGCCAATGACTGCCAAACCAGATGGTTTTAGGACATTAGGTGTAGAGATACCCCTACGGGCTTAATAACTCGAGTTAAAAAGGCTACAAACCCAAACAAGTCAAGTTTTTTTTTTTTTTTTTTTTTTTTAAGAATCTTGGCTCCTCATTTATTCTTTTCTGCAACCCTAGCCATTATCAATGATGTACACCAGAGACTATAATAAAGAGGTCACCGCTATGATAGTGTGTTCATGTGAATTAAGGCATACTCATGACAAGTGTACTAATATCACAAACACAAACAACTCTCCTAGTGCAAACATCGCATGCAAGTATCTAACCAATAAACCCTTAATGCAATCAAGTGAAACAGGTATAAGCATGAATTATGAGCCAAATAGAAATGCACAAAAGAAAATATAACCCTCATCAACCAACTAGAATATGACATTGTCCTCAATGGAAAAGTAAAGATAAATGAGAGAATATTACCAGAAATTGTAGATGCACATCCAGGTAAGCATAGAGTAACATACACACATTTCACACACTTTTTTTTTTAATGAAAAGAAGAAATAACTAAAAATAAAAATAAAAATAAAAGAGATAAAGCAGAATATAGGCCGGTACTAGGGAGAATCCGGTGGCGGTGGAGGCGGGAAATGCTGGGCAAACAAGGCATTCATCAAAGATCGCGTCTCAAAGGTTTCATCATGAACCCGTTGGCTGAGCTGATCAAAACGCAGCTGAATGTCGAACTGGCAGGCATGTAGCTGGTCGAAGGCTGCCTGAGAATAGTCTCGATGCGCCTGAAAATTCATGCGCAGCCCCATGAGACTCTGGTGGTGATCACGAAGAGTACTGTGGGCCTGGTCCATAGAGTGCTGAAGCTATAAGTACTCCTCGCAGGTCATGTAGAATGGGTCCCCTTGGGAGGCACAAGGGAGGCAGGTGGTTGGTCGTGGACAAGGTCTTGGGCCTCATCAACTGGGGCACCAACTTGCTGCGGGATGCGAGATATGCTATGCTATGCTACCAATCCCGCTGGTTAAAAGTCGGATAAGCTCTATCAATCTCCTCATTCGAATCAATGGAGAGGCCGTTGAGCTCGAAGACAAGTGTCAGCAAGTTGGCAAATGGCAGCGGCCAAGTCAGGTTCTGCATAGGTTGAGGCTGAATTGCCTCCCATAGAAATTTTCACATATGCATCAAGATGATGTGCACAAATGAAACCTGATAGTCATGCTGATAACCGTGTAAGACCCGAACAAACTCCAAGCGGCGCTCAGCTTTATGCCCAAGTGGAAGGGCATTCTTATGTATGATGGAGTCAATGAATAACAAGCGGCCAGGTAGCTTGCTCCGGCGTAAGCATGTGAAACTTGTGTCACCATGGGCCCCCGGGAAGTATTGTTGGATGAGGCTGTGTATGGGTTGTTGGTCCTCAACTTCTGGGAAGGGCTGGTATTCCGTCTTGGAGAAGAACCCTAACGCGTCGGCAATCATGGATTCGGTGATGTTGATGAGATGGCCATCAATGGTGGACAACAGTCCTACCGTGGTGAGTGACTCATATAGGTTCTAGTAGAAGAGCCGTACCAGACGAGGATAAGTGGGCGCTGTCACAATGCAAAGGCCCAACTGTTGCCGAAGTTGGAGTTGCTCAACAGCCCAAGAAGTGGCTGGGTCATGCTGAAAATATGAAATGTTGAACTGTGTGAGCTTGTGAAGTGGGCGTGAAGCCCACTCCGACCATGGTAAGTCATTCGATGGTGGTGGTAAGGATGGTGGTGACGGTGGTGGTGGTGGCGGTGGCGCCGAAGTGGATGAACCTCTAGCCTTTTTAGAGGCTCGAGTGGATAGCCGTCTATTCATATCCTGCACACACCAAAAGCAAATACACAGACCCGTGGAACCAATCATGAGAATAAAGCAAAATATGAAAGCACAAGTTTGCCCACTAATGTACCACATGCAATTCTCTTTTTTTTTTCTAACAAAATGAAATAAAATAATATAAACTTACATATTAACATTTTAATAAGTATTGAATTAAACTAATAAGTAATGTTAAGATAATAGAATACATCTAAACAACTAAATAAATAGATGGAAAATACATTAAATTGGAAAAGCTAGGTATTAGATTTTTTATTTTTATTTTTATTTTTAATATATATATATATATAAACGAAAATAAATAAATAAATGAATAAAAAATGACATTAAATTAAATTAACTACTGAACAACAGCACAATTTTATTGAAATAACTAATGACTAAATAATTAAACTAACAGAACTAAACTATTTAAATAAACTAAACTATCAAGTAAAGAATGAAGTAATAAAATAAAATAACAGAAAAATAAGCAACTAACTAAATAAATCAATAAATAAACTATGAAGTAAAAAAAAAAAAAAACACTAAGCAGGAATTTTATTTATTTATTTATTTTTATTTTTGTTTTTAAAATAGGGCTATTTTATTTAAGTAACTAATGATTGAATAATTAAAACTATCAGAACGAAATTATTTTGCATGAACTAAACTATGGTAAGTAAGAAAAATAATAAAAATAACAAAACAAAACAATTTTTTTTTTTTTGGGGTGATGGACCGCACGTGCGCCGGAGATGGCCGCAAGTGCAGTGGTTGTCTTCTTGACTGCCCTTCTTTTTTTTTTTTTTTTGTAAGATGAACCATAGATCATGATTTAAACAAAAATAAAAATAAAACTCTACTTCTCTACTCCTACACCCATAAATCTAAACAAAAAGTAAAGTTTACCTTGAAAAAGTGGAGAAAGAGGGAGAAAAAATGGAGATTCGCCAGAAAAAATGGTGGTCGCCGGAGATTCGACGGACGGGGAGGAAATAGTGATGCCGACGGTGAGATGGTGGTAAGGAAAAAGGAAAGAGGGTCGAAAGTTGAAGGGCTGGTGATGGTGGGGTGTGATGATTTAGTGGGTTTGTGGGGTTGTGAGAGAGAGAGAAAGAGATAGATAGGGATAAATGATAGAGGTAGAGAGAGTGACAAAATCTGTGAGTGATTGTGAGAAAAGTGGGTTAGGTTTTGATAATTTTTAAAAAAAAAAAAACGAAAATAAAATATAATAAATAGAATAAAATAAATAAAATAAGTTGAACAAAAAAAAAATAAATGTACAAATTTTATTCTATTTATTTATTTATTTTTGAAATATATAAATAAATTTAAATAATAATAATAATAAATAAACAAAACAAAATCTACTAGTTTTTTAAATTTTTTATTTTTTATTTTTTATTTTATTTTTATGTTGAACGTCGTCACGCACTTGCGGGATTGTTCCACGCACGTACGGACGTGCCCCGCACCAAGGCCACGCACCTGCATATAAAGCAGGCATGGAATTTAGATTCACAAAAGTTCCCGCACGTGCGGGGACCAGGCCGCACGTGCGGCGTGCATACCGCACCACACCACGCACCTGCATTTAAAGTAGTATGCCACTTTGTGGAATGAAATCTTGTCGCACATGCGGGAATTTTTTTTTTTTTTAAACAATCACTTTTTCCCTCAACCCAACTTGTACCTTAATTTTACAATCAAAATAAGAATAGCTCTTACAAACAAATAAAAGTTCAATAAAGGTATAATTTTCACCCGAAAACCATGGGTACTATTTTTCTCCCTAACACTGTTTGTAACTTTCCCTATTCTCCAACAGGGTGACAGACTAGGTTGATTCGGTATCTAGAATCGAGGCGCATAAAGCTAACTCGACCTATGGGACTGCCACACAGGGTTCAAGCTGGGGTGATTTTGAAACAATCTCCACACCCCTAGGTATTTAAACCAGACTTTAGTTTTGGAACTTCCAAACCTTTGTGTTCTAGGCTTTGCCATTCGAATTCTAGTTTCCACCGTCTCAGTTGGTTTCCTAGGAACTCACTACAAACACAATTAGGTGGCTATACCAGACCGTCAGGTGCCGTTCGGGCACGGCGAACACCAAAGAAATTACACCTCTAGAGGATTTAAAGTCTCATAGACGCAAATAAAGCATAACAAGAACAAAGAAAAATAGAATAGAATAGAATAGACAGGAAAGAAAAAATAACAAAACATTAATCTCTCAATCATAGTAAAAAGGGTCCATCAAAGCAATGGACTCAATCATATCCTCATTCCCAATCCCCTCTATATATGGCTTCAGTCTTTGGCCATTCACTTTGAAAGTGTGGCCATTCTTTAGATCTTGCACCTCAACGGCGCTGTGAATAAATGCCTCAATAACCACAAAGGGACCTTCCCACCTTGATCTAAGCTTACCCGGAAAGAGTCTTAATTTGGAGTTAAAAAGCCACACTTTTTGGCCTGGTTCAAAGGATTTTCTAAAAATGTGCTTGTCATGGAATTCCTTAGTCCGAGCTTTAAAAATTCTCAAACTCTCATATACATCATTCTGAATTTCCTCCAACTCATTGAGTTGCAATTTCTGGTTGAGCCCAGCCACAGCCATATCAAAATTAAACTTCTTTATGGCCCACAATGCTCGGTGCTCAAGTTCAACTAGGAGATGGCAAGCTTTGCCAAACACTGCCCTATATGGTGACATCCCAATAGGTGTCTTATACGCAGTGTGGTAGGCCCATAATGCATTAATCAAACGTTGTGACCAATCTTTCCTATCTGGCCTCACTGTTTTCTCTATTATGTGCTTTACCTCCCTATTTGAGACTTCCACTTGGCCACTAGTTTGAGGGTGGTATGGAGTGCTAACTTTATGAGTGATAGAGTATTTCTTGACTACCGATTCAAAGAACTGGTTACAAAAATGCGTACCCTGATAACTTATTATGGCTCTAGGAAACCCAAAATGACTAAAGATGTTTTCATGCAAAAATTTGATTACAACTCTATGATCGTTTGTTCCGGTAGCTATCACCTCCACCCACTTAGACACATAATCCACTACTAAGAGAATCTACTCAAACCCGAACGATGACGTGAAAGGGCCCATAAAATCAATCCCCCAAATATCAAAGATCTCTACCACAAGAATAGGGGACATTGGCATCATGTCACGCCGAGATATTGAACCCATTTGCTGATAGCGCAAACAAGTTCTACAAAATTGATGGGCATCTTTAAAAATTGTGGGCCAATAAAATCCGCTTTGTAAAATCTTGGTGGCCGTTTTATGTCCACTAAAATGACCTCCACATGCAAAAGAATGACAAAAAATAAGAATATTATGCACCTCACTCTCTGGCACACACCGTCAGATCACTTGGTCGGAGCAATACTTAAACAACTCTAGATCCTCCCAAAAATAGTACTTGACTTGTGAAAAGAATCGGTCTTTGTCTTGCTTAGACCAATTTTGAGGAATTTGCCCAATGGCCAAGTAATTCATAATATGTGCAAACCACATGGGGCTCGCTTGTGACACCACAAAGAGTTGTTCGTCCGAAAATGAATCATGCAAAATTAGAGGGTCACTAGTATACTCAACAAGGATTCAAGAGAGGTGATTTGCCACTACATTCTCAGATCCTTTCTTATCTCGGATCTCTAGGTCAAATTCCTAAAGCAACAAAATCCATCTAATTAACCTAGGTTTGATCTCTTTCTTTAATAATAAATATCGCAAAACGGCATAATCAGTGAAGACCATGACCTTGGAACTTAGGAGATAGGACCAGAATTTATCTAAGGCAAAGACCACAGCTAGCAACTCTTTCTCGTCTAGTAGTATAATTCAATTATGCATTCGAAAAAGTGCGACTAGCATAGTATATAGCGTATGGTGCCCTATTGACTCTTTGACCCAACACAGCCCCAACAGCATAATCTGAGGCATCACACATGATTTCAAAGGGAAGCGACCAATCTGGTGATTTCATGATTGGGGCGGTGGTAAGGGCCATTCTCAGTGTTTCAAAAGCCTTCAAGCATGCCTTATCAAAGATAAAAGGCGCATCCTTAACAAGTAAACTACACAAAGGACGTGATATTTTACTAAAGTCTTTGATGAACCTACGGTAAAAACCTACATGCCCTAAGAAAGACCTAATTTGATGCACGAAATTGGGTGGAGGAAGGCCTGCAATGAGGTCAACCTTAGCCTTATCTACCTCTATACTTCGAGAGGACATAATGTGTCCCAACAGTATACCCTCACGAACCATAAAATGGCTCTTTTCCCAACTCAAAATTAGGTTTGCCTCAGTACATCGTTCCAACACTCTAGTCAACTTCCTAAGGCATTCCTCAAAAGGCAATCCAAACACTGAAAAATCATCCATGAAAACCTCTAAGAATTCCTCCACCATATTGGAGAAAATGGCCATTATACACCGTTGAAAAGTCGCTGGTGCATTACATAGCCCAAAAGGCATGTGCTTGTAAGCAAAAGTGCCAAAAGGGCAAGTGAATGTGGTCTTTTTCTGGTCAGCGAGGTACACTGGGACTTGATTATACCCCGAGTAGCCATCAAGAAAACAATAGAAACCCTACCCTACTAACCGCTCTAGGATCTGGTCAATAAAGGTAAGGGAAAATGATCATTCTTAGTCGTGGAATTCAGTCTCCTATAATCAATGCACACTAGCCACCCAATAGTGGTTCGTGTCGCGACTAACTCTCATCTCTCATTCTCAACAACAGTGATGCCTAATTTCTTGGGCACCACTTGTGTGGGACTCACCCACTTACTATTCAAGATAGGGTATATAATACCTGTATCCAACAATTTTAAAACCTCCTTTTTCACCACCCCTTTCATATTGGGATTAAGTCTTCGTTGCATTTCACAAGAAGGTTTGGTGTCCCCCTCTAGGTGTATATAATGCGTGCACATGGAGGGATCTATCCCTTTCAAATCAACCACCAACCACCCTATAGCACTCCGATGTGCCATGAGAACACTCATTAACTAACTCTCCTGCTCTGCAGTCATGTTAGATGCAATGATGACTGGTAAAGTATCCTGGGGCCCTAAAAATGCATACTTGAGTGTGGCCGGCAGTGGCTTTAACTCAAGCATAGGTGGTGTGACCAAAGATGGTATGGCGGGCTCTCTCGATAGATGAGGACGTGACTCAAACTGGGCTTTCCACAGAGGAAAATCTGGTGTAGAAGAAGCATTAAGCAAGGCATTCACCTCCTAAACCGACCCGTCCATATCAAAATTTTCAAACCTAAAATGAGCTAGACAAGCCTCTAGAGGGTCCTCTACAAGGATGGAGGGCAAAGCTTTCTCCACAATGCCATCCACAACATCCACAAATAAGCACTCCTCTCTCTCATGGGGTTGTTGGGATGCTTGGAAAACATTAAGTTTCACTTGCATGTTACCAAATGAAACTTCCATAACCCCAGTAGAATAATTTATGCATGCGTTGGCCGTAGTCAAGAAAGGTCGACCTAAGATCACCGGGATTTGTTTCATAGAACTGGCTACCAGTTCCATATCTAACACCAAAAAGTCAACAAGAAAGTAAAACCTATCAACCTTTACTAGCACATCCTCAATCATGACACTTTGAGGGATCGGTCAGCCAATTGGAGAGTAACAGTAGTGGGCTTCAACTTGCCAAGTCTAAATTCCTCGTACACAGAGTACGGCAACAAATTAACATTAGCCCCTAAATTTAATAAGGCCCTATCAATGAAATAGTCCCCTATAATGCATGCAATGGTTGGGGCATCCGGGTCTTTAAGCTTAGGGGGTGTGTCACTCAACAAGATGGAGCTTACTTGCTCCGTGAGTATGACCTTTTGGGACACGTGCGTCCTAGATTTATGCTTTTGCGTACAAAGGTCCTTCAGAAATTTAGCATAGGAGGATACTTATTTAATCGTCTCCAACAGGGGGAGGTTGATTTTCACTTGTTTAAAAACCTCCATCATTGCTTCCATGGATGCCGCTTTCTTATTAAAAGGGTGTATCAAGGCATTGGGGAAGCCCCCATGGAAGAAGAAGCCCCTATGGATGTTTTCTTGAAGCTTTTGGAAAATATCACCTCTTGAAAAAACCTAGCCTCTCTTTCCTTGCAAATCAATTTCAGAACCCTAATCCAGCCTCCTTCTTGCCTATTTATACTTCTGCTGCCTTTCAAATAGGTTTAAAACATCGGGCATGTTTTTCAAGAAAAGTCAACGCACGTGTGAAAAAAGTCGACGCATGTGCGAGAAGTTGTTTTCTCTCCAAATTCTGTATTTTTGCCCATTTTATGCTCCGACTATGCACAACCTAATTAACATTAAACACACATAAAATATATAGTTTGATAAGCAAGTAAAGTTAAGAGATCCTAATTAACAGCCTCAATATTTTACAATTCGGCCTTAATCATCTGTATATAGAAAACATGAATTTCCCTCAAAACAATCCAACCATACATGTGGGAGCAGATGCAAGCATCTGTGCAAATAGCTGGCACAGTTATCACAAAATATCTACAAAAGACATTGGTGGCCGGTAGGCCACATCAGTGACCGGCAGGCCACATCAGTGACCGGCAACCAAAAGTGATGGGCGGCAACCCAAAGAGGTGGCTGGCAGGCCACCAGGGGTTGCAGGCTTGAAAAAAAAAATCACTGGATTGGGCCCAAAACAAAGGCAACAAGGGTGTAGGGTTTGAAAGGCTCAAAGTTGTGGTATTCTGCTGAGGCTTCGAGCACTTGACAAGCATTTAGACTCATCATTGGGTGTGTAAGCAATGGCGTCCAAGTTGTAAGGGTCGTAAAAAATAGGGTGTCTATAATTGCCCCTCATTGACAGAACTCGGACTCATGAAATGACGTGAGTGAATGTCAAAGCCCGAAGATGACCCATTTTGACAAGGCCATAAGACTTGGACAAGCAATCGAGACAGAAATAAATGGTTGCGCCCGTAGGTTGCCTACGTATCCCTTTGCCAGGAATCAAACCAGCGTAGTTCTGGAGCAAGATGCAAATGATATGCACAATGCAACTTTAAAAGCTGGACTCACACGCTTCGTGAAGCTCGCTATTTTGAAAACTCATGATCATGTGAGATGATGCAATAAGCAAAAACATGAAATAATAATATATAAACATATGAATGAGCAGCTTAAAGCTTAAAACCAACACATGTTCCATGCAAAAAGATACAAAACACACTTTGACCACGCCAAAACACGAGACGAAGAAAGAAAACACCGCTCAGGGTCACGTTTCACCCGTTCTGAGAAACTAAGAAACAAAAATCGCTTGGGGTCGTGTTTCACACATCCCGAGAAACTGAAGAATGAAAACTGTTTAGGGTCGCGTTTCACATGTCCTGAGAACTAAAGAAACGAAAACCGCTCGGGGTCGTGTTTCACACATCCTAAGAAACAAGAAAAATCGCTCAGGCTCATGCTTTACGCATCTCGAGAAACAAGAGAACTCACTCGGGCTTACGCTTCATGCGTCTCGAGATAAAACACGCCCAGGGCCGCGCATCACGCATCCTGAGATATAAAAAAAACCACTCAGGCTCGCGCTTCATGCGTCCCAAGATAAAACACGCCCAGGGTCGCGCATTACGTATCCTGAGATACAAGAAAACCACTGTGGCTCGTGCTTCACGCGTCCCAAGATAAAACACGCCCAGAGCCGCGCGTCACATGTCTTGAGATACAAGAAAACCGCTTGGGATCGCGCTTTACGTGTCCCGAAATAAAACACGCCTAGGGTCATGCATCACGTGTCTTGAGATACAAGAAAACTGCTTGAGCTCGTGCTTCATGCGTCTCGAGATAAAACACGCCCCAAGCCCCGCAACACGCGTCCTGAGATACAAGAAAACCGCCCGGGCTCGCACTTCATGTGTTCCAAGATAAAAAATAGAGGTGTGCAATAGATGCACAAAAGTGAACAAGTGCGATAGATGCACAAAGCATATTCCATGTAAGATAAACAATCGACGTATGATGTTAATTGAAAGCATGTTCTATGCAAGAAACAAAAGCATATTCTATGCAAAATTAACAGCATATTCTATGCATGAATAATAAATGATGCAAAACATGTATGCAGCATACGTATATGTGACATGCACATTCTATGCAATGGAAAAGCATAAATATGTAATTTAACAAGATGACAAAAACCAATATTCAATGACGACCTCCGATTTACCTCTTAGAGATGTTGTAACATGTTCACAAAGGATACACCTCGTTCATATTGGCAAGTGAGGAACATCATACGCCAAAACACAGTTTTGAGCTCCCTTAGAAACAATCTGGACCCAACAGTAAACTTTCCCTACACCTCTTGGGAAACAAAGACACAAAACAGCATCAGGACACAGAAGGTCACCGACCACTCGTCGGCCAGGTCGTCAGCCACAAAGGGAGAGTGCCGGCCACCTGCCGGCCATCAAAACAACTTGTCGGCCACCTGCTGGCTACCTATGGCAGATCGGGGATTTTTTGACTTTTCACCTATGGGTCTTTAAATATACATCACAACACTTCATTTCCATACAACCCTAGGTCCGAAATTGCTCTCCCTCTCTCTCTAGGTGCCTCCTTTCTCTAGATTTGTGTTTTATACGTGTTTTCCAACACCCCACGCAAACTTTTTTCGTAAAATCCTCTTAGTTCTCTTCCTTTTGCACCAATTAGATTTTGATTTCGATGTTTTTTCTTGGATTTCCACCACTTTAGGCTTGTTCCCCTCGAGTTTCTCTCGAGTTCCGTAAACTTTTTCGAACTTTGACTTTTTCTCTCATTTTCTCTCTCCTACGGTTGACTTTTTCTGAGTTTACCCTCTTTTCTCTCTTTTTTTTTTTTTTTTTTTTAATTTTTCACCTAATTTTCACTCATTTTCCACCCATTTTCAAGATGACAGATGAGATTTCACATGACAGGGCTTCTCCCAAGGTTCTGCCTGCAGTCCTACCCATTCCCGAGATAGAGGAGCTAGTAGTTGTCGAGGCTGGTGAGGCAGCTTAGGGTATTGAGGCCGACCTCGAGGCGGGGTTTGAGCTTGAGTTTGAGCCAAAGCCACTATCGTTGAGAGTACAACTTTTTGATCCAGCGAGATATCATTCCCGCACGCATATATTGTCACTCGGAGGTATTAGGCGGTTCAGTGACTTTGCTCGTGGTGTACCAGAGGACCTCCTTTTGAAAGAGTCGGCCTCCCACCTTTCATCCAGCGCCACTGAGGTATGAACTCTGTTTTTATACATTCATGCTTGTCTTTTCACTGCATTTCTTACATTACCTTTTATCTGATTATACTTTCATCACTGCCTTTCATCTTATTCATCTGTTCTTTGCCACAGGGAGAGTCTCGTGCCTACAAGGGCTACGGAGCTACGATAACGAGAGACTGGTATGATGAGCTCTCTACTAAAGTCCATGACATTTTTGATGAGACCAGCTTTGGCCTTTTCTACTCCGGCCTGACACGGGTCATTGCGAGTCGTCATTTTCTAGAAACGCTTGTGAAGAGGTGGTAGGACAACACCAACTCCTTCTACTTCTCTACTGTCGGGGAGATGACGATGACTCCCTATGACTTTGCCATGATCACAGGCTTAGGAGTAAGGGGTGAACCGATCCCCTTTGACACGGACATGAGGGAGTGAAAGGCTGCCTAGATTGAGCTATTAGGAACACGCCCACCTCTGTACCGGCCAGCTAAGGTTAGATAAAGTTGGTTTGCTGAGCAGTTCCGAGGGAGCTAGCCCGAGACATTAGAGGAGATGGAGCTGTATGCTAGAGGCTTCCTGCTATTTGTCATCGATACCACCTTGTTTTTTAACAGGTGGAACACTGTGAGCTTATATTTGTTGAGCGCCCTGGTGACCCTTCCCCAGGTACGCTTTTATGACTGGGGCGGAGCTGGCCTCGCCACCCTATACGGCTATATAAGCTCTATCTTTCGCCTAAGAGAAGAGCAGATTGGAGGCTATTGGCGATCCTAGGAGGTATGCATTTCAGTTCCCTCTTTGCACTTTACGTTTTCTGCTTTATATTTTTTGCTTTATATTTGTTCAACACCTGTGCTTTTAGCTTTGCACTTTCTGCATCTATTTATACCCTGTGCTTTCTGCTTTGCACTTTCTATATCTATTTAGGCTGCATGCATCCTGCATTGCATTTTCTGCATCTGTTCATACATTGTTGATCACATATCACTGTATTTTCCTTGCAGTTGTGGGTTTATGCATATTTTCTAACTCTTGCCCCAAAGCCTATGGAAGAGCTTTCCCCAATGGTCCCTTACTCAAGGCGATATGATAGCCGATGTCAGTGTCGAAGTCGCGAGTCCTTTGCCTTCTTTCGCTACTACTTTGACACTGTGGCCACCCACGAGGTAACCTAAAGCACAGTCATTTTGCTTTACAATTGTTCTAATTCACATTTTAGCAACTGACAACAACTAATAATCTGTTCATTCTGTTTGCAGATCATGTGACAGTCTTGTGCCATGATGTCGGCTGGGGTATGGGATCAGTACGCGGGAGCGTGGGCCATGTCGTGCTTTTGGATCTTGTTGGAGGGCCCAGTCTGCCGGGCCTGGTTCTTAAGCGAGAGATTCGTTCACTAGACTGTGGGCTTGCTCGATCCGGTCGTTCCGATGCTACCTCCGGAGTCCATGAGATTAGCAGACAGCGTATTTGTTAATGCAGTTACATAGTTCATGGTAGGCTTGGATGCTGATTACTTCAGAGGCGAAGGTGACTACGCGACCTTTATTCAGACCCACTTTATGCCACTTCTGACAGGCGCTCATAGAGGCTAGGGGGCGAAGGCTTCTATAGCGAGAGAGGCGACTAGGGTGACTAGGGCCTGTGCTAGAGAGGCTCTCCCTATGGAGCAGGCTATTCATTAGCCAGAGCTTCCCACTACGCTCATATGCTGGAGGGCTACCGGGACTACTTATCAGATCCCGATTGAGTTGGCAAAGGTTAGACACGAGCTTGTCGGAGTGCGAGGCTCATCCCAGGTATGGACCATACTTTACAATTTGCGTCCCATATTTCATTTCAGATATGTTTATTGCGAATACTGATCATTCACATGCATTTGTAGGCATCCATAAAGTACACGGGGAGCTGTCTCGAGTTAGTGGCCTCCTTGATGGGCATGGTACAGAGGAGGGAGACGTTGCTTGGTCTCCATGGTATCCTAATAATTTCCTTCAATTTGCGCTTCATGTTATCATCTTTCCACTGATACACCAGCATTTCAACTGTAGACTTTCCCAAACTGCACTGATACACTACATCTGATAATTGCACTCACATACATTGCACCCACACACTGTACTCATATTGTATTTGATACACACACTGTGGCTGATATGTTGACAATTGTTTCTTCCAGATTCCACCTGCACCGACGGCTCCAGCGACAGCAGCAGCACCAGCACCGACAATACATCCTCCAGTAACAAGGAGGAGACAGAGCCAGGCGCCAACTCACGGCAGAGATATGAGCCGCGGTCGGGGCAGAGATAGAGGTGCTCGAGGCCATAGCAGTCCTTTAGAGCCCATATTGAGCGATGACGATGCTGAAACTAGTGACTCTGAGAAGGCAGCGAGTCGGCATTCTGAGTCATCTGTGAGTGGAGACGATGATATTGGCTCGGGTTTCGAAAGCAAAGGTGTTGCCGAGGCAAGCTCTGAGGCAGAGAGCGGAGATGATACCGGCTCGAATTATGGGTCTGATTCTGGCAGCGACGTCGATGGAGAAAGTGCCCCTGAGTCCTCCCCTCCGAGGAAGATGACGAAGAGGGCTTCTCAAGCCTGAGGTGACTGACGCTAATTTTTTGTATTTTTTTCCTTAGTTTCTTTTTGTTTGGTAGCATTAGCACATGCATAGCTTCAGATAGGTTTTATTTTGCTTTTAAAGCTTGTACTCCTCTTTTGTAAAAACCATGATCGGAATAAAATTTCGCAAATTTTATAAAAAGTGTTGTCATTTTTACATCATGACCACCATATTTGCATGAAATGGACATGGAATTGAATTGGCCAATAGAGCACTTGATTAAAACAATGTTCTTAATTGGGTAATGAGCCGACCAACAACCAAAATACAAAATACAAAACATAACTCGATAAACAAAGCAAAACAACTCAAATACAAATAAACAAACTTGCTAAAACCAAAAAAACTCAAAACAAGACTTTAAAACACACAAAGATCAAAACAAAACACATGCTTCTAGCACTGCTCAGCACACAGGTGGATAGCAGGCTTGAAAAAAAGGCTGCCAGCCAGAGATAGAGCTTGCCGACCATAGAGGGCGGCCTGCCGACCACCAGTGTAAGCAACCTTCAGATTGTTAACAGTTGGCTTCCACTCACAGCCTTATCTTCTACAAAATTTTCACCTTCGTGATTTCTCTTCATAACCTCATTTCAGCTGCAATTTTTTCCACAAATGGAGCCATTTTTTGCCGAAAAGCTCTCGGATTGCATAGTGACTTTAAACGGTACGGAAAAGGTAAATTTTCAGGATTTCGGCATAAATGCACTTTTTCCGTTGAGCTGTACTCCACTTTGATTTTTGTTCCTTCATGCCACGGCTCGATGCTAGGACACGTCTTTCGCTTCGGGGGACAAGAAATATGCCTGACAATTGAAGAATTTCAAGCACTAATGGAATCCCGACGCAATGAGAAAATCATGCCTCAGCACTGTTTTGGCCACGCCCAAGCTTTGGGACGGATGTGTGGGCTCACTCTGCATGAGGCTCAATCTTTAGCCCACAACAGAGAGCTAGACATACTCAGCTTGATTCATCAATTCTCCGACATCGGTGATAGAGGCAATTTTTCTGGTAAGGTGTTCGGCAACATACCCTCTACTTGTATATGCTTGCTCATTTCCTTCTTGCCCCTAGCTTCGGTGGGTCCAACATTCGGTTGATCGAAGTGGCTTAAGCTTTGGTTTCAAAGAAGGCAAGAATTACATTGGTTTAGCGCTGGTCGAGACTTTGATGGCGAGAGACTACTAGATTCACGGGGAATCCACTATTTTTCAGCTATTGTTTCCCACCCTTTCTCATATGTGTTTCTCACATCACTCGGCACTCATGCTCTATTTTTCTCTCAAAGCCCTTTTCTCACTTTTCTCTTAACATACATCTCTCTATTATTTAATCTCAGTTTTCTTTCATCCCTCCCAGGTGTGGCTTATGGATAAGCTGAAGGTAGTGGACTCTTGCCCTAAGTACTCAGTTCGAGGCTATTTTTTCCACCACCGACTAGTGCATATTCCCAACAAGGGATGATGGTGCGACTAGATGTACAACAGGTCTGCTGCTAACATAGCTTGGCGTTGCACCTAGCTTAATCTGATCAAGATGAGTTACAGTATGGCTCGGCAACCTGGCATACAGTTGGTCGACCTCACGCATTGCGTGTTTTACTTTTCCTTCCGGTTCAGACGTTAGTTTGGGCATGATCAGACCAGCCTAGAGAAGGAAGTAGAGTACCCGGTTTCATTTCCCATCTGTGGTTCACACTTGGCTAGGTACCTCACTACTTGGAGGACGAGAGTGTTTCTGGCCCCTGCCCTTAGTTTCAGTTATGCTCTTTCTAGTAAGTGTTTGGCTTGGCTCAAGGCACAAACCGGGCCCACTTTGGTTTTAGAAGCTTTCACAAGCACAAGCAGAGGACGCAAGAGCACCTGACTCATCTATGTCCCTAGTTTATTGCTTTGACCTTTCTTTTCAAGTTTTTTTGTTTCGATGTAATAAAAGCAACTTTGATTTGTATCAGAGAGTTGGAGAACTTTTATGTTGAAATCAATGAAATTAAAATTGTAAGCACTGAAAATTTTTCTTTTGGTCAAAAAATGGTCGAAGTTGTAAAAGGTAAAATTTTGAACAAAATCAATTTTTATTAAAACTTCCCAAAACCATTTTCGAAAAGGATCACCACCTGACACGCACGGAATCAATCCTCAAGATGTACAACCCCGAATCAAAATATTGGAAATGCCCCTGACTGAACACCACTACTCTGCATTGTAACCAGCTCTTCTCTCAGAGTAAAGATCATAACCGAACTCTTAAGTAAAGGATAAACAAAGATGACCTGATCAGACACATGGACAAGATAGTTGAGTTGGAGGTGATTACGGCCGAACTTCAGGATGAAGTTGCCTACGTATCTCGAAAATGGGAATCAGGCCTTACATAGTTCGGTTCAGGTTCACTCGAGTATTAACTCTCTCATTTTGTGCTCTAACTTTTGCCGAAGTCGCCCTTTAGGGTTTTTAACCTTGCGAGCTCAGTTTTTTTTACTTTTAATTTTTTCATGCTCTAACTTTTGCCTAGGTCGGCCTTTCGGGTTTTCGGCCTAGCAAGCTTCTTAGGGATAATATTTCTTCAACTTGTCCATGTTGATTGGTTATGAAAATTCCAGGCCATCTAAGTCCATGAGAATAACAGTTCCACTCGACCAGATAGTTTTGATGATGTAAAGACCAATCCAATTAGGTCTGAACTTGCCCCTAGGGTTATAAATGGGAGCTCAGTTGTCTTTCAGCACCATATCCCCCTCTTTGAGATTCTGGGACTTAACTTTCTTGTTAAAAGCCCTAGCAATTTTACGCTGGTAGCCCTGAACGTGATACAATGCCTTCAGCCTTCTCTCATCAAATAACATCAACTCCTCAAATCTACTTTGTTGCCAATTCGCCTCTACTGTTTGACACTCAGCCATAACTCGCAGCGACGGAACTTCTATTTCAATTGGTAGAACGACTTCCATCCCGTAGACAAGAGAATAAGGAGTTGCCCCTGTAGATGTCCGGATTGAAGTTCTATAGCCCCAAAGCGCGAACGACAACTTATCTGGCCAGTCCCTGTAGGTCTCAACCATCTTCTGCAAGATATTCTTGATGTTTTTGTTGGTAGCTTTAACAGCTCCATTGGTTCGCGGTCTATATGTAGATGACTTATGGAAAGTCACATTGTATTTCTCCAACAAGTCTATCACCTTTTTCTTGTAGGAGCCATTATCTGATATGATCTCGTTTGGGACTCCATATCGGCAAATGATATTGTTTCTGATGAACTTGGCCACATGCGATGCTTCAACACTGTATAGGACTAGGCTTCCACCAACTTTGTAAAGTAATCAATTGCCACCAAAATGTATTCATGCCCATTCGACTCTTTTGGTGTGACTGCGCCGATAACGTCGATTCCCCAGACTGAGAAAGGCCATGGCGAAGTCATGTTGTATAGTTTTGATGGCGGGATGTTCATGCGATTAGCATGAATTTGGCATTTGTGGCATCACCGAACAACACCAATACAATCCTCCTCCATAGTGGACCAGTAGTAACCTTGTTTGAGAATCATCCGGGCTAGCATCACTTCGTTCATATGCACTCTGCACTCTCCCCCATGGATGGTCTCCATCAAGCGCTTTGATTCCTCTTCTTCGACACACAACTTGTGCATTCCCAAATGTCACGACCCAAACCCGGCCCTATGGGTTTAGCACCGTAACCGGCTAGTAATCCGAGATTATCGAAGGCCTGCAGAACAGTAGTATAGTAAAACAGAGTACAGGGCCTGGCGGAAGCCAATACAATAAATGAATAATGTCCATTGAGCTGTGTCAGTCTGTATGCCAAAAAGATTTTTCATGCATTCACATATACAAACAGTACAGTCTATACAAAACAGGTAACAGTACAGTAAACATTCAGTCTATACAGAACAGTAGACGGTACAGAAGGGGGAATTGTAAAACACCCCTAAGTCTTAACACGATAGGCTCGGAACCTCGCAGTGAGGCACAAAGGCTGGCTGGACAAAACTGGAGTCTAACCCACGCTCCTAGCTCCGATCTGGTGGCTGAGCACCTACATATATATATATAAACAGTGAGCTAAAGCCCAGTGAATAACATGATGCGTAAAGGGTTTAAGAATGAATGTCCTTGCAGTAATGAAAACAGTCCATTAAACAATACTTCAGTCTTTCAGTCAGAACAGTTATTCAGTCATATGTGGTACATCCATTAGCATAGCAGTAAACAGTAGGTCTTAAAGACCGAACAGTATTGATGGCCATCAATCAGTAAACAGTAGTGGTTCCACGAGGGAACCGACAGAGATCTCTGTAACAGTAACAGTCAGTAACAGTAGTTGCTAAGGATGCCACAATACAGTTCAGAATAGAGGACATACATTCATTCAATTAACAGTAACAGTTCAGAAAGCAGTACAGTTCAATTGTTCAGAAAATAATCATTTTGAACATATCTTTACACAGTTGTTACTCACAGAGTTTGGGCTACAGTATGCTAGAGCGCGCCTCCCCAGTCGCCAACCCTACACAGTTAACAGATTGAACACACACTAAGCTACACAGCTGGGAAAGATCATAATTTAATCCCTAATGTCTCGGTGTGTTCTACATCTATATCCTCAATAAGATGCCTTAAACTAGGTCTAAGAATGCCTAGAATCGGATGAGGATGCAAAGATGTGATCAGAAAACAGTCTCGGAGTTTTCAGAAAAACAGAGTCCCGCTCGAGCGCATGTTTCCCCGCTCGAGCGGACATGCAACAAAGGTACACGCTCCAGCGTAAACTTTCCCGCTCGAGCGTACTGTAAAAGTACTAGATGGGTAAAATCTCCGCTCGACGCCCGCTCGAGCTTGAGACATGACTCCGCTCGAGCGCCCAATCCTCCGCTCGAGCGGACTGTAAAACAGTGCAGAGATACTGGATGCTCGGATTCCACGCTCGAGCGGCACTTCCCCCGCTCGAGCGGAAGTGCAGAATCTAGGAATTCCATATTGCACCTCCAAGCTCAAACTCACATTCAAATGCATCAAAACCGATCCTCTTGGGCCCATTTTCTGGAAAACATTTATAAACACATAGAATAACATGTTTCAAAGCTCAATTTTAAGAAATCAAAGCCCAAGGGTGTTTAATTCAAACTCAATTTAAACCATTTTTCAAGCACAAGATAAACATGCAAACATGCATGAATTCAAACCATTTTGAAGCTCCAATTTTATGCTCTAAGGAGCCAATTCTTTTCAAAACATGGTGAAATCATGGACTTAACATAATTATGAACATGCATGCACCATTTTGCTATGAACTCAACTCCAAATTCAACCAAGAACACATGCAAGCATGAATTATGCTCTATATCAACATGTATGAACTAAAACATGACTTAGCTCTACAATTTAACATGGACCATGCAAGAATTAGTTCAAACACAAGAATGAGAAGGTGAAATTCATACCTAAGGTCCTTAATCACTAGTCTTGAGGTTCAATCTAGCAATCCACACTTCAATTAGCAAGCAATTCTCAAGTTGAACTCAATTCTCTCCTATCTCCTCTCTTGGTCGGCTAGTGTAAGGAAAAAGGGCTGAGGAAATGGTTTTTGATTCAAGTGTATGAGTGTATACAAGGCTCAAAGGTGTGTGAGATAGTGGCCCACTTAGTGGCAAGTTGGTAATTACGGCAAACTTTGCAATTAACTCGTTTTAATCTAATTTAATCATACCTAATCATTTTTCAGATAACTTTACTATAAAATCACATTAATTATGACGATTATAAAACTTCAATCAATTCCGGATTCGGCCGCCGATAAGGCCTTCAATTAGCAGTTTAAACACAAAGACACGAACAGATAATTAATCAATCAAACAGATAGAATGTGCAACACAATAGATATACTTGGCTAATTCAGTTTCAATTTCAGTCAGTCGGTTCAGTACTTTTAATCAGTTCAATCATCAGTCATAATCAATTCAGTTTAACGGTAATCGATGGTTATCGGTAATCAATCAGTCATTAATCGGTAAACAGTATGAGGGTTGTTACACCAAATGACCTCTTTTATACAGTTTACCTCTGCAGATGATAAATTGGACAACCATTCACCGTTTTCCCCTTTTGTCCTCAGCATTTGCCCTTAGTGGATAAATCTCATTTTCCAAGAAGTTCCAAATATCGTAGTACCAAGGGTTTTTGTCTTATGCTTCATCTATTGCAACGATAGTTTCATAAGCCGGAAGCCGGCATGTATCTCTGCTCAGTGATAATCAGACGCATCCGGACTCCAAGTAGGATGTCTACCATGGATGATAAAGTTGCTAAAACGTTAACGAACATGTTATTCTCCCTCAGTAAATGTGTGAAAGTCAGCTTTTCAGACTTAGGAATCAGAACATCTAGGGTTTGGTGATAAACTTTTATCTTTTCTTCTTTGACTTTCCAATCTCCATTTGCTTGAAAAACAACTAAGTTCGAGTCCTCGATAACATCTAACCTTTTTGCCCCTAGTTCCAAGGCGGCTTCTAAACTAGCGATACACGCTTCATATTCTGCTTCATTATTAGACACCTTGAACCAGAGTTTGAAGGCTAAAGGTATATAGGAGTCGTCGGGTGCTATCAGCAACACAACTATCCCATAACCATACTGATTGATTGTTCTATCAAAGTACATTGTCCAAGTCTTTTCCTCTACTTGCAAAATGGCTTCATCTGGGAACAGGTATTCCACCGCTTTATTCCCTTCTACCGATGATCTACCAGGAACTCCGCTATAGCTCTTCCCTTGGCCGACTTATGGGTGACATACTTGAGATCAAATTCGGAGAGAAAAAGCAACCAAAGGGCTAGCCTACACGTAAGCGCTGGTTTCTCAAAGAGATATTTGATGGGATCTAATCTTGAAACCAAGATTACAAAGTGAGCTAACAAGTAGTGCCTCAACTTCCTGGTAGCCCATACCAAGGCTAGGCAAGCTTTCTCCAACGGAGTATAACGGGTCTCATAATCTAGCATTTTCTTGCTCAAGTAGTAAATGGCTTTCTTCACCCTATCTTCAGATTCCAGAGCAAGCATGTATCCCATAGTCGTGTCTGTCTCTGACAAGTACAGAATCAAAGGCTTCATCGGCTCTGGCGGCAACAACACAGGCGAATTATGAAAGTATTGCTTAATCTACTCAAAGGCCAATTGACATCAATCATCTCATCAGAATTTATTCTCTTTCTTTAAGAGACCAAATAGTAGTTCACAAGTCAAGATTAATTTAGCAATAAACTGTCTTATGAATTGCATTTTACCTAGAAAGCCTTGTACCTCCTTTTCAGTCCTTGGTGGTGGCATTTCTAGGATGGCCTTGATTTTGGAAGGATCTACTTCGATGCCCCTCTATGTGATAAAAAAGCCCAGCATTTTCCCTGCTGTTACGCCAAAGGTGCACTTCTGTGGGTTCAATCTCAACTTGTATGCTCTGATCTGTTAAAAGAATTTTTCCAAGGTGATATAGTGGCCCTCTCTTTCTTTGGACTTGACAATCATGTCGTCTAAGTACACCTCAATCTCTTTGTGGATCATATTATGCAAAATGGTGGTCGCAGCCCTTTGATAGGTAGCCTCGGCATTCTTCAGCCCAAACGGCATAACCCGATAGCAATAGGTATCCCACGGCGTAGTAAATACAGTTTTCTCTCTGTCATCGGCTGCCATAAAAATTTGGTTGTACCTGAAAAACCCATCCATGAAGGATAGCAATGTATAACCCGCAGTGAAATCCACTAACTCATCAATGTGCGGCAGAGGAAAGTCGTCATTCAGACTGGCTTTGTTTAAATCCTGGAAGTCCACATAGACTCAAATTCTACCATCCTATTTCAACACTGGGACGATGTTGGCCAACCAAGTTGGATATTCATATACTAACAAGAAACCTGCCTCGATCTGCTTGGTGATCTCTTCCTTGATCTTCAATGCTCAATCTGGACGGATTCTTCGCAACTTCTGCTTGACAGGTCGGGCCTCGAGGTCAAGAAGGATCCAATATTGTACAATCTCAGGATCGATTCCAGGCATGTCTTCATAGGACCACGCGAAAACATCTTTGAAATCTTTTAATAAAGCGACTAAGCGCTCGCGCTCCTTGAAAAACAACATGGACCCGATCTGGACCAGACGCGGACCCTTCTCAGTACCCACATTAATAGCAATGATTTCATCAACACAGGGTTTTGCAAACCTCTCCTCCTCTCGATTAATCAAGTTTTTCAAAACCAAAGGAATTCTTTCCTTTTTATTTTTATTAAAAATCTGAAAATCTTTGTCGATACAATAAACAAGCGGCATAAAAAAATACTCAGAATTGGCAGCGTTCTTATTCATAAGGTCTAGATCTTCTGTTACAACCGGCTCAAAAGCAAAAGAAAAAAAGGACCTTGACATGACCTTGGCATCTGGGTTTTCACCCCCAGGAATACTAGGCTTAGACTTAGACTCAGAAGAACCAGAATCCAATTCCAACTACATAGACTCAGTAGAATCAAATTCGAGCTCATTACCCGACTCAGAACTAGACAGGTAGCCTTCCTCCAGCTGCCAGATAAGAGATGGTGCCTCCGATGCATCCAAAATGCTGCTGGATGGGTTCATACCCAGTTGGTCCCCGATTATGGAGTTGGTAAGGTTATCCCCCCAATTCTCTGAGTCAGCCGTAGGATCTATAAGGAGACATGTCAGTGTTGCCCCTACTCTAAGCTCACTGTTGTCCGAGTCACTTACCATGCTCTAGTTAGCATCAGTACTTGGTTCAGCCTTTTCCTCGACATCACTATCTTGTAGTTACAAGTCGAAGAAGATTTCAAACCTAGGAACACGCTGCTTTGTAGAATTCATCCAGGGCCTGGAAAAACCACAAAAGGGGAAATCTTCTCCCTCCTGAACGACGCAACCATTCAACGTTCCCCGGATTGGTCTGTGAATGAACACATAGTGCTTCTCAGCCTACTTGGCTCTAGCTCTGTCTCTAATTTCTTCTCCCTTCCTGCTCCAGTCCTCTTTGGTGGGTATATATCCCAAACCAAAGGCATGTGGATTGTGCGGCACATCGACCAATGTTGTGACACCTTTTCGGTCACTTCTTCTAAGTCCCATTCCTGGCACATGCTGTAGTTTGTTCATGACAAAGATAGATTAGGAGCTGACATACATGCCCTCATCAACAGCCAGAATGGTTTGCACTACTCGAGCCTCGGCCAGAGTAAAACCTGAGAGGAATACATCCTCCTCGCCATGAACGATTTCCAACATTGGTGTAGTTACCTCTGGCAGGGAATGGATAGATGAATTCCCGAAAACAATAGTTACTCCCTTTCCATGGGGGTACTTCAACAGTTGGTGGAGGGTGGAGGAGACAGCTTTTACATGATGCAGCCAAGGCATCCCTAACAGTAAGTTTAAAGTAGCCGGCACATCCAGGACATGGAACTCGACATCTTGCTGAGCTGGGCCCACCTAGACTCTGATTTGCACCGTATCCATAACCTCTCTGCTTGTATTATCATATGCCTGAATTACTTGGGCTGTGGGCACAAAGTCTGCCAGTCTAAGGCCGATGGCATAAGTTGTACGGGAAGGACAGACATTAATAGCTAAACCGATATCTATCAACATCACCGGTACCCATTTTTCCTTACACTCAACGGATATGTACAGGGGTTTGTTGTGAGCTGAGCCTTCCAGCAGTAGTTCTTTGTCAGAAAAGGTTAGGGTTGGCCTGGCACCACCTGGGAAGACTAATCCCACAAGCTGTTCAGGGGTAGTGTCGATGGACAATTTAGCTTTGTCCATTGTTGACAATACTGCTTGTCAACGTACCCGAGAGGCCATGAGAAGACCCCAAATTGAGATGTCAATTTGGATTTTCTTCAGTTGCTTCAACACTACCTTTTCTTCTAGTTGTTTCTCTTTCTATTTCTTTAACCTCTCTGTCTTTTCGAGATGCTTCAGCTTGATCTAAGTGCGGTGGCTTAAAATACTACCCACTTTTTGTCATGTGATCTATCTCTTCTGCATACCAAGTGTTGTCTGGAAGGCACTCACCCCAATCTTCATCGGTGTAAGCTAGATGTAGGTCGTCATCCTCCCACCATACACCTCCGACAGCTGACAAATAATTATCCGAATCCGTTTGTATTACTTTTACATCACAAGTATCCCCCGTAGGGTGTTGGGCTAGTACTACTTCCTGGTTGTCTTCAACCCTCTCTTGTGCAAACTGTTTCAACGTAGCTTCCTGTTCTGTGTCCACAGTACTCACAGTGCCCAGTTCCTGAGCTGAATTTTTCACGCCAATGTTCTCTGGTAGTTTCCCTTTTTCATCGGCCATTCTGGTCACTACAGCAATTCCTACTTTCTTTTTCTCCGGTTTCGTTTCAATTCCTTCCTCCTTGTCCGGTTCATCACTCAACCACCCAAAGTTGTCCGTTGATCCATTCAAATCGAACCAATCAATCTGCATATCCTCTTGATTTTGTTCATCAAAGAATTGTAGGTTGTCTAAGTCCTCCTCAAATTCTGCCAAATCATCCAAACCTTGGCTCGGGCCATCCTCCCTTACCACATTGACCTCTACTACAGTTGGCAACCCCAATTCCAGCTTGACTTGATCAATCGGCATAATGTAGTAGCTTGGATTATACACCCCTGTAGGCAAGTCCTCAGAGCACTCAAGCAACAGACTCGTACTCTCTTCTAAGGCCAGCCTCCCTTTTACTGTAACTATCACCACCACAATTTTAGGTTAAAGTGGGGACATGTCCATCATGCACAAATCTATGCTTTCAGGAATGAACACTGTCGGTCTGGGTAGATGGGAAGGGGTAATATATACGCAGGGGTCGTAAGGGCTGGCCAGTGTTTAGATTTTGAGGTGGGGGAACTTGATTATGGACTGGAAAAGGGTTTGTAGTCACATTTGGTTTCTGGGGCGGTGTGATCACCTTATTGTCAATGAGGTCTTGAATCTCATGACGCAGTCTAAAGCATTGGTCGGTATCGTGACCATGCTGCTGGTGAAAAGCACAGTACTTGGCTGGGTTATGTTTAGGTGGAAGAGGATCAGATAGTGGGCAAGGCTCTAATGGTTTGAGATGCCCTCTTTTGACCCACACTTTCATGGCTTGAGATAGGGTCATGTAGAGTTGGGTAAAGGTCCTCTAGGATCGGGCAGAGTTGTTTGAAGTTTGTGGAATTGTATTGGCAAAGGGATTGGCAGTCTTGGTTGTGGTGGTGACAACGCTCGCATCCGACGACTGCGCAGCTGTGCTACCATTGGTGGTAGCATTGGAACTGCGCACCAAAGGCCTTTTTGTCTGCTCTTTCTCATCAGTAATCAGCCCTTATTTCATGGCGTCTTCAATCTAAACGAGCTCGGTGAATGTGAACAGAGGTAGGACGATCATTTTCTGCAACAACTTCCCGTGTAAATTACAGACTACCATCCTTATCTGGTCTTTCTCGGAAGGCTATGTGGTCATCATTGAAGCTTTAGCCCTCTACCTCATCACAAATTCTAAGAAGCCCTCTTTCGGCTCCTAGCACGTTGCCTCGAGATCACGAGTTGTGACCTTGATTTGTGTTTTGTACGAGTATTGAGCAATAAAGGCCTCAGTCATTTCCTCCCAATTCTACTTCACAGAATCCTCCAACTTCGCATACCATATGGCTGCTGTACCAGACATGGTACGACCAAAAAGAGACAGCTTCTACAATCTGGTCAAGCCCATCGGTCGTAGGATGTCTGAAAACAACCGTAGACGAACCATGGGGTCTCCAAAGCCGTCGAATTTATCGATGTGAAACATTTTGAATCGATCTGGCAATGTCAATGGAGAGTCAGTATACCCATATTCTATGTCGGGAATAGAGTTAACACCTTGTGCTCTCTTGAATAGCTTCTCTAGTTTGTTAACCTTAAGCACAGTTAGGTCAACCTTAAATTCAAATGGAGCTTCAGTTTGATACACAGGTGCTTTGGAGACTTATGGTGGGATCGGCTCTACCGGATTGCCCTAATTTTCAGTATGGGCATTAGCAGTATGGGCAGTGGCTCCAGATGCTGGAATACCCGTATGAGGTACATAGGATGCAGAAGCCGCTGCCAGCTGTAGCTGCTGTTGTTACAGCTTGTTTATTATCTCAACCTAACGTGTTGTGACATCGGCCTAACGAGCAACATCTTGCTGTAGGGTTTCAACTGTTTGCTGAAGATGGTGGATCAAATCATCCATACTGACTGGGGAATACTGTGCCATCAGAATAAGCGAGTGCTCTCGTGATGGACTAGATGCAGAAGACTATCCCTAAGCCTGATTGGATGCAGGTAAATTGAGAGGTGATTGTTGTAAAAATTAGACCGATGAACTCTATCGGACTCTCCTCCTTCTAGTAACCGGTGAGAGTGAAGTAAACACGAGTTATCCCCTAACAAGATCTCCGGCTTTGCAAAGCCTTCTGACTCGGGTCCAGAGTACGTGAGGGATATCCGAACTTTCCAAAGCTATGGTGTTAAACTACCTAGCAAAAGAAATAAAGCAAAAAGAAAGCAGTAATCAGAAACCGCACAGCACCTCAGCTAATAATGTTACTAATACAAATATAATCAAAAGTGTAGAACTGCACTCAACACTGAATTCTGCCCCCAAAACGGATACCAAACTTGAAACTGATACGCACATTCATGTACAGTTTCACTGTAAAGCACATACCAGTTAAGTGAGAGCCAAAACACCCTTATAAGGGGGTAAGGTTGCCCTGTCCTAGTTTCGTCAGGAACTAGGGTTAACTATCCAAACAAAGCGGTCTCACACAATCTTGTATTCAGGTAAGCATCCTGTTCTAGTTTGGAACAGTCTCTATAGCTTTTCGATATGCAACTAAGCCGAATGGTCAGAAGGGTACCTCAGTAAGACTACCTAATATACCTCACATACCTAATATCGAGAGGTGAAAGGAGGATCAAGTGGTACAACAGTAGTCCAGATCGAAGGGTTGTGTCTCCATCATGGCAGAGCCCGTGACCAATTAGCCTTTTAATAAGCTTTTAGGCAAGCCTCCGGCAAACCGTCCAAGAATAGCAGATGGTAAACACAGTGACTTAAACACACCAATGCAAATGCAAAGAACATATAAGTGTAGATAAAATTTGATATCATGAATTTCAAGTCAAGTTCTCTAATTTTCCCCAGCAGAGTCACCAGAAACTGTAGCTCGCCTTTTTCGCGCCCCCTTTTCGGAAGACGAATAAGTCTTACAATATCAGACTTCTGCGGTTCTGAATCTGAGCTCACAAGTGTAATGTGAAATAGATAAACAACAAAAAGTCTCAATCCAGCAAATTTTTTGAAAAATCAATTTTGAATAAAAAAAATGTCAAAAACTGACTGCTTTGCCAGATACAGAATCGCCACCTAAATATTTTTGGAAAATATAGAAAACCCATGACTCATGCCAAAGGCCACGTGTCCATCATCACCAAGATTGTCTTGACTCGGGAACTTAAGTACGAGAGGGGAAGGTCATGAATTGAACACCCCCGCTCGCCCGATCAAAGATCAGTCTCTACTAATCATGATATGAATCTTATTTACATCATATGCTCTTGTTCCGGTTTATTAGGCTAGCATTACTATGTGATGCGCACACACACAAATATAGACTAACTTGCAAGAATTGAAACATTTCGATTCATGTTTGTTTTGAAAATTGTTTCGAAATATGTATCATTTGAAAAAGTGATCGCATATAAACATTACTCAAATTATTCCAATTCAAGCAACTAGCCTTCATCCACAGGCATTCAAACAATTTTATCAATTAAGCACTTAGCCTCATGGCAAGCATGCTAAACATGGCAACAATCACATACATGCGATATGCTAAAGCAAGTAAAGGCTTACATAGTACTCCAAGCAAAAAAGAAATGATAAAGTTAGAAAGATGCATGACCCTAACTAGGCAATATGACTAATGCAACACATGCAATATACAAATACTAGGCTCGGCTACTAATATAGCATATGAATCAATTAAATAGCATACGGTTCTAAGCGCGCATTCAAAGAAGTATTAAACTAAAAATGCAAGTTAGAATGATGAACCGAGCCTCGGTGCATGCAATATGAATGGATGCAAACATAGGAATGCTAAACAAAACGTAATGTCACTAAACTAACCATCATAAGCTAGTAAATAAAAAGGAGAAAGACGTGGAGTTAGAAGACATACACGTTATTACAACATTGCACTCTCACAAAGGAGAGCCAGGATAAACTAACTAGCTAAGTTGAGCTAATTAATGAACTATTACAAAATGAAATGAATAAATAGCTAAACTACTTAACTAATTATTACAAACCAAAGTAATTAATTATTCTAGCTATTTAACTATAATTACAACACGAGCCGAATTAGTTATTCTAACTAATTAAGTACTATTCTAACTAATTAAGTACAAAACCACTATTTTAAGCATGATACTAATGTATTAATACGGTTCCCGAGGATCAATGGAAGGCTCATGCATGAACGTAGTTTTAACCCGAAAAAGTCAATGTTTCTATTGCTGAATGCCTCTGTTGCATAGTAGATCACATGCAATGGTTTCCACTTGCAGACCAACTATGCTCTGCTTCAGAAGAACACTGCTAAATTTTGCATTGGTGGCTAGCAGAGGGCCTGCAGTCCACTGATGATGGCCTGTCGGCCACTGATGACAGAACCTCCCTGCTGCAACAGAGAGCAAATAGAGCAGAGATAATGTATTCTCAAGGGTTTGTTTGCACAATTTACCCCTCCTTATCATGAACAGATCAAAAGAGTAGTAAGCTTGGTTCACAAACCATCAATGGAAGCAATTTCATTACGTGATGGCCTATGAACCAAAGTGTGCAAGTTTAATAAATGCAATAAAACAAGACTCTCAAAACCACCTCCCTATCATGAATGATTAAATGAAGTAGTTGACAATGAATCTTGAACCGTTTTCATCACTAATGAGTATGAAACGACTCAAGACTCAAGAGTTCAATTAACGTCCGATTGAACCCAAACAAGTTATTATCTTGCACCTTTTTAGCCTCAATTTTATTACTTCATTTTAGATTACCATCCATTCTTTAATAAATTGAATCCAAAGGTGAATTTAAGTCCTCTAATAGAAAGAGGGTTTAAACCAAGAGTTGCTTTAGGCATGAAAGAGACATCAAACCGTTGGTAATGAACCCCCTAAGGGATTAAACCATTAAGCATGACATCTCAATCTCATGCTTAAACAAACAAGTAGTTTGAAACCACTTTCAAAGAAAAACAAAAGCCAAGAAAGGAGAGAGGTTGCAAATATGATTAAAAGTGATCCCAAGTATGGAATACCATAAATAAATGCAATCAACTCAAATAAGATAGTGTCTAATGCCTAAAACACCAAACTCATGAGGATAATTACACTACAAGTATGCAAAACAAAGCTCAAATGCAACAAACACTTAAAGACAATCCTAAAATAGTCTATAAATAGTCTAAAACATGTTGGAATTAAGACAAAAATAGCTAGATTAATATGTTAAAATATGGAGCATGCTAGGCTAGTAAGCAAAACACAAGGAGGGGAGGCTAACCCCTCCAATTTTTGACTTCAAACTATGATTTTAGCCACTGAAATAACCCTGAAAACCAGTGTTTAAAAGCTCAAAAAAAGATAGTACAAAGGTGGGAAACACAAGGGTAAAGGCCTTGAGGACAAGATGTAAAGAAGGATAAACCACCTCTCAACCTTTATTGGCCTTAAAACCCAGGTTTCAACCCAAAAATACAGAGTTTTTGCAACCCAAAAGTAGTTGGAAAATAGTAGGAATAATAGCAAATAAAACAAAGCAACAAACAAAACCTTATACCTTTTGAAGAGAAGACCAATTCTAGGCAACAAATCAAGACAAACACACCCTTCTAGAGGTCAAACCAAGCTCAAAAGTACCTCAGCTCAAAGATGGAGAGGTTTGGTTAAGAGTGTATAGGCAAAAGTGAAAGATATGTAAGCAAGGGTGAAGAAATTTGCAAGAGAGAGAGAGAATTGTAGAGACGAAAAAAATTTGCTCCAAAATTTTTCTAACCATAAAATATGAAAGGGAGGTCATCTATATATAGAAAATATGAATTTCTCTCAAAAACATCCAACCATACACGTGGGAGCAGATGCAAGTATCTGTGCAAACAGCTGGCACAGCTGTCACAAAATATCTGCAAAAGACATTGGTGGTCGGCCGGCCATCACTGGTGGACGGCAGGCCACATCAGTGGCGGGCAACCAAAAGTGATGGCCGGCAGCCCAAAGAGGTGGCCAACAAGCCGCCAGGGATTGCAGGCTTGAAAAAAAAATCACTGGATTGGGCCCAAAACAAAGGCAACAGGGATGTAGGGTTTGAAAGGCTCAAAATTGTGGCATTCTGCTAAGGACTTCGAACACTTGACAAGCATATAGACTCATCATTGGGTGTGTAAGCGATGACGTTCAAGTCGTAAGGGCCGTCAAAAATAGGATGTCTACACCAAGCTAGCATCAATTGAATCATATTTTGTTCCTTTGGGAATGACTAGTGGTATTTGTCGAAAATCACCACCCAAAACTACAACTTTGCCTCCAAAGAGTAACTCTGACTCATTGATATCCTTAAGCATATCATTCAATACCTCAATGTTTTGCCTTTTGGCCATAGGTGCCTCATCCTAAATGATTAGTTTTGCAGTTCTCAAAAGATTTGCAAGCCCAGTTTGTTTACCTATGTTGTAAGATTTATATGTATCAACATCTATAGGTATTTTGAAACGAGAATGGGCTATGCAACCTCTTGGGAGAATAGAGGCTGCTACTCCAGATGTTGTTGTTGCAAGAGCAATGTAATTATTGGATCTAATTGCTACCAACAATGCCTTGTATAAAAAGGTCTTACCAGTGCCTCCAGGACCATCTACGAAAAAACACCCTTGATTTCCTGAGAAGACCCTATTTAAGATTTTGTCAAATGCTACTTTTTGTTCTGAGAATAACGGGGAAATAAACTGGTAATCAGGTTCAGAAACAATAATATTCATTTCTTCTTCAATTTCGTGGCAGGTATCTTGATTATCAGATGAGATCATGTTATCAGAGCAAATAGTGAAATCTTTAATATCTTTGCCCATTGATTGAAGGGTTAAATTTATTCTTTGTAGAACTTTTTTGAAAATTTCTTCTTTTGAAAGATTTGTTGTTTTGGCATAATCCTCTGCCTTGTAGTCTTTGAATTTTTCCCACAACTGCTTTGGATTATTAGGAGCACAATGAATGAGAATGGTTGCAAACAATCTTCTTAGAGAGTAAGATATTTGGTAAGAGATTACTTTTTCTAAGCATTGTTCAAGATTGTTGTCTGATTGTAAGAGGCCACAGAGAGGGGCAGCTTCCTGAAAAGTTTTTGCTTTTCTTCCATTTATAATTCTCAACGATTCAAATGATGTAGGCCCTCTGATGTTGTTTAGAAGTAACCTAAGGTAATATCTTTCACCTTATGCAGGATGTGCTGTGACAATGCACCCAATAACATTACCCTTTTTTCGCTCAGTCCACATTCTATCTTGTTGCCGCCAAACAAAATGTTCAGGGAATTCCTTATATAAATATTTTCCAAGCTTTGCCTTTTCATTTGACTTGTTCATCAAAAAGAATTCAGTCAACATTGTTTTCGAATGGATGGGATCATTTAACACAGAATTTAGGTCATCTGAAGGATTGAAAGTAACAAATTGTTGGTGTTCAAGGTGGATTTGAAGATGAATTACTGATGAGTATATGTCATTCAAAGAGAATGCATAAATTCTCCACATTGCCTTTAGAGGTGAAATCCATCTTGCGGACTAAAATTGTTGGATTTCATCTATGATTTTTGATTGATTTTCTTAAACAATATAAAATGCAATTTTATCATGGCCTTTGTAAATATACTTGTACAAATATTTGACAGCTTTGATTGTTGAACAAATTTCCATATTAATGTGACAATCATATTTGGCAAGAAGATATGGATTGTACGGAACTACCCAACAGTTATCCAAATTTTGCCCTCTGATTTTCACTTGATTACCATCAGCACAATGCTTGTATATTAGGTATGAGTCTTTGGAAGAGCTTGTTATAGGTTCAAAATTTTTAGGATAATGATTTTTACATTTTCCATTCTTCATGCAAATGTTGTTTGGATTCATTTCACCACAAGGTCCGTGCATCATATGTTTTACCACCATAAAAAACAAATGAGGATGTTTTTTTGATCAGGAAGTTCAGCAGATACGACTGAATCATAAGTATCAAGAGATAAAGGCTTTTGTCCATGTGCTAGAATTAACAATAGATGCATATATGAAAGACCTCTCTTTTGAAATTCAATGACATAGACATATGCAACGATTTTCCCAAAGATTTGATGTTTTATGATGTCATCCTTCAGTTGTTCCATTTTTGCTCTAAAAACATGAGAGGTTAAATCTAATCTATTTTGAGCTTCCTCATTAGGTCCTAACTCAGCTGTAATCTCTGGCCATGTTGGATTACAAGTCATTGTAAGAAAGATATCAGGTTTGCCAAATCACTGGACCAAAGCCATTGCATCAACATATCGATGTCTAAGGTCTCTTGGACTACCTATGAATGACAATGGTAGTATAACCCTATGACCAATCTTTGAACCTCTACCTTCACCTGTTGTGACACTATCTATGATTCCTTGATACAAATCAGCCATAATTTCTCTTTGTTTGTTTCGAAAGAACTCAAGTCTAGATGTTTCAATTTTGGCATACATATTAACACAATACTGCTGAAAGAGACGACCAGAGTGGAGTAAGATTGAAGAATCATTGAGTCGTATTTGGAGCTTGTAGCAATAGTATTCACGACAAGAAATGGTAGTTTTTTTATTCTTTTGTTTCTGAAACACTGAAATAATTTTTTTTTAGTTAGGAGTAAAAAATTTTGAATACTATTTAATTGATAAGGAGATGATCTATTTACCTTGGGCTTCTTTTATGAAAAGGTCTGAAGTAGTAGTAGCTTGATGAACACTAAAATAGATTGTTGATGGCATGTGATTTTTGTTTGGTTTTTGTCAAATCTCTCAATACCATAATGCCATCCAGATTCACGATATGGAAATAACGATGGATATTGTGGGTCATAACATCCAAAATACCATTGAACTTTTTCACTATGACCAGAAATTTGATAAACAACAATATCTCTTGAGATTTCTTTGGTTAAGACATCATTTTTAGACCAAATTGTTGCCACTTGTGAGGCTGGAGGTTGATTGTAGACTCTCTCTGATCTAAAGATACATCAAATCTAATAATAATTTGTACAGAGTTCAAATAATCTATGTGCTCTAATCTCCTGAAGAAGATTGAATATGGATTCAGATGTGGAATCTTTATGAACCTTTCAAGACTAACAAGATTTAGCTTTTCTGAAGATTTCATTCTGTTTTGGATTTCATGATCAGTGTCATAAAAGTAGAGCTGTAGATGACTAAGATTTTCATCAGAAGATGTAAGCTCATTAAAGAAGTGATAAACTTGACCTTGTATCCTGAATGTATAGATTCCTTTATTTCTCCGACACAATTCATTGTCATATTTGACTCCAAAAGATGTGAAAGCAAAGGAATTGTTATATGTTCGAACATAGGTACGAAATTCTTTTGCTTCCTCAGAGTTAGATGTATATAACCAGTCAAGTTCTGGAGGACAGTTACTGGAAACCAAAGAGACTTGTCCACTCATACAACAAAAGCTATTAAGCTCAAGGTAAAACTTCTTCACACCACAGAAGTTGCAAGGTCTTTGTAGTGGTAAGATAGCGAGTTGAGTTGGAATGTCGTCTATTTTTTTGTTAGAAGCCTTCCATATTCGCGAACTACAATTTTCTATGAAGCGGAAGATATAATTTTGTTATTTAGAAAGTTTAGCAAAGAAATTAATTTGTAAAAGAATTTAAATTTAGAATCAACCTATCAGGTTTTGAGCAATGATTTGTTCCGGAAGTGGAACCTATGAAAATTAATTTGTGTTAATGTTATATTTGTTGCCATAATTCTATTAGATGACTTATATAAAAGGAATAAGATTCAAACCTTTTTCATAAATACCGAAATAACTTGTGTGGGATTTCCCTCTATTGTCATGACATGTAACAAAACCGGTTTGAACAGTTGAAACATGATTTCCTAATAAAAATAAGAAGAAAAAGAAATAAACTAAATGAAATGTTTATCATATGATTTCAAAATTATTATGTTATTATGTAATCACGTTCAATATTTTTTGTTATCAGTTACCTATACGCAATTGTTGCTGATTTGAGTTGCTTCCTTGAATCAATAAATCTCTATTTTTTGTTAATGATGTGTGTTTCCTTTTTTTATCTTGACGGATGTCTATTGAATGTACTAGTAATTAATTTGGCAAATATATTAGATTTACAAGAGATGATGTTGTTAAGCTAAGATTAGTAGTAAGATAACTAATATTGATTTAAAGGAAAAATCAATACCAGCAGAGTTTTCAGCTTGTGAAAGTAGATATTGTTTCTTTTTAGCATATGCCTCTCGCAATTTTTTATTTTTTTCAAGTCTTTGTTTTTCTGTAAGCAGAGGAATAAAGTATATATGTAAAAGGTTAGTATTTTAATGTTCTTTTCTTTTATATAAGTTATGGGTAAATATGTATAGAACGAATATTTGAACAGAAGTTAAAAGTTTTAAAGTAAATTGATTTGTACTTTTAACCAAAGATTGATCTGCATCTTCCTGGTCAGCACATAATCTTTGTTTTCGCATTTTTGCATTGCACAACTACATAATAAATTACCTAAAAGAAGAAGTTTATTTTTGTATTAGTAGAACGAAGGGATTGTATTGAGCTATGTTCTATGTTTCACAATACTATTTATGTGAAAAAACATTAAATGGTAGTGACTGACATATATATATCATCATATTCTAAAGATAAATAAATTAAAGAATGATAATTATTTTGAATATAACATGCAAAAAAATTATGAGAGGAACAAATTTCTAATTATAGCTAAAGAGTTTAAACAAAGACAGAACCTGGCAAAGCTCAATTAACTTGGTAGGAGAGTGTGCAGTTGTGACTACTGCAGATACAAAAAGAAAGGTAGTTTAGAAATTGAAAATAGCCAAATGGTTTGGATTGGATAGAAATCAAAAGATTGATATTTTAATTAAAGAAATTGAAAACTTAGAATTTATTTTGTTATAAGGCTCAAACAGTGGATTTTTTTTTTTAATTGTCCTTTATAATTATTAATAATGCTATAAACATGAAATTTTCAATTTTAATGAAAAGCAAAAACCATATTTTAGCAAACAACAGTTATGGGGAAAAAAAGTAACATTTTATTTTAAGGATTTGTAAGAGAAATTTATAGAAGTTTAATATGTGTGTTTATTTTATATCAACTGATTTTAGAAAAATAGTTTTACTTTGAAAATTAGCACTAAATGCTAGAATTATACAAGACATTTTTGAGATCATTAGTATAAGTAAATAAATAAATCATTGAAAAAAAATATTTGTTGGTGTAGTTTACAATCATGTGAAAGTTGTAATATAAGGACAGCAATAATGAGTAAAATGCAAATTGTCTTGGTTAAGAAGGAAAAGAATGTCTTGGTGTTGGCTTGGCTTATTTTTCCTACGAAGGAAAATATCATAAATGCGAGCGTGCCAGCAAAGATTGAAAAATCCTTACAGATTAAATTCAAGCCAATTATCAAGCGATTGTGTTGACGGTTCTTTTGCCTCAACGAAGAGGACTTCAAAATTGTCAAGTGTAGAGAAAAGAAAAAGTAAAAGAAGAAAGAGGGATGGAGAAAGATGATTGAGTGAACAATCAAAATAATAATTACTTACCTCTACTCCTATACTTCGAAAAGGAAGTGCATAAAATGCTTCGAAATGGAATTGCTGAAAATAAATGCTTCGAAATATAAATTTATGTTAAACTACTCCTAAGATAAGGAAAATGACAAGAAATATTGAAATCAATTGTCTTTGATTATGAATTCTGGATCCTTTACAATGTAGCCATTAATGGCTATTTATAGAGGAAAAAATACAGCAATAACTACTTAGTAACTACCCATTTCTTCCATCTTCATTCTTGTCTTGCCATGTGTCCTTCCACTCATCCACTTTGTCCTTCCACTCATCCACTTTGTCCTTCATATTCTCCATTATCTCTATAACTTCTTTTAACTTCCAAATGAATAAGAGGATGCCACGTGTCCTGCAATTATATAAATAATAAATAATAATAATAATTGCAGATTTATGGTGCTAACATTACCCCCGCGGCCCTTAAAAATGATGTTTACTTGAATTTTTGAAGGGCCGAACCAAGCACATGACTAATCTAAGCAACAAAATGCTTCGAATAATATCAACAAAGTGCTTCGAATGATATAATAGCCCCAATGAAGTGTTTCGAATGAGTATGGAATTATGACTAAATGCCTCGAATGCTAGCTATTACGGACTAGTAACAAGCTTCGAAGGTAGTACAAAGGATCAAAATCATATTTCGAATGTTGAAAGTGCCAACAAAGGATAAATTACATCCTTAGAAATACTCAGCAAAGTTTCGAAGGTTCACAACCACCATCATTGTTTCTTCGAAGCTGTTAATGCAAGATGGAGTGCTTCGAAGCTTACAAAATTATGGCAAAAGAGCCTTCGAAGCAGCTTTTGGCCAACATTATAGTTATTCACATTTTGTATGTTCTGGTTCATACATAATTAATAAAAATATTAATTTTGTGCTTCGAACCAGTTATTAATTCTTCGAAGACATCAAAACTGTTGTTCTTCGAACCAACTTATCATGCCAAAAACAGGCATTATTCGACAACTAATTAATTGTCATTTTTACATATATTTGAAGAGATGTACACATTTCGAAAGTTTTCAAAGCTCTATACAGTTTCGAAGGTGAAGTAATCAACCTTCGAATCAACTCTTGATGTTTCGAATGTATCTTCAAAGCTTTATACAGCTTCGAAGGTGAAGTAATCAACTTTCGAAACAACTCTTGATGCTTCGAATGTATCTTTGATGCTTTGATTGTGTACATACAAACAACTGGCCATCAATTTGAAAAGATAAGCCATTCTCAACCATTTATTTAAATGTACAGGCTTTTTCTAGCCAAATTCATGCATTTTAAATGGTCATCCCTTGTTCTTAGTGCTTCGAATTCATAAGAACAATTTGTTAATTTTATTAGCCACATCATCAAAATTATATTTTAATGTGAACCACAAATCCAAAAAGGATTTTGAACACCAAAAGTCATAGTATAGTGTGACCATGAAAATTCATACTTTTTGACATTTTGAAAAATGTCAAAAATTTTGAATTCATGAACAGCGGCTTGTTCATTATTCTTGACCATGTTTGTTTTAAAAATATGACTTTTGCTGAGTAGATTTTCATAATTATTTGGCAAAGTGGGTTGTTTTTCCATGTTAGCCATTAATGGCTTATGAAAATCACCCATAAATATGTTATTTTCATGACTTGACTCTCTAAAATTTGGTTTTTGGACCTCCCGAGCCATGTATAAAACATCATTCTTAGCCAAATTTGGCTCAAAAACATGCTCTTTCGTTATGTTAATTTCATAATTTGGCTCTTTAAAAACGGACTCTTGAACCCCCCGAGCCATTGATGAAATCAACTCTTTACTTTTGCTATTTTCAACCATGGAAAAATTCTGAAAAAATTCACCAATTCCGGCCATTAAAGCCTCAGTTAAAGACTTGGTAGTGAGAGTTGATAACTCATCATTCCATTGGTGAATTTCCATATCAAGTTGATGAATTTCTCTAATTAAATGGTGTCTTTTTTCTTCCACCAAATAATATTGTAATGGATGAAAGTTTATTTCATCAAGAAAATGGATCTCTTCTTGAAGATCCAAAATTTTTCTTTCACGCCAATATATTTCAAATTGACAAGTTTGAATGGCGAAATCCAAATCGTTTGTCATTTCTTACACTTGGCAGTCCCACTGGGCGTGCCAAAAAATGTTGGCTTGGCTTATTTTTCCTACGAAGGAAAATATCATAAATGCGAGCGTGCCAGCAAAGATTGAAAAATCCTTACAGATTAAATTCAAGCCAATTATCAAGCGATTGTGTTGACGGTTCTTTTGCCTCAACGAAGAGGACTTCAAAATTGTCAAGTGTAGAGAAAAGAAAAAGTAAAAGAAGAAAGAGGGATGGAGAAAGATGATTGAGTGAACAATCAAAATAATAATTACTTACCTCTACTCCTATACTTCGAAAAGGAAGTGCATAAAATGCTTCGAAATGGAAATGCTGAAAATAAATGCTTCGAAATATAAATCTATGTTAAACTACTCCTAAGATAAGGAAAATGACAAGAAATATTGAAATCAATTGTCTTTGATTATGAATTCTGGATCCTTTACAATGTAGCCATTAATGGCTATTTATAGAGAAAAAAATACAGCAATAACTACGTAGTAACTACCCATTTCTTCCATCTTCATTCTTATCTTGCCATGTGTCCTTCCACTCATCCACTTTGTCCTTCCACTCATCCACTTTGTCCTTCATATTCTCCATTATCTCTATAACTTCTTTTAACTTCCAAATGAATAAGAGGATGCCACGTGTCCTGCAATTATATAAATAATAAATAATAATAAAAATTGCAGATTTATGGTGCTAACACTTGGATAGTGAAAATGTCCTTGATTTGGTGAAAAATTTAGTTCTCTATTAATTTTATACAAGTTTGATGAAAGGATTTGACCTCATTTTCACAAAAAAAAATCATTAAATTTTAGAGTTTGGTGAAGAATTGGAGATGCTGTAAACAGTTAAAAATTAAAGAGTAATAAATGTAACTAAGAACTTACAATTCAATGTTGAATACTACAAAAGAAGAGCTCCTTTGAATTTGCTTTGTAAGAACTAAGGACAAACTTCATTTGCAGCAGAAGTAATTAGAGCAACTATAAACAAGTTGTGATTGATTTTGCTTCTTAAATATGAATATAATAAAACAAATAGGACTGTGTATGGTAGTGATTATGACAGATGTATGGCATAGATATAAAATGGTGAATTTTTTATTTTTAGTTTTATTTAGGTAAGGGATTTCTTTGAAAGTAAAAGGATAAAAATGTAAAATAGCAATTACTGATCTCAAACCCTACAAATGAAGATCTTTAAATTGGACATATATTTAATGCAAAAATCAGCATCAAAAGGAATATATTTTTGTGAAAGTATAATGGTAAAAAAGTGACGCAATTAGAGATTAATTTTATTTTGATACCACTCAAACTTTTAGTATATATTACAAATGTGATTCAAATATAAATTTATAAAGAAAAATCAAATATTTAAATATAAAAAAATTTATGCAAAAAAAAAGTTGTTGAAATGTAAACAATTGAATAGAATGTATATTTGAATAATTTATTGTTGTTTATAACTTAAAATCTGAATATTTAAATTTTATTTATAAATTTATATCTAAATACCATTTATGATGTTTATTGAAAATTTGTATGGTGTGCAAATAAAATTCCCTAAGCGGAGATAATTAATCTGTGAATTGATTTGACATTTATTTTAATGCAAAAATCAGTAATAAGAGGAGTATATTTCACTTGGATCACAAAATTATGAAGATTATCTTTCTATGAAAATAAATAAAGGGGTAAAAGAGTGAAGGGTCTTGATATGTATGAGATTTCTCTGAAAATATAATGGTAAAAAAAAATCAAATAAGAATTTGAAAGAGTCAAACATTATAAGTGGAGTGATTAATTCATAAATTGATTTGACACATATTTAATGGAAAAACCAGTAGTAAAATGGCTACATTGCACCTGTGGCTACAATGGAAAGGATCTGACACACTAAAAAAATTAATAATTAATGTCCATTTATTGATTGAACACCAAATGCACAATGCGACATGATAAATACTGTATTTTTATATAATATATAAGGATAAATATTGTAGTTTATACAAATTATAATGTGTATATATAAACAACAATTAAAAATAATTTGGTTGTGCATTTTATTAATAAAAGTATTAACATTTAATTTAATGCATAAATTTAATTAATTGTTTTTTTTTAGGGGGTATATATATATGATTGAAATTTATCTTATTTGTTTGCTTTTGGATATTTTATATTTTTTAAATTAAAATAGTAAAATAACAAGGTTTAATTTAATGTGTATTCTCATAAATATTATAAAACATCCTGGTTCAAAAGGGCAAAATTAGAACTTCATTTTATAAATATTGTATATTTGGTGCAAATTAACGATGGTATAGCAACAACTCACTGCTCAAACCTTCGGCAAAAAACATAGCATAGCCAAAATGAGACCATGTCACATGGAAATCAATAGGGATTTTAATTATATGTTAATCTACGGAGAAAAAAAATTAATTAAGCATATGAAATCTAGAAGGATAATTTATATGCACTAAACTTAGCATAGTGTATGAGCACCTTAATAAAAGGTAACAGTGTACTTCAAAAAGTTTAAATGCAATTGAAGCAGGAGACTATTAGAAAAAGAAAAAAACATAAATACAGAGAGTAGAAAAAAATAAAGAATGCATACAAAAAAGTAGTACAACTCTTTACATGTGCATAAATACAAAAGCCAACAACTTTAACTGTTTAAAATATTTGAAAATTATGTTTGGATCTTAATAACAAGTGCATTGAACAACATGCAATATATATCTATATGTAAGGAACTACATAATACAAAAATCTAAGACAAAATGAGGCACTACTTTCATCATTACACAACTCAAACTCAGAACCATCATATCTCTTTATAAATTCTTCTTCTTTTTTAGCAATATCTTCTGAGATCTTTTTTTCATATTGAATAAGTAGCTCTAGCTTTGGGTATTCATTGAGTAGAGCCGACAGAGTTCCAGTTGATGCCCTGTTATAATAGATCTCCTCCATCTTAAACCGTCGAAAGAATTACTCTATTTCTTCTTTTAACTGAACAAATTCATTGATAGGTTCACTTGATATAGATGGCTTGGAAATCTTAGAACGATCGGGATTAAAGGCAACACAACAAGTTGTTGATTGATTAGTTGATGGAGAAAATGCAGCCTTTTGCTTGCTATTGCCTCCAATAAGAGGCCATGAATGACCTTTCATATTTAATATATGATTGCTGGAAGCAAGATAAAAAATAAACAAAAGGGGCAAATATGAATATTTTGAAAAAACAGTTCAAAATATAATGAATTTAAATAGACAATATTCACATTAGTTTTTGATGTTATAGGTTTTCAACCAAGACATTTTAATGAATATGAATGCGATTCCAAGGCAATAAGTTTATCAAAGAATATTTCTTTCACAGTGCGAAAGAAAAAAGAAAAAAGGAAAAGATAAACAATTCATTCCCATGTTTGGTTGTACACTTTGAAATACACATTCATTCCTATGTTCTGAGCACATTCATTCAATTTTTTTTTTTTTTTTTTATAATCAAAACCGGTCCACCAATGTAACCGCCCATTAACAATCCCAGGAATAACCCATTAAACCCCCCAACATCTCATAATTTCAGACCAAACCACCCATCCAAAGAATTTGAATATAATAACAATAATCTTACAACATACATAATTCATCTCATATCCTAAACATATTATATCCCATTATATCCAAATCCAATTTGGACAACTAAACAGGGCCTATATGGTTAGAACCAACCAACCAATAGAGTAATCAAGTTTACAACTTAATTATTGGACTACAATTAACTACAAAACAAAGTTAATAATGCAATTAGAATTCGATAGCAACGAGAATAAATTTGCAAAAGAATGAGATTAATCTTGGATTTCAAAGATGATAATTTGAAGAATTCTTTTCAAAATGAATTTTTTTTAGTGTACTAGAAAAAAAATCTCAAACTTGTTCATAATAATAATTATAAATGAAGAATAGTGTATTCCTCTGTTATATAAACACCTAACATGCAAAAGGTAGTAATATTAAGCCTCAAGTTCAACTAAACAAACAACAAGGGAAATTGAAGGATTGTATTATATATACTGTTAGGAGACTTCACAATTGTTAACAAAAAATACACATTATCTACACGACATTATCTGTTGCAAGTTGAAGATGAAGTCATTAAATGAGTAGAGGACAGCCCCCCCTTGGAGTTATATTTGACCCACATAGTTCTCTTAACTCAAAGTTTGGTTGTACACTTGAAATACACATTCATTCCTATGTTTTGAGCACATTCATTCAAGTTTTTTGTGATCAAAACCAGTCCACCAGTGTAACAGCCCATCAACAATCCCAAGTATGAAATACACATTCAAGTGCTTTTTAAAATGTATTTCAAAACAAAGAACAAAAAAAATAAATGGGCAGTCAACATTAAGCATGAAAATTTAATTGATATTACTGAGTTTGCATATTAATTTAAGATATTTGGCAGAAGAAAAAACAAAATAATCAATTGTGAAATAACTTCTTCCAAACATCACATTTCTCTTTCCCACCTCCCAACATGTAGACACAAAACAAAACATGTATTTTGAACATAATTAGAAATGCACTAGATAGATAAGAAAAATGCAAACAAAAGTGCAATTGTGAAATTATACCAAATGTTTTAGACTTGATCATTTGAAATGCAAACATTTGTTTGTTAAAATTAACAAATTGTTTTCTAACTCAAAAGTAGCCTACTTCATAAAGGGTACACTTTTTGTTGTATAATTTATTCAATGCAATTTTTGTTTTGTCTAAGTTGAAATAATGAGCATATAATGCTTGAGATCATTATAACGATTATCTGAAACATTATGTGTGCAAATTATCAAGTAGCAATTACCTTTAATTTGTGGTTTCAGAAATTATGATAGCTAAAAATTAGAAGGTACTTACCTTGATCTTGTTAATCCTATGCATTTGAGAAACTATATTGTTGTCACAAAATCCATTATTTCCCTGCAATAGAGACCGAGAAAGTGTAATCTTAGCCTACAACAACTCTTTCAAATCCCATATTTGTGCACACATAACCAGTGAAAGAAGAAATGCATATCCATGTCTAGATCATTGTTGTTATACACCTGGAATTTGTTTATTAAATGCTACACAAATGAAAAAAAAAAAATGAAGCAAGTAACAAAATCTACTAACGGTAACAGAGGAAATTATAGAATTTATTGCAAACTCACATCACAAAGAAATATGAAACCACTAAATATGAAGCAAACCATTGGCTAAGACTCCAATGGCTATGTATAGTTTTCCTCACATTTCTATTTAACGCTTCATAGTGGCCCAAGTCCCTGACCCCAATCAAATTAAAACATGATTCATACCAATGTGGTATAATTATCTTTTATGAATGAAACTCAAACAAAAGTCATTTCCAAAAAAAAAAAAAAAAAAAAAAGCAGCAATGAAGAGAAAAGATTGGACTTTTAACCATTCAAATCGACGTTTAAAAGTGATCTTAAGAAATTGTTGAGGTTTATTGAACTTTTCACACAGATGATATATTTTTCAATTTAATCAAAGGAATAAAATTAGTAATAATTTTTTAAAAAAAAAGTATGGCAACTTTTTGCAAACCCATTTCACAAAAGACACCTAATGAGGCAAAGAAAACCATTGGCCAAGACTACAAGTTGCACAGTTTTTCCATACCTAAGAGTGGAATAAATAAAAAATTATTTAAAAAAAAAAAAAAGAACCAATAAAGGAGAATACTTAATAGAATAACAATTAAAGATAAATTTTGTTGCCCTAAACAAATCCCAACATAGGTTAGGAATTTCAACAAAGCACAATCAAATATGTATAATATCATAGGTATCATAAAACATCCTGGTTAAAAAATAAATAAAAAAAGCAGAAAGTTTATCTTCTACATATTATTTCAGTAGGTTAGGAATTTCACCGAAGCTCAATCAAATCAACATTTCATAATATTTTAGGCCTTTAAAAATCCACAACAATGAAAAACAAATCAATGAAAACTTCTTTTACCCAAAATGAATAAGCCACAACATACACACAATAAACATCATGCAAACAATAATAAAAAGAACAAAACCCTAACAAATTAACAAAACCAAAGAAAATTAAAACACTTTACAAACCCTAACTGGATCAAAAGGAACCTAAAATCGAAATACCTAACATTCTTCATCTATGTCTTTACCTTAATAGAAGCTTGTGTCGTATTCTTCCATCCTTGGGCTCAATTTCCGTTTGATTCGCTGATGAACATTATGAACACCCACAAAATCAAACAAATCGACACCACAGAGGAGACGTCATCGGTGGTTGCCATAGGAGAGAGGAGGAAGGAGATCAGTGAGAGGAGAGAGATCACCGTTGAGAAGAGAATGGAGGGTTCTCTGAGACAGATTATAGAGAGAGAGAGTGGGTATACTATAGATCCTTTGATAAACAACTGTAAGCAATTTGAAGTTAGTTTTCCATCAACACTCTTGCATCCAAGAGAAGAAAAGCTATAAAGCACAAGGCCAAAATCGACTTTGCAACTATTCAAAAAATACTGTTCATATTTGGTAGAAACTGCTGTTCACTTTGCATCCGTACTTTATATATATTGTATAGATATGGATATAGATATAGATATATAAAGAGGCTAATTTACATTTCATTTTTTTTTCTTTCTTTTTCTCTTAGAAAAAAGATATTTAGAGAAAAATATTAGGAAAAATGGAGATTTTTTTTTTATATAATTATAATAAGGGTGAAATTTTGAAATAATTATGAAGTCCTAAAATTTGTATTTACATTTGATTTTTACCGGAGAAATTTTTCACTAGATAATATGTTCAAACTTCATAATAATCTTTGTACATCGTCTTGTCAAGAATATAATATTAAAGTCAAGTTTGACTATCTTAAATAAGTACACACTTTTTATCTTTTTATTTTTTTCCATCACATCATCTCTCTACTTTTCTACACATCTTTTCATAAAAAAACAAAAAATACACTTATTTAAGTCATCCCAAACAACTCCTAAGATTATTCCTCCGTAGCAAGTTTAAACCTTTAGATATATTAACGGTCAACAATTCAAAGGATGCGTGTCCTACTAGGCCAAGAAAATTCAGACGCTCAACACCTTGTCCATTGGATGATTAAATTATTATTTTTTTCCAGATAATTTTATGTGTCTTTCACAGTTAACTTTCCAAAAAAAAAATAATGAAAAAATGAAAAGAAGAAGAAGTTAAAACTTTCTTCTTCTTTTTTTTTTTTTAATAAAAACATAGGAAAGCAAAAACAAAGCAAAGCACTAAAAAACAACGCAGCCCAAAGCTTGCACCAAAGGCAGAGGAGGATTGATCACCCAATTAAGTGGAAGAACACCAGATAGAGAAGCCCTAGCTGGCCTTGAGATTTAGGGAGTTCAAGACGAATTTAAAAAATGAGACTCTCTTACATTGAAAAAAAAAAAATTATAGATAAAACGATAAGTTACAATTTTTTTATTTGTTTGTAGTCACAAAAAAATTTACTTGCACATATAATCATTAAAATTATAAATAAAAATTTACTTTCATATATTAAGATAGAAAGCAATCATTACAAATATTTGAAAAAAATAAAAATCTAGTCTTGTTGCTTTTTTTTTTAGTCCCATGTTCTATTAAGCCTATAGTATTTAAGCTTTTTTTTTTTTTTAAATATCTAAAACACAAAATTATATTTGGAACCCCTAGTTGGGACCCAAGGCGCAGGCCTTCCTTGCCTGTCCTCTGGGCCGGCCCTGTCTGGCAGTCTAGTGAGCTGCCCCATTTGTTGACCGAGGAGACCAAAGGAAAGACTTAACATTCTAATATCCTCAATAATAGGAGCACAAGTCCAAGGAGGAACATCTTCTGAGACACACCGAAATGACAGATTTGTTGTTCCCATGGTTTTAAAAACCGGACCGGACCGGCCGGTTCAACCGGTGACCGGATGGGGTTCCGGTCCGGTCGACCCTCTTAAACCGGCCATTTGAAAAAACCGGCCTATTTTTTGAAAACCGGTGAACCCACCGGTTAAACCGGTGAACCGGTGAACCGGGTCGAACCTTCTTTCTTTCTTATTTTATATATAATATATATATATATATATATAATAAAAATTTAATTGGAAACTCTCTTTTAAGGGTCTCCTCTTGTGAGGAATCCCATTGAGAGCTTGAAATTATTGTAAAAGCTTCTATCTATTTATAAGAAAAAAATTCTTCCAAAAAACTCAAGAAATCTATGTGGGATACAATCAAATTCATTAGAGGGAAACTTAAAATTTGATATCCCTCCAAAAATTTTGCTCTTCTTTCAATCAAAGTGTTTGAATTAAAATCATATGGAAGGAATATTAAATATTTAAATTCTTCTTCCAAAATGAAAATTAATAATATTTTTAAATATATTTTTATATTTTTCAATAAAAAAAGTATTAAGAGAAATATTTAAGATTATTAAAATTTTTAATTTATAATTTTATTACTTATATTTTTATTTAAATATAATTTTAATATATTTATGACGTCACGGTTCGATTCCAGTTCAACCCGACGGTTGAACCGGTGACCCGTCCACCCGATCATTTTTCCGGTTCATTCACCGGTCCGATTTTTAAAACATTGGTTGTCCCCCTCAATTTCTACCTGAGAAAGATTAAGAGCTCGGCCATGAGGCATGCCTTACGAACCGCAAACGCCTCCCCTTGCATGACAGATTGCGCTGCTAGCCTCTACACAGCCCCATCTACCAGCTCACCTTTCCAATTCCGAAACAACACCGCAATAGAAGCCTTGGTCAAGCCGTTTTCCATGGCCACATCACAATTCGCTTTAAAACAACCTGGCCAAGGAGCAGTCCAACCTACATTTGAAGCGGCCACTGGTGTTTGATTGAGGCCACTCACAAAGCTATGGCGAGGGGCCACTGTAAGAAACTCCAAATTATCCCTAGCAGCTTGGAAAACGGTAGACAGCAAACTACAATCAAGATCTTTAAAGAATAGGACATGAAAAATTATATATATATATATATATGTATGTATATATATAATATGACAGAATTGTTTTTAAAAAATATCTTACGCGTCATACAAATTTCAAAATGTCTTTCTCTTATATTTTTGTTTGAGAGTTGAGATCACTTTAACTATTGATGGAATGACTGAGATCATTTGCCAAGAATTTGATTCCCGCCCATTACTCTCCTATTTCTCATGTACTTGACCTTTTCTTTCCTTTTTCCTCTCATCTCTCAAGATTTTCAAAAATGCCCAACAACTATGCTCAATTTGTGTTTTCAACGGAGAGATGAGCAACCAAACTATGGTTTCTTTCAAAGCCTCTGATTTCTTCGATTGCCCAAGGTTCATGTATATATGTTTAGATTTGTGTTTTTGTTTTTGTTGGTTGACTGTTTAATTGATAGGAAGCTTTACAATATTTATACTTTTTTTTCCATGATAATGATTTCATTTAAAATTTGTATATTGGAAGGATCTATTTTACAGATTTGTGGTCACTTTATCAATGCTTGGTGTTGAGTTCAAAAGTTGAATAAATTTGTAAGGCCGTTTACATTTCGGTATTCATTGATTGTATTTTTGATTTTCTGAGTGAGTCTTGAATTATTATCTTTTACTAATAATTTTGATTGGGTCTCTGATGTTGTCTTTAGAGTTCTAGGGATGCTTTGTTTTGTAAGAGATTATGATTCGAGTCCTCTTGAAGTCTTATTACTGGTTGGAGCACGATCAATTATTTTGCTCTCTATTTTATTTTTGTTTTTTAGGAGGAGATCCCATTATAAATTTTTGTTATTGTTTAGATTCATTTCAATTTCTGCCCAAAACAAAAGGTATTTTATTTATTTTGGGTTTTTATTTATTTATTAACTTCCCCTTATTTTAAAGTTGTTCCTTAATATTAACATGATCAAGAAAGAAACCCCAAGCTATAACTTATTTATTTTTATGAAATTGAATCCACTATATTAGTGTTTCTTTAGAATTGATTATGGCATGTTCGGAAAAAAATAACTAGATTATGCGTAACTGGACTTTTTTCCTAAGTGAATTGTATAATCTTATTTTGCACTTTGTAATTCTACTATTTCTTTTATTACCGCATTTAATTTTGTATTGTTGCTGTTGTATTTTGAATAAATTTGAAATAATTGTCAACTAATATAAAAAATCCTGATATCTTTGAATCTAAAAATTATTTTTTTTATATTACATAACACTAGCGGGTGTTAATTTCAATTTTAATTTTTTTATATTGCAGAACACTAACTGATATTCATTGTTTGATATTTAATTTTAATTTGATTTTTTTGAAATTACAAAACACACTGGTTAGTGTACCTTGTTTGTGTAATTTTTTTTTAGATTATAAAGTATTAACAAATATACAATAACTTTGATTTGTGTGTTTTGTTTTGTGTTTATAATTTTTTCTTGACTTGCTCAGCAAAAACGCTTTTACTTTTAATTTTTGTGTTGATATGAAGTTCGCACTTTAAAGTCATAAAATTTGTTAACAAAAACAAATGTTTATGATTAATTTACTTGCCGTATTTTAAGTAGTTGATTGAAAAATGCCTATTTTCAAAATATACAACTAAACATATTTTCAAGTTTAAAAAATAAAAAACAAAACAAAACAAAACTTTTCAAAACTAACCATACCTCTATTCATATTTTGACTTCAAATTTATAGCAACAAATTGAATAAATTACATTTTAACCAAGTAATTTTATATCCAATTACATTTTGATATCACCATTATTTACACTTTGCCTCTTGTCATGGGCCATACACTTTAACATAAAAAATAATTTCTTTTTAACACTTGCCAAACATAATTGGATTCCAGTTAATCTTTTTTTCTTTTTTTCATTTGTCATTATTAAAGTATCTCCAACGTTGTATCTTTTTTTTCTTTTTCTTTTTTTATCAAATTTGAATAAAAACTCTATCTAATATCACGTGCTCCAACCAGCTTTCATTAGAACACTGATCAACCGGAAAAACAACCGGAAGAATGTCCTGCTAGTATAATTTTTTCACAAATTTTTGCAAAAAAGTAGTCGTCAGACAAAATGTCTAGCCAATCGTCCAGTGATACAAGTCCAATGGTTATGAACAGTAAAATGATGAAAGGTCTGAAGCATTCTCAATTTGGTAAAAGATTTGTGATATCCTCAATTTGATATTCATCTAATAAAACCGTTGATGTAGGAAAAATGACAATTTCTCAAAATTTGATAAAAGAATTGATGACACGTTGAAGATGGTCTTACTGGACTGCTTATAACTCAATCTGCATCCAAACATTCAGTGCAAACTCTTAATTATCAATTTTCAACTTGAAAAGAACTACACCTAACAAGCCCAAAATGATACCAACAAAGCTCCTTTTATAGGTGAAACCAAATGGAGCCCGAGTCTCCCTTAGGCAATAGAACTTTTGTATATGTAAAAAGTATTTAATAATGACACAAGGATTTTCACATTTTGAAGCAGTCTTTAGTCTCTGAACTTATGGTTGGCAAATATTCAAAGTAATATTTTGCCCCTTCCACATCGTGGGAGAAGGCAACTTTAGTGTTGACTTTCTCAGAATCAGTTTCCATTGTACCAAAATAAATAAATACAATAAATTAAGACCATCTCCAACGGTTCATCAAACCTGATATCAAATTCAAAATTTGATGAAAAAACTACTTTTTTGAGCTCCAACGGTTTCACCAAATCGATATCAAATCGGGAATTCAACAAATCTTTTATCAAAACGAGAACAGGCGAAGCATTTCACCAAATCACTGTTCCTGACCGTTGGGAGAGACCAACCGGTCGACCGCCTAAAGGTTCAAACGGTTCGAAGAAAAGGTTCAAACAGTAAAAATATATATATATATATATATATTTTGCCTAACCGGTCGACCAGCCGGTCGACCACTAAAATGTCCAAAAAGTTCAAAAAAAAAAAACAATTCGCTTAACCGGTCGACCAACCGGTTGTCCCCGGCACAAATTTGATGAAAGTGCACCGTTGGAGCGAGTGGTATCAAATTTGGTAAAATGGGTCATTTTTTACTCAAATTTGGTGAAAAATCTAATTCACCGTTGGAGATGCTCTAAGATGTTATGAATTTTAATAATCTCTATTTCATGCACAAAACAGAAATCTTCAATTCATTACCCATATTCTCAACTATTCTTTTTCCAAAATTAAATTGGCTCTCCAATTCTTGCTACAAGCAAGGCTCTCTTCTCCCTCTCCAACGTGACCACAAAAATAATGACACCTCAACAATGATGAGAAACAAATTGTTCAATGAAAATTCATCTCATGAATATACAATATCCCAGAATCCTAACCACAATAACACAAAAAAGAAAGGCAAAACCTAAAATCCAGTGCCATTTGCAAGAAAAATGACCTCAAAAGTCCACTCACCAGAATAAAGCTAGCACTTATTTCAACTAACGAAACCAAATAAACCATAATTGTCACAATCGAAGGCCTAAAGTAAAAAGTGGAAGGGGAAAAAGAATTGCAGTCTCAAATTTTAAGCAGCAGCCAAATTTTGTTTTCCCAAGGGAAAGAAAATACCAAGCAGATTGCAGTTGCACGACTGGTTCAACAGTTCTTTAGCTCCACACCCACCACAAAACAGCATAGACGAAAGTAGAACCACCATGGGTAAAAATTATTAGATAAAAATCATACAAATCAATGCCTATAAACGTATTGAATGTGCAGAATTCATTATTTACAGACTAAGCAGAAAAGTTGAGATAGAGTCTCATAATTCATGAGACATGGTGAACAATAACTAAAACATAAACAATGGATGAAGATTGATGGTCTCCAGCACTCAAGATAAATTATAATGAGCAGCAAGCTTATGGAACGTTTAAACACACCTTGGGGGGACCTACACCTTCTGCAACTGCTTAACACGTTCCATTCTAAAGTGCAACTGTTGGCCTCTACTACCTTTCCTACTAACTGGCCTCTAATCAGAGGGCAAGGTTTGCAAGTGAGTTGCATGAATTAACCCACCAGCATCAAATTAAGAACTCACTTCACCTGTGCATCTAGATGCTGATGAAGCAAAAAGAACTCTAACCACAAAATAAACATACTACAAGGAACATAAAAGCACTCACAAATAATACAGGTTCATTTGTCCAGAACGCATAGCATATATAAACCTACACACTAAAATTTTCAAGCTCCATAATAATAATAAAAAAAATTTAAAAATTAAAATTTTTAAAAAAAAGGGCAAATACATGCAGAACAAGCTGTAGATGGAAGAAAATAATTTCCTGATGACCTAATGAGGCTAACCACTCCGACCAAACCAACATCCAACTCACAAGCATCCCAAAAATACAAAATTTTTAAAAAAATCAGAAGAAAATCTGGAAAAAGAGATAAAAATCACTTAAAACACATTTTAGTTACAAAAATCAAAATAGTTCATCTCTCCACAAAATCCAATAGTTCACAAGTAGAGCATTTCCCTCCCAAGTTGTATCCAACAGACACAGATCAAAAGAACATGCATACATTTATATGTGTACATAATTGTACTTGCATTATTGCATACATATAATATATAGGAATATACTTCGTGATAACTACATACATATAGCAGCCTTGTCAATAAACCTAATAGCATGAAGTAATTACGCACAAATATGGAGCCATCCCAACCATGTATTGGAAGCATACCATGTGTTAAAAAGATCATAACCAGAAGCAAGAATGAAAAACATTAAGCATCTCAAGAAAGTAACACAAAATATTTCCGATACCTATAACAGTAAAATATATATAATAAAAAAGCACAGATGATATATAGGTTTCTGATCCAAAGTACAGAAACTGTCTAACTAGTCACTTCAGCTACCACAATCATCAAGGAACTACATGTTAAGTAACAGATGAAATGAAGAAGTGCCAAAGTAGAAAGTACAGCTAATAAAATTCATCAAGGCAGAGTTCAAAGTGTCTGCATTCACGAAATCACCAGAACCACTAAAAGCAACTGCGCCCAACAAGCTGTCATACACTTGAATCAAACATCCATTGGCAACTCAATCCATCAATCTACATCCAACAAGCAAAACAGATGTCATGCTAACTGGAAGCAAATTATCAAACGAACAATCAAGCACCGAGAAAGCCTCCATGTAGCAACAATAAGGAACATAACAAGCAATTAAGACATTCATTACAAACATGTAGAATTGGAATATCACAAAACAATAGTATTTTGCAAAAGACATCCAAAGATAAAATACCAGGCAAACAGAACACCATAAACATATAGTCAATATAATTTCAGCAACAAAAACAGCAACAAAAGTTACACACTGAAGACAAGGGAAACCACTTATGAATAGGTTCTCATTTGATGGGAAAAATATATTATCCTGCAAAACAATAAGGGTAAATTACACTTTTTACCCCTCAACTTCCACCTGAATTTAGGTGAAAATGAAAGGTGAAAGGTGTAATTTTGTCAATAATTTTTTTTTCCCACATGAGCACTTATTTATAATAAAGAGTTATAATTACATATAACAATACCACAATTCCAAGCAATTGCTTCGTTATCTAATATGCCGAAATCTACAATATATTACAATATGGAAGTGGATCAATAATAAATTAACAAGAACAAAGACGGGAAGAGAAGAGGAAAGGAATGTAAGGATGGCAACGGAGCAAGGTGGATTTGTAGTGCCCTGCCCATATCATATCCGGTAGGGGGGGTGGGGGTGGTTGGTAATAATAAAAGTAAGAGATGATATGGTATATTACGGATAATGATTAATTAGTAATGAAAGTCAAGATGTAAGATGATAGGTAATTAAGTAAAACTGAGTGTTAAAGTACAATATTTTATACCTATACAAAGAGATTTAATAAATATAATCGGGGCGTGGGCGGGCTAGAATGGGGTTGGGAATGAAAACCCATCCCCTCCCGCTTCCTTATTAGGGCAGGGTGGAAATTGTTATCCTTGGGGAATCAGGCAGCTTGGTTGCACAATTTTTAACCAAAAAAAACAAAAAAAAATTCAGACTACTAACGATATAGAAGGATTTATGCCTAAAGTTTAGAGCTTATTTTAACCCAAATCACCACCACGCCAACCATTACAACTAAATTTAACCAAAACAACCTGCAAGCCAATACACCCTAAGACGATGCTGCCCTGCTCGAGTTACACTCTTCACTAATGTTTTGAAATCTAGTCTGCTAAGCAAAGCAGAAAAAAGACAAGAGCAAGGGTCATGTTATGTCATTGAGAAGATATAAACATTAGGAGAGATCTATAAGGAGAGTTTGTGAGATTGAGTGAGAAACTCTTGTAATGCCTCTATTCAAATCTCGGTGAAATCGTATTGACTCCATGAATGTAAACCACGTAAATATTTTTGTATTGCTCAATGTGTTTTCAATTTTCTTCTCTGTTCTAGCTTCATTGTTTGTGCGTGTGTGATTGCTCAAGTCTTGGAGACTGGTGTTTAATCACTGCAATGCTAACAACCAATAATGCTGCTCATGCATGTCAATACCAATAAAGCCTCAAAGAAACACAATTAACAAGACAAAAACTTAAATAGCAAACCGCACAATCAAAGAACTAAAAAAATACCAATCAAGCTTTGGTCTCATCTGCTTGACAAAATATAAGTGAAAAATACATCTCATCTTTGATTTAAGTCATTCATAATGAGAAGAAGCTCATTTCATACAAAATATAAGTGACTCAAATCCATATGACAATATAACACTATCAAAGGGGGGAAATTGTCTTTCAACCAAGGTTTTAAGTATCAGTTACGAACTGGCCAGTTTGAATAGATTTTTTGATACCTGATTTGGATACACCCCAATGATGATGATACAAAACTGCTCTAAAACCAACTGGTTCATGTTACAAATTAGCCTGAAGCAGATTCACCTAACAGAACTGATCTAGTTCACTGAGCAAACTTCAATTGGTCCAACAATTAACTGACATGCAACAAGCTTCCAATGTTCCCAAAAGCTTAGGCCCTGTTTGTTTCCAGAGATGGAATGGAGGGGATTGATAGTGAGGGGATTAATAGTGAGGGGATTGTTAGTGAGGGTCGTTTGTTTTCAGAGATAGAATGGAGGGGATTGATAGTGAGCGGATTAATAATGAGGGGATTGATAGTGAGGGGATTAGTAGTGAGGGGATTAGTAGTGAGGGGATTAGTAGTGAGGAATTGTTAAATTATTTTTATATAAAATAATAAAACAAATAAAAAAATATAAAAAATTAAAAATTATATTTTTAAAAAAATTTCCAATATATAAAAAATAAAAAAAATAAAAAAATTTCTAATCCCCTCACTATTTTTCTAATACCATCTCTACCTCCTCACTATGAATCCCCTCCCCAAGGGTATTAGTAATACCAAGGTATTAGTAATACGCTCCCTATCTCTCAAAACAAACAAGGTATTAGTAATACCAAGGTATTAGTTAGTCCCAAGGTATTAATAATCCCAAGGCTATCTCTCAAAACAAACACCCCATATACTAATCCCAAGGTACTAGTAATCCTAATCCCTTGCTATAACCCAAAACAAACGGGGCCTTAAGTTGTTAGAAAATATGCCCAATAAGTATATCAACCTATCCAACACTCTCCCTCACATGAAATCCCATCTTGCACGTGGAGATACAAACATTCATACATAGAAAGAAGAAAGAATGTAAACAAGAAAGAAATAATGCAAACGGGGAGCAAATACAAACGGAAAAAAGTACGTTGATTCAACACACACAATCTTCAACCAGATACAAAAAAAAAAACTATGTTGATTCAAAATAAATGTGGTTCTAACACATCAATGTCATTGAACATGTGACACTCAGCAGGTTCAATAAGCAACTTATCACCACTCTGTCACTAATTACTTTGATGTTGTTTGATGATTTACAAAAGAGTAATGATATACAAACAAAAAATTCATACACAATTTCATATAAGTGATGACATACAAACAGAAAATTCTTACATAATGATGTAACTCAATGTGGACCTTTGACTTTAAAATAAAACACCCATCAAGATGACTTCTATTCATGAAAATGGCCCTGCCACATCAATCTTGTGAATTTTTTTGTATGAATAGAGTTTTCTTTTACAAAGCACCCTAGTACACAATTGAATAGTGCAAAAATATAGATGTTTAGTATAAAAGTAGATATTAATCTACAATGCACGGGCTCAAACACGACACGAACAACCCAACATAGCAAAATGCAAGACACGACATGCAAGGGTCAAACCCAAAATATATAATTTTGTAAATTTATTATATATCATATATATAAGTATGTTTATAAGCTTATCGATTGATTAGCATTTGTAAGTTATTTCATACTTATAATAGGCAACAAAAATAAACTTCTATATATCAAAATATTTATTAAAATGTGGCAAGCTGGGCTTAAGAGGGTGAAATAAAATGATGCATATCATTAATTTATTTCACACTTTCCGATAAGTATCGCTTGATACTCACAATACCATTACACTGCAACCGTTACTGTTATGTGTCCCGCTACTGTGATTTAAAACCATGTTTTCAACTAAAATAATAAAACAGCATTCTCTACACGATGAAACGTGACCTTAAGTTATTAAGCTCATCCGGTTCACTGCTGCAGAAGAATATCAAAATACAATCCCGTATTCAACCACAAATGCTGAAACATATGTGCCAACACAACAGACGAACACACATCAATTTGTAGGTATAGCCCAACCACCAATGCATTTACCAACCAATAACATGAGACAGAAAGAATTTCAATGCAGTAACCACCAGAACAGGCATATCATATACCACATGAAATCAACAGGACACCAAAAACATACAATTCCAAACAAATCCAGTATGAGAAAATTTGGCAAAATTGAATAGAAAATTGACCACGTAGCACCCAAAATACTTGTTACTTACTCACAAAGAACACATAAAACAACAAACTTTCAAAAGTTGCCACAAAATGAACAAATCATAGAAGAAAACACAAAGACAAAAGCCTCGAAGAAACACAATTAACAAGACAAAAACTTCAACAGCAAACCGCACCATCAAAGAATGCAAAAATATTCACATCAATCATAATCAAAATAAGAGAAAAAACAACCAAAAAACTGGCACCAAATGTCACAGCACAAGAGAGATATCCGATGTTGAGAAAACCAAAAACTAAATCTAAAAAGAATCGATTGAAATTTATAAGAATTGTAAGAAAAACTACCTCAATAGTATGGGGGGCCACTTTGGTACATTCCCCCAGGTGGAACTCTAGTGGCAGGTGATGTTCCAGCGGGATGGCTTTGCTGGCTAGAATAACCGGAAGACGACAAACTATAATGTGCACTCTCAGGATAACTGCCAGAAGGCATCCCACCTGAGCTAGGTGGCAACCCATACAATGAAGATCCACGGCCAGCACCACCCAACCCACTTCCAACGCCACCAAAACCGCCCCCACTGCCACCCAATCCCCCAGTGGCACCACCTAATCCTCCATATAGAGTAGAACCAGGCCCACCATAATGAGAACCACCATAAGGACCACCCAACCCAGAACCATAAGCACCAGTAGCACCCAAAGAAGATGGTGCTTGATTGCCCATGGAGGACAACACAGGACCAGCAGCAGCAGCACCACCCACCGAGGACAATCCAGGAACACCACCCATTGATGAATTCAAAGGATGATGACCCTGTAATCCACCCGAAAACCCACCATACGAACCAACAGGCACGCCATACTGTGCAGCGAGCGAACCGGGCATAGAAGAAGGTGGATGATGCATCCCAAGCCCATTTCCATGAGCCTCACCAGGAACCCCAGTCGGCCCCTGAACCCCCCCAGCCCCTGGTGCAGCAACAGGCATCTCTGGCTTCCCTTTCTTCCCATCAATTGCCAATTTACAATTCAATTGATGCCCATCAATCGTCTTAATCGGATCAACCAGCGAAGCCCTAGCAGCCTCAATAGTCTTATAAACAAACAAAGCATACCCTCTTGACTTCCCAGTCGCCTTATCGAAACCCAAAGGCCCTTCCTCAATCTCCCCATACGATAAAAAATGCGCCAACAATCTATCCCCAGGCATATCATGAGGCACATTAGCCACATAAATCTTCCTCGCCGACACATCCACACCCGAATGCGGATTCACAGTGGGTTGAATTCCGGCAGCAGCAAGCTGCGTAACGGTCATTCGACCATCAATTTTCTTACTAGGTTCCTTCAATGCCAACAAAGCCCCATCAACATGCTTGAAAGTAACAAAGCCATAACCTTTACTCTTACCTGTGGCTTTATCGAGTATCACAACGCCTTCATCGAGGTCTCCGTATGCGGAGAAGAGAGAGCGAAGCTTCTCGGTTGTGGTGTCCCAACCGAGACCGCGAATGAAGAGCTTTCGCTGAGCTGGGTCGCGATCGGCGATTGATCGGACGGCGTCGAGGACGTCGAGGTGGCGAACGGCGGCATTTTTTACGATCTCGAGGAGCTGTTCGTGTGTGAACGGTTCGATGATCTTCCGAGCGTCGTCGACTGTGACCTGGTTCGGCCCGGCGTCGGAGTCCGGTAGTGCGACGCCGTTTTCATCGAGCTTTCGCTTCTTGATTGGGTCCATTTGGGGATTGAGATATCAAACAAGAGATATGCTCGTAGAAGAAAATTCCCTTCTGTAAACCCTAACCCTAGGAGAGAGAGAGAGAGTGAGAAGAGTAAAGTGTGTTGATTATGGATAGACATGTGGAGAAGACAAGCAATTGGATGTTGGGTTGGCCTGTCAGAACGAAGACGTTGGGCCTCATTGATTGGTTTCGATGGCTAAACTACGAAGCCCAACAATACTTTCTTTTCTTTTCTTTTTTTTTCTCTTTTTCTTTTTTCAACAAAAGTAAAAATTACACTTTTCATTTAGATTTTTTTTTTGAGAATTTTTTTTTAAGGTCCCTAATAATAACAATTTAGAGCATAAAAGACATCCAAAAAAATTGTGATGCATCAGGTCCCTGAACAACTTGGCGCGCGTTTTTAATTATTTTGTGGACCAAAACACCCTTGCCAAAATCAACACAGAAACGAAAGTCATTCCGACGTCTGAGTTTCATTCCAAACATCCAGCATCTTCACGAACAGGAGAATAGCAGAATTAGGGTTTCAACATCATCTGCACCATCGACATTAGAGCTTCGTTATCTTATCCAAAAATCATTCTCATTCCTTCCTCACAAATTTCTCTGACCTAGGTTAAAGCTTCGTTTTCACTACACATCATCATCTTAGTTCATCTTCGTCACGTCGCATCTTCATCTCGAGCCATATCAGCTCGTCATTCAAGTTTCATCCTAACTCTGGTCAGTTTTTCTACAATACAACTAGATTTTCTCTGGAAACACAGTTAATAACATTTTATAATAACCTTCCATAAATTTGGGTTTCAATTTCGTAATAAAAAGCTACCTGAATTTGGAAAAAGTTATTTCTGTGTGTTTTGAACTTATTCTTAAACATGTTTGTGTGATTTTATCTGTAAATTTCTCTGGCATTTGAATTTCTCTGATTTTTGCTTGATGTATGTTTCTTCTTTCAATTTTCTCTGGCATGTTTATTTTCACAAAAACAATTTTCTGTGTTTTTATCTTATTCTTGAACATGTTTCTGTAATTTTGTCTATAAATTTTCCTGCTCTGTAAATTTCTCTGTAATATGTATTTTTAATTGGAATGTCTATCTTTCTCTGGAATGTCTATTACTCTATTGCCTCTGTCTAAGTTTCTCTGGTATTTATAATTTTCTCTGACCACATCACATCACTTTCCTCTCTTGTGTGTCTCTATCATTTTTAATTTTCTCTAAAATTTTAATATTATGGACTGGAATGAATGTTTCTTCTTTGAATTTTCTCTGCCATGTATATTTTGAGAAAAAGTTATTTCTCTGAATTTTGATCTTATTCTTGAACATGTTTCTGTGATTTTGTCTATGAATTTCTCTGCTTTGTAAATTTCTCTGCAATATGTATTTTTCTCTACAATGTCTATTACGCTCTTGCCCCTGTCTAAGTTTCTCTGGTATTTATAATTTTCTCTGACCACATCACACCACTTTCCTCCCTTGAGTGTCTCTATCATGGTTAATTTTATCTGGTTGTGTATGTAAATTTCTCTTGCATTTTAATATTATGAATTGAAATTTTATCTGAAATGGAAATTTCCTTAAGAATGTGTAATTTTCTCCGGAATGTGTATTTTTCTCTGGTATGTTTATTTTGTTCAATTATTGGTTTCAATATGGTGTAATTCTCAGTGGCATGTTTACATTACTTTATTTATTTTATCTTGCTAATGGTTTCAGTACCCGCGGGATTATTAACAGTACCTTTTTTAGAGAATGTTAATAAATTCCAAAATCCATTTCGTCGTCCAGTCGCGACAACCGTCTTTTTGATTGGTACGGCAGTAGCCCTTTGGTTGGGTATTGGTGCAACATTACCTATTGATAAATCCCTAATGATGTGCGCAGTACAAAGTTCATGATGCAGAACTCATTTGGTTATCCTATTAACTTGGATCATCCGAAATAAGTATCTTCAAAATTTGAGAATCCCAATGATATTGTCTTTTCTTTTTTTTGCTTGCCATGTTTACTTTTTTCGATCATTTATTTTCTCTGGTATGTTTACTTCTATATGTAATTTTAACAATTATTGAAAATTTCTCTCTCATGTTTATGATGTTGTGTTGATTTTCTCTGACATTTAATTTTTAATGTCTAATTTTCTCTGGCCCGTCAAATTTTCTCTAGCATGTCCAATTTTCTGTAATTTTTTCTTATTTGTAATTTTCTCTGACATCTCCAATTTTCTCTTTTCTGTAATTTTCTCCCTCATCTGTAATTTTCTCTGACATGTCCAATTTTCTCTGGGATTTAATGTTGACATCTTTATGTTTTAATCATTGTCTAGAAATGGCAAAACGTAAAAGCAGCGAAACACCGGAAACACCAAGCAAAAAATAGAAACTCTCTCAGTCTTCTTATGGACTAAGATAAAAAATCAGCAGGAAAACACTAGAAACACCAAGCAAGAAAGAACAACTCTCTCAGTCTTCTTATCATCTAAGATCAAAAACCAGCAGCAAAACACCACAAACTCCTCACCAAAACACACAAGTCCAAGCTAATAAAGCAACTAGCATCCAGATGAGTACCCCAACTTCAAAAGACTCAAGCTCAAGGGGGAAAAAACCTGTTAAACTCCACAGAAAGAGAGCTCACTACAGCATTCAATTCCGATCCAACCTCTCATATGTCGCCTCCTTTTTTCAAACACTTAAATTCAATTCAAAACAACTTCTAGAGCTTCAAAAGACCCCATTCTGGTATTTGATCCAAGATCTAACCACTGGAAGGATGGGTCCAAAGAAATCTAGGAAATCCGATGTTGATGTAGTTGCCATAATCCAATGTTACAATGAAAAAACAAAAGCATTCACAGTTGGTAAGAAGAACCTGACCTTTACAACAAATGACATGACCTTGATTTTTTGTTTGGAATGAGGTAAAGGAGCCATGTCATTGAGATACTCTAAAAAGCCAAAATCTACATTCCTCAGCAGAAGATTCCAAAAAGACACAATGCTCACTGATCCCGTTCTTAAAAATGCCTTGGTCAAAGCAATGAAAGGCAAGCAACCAACTGACTTCAAAGATATAGCAATCATTGTTACATTGTACTTGTGTCTCACCCTATTTTTTGCAACAAGTGGGAATTCAATAGGTTGGGTTTTTATAAAGTATGTGGAACCTCTTGAATCAATGAAACAGTATGATTGGCCGGAAGCAATCACACCAACATTGATTGATTCTATCATGGCATTGCACAAAACTCTAGAAAAAGTTACGGGATGTGTCATTGCATTACTGGTAAGTATAATATCCATTCAAATTTGCAGTTATCATACTTACAAATTTGTGCGTTTAGAAAATTTTATTTACTTTCATTTTCATCACAATATTGGCTATGTGAACATGCAACTATCATTGACTCGGAAGACAGTAACACAACTGACTTCCCAAAATGTGCCAAGTGAAACCTGCAAACCTTAATGAAACAGCTGCAGAAGACACCAGTCCACTCTCTTGCACCTCGGCAGGTTAGATTCCTATTGCTACTGAAATCTCTGTGAAATTCCAAAATTTCTCTAACCACTGCTTTGTTTTCCCTCATTGTGCGTTGATTGATTAAGATCAATTTTCTCTGAACTATCAATTTATATTTTCTTCTTTGGTTACCACTGGTCTATTTCTGCTATTGTAATCAATTTTTTCTGCCATCCAAATTTCTCTGATCACAATTGTAACACATTAACTTATATGTCCTAATTGATTTTCTCTGATATCTAAATTATGTTGGTTGTTTCATAATTTTCTCTGGCCCATCAAATTTTATCTCCTTGTGTGTAATTTTCTCTGTCCATAACTTACGTGCCTTGCATCTGTAATAACCCCCATCACTGTTTACCGATAAAACATTGATTACCGTCAAACTGAACTGATTATGACTGATAATTGAACTGATTAAAGTACTGAACTGACTGATTGAAAACTGGAACTGAATTGACTGAGTATGTATGTTAATTTGTATTCTATCTGTTTGATTGTTTATTTGATCTGTTCATGTTTTATGTTCAAACTGCTAATTGGAGGCCTTATCGGCGGCCGAATCGGGAATTGATTGATATTTTATGATCATCATAATTTATGTGATTTTATGGTATAATTATCTGAAAACTGATTAGGTATGATTAAATTAAATTAAATATCAATGAATTGCAAGTGTTAGGCTTATTTACACTTTTGCCACACTTAGTGGCCACTATCTCACACACATTTGAGCCTTGTATACACTTATACACTTAGATCAAAACATTGCTCAGCCTTTCTCCTTGCCATAGTCGACCAAGAGGGGGAGAGAGTGAGAGATTGAATTGTTCATCTTGAATTGCTTGGGAACTTGAAGAATTGCTTAGTAATTAAAGTATAGATTACATATTTGAGCTCCTAGTCTTCTAATTCCAAGACTTAGGTAAGGATTTCATCTTTTCATTCTTGTGTTTGACCTAATTCTTGCACGGTCCATGTTAAATTGTAGAGCTAAGTCATGTTTTAGTTCATACATGTTGATATAGAGCATAATCCATGCATGCATGTTTAAATTGTTGGATTTTGAGTTGAATTCATGGCAAATTGTTACATGCATGTCCATGATTTTGTAATGGTCCATGTTTTCATCTTGTTTTTGGATCAATTGGCTCCTTAGAGCATCAAATTGAGCTTTGAGTTGTTTAAAATTCATGCATGTTTGCATGTTCATCCTGTTCTTGAAAATGGTTTGAAATTGAGTTTGAATTAAACACCCTTGGGCTTTGATTTCTCAATGTTGAGTTTTGAATCATGTTTAACTATGTGTTTACAAATGTTTTCTGGAAATTCAGCCCAAGAGGTCGAGTTTTGAGTTGTTAAAACTTGGTTTTTGGCTTGGAGGTGCAATCTGGGTTTTCCAGATTTTGCACTTCCGCTCGAGCGGGGACTAGCGACGCTCGAGCGTGGAATCCGAGCATCCAGTATTTTCTCTGCACTGTTTTACAGTCCGCTCGAGCGGAGTATTGGGAGCTCGAGCGGAGGCATGTGTCTCACGATCGAACGGGCGTCGAGCGTCCGTCGAGCGGAGATTTCACCCATCCAGTACTTTTACAGTACGCTCGAGCGGGAAAGTTGACGCTCGAGCGTGTACCTTTGTTGCATGTTCGCTCGAGCGGGTAAACCTGCGCTCGAGCGGGACTCTGTTTTTTTGAAACTTCTGAAATTGCTTTTTGAGTACATCTTTGCATCTTCATCCCATTCTAGGCATTCTTAGGCTTAGTTTAAGGCATCTTACTGAGGATATAGATGTAGAACACACCGAGGCATTAGGGGTTAAGTTACTATCTTTCCCAGCTGTGTAGCTTAGTGTGTTTAATCTGTTAACTGTGTAAGGTTGGCGACTGGGGAGGCACGCTCTAGCATACCGTAGCCCAAACTATGTGAGTAACGATTGTGTAAAGATATGTTCACAAATGATTGTTTTCTGAACAACTGAACTGTACTGCTTTCTGAACTGACTATTGTTAATTGAATGAATGTATGTCCTATATTCTGAACTGTATTGTGGCATCCTTAGCAACTACTGTTTATTGTTACTGTTACGGAGATCTCTGTCGGTTCCCTTGTTGGAACCACTACTGTTTACTGACTGATGGCCATCATTACTGTTCGGTCTTTTAAGACCTACTGTTTACTGTACTGTTATGCTAATGGATGTACCACATATGACTGTACTGACTGAACGACTGAAATACTGATTTAATGAACTGTTTTCATTACTGTAAGGACATTCATTCTTGACCTCTTTACGCATTATGTTATTCACTGGGCTTTAGCTCACTGCTCTTATATATATGTAGGTGTTCAGGCACCAGACCGCGGCTAGGAGCGTCAGGGTTACTCCAGTTTTATCAAGCCAGCCTATGTGCCTCACTGCGAGGTTCCGAGCCTATCGTGTTAAGGCTTAGGGGTGTTTTACAATTCTCCCTTCTGTATTATCTTACTGTTTTGTATAGACCAAATGTTTACTGCACTGTTATGTAAAGGGTTGAGTCCCTAGTCTGAATGATTGTACATTTTGTGCATACTGTTCTGTACTGATTATGTATATATGTATGAAAAGTCTTTTTGCATACAGACTATCACGGCTCATTGGACATTGTTTATTTACTGTTTTGGCTTCCGCCAGGCCCTGTACTCTATTTTACTGTATTACTGTTCTGCAGGCCTTCGGTAATCTCGGATTACTGGCCGGTTACGGTGCTAAACCCATAGGGCCGGGTTTGGGTCGTGACAGCATCTTTGATAAACACTGTTTATTTCTACCCTTCTAATGAATTTTCTCTGGAATCCAAATTTCTCTGACATAATTGTAGTAAAACATTAACTTATATGCCTTGATTGATTTTCTCTGATATCTAAATTATGTTGCTTGTTTCATAATTTTCTCTGCCTCATAAAATCTACTCTATGTCTCTAATTTTCTCTGGCCCATACAATTTTCTCTGAAGTTTGTTTTCCATTAGTATCATTTAGATGAATTTTATTTTTCTTATTTGAATTTTTTCTCTCAGTGAATTTTGTAACATTTCTCTAATAAAAGAGTCTCCTGTTACAGATCGATAACAAGCAGCTAGTCAAAAACCCATCAGAGGAGTTCTGTCTTGGCAAAAAGATGAAGAAAGAATCAAAAAAGGCAATTGTCAAATTCAAGGAGACATTACACAATCCATCTAAAGATGGAGGGAATGAACAAGCAGAAGGCAACATAGAAGAATACGAAGCCAGCAATGGACAAGAACATCAAGCAAGCAGTGGAGAAGAAGAAACCAGAGAAGAAAGTGAAGAAATAGAAACAGAAGACAAAGAACAAAATGAACAGAAAGAATAAGACAGTGAACAAGAAGATGAAGAAGAAGATGAACAGCAAGAAAAAAACAAGGATGAAAGTGATGAAGAAGAAAATAATAAGCCGATGGACCAACAACATGATAGCATTTGTGGCTCAACAATGCATCAGCCTAAAGAATTTGAGGAATCAAAGGATGCCCAAATTGCTGATCTACGTCAAAGACTGAAGGCACTTTCTCAATCTAAAAAAGAAGAAGACAGAAATTGGATTGAATTACTTGCTGAAAAGGATATTTCAACAAGAATCCTGACATCACTTAACTCAGAACTTCAAGAAAAAGAAAGCACAATCCAAATGAAACTAAGGATCTTGGAGGTTGAAAAAGCAGACGATACAAAAACAATTCAACAGTTGAGGTGTTCAAATTCAGAGCTTGAAACTGAAAATGCTAAATTGCATGAACAAGTTCAAGAACTATCCATCTAACTAGCAACACAACCATACCGAACACCAACACAACTTCAACCACAAGGTCAGTGAAAATCTTGAGCCACAAAAAGTTATGTCCTTGTGTCAACATAACTCAGAGAAATTTATATTTATTATAATTTTCTCTGTCATTGGTAATTTTCTCTGGAAGTTATATTTCTCTGAACACATTAGTTATATTTCTACTGCTCATTTCATTTTCTCTGTATATTTTCTTATTCCATTTTTGGGGCTTGTTTGATTTTTACTGTGTATAGTTGGAATGCAAGTGGAACAACAACCAACAACCCAACAAGAACAAATGGCACACAAAAAACAACCGAAACAAAAGACAAAAGTCTATGGTAACTGCAAAATATTGAATCAAATAAATTTACATATTGAAATATTATCTGTTACTTCAGAGAAATTTCACTTTTCCTAATATTTTCACTGTCTACAGTCAAAAAAGATCTGACGTCAATGATAAAAAATTTAAAGGCAAAAGAAAGGAAGGAAAAGCAGCATGATCCAGAATTCCAATATCCCAAAGTTGCAAAAGTGACTGGAGCTTCAAAACAAGCTGCAAAACAAGTTGAGCAAAGCACGAAGGACAAAGAAGTACTTGATGCTGATGCGTACATCTTGCCTCAACCTATAAACATCAGAAAATCTTGGGTTTTTTCACAAACTCTTCCCATTTCAAGATTGATAAAAGATCATGTAAAAGACATCTTGCAGCACATATCAAATGTGTCTGGGCTTGAGTAAGTACAACAAACAAAATAGAACATAACAAACAACAAATTACACACTTATATTGCATTAACAACAATTCAATCCCTTCTTTGTCATCTTGTAGAGCTTTAATTTGGACAAGTGAGTTGAATCTCATTACCTTTGAAGACATTGGAAACCTAATAAAGCAAAAAGAAATTGCCAACAATGTAAGTCTTTCCCTTTCATCAAAATTTCTCTGCAATGTTCCATCAGCCTTTATAAACCAATATTACAATTATAAATCATATTTTTCAGGTCATTGAGGGCTATGGAGAGATCCTTTTGGCTGACCAAATAAGAGCAAGACAACAACCAACCTCATTTTTTTTCACATCCATGAGCTTAGTATGTTACTAGTATTTTATTTGATTTTCTCTGGAGTTTACTAACTACTTTCTCTTCTTAATATACTTCTTGAAGCCAGTTGTGTCACTAGTCATAACAAAACCATTTTTTGATTTTCTCTGAACACAGAATTTCATCAAGATGACAGAAAATCAAACTTTTCGAGTGTCCTTATTTGACAAGTATATTGAAACAGCATGGAGGAACTACAGGTTCCTCCATTTCCCAATAAATACTGGAGGTAATGAGAAGTCCACACATGGAAATCACTAGACCTTGCTTGTCGTGGACAAACAAGACAATTTATGGAGATTCTACAACTCACTGAGGCCAAGGAGAGATGATGCAGAAGACAAATATGTCAAAGATGCAAAACAATTGGTAACGAGTGCAAATTTCTCTGATCCATCATTAGCTTTCTATGATGATAATTTTCATAGAATCCTATTGATTTGTCCGTAAATTTCTTCGTTATTTAAAAATTATTTTTTTGCAGCAAGATTACGTGGAGAATTTTTTGAAAGCTTGCCTTGAAAGAGACGCTCAATCACAACCCTCTTTCAAATTAATAAACTCACAAAACACAAGTTACGACTTTGAGTATGTCAACAATGCTCCACAACAAGAAAGTGATTCGTAAGTTTCATACATCTATAAATAAGATAATCTGATTTGCATGTTTCTTAAAACTAACCATACCTATAATTTGTATGCAGTCTGGATTGTGGCCTCTTTGTCTGCTATATAATGAAACAATATAGCAAGCATGAACCTATCAGCTCCAAATTCTCCACACAAGAGATAAGGTTGATGAGGGCAGAACTCATAGAGAGATTTGTGACCGAAGTTGGCCGGTCATGGACTGAACCAATTGAAATACCTCCAGAAGAACCACAAATGTAATAGTGAAACTAGTGAAAGGAAGACAATGTATATATCCACACAGAGAAAATTGTCTCACATATATGTATATATCCATACAGTATTAACCATTCAGTTTTTTGTTGATACATTGAAGAAATGATGATCCTTGACATATATGTATATATCCTTTCTTGACTAATCTAAATTTTATTTATTTTTTTTATTTCAACTAATGTGAATTTCATACCTATCGATGGTTATATATATATATATATATATTTTTATTGTCATTCACAGAGAAAATTGTCTGCCAAAGAAAATTGTTTGCAGAAATTCACAGAGAAATTTAACTTATATCGTCCCATGGGGATGCCTATATGATCATGTAATCTATAATACTTTGTGTTGGTACAAAACAATCATCAAACTCAACAAAACACAAAGCGCACAGTAATTTTATCTACCACTGAAAAATTTCACTGCATGAATTTCAAATTTCAAAACACAATGCCCAGATAGTTTTCTCTGATGGTGGAAAATTTCTCTGGATGAAATTGACGGATTCAAATGGTGACAGAAAATGAAATTTCTGAGTTATGAATTTCTCTGGGTTGAGTGATTTGGAGAGGAGGAATTTCTCCGTGTTGGTGAGGAAAATTTCTCTGGCTTTGACACAAATTTCCGAGTTGAAGTGAGTCTAGAGAAATTTTTCCCTGATCCAGAGAAATTCTCAACTCAGAGAAATTTCAAAAGAGCTTAATTTTGTTTCTTAGTTATACAATAATTTTTTGTATGCTCTGTCTGGTGTGCACATTTCTTGAAATGACTGGTATGAAGCTACCAGAAATTCACAGAGAAATTTAACTCATATCTCGACAAAGAAGGTGCCTATATCATCATTCAATCTCTAATGCACTGTGTTAGTACAAAACAATTATCAAATTCAAAAAACACAATCCACACATTACTTTAGTCTGCTATTGTCAAATTTATGTGGATGAATATGAAGCTTCAAAACACAATACACAGAATTTTCTTTGCCATAGGAAAATTTCTCTGGATGAATTTGACAGGTATTACAAACCCACTGCCTATAGTATATATCAACAAACACAATGCACACTTTAATTGATATTGAAAAATTTCTCTGGATGAATTTGATTGATATTATTATATACACTGTCTAAAAAATACATTTCACAAAACAAAATACACAAAGTAATCGTCAAATGTATTATTCAATCAATAAAATATATAATCATCAACTATTTAACAAAGGTTCCTTGCATGTCCTCTTATTATGGTGACTAATACTCTCACAATGACTACACTTAATCACCCTTTTAAACTCTCCAGTAGAAGCAATTCTGTTTTTCTTCGGCCTCCCAGCAGGTCTCTTGCTCAATGGAGGTAAAATCATAGCATCTTCAATGCTACACACAGGTTTTTCAACAGTTGGAACTGGGCCAATCGAAAAATGAGTATGCTTGACGATACATATCAGCATGAAAAAATGGTTCAACAAATGAATTCAAATTCTTTCTACTCTTAAAAATTGCAGCAACAGCATGTTGACATGGATACCCATTTATTTCCCATTTTCGACATGAACAAGTTCTTAACCCAAGATCAACCATAACCGAAGGAAAACAATGTACTTCAAAGACATTATCAGATGATAAACTCACATTCCATGTCCTCCCATCCAAAAAAGACTTCTTCAACACACTATCCATACGAGGACACATAATTTTATTCCATTTACTAGAGAGCACCCTCATATCAGACCTCATATTCATGATTTGCAACCGTATCATGTCCACCAAATTTGTTATTGGCAAGTGCCGAGCTTCTCGTATCCATGAATTGAATGACTCAGCAACATTTGAACACATCTCACCATAACGTTTCCCCACAAAATATGCATCACTCCAATTTTGATATGGTAAACTTCTCAAGAAAACACTCACAATGTCTCCTCCCTCACTTTTTAATTCATTTAACTTGAAATGAAATGATGCCTTTGTTGGAGCATATGCACATTCTGAAAACTTGGACACAATCGTCTCCCTAACCAAATTTGTGTTTCCACATGACAACTTATTCCTCAAATTTCTCTTCAGATGTTCCAGACAAAATCCATGAAAGCAGTTAGGAAAAAACCTAGCAATCCCCTCCACAATACCACAATGTTGATCTGATATGAAACTTATCACCCTTTCTGATCCCAATACTCCACATAAATGTTCAAGAAACCAACACCAATTGTCTTTATTCTCAGCATCAACAACAGCAAAAGCTACAGGAAAAAAACCTACAAAACAAATAGGAACAAGCATATTAGATATACACATGCAGAGAAAAATAGAACAATAAACAACTAGAGAAGTTTGACATTGCCAACATCCAGAGAAAATTCACTTAGTGCCCAACTCCAGAGAAAATTCACACATTGGCAACATCTAGAGAAAATTGACTTAGTGACCAACTACAGAGAAAATTCACACAATCTTAATATCCAGAGAAAATTCACTTAGTAACCACCTACAGATACAATTCACACAATGACAACATCCAGAGAAAATTCATACACTGACTAAAATCCAGTGAAAATTCTCACAGTGGTCAAAACCAGAGAAAATTCACATTCACTCAATTCTTACATGTATAGAAAATTCACATATTTAGATAAAATTAGATATATTTATGATTACCTTCATTCCTATCTTTCCCCGTTGCAGCAAGCATAACTCTTTTGTATCATCCTTTAAAAAATGTTCCATCAAGAAAAAGCAATGATCGACAATATTTGAAACCAGCAATGCATGCATGAAAAGCCACAAACACTCTTTTGAAACACTTGTTATCTTCAAAATCTAACTCAAAACGACTACCTGGATTGTTCTTCAATGCCTCATCAAAATACCACCGTAATTGATCAAATGACAAACAAGAATCCCCATATGTACTACATTTTGCTTTTTCAACACCCAACCAACCACAGTTATAACTGATTGAGACCTCATACTTGTCTTTCATTTCTTTTACAACATCCACTGGATGAGTTAAAGGTTTTGCACTTACCTCTTCAAGTATCAGCCCATAAACTAAGCTGGAAGTCATCCTCGAATGTTTACTCGTACGAACCGCCACACCACACGTATGTTCATTGTTCAAAGTCCTTATGTAGAAGAACCCATTTGTTTTTTCAATAGAAGCATGTACACGCCACATACATCCCCTTGATTCCTTATATGCACATTCTGCCGTAACCCTCAGCTTGTCATTTTTAACATACGTAAACTGAAAACCAACCTTAATAGCATACTTGCATAAAAAAGTATGGAACTCAACCACACCACCCTCAAACTTTTGTCCAACACTCGTAATATTATTCCGTCAACTAGCCGACAATAACATATTTTCTTGGTGAGAACAAAACTTAGAGAGTGAATTCCTTTCAATATCCACCAGCCTATCACACTCACCATCTAGAACATCTACCCAATTAGACCCTACTTTATCCTCTTCATCAGAAGTACTACATCTAGTAACTGAAACATCAACTATATCAACACCGCGTGCACAAACAACCCTCAACATATTTAGAAAATCAATATTATTTCGAACCATACAATTCGGATGGCCCAAAATAGAATATGAAATACACATAATCTCAGGTTTCAAATTCTCCCATGTTTTACACAAAATGCCAACCAATTCCTCAAAATTCAATTCGCATGAAACATTAATGACAATAGTATCATTCTCATATTTGCACAGCAACAACACTGCACTATCCATTGAAATTGAAACAAAAAAACAATAAAAATAATTTGTTTAACATAGAAACACTTCACAAGAACAACATAAAAGTCAAGAGAAATTTCTAAATTTATAATTTTCTCTGAACTTAAAATAAAAGTCCAAAGACATCTACAAGCTGATATTCACCTTCAAGATGATAAAAAACAAAATCACAGAAACTTAATGAATCACGGAGAAATTTACTGCTAACTATTAAATACAATCATAGAAAAAAATCACGCAGAATATCTGTTATGAAATTATAGGCTTTTCCATAATTTTCACCTCACTACAAGCTAACAATTTTCTATGCGTCATTCTGTAACATTGCACTCATAGAAAAATCTAGAGAAATTTACAAACTTATATACACCTTCAAGATAACAAAAAACACTGCATTGTCCATCTAAACTGAAAGAAAAAATACAAAAAATAACTTTTGCTTAGAAAAACAAAAACTTCTATTCATCTTCTACAAACATATAATTTTCTCTGAATTACAAACTGAAAGTGAGTAACAAACTTACAATTTTCTCTGAACTACAAATACAAGTCCAGAGGAATTTATGAACTTGCATTCACTTTCTCATATTCTATCTGCATTAGAAACTTCTAATAATATGTCCATATGCACTTATAATTTCCTCTGGACTACACAAACAAAAGTGCAGAAAATGAAATTTCTCTGGTTTGACAAAACATAGAACAAAACTTATCATTGATCAATATGTTAATAAAAAACAGAGCACGAAAAATGAACTCTAAACATCAAAATCACCTACACTGTCAACACTATTTGAAATTAATCAAAAAACAAAGAATGAAAAATTAATTCCAAAAATAAAAATCAACTCTATCAAGCTGGCCTCTCTCTAAACAAAAATTCAAAACAAAAATCAAAATCCATGTGGAATCTAAATCGAAAATAAACCTGATTCAACTCCACTCAAAAACCTGCGCGATCAACACACTGTCAACACTCTTTGAAATTGATTAAAAAACAAATAATAAAAAATTAATTCCAAAAATAAAAATCAACTCTATCAAGCTGACCTCTCTTTAAACAAAAATTCAAAACAAAAATCAAAATGCATGTGGTATCTCCATCGAAAACAAACCTGATTAAACTCCACTGAAAATCTACGCGATCAACACACTGTAACACCATTGAAATCTCCGACGAAATCTCCAACGAAATCTACACGATCGTAGCAATCTTTCTCGTCAACTCCACTGAAATCTCCGACGAAATCTCCACCATGAAATCTCCAATGAAATCTCCGACGAAAACTTCGACGAAATCTCCACTGCAAATTCGGTTTCCAAAATCTATCAGTTAAGTCAACAATATAATATTCAAACAAATTTATGTTATAAAGGAAGGGTAATTTAGGTACTTTACAACCTAAAATAAATTTGAGGGACCTTAGCTATCAAAACATATTATTTTGGACCTCTCCTCCTATCAAAAGTAGAGGAGGGACCTTAGGCCAATTTTCTCTTCTTTTTTTTTTTTATAAATATATATAATAAATCTCGTAAAACAATTATATTAGCTCTTCATATATTTTTAATTCACATAACACTTACTTTTTATTTTCATGAATAAATTCATCACTCATATAGATAAAAAAATAATATCATCATTCTTTTTATACTAAAATTTAAATTATTTATTTATTATTGTATCTTCACATAGTTTACATTAATTTTGTTACGTTTAATTAAAAGAAAATTTAGTATAATTATACCAAAACTGACATGGATAGGCCCACAAGGCATACGGCCCACGGCAAACCACCCCGAACCCATCGCTTGGGGACAATGGCACAACCCGGTTGACAAGGCCCAGAACAGCTGGAGGCCACCTAGACATGAAGGGCCAACGGCATTTAGGCACACGGCAGGTGGGACACGGGCCACATCAGCAGACAAAGATCTGCAGAGTTATTATCACAACACATCACCATTAATGCGACCCATCACAACATTTATTACAACAGCACTCCCCGCCGGAACAGAGCCTCCATCACCCTAAACAAGATGAGCTATGGCACAGGCTTTCGGCGGAAAAAAGCACGTCACAGGAGACAGGAAAAATGATGACAAAAGGATATAAGCAAGGATAAGAGGAAAGAAGAAAAAAAGGTTATCTCTCTCTTGATCTCTCGATATACAGTTTTTCATACTCTGCTCTACTAATTCTTGCACCGGAGGGTTCACTGGGGGACTACCCCGTTCCCCCCCGAACTTGCATGCAGGTCATCTGACGGAGTCTCCTTCTTGAGCCGGAGCCTGAAGAGCCTGGGCCGGTCCGACCCATCCACCCGGGAACCGATACCTCATCAAAAACTATGAGAATACTTATTTTTTTCTCAAAATATTAATGGAGGTCAATATAATTTATCATTATTTTAGGGGAGTAAAATATTTAAAAAAAAAAAAAACAGTATACCCTCCATGTGGCTAATATTATTTGATGCAACTTATTTAAATTATTTATTATTTTTTTATTCAAAAAATTTGTTTAGCATAATTTTTACTTACAACCTAATAGAAAATAATAACTTAAATTAATTAATTATTTAAAAACTAAAGTATAAATATTTTTCATTATCAACTTTTAGGCCAGGTTTGGCAATTTATAAAAAAGTCAAAAAGTTAAAAACTTATTATCCTATTTAAGTCACATTACTTCTCTAACACATCATTTCAAACTCAACTCATATTTTATAAAAAGTTAAAAAGTACATTTATTTAGAACATTTAGGATTTGTTTGAGGTGTCCTAAATAAGTGTACTTTTTGTCTTTTTGGACTAAAAAATTGAGAGAAAAAAGATAGTTGTTTGGAATAAATTTTTGACTTTTTATAAAAAGTTGTGTAATATAATATTAGTTAACATGGTAAAATTACTGTTTTACCCATCCTAACTGACACACAATCTCATGCGTACGTGTCACCATTGGGAAGCGTGACTGTAGGTCTGTGATGACAATCACTGTGCAACGTATAATTTTTAAATATTTTTTTTTTCATTTCCTTCAACACTGTGCAACGGTCAAAGCAACTAATTTTTTTTCTTTATTCATAATTTGTCTTATATCATGCTTTTCCTTTTGTCATTAATTTTTTTTTCCGTTGCAGTCAATTTTTTTTTTCTTTTCCTTAACATTTTTGTTTTTATTATTTTCCATTTTAAAAGAATGTATTTTTTAAATTCTTTTCCTTTTAACATAATTTTTTTTTCTTCCTGTAGTCGGTACTTGTCCTTTTAACATTATTATTTTTTTTGTTTTCATTTTTTTATTCAATTTTTTTTTCCATTCTTTTCGTTATAATTTTTGTTTTCTTTCTTTTCCTTTGTTGTGAATATTTCTTTTTCATTCTTTTCCTTTTTGTTTTCTTCTCATTTTCACATTTATATTTTATTTTTTATTCTTTTCCTTTTAATATTATTAATTTGGGTTTATTATTTTCCTTTTTTCGTCATTTTTTTGCATTCTTTTCTTTTTACGTGTAAATTTTTGTTGATTGTTTTCATTTTTTATTCATTACTTTTTTTTCTTTTCCTTTTAATTTTTTTTTAAATTCTTTTCTTTTCACTTTTATTGTTTTCGTTTTAACAAATTTGGTTTCATTCTTTTTTTTATTGCTTTTTTGGTAATTTTTTTTATTCTTTTCCTTTTTTATTATGCCCAGTGCTGTTCTAAGTTGTTCAACCAAGTTTTTTTATTTTATTCTTTTCATTTCGTTTTCAATAGTGTTTTTTGAACATATGTAGCATAAAATTGGATACAAAACTTTATCAACTTCCTGCTGAGAAGTATTACAAATTCAGAAATACAAAACACATTAACAAACCATGATAATAATCTTTTTTGAATCTGAGTTACACACATTATAAATTTAACCAACATTAATGTTTCAATTATTCGTGTTCAGTTGTTGGGCTAGTTGGTACGTAATGTTCGCTCGTATAACTGTCATTGCGGGGTCGGAGTCCCCTTCCTCAATCACATCCGCAACCCGTGCGTATTCATCGTGGTCGGGCATTTCGGGAGCCACGTATTCGGTGCTATTTGCGATAGGAACTGTGACCTCATCAATTTCACTGTTTCGGCGTATGAAGTTATGTAACGCCATTGACGCACACACGAAGATCACTTTATTAGAGAAACTCAACTTCTGAATATTCCGCAATGCCCCCCACCTCGACTTCCACGCACCGAATGTCCGCTCGATACAACTACGCAATGATGAATGTGCCTTATTGAATAGTTCAAACTCATTTTGTGGTCTTCGATTTCGATGAGCATTTTGGTGATACCTATATCCCTTGTATGGGGCTAGGTACCCTATCTTGTTGCTGTAGCCGCTATCCACCAAGTAGTATTTTCCTACAACGAACATTTTTTTACAAACAAGTTCTTTGAGAAAAATAATTTTGCGTCAATTTTTTTTTTTACATGATATTATCTATTTTTGGTAAGTTCTCAATTACGATAGCAAGTACGAATGTGTAATTTGTCTTATATTATTTTCAGATTATACTACTTTGTTACGTAAGATATATTTTTACCAGGTGCGGGGTGCGGGAAGCGATGTTTAGGTTCGGTTGTCACGTAGTGCAGCACCCTACTGTCGTGCATGCTCCCGTCCCAACCGGCTGACACAAACGTGAAGCACAAATCGAAGTCACATACGGCCACTATGTTCTGTGTTGGGACGCCTTTCCGGCCGTAATACGAAGTGGCGTACTCTTCCGAGACACGAGCCATCACGTGCGTGCCGTCTAGTGCACCGATGCAGTCCTACACAACGCACCATTACACAGAATATATAAATAAAAATTCATGGTATATGTCGCCACTATGATATTTAAAATTATGTGAAATAGTCTCACCTTGAATAGCCGGTATCGCCGTTGCGATTGTAATTGTGGGTAGCCCCCCTGTTGCACTTACTCAGGCGTAAGACTCCTACTATGAACCGCTGTGAACGGTATCATAACTTTCAAAACCTCATGGAAATGTCGTGACAATGTCTCATTCGAGTGTTGGAACCGTTCTTGCAAATCTTTCATCTTCATTCCCTGCAATGCACAAATGAAAATGGTTACCTTCTCTTCTAGCGGAACGCCATGCTCCCGCTGTGGCAGTGTCAATCCGAAACTATGAAGAGTGTCGCATAACATCAAGAACACTGGTTTGGACATGCTGACAGCATCTTCAAACCGACCTTGGTGACCGTTAAACAACTCATACATCCATAAACGTCCTGTAAGTATGGATGTATTTCGAGGCACTCTGTGATAATGGTTGTAGTAATATTTAGCTACACTGTTATACGCCTCTAGGAAGTTGTGATCAGTTTCGACCACGATTTCCCGTGCAATTTCATTGATAGCTTCCCGGGCTGCATTACTGGGCACAGTGTAACTAGGACCTGCGTCGTCTGCCATTTTGGGAACCTATAACGCAGAATATACAGAGCCAAGCTGGTTTACCAAAATCTGACTTCGCAAGTACGAGGCTGCCTACCAAGAAAATTATTACGACTTTGGACAATGAAAGAAGCAGATTGGGGCGAGGGTAAGAAAGGAGACAACCACACTGATTTGTGGTGTTCTCTAAAGAAATGAATGATGAGATGAGCAAAGATTGTGGTGAGACCTTTGAAGCTAACATGTCAACTGATTTGTGGTCTTATATAAAGAAATCAAAGATGAGAATGCGCAAAGATTAGGGTGGGACCTTTGAAACCAAAATTTCAACAAACCAACACAAACGGATTCTCTTTTTTGAAACCAAAAAATTGAGCATGCGTAAGAAAGAATTCTCTTCTCTGAAACCAAGATTGTGGTGGGACCGTTGAAACCAAAATTTCAACAACTTCACGTGGTGTCCATGCAAATTGGGCAACACACAAATTATTGGAGGCTTCAACAAAAATGGGTTCTCTTCTTTTTGGTAATAGATACCAAATTATTGGTGTATATGAAACTGTGTGCTGGGCCGACAAAACATGTAAGAAAAACTAAAACCAATCCTCACTTGTCATTTTTTCATCACCCAATTTAATAAAAATGGAGTATTCATTATAATATAAATAAATAGATAAAAACAAAACAACGGTTCGAATATCGTCCTTATATTTTTAACAACAAAAATTGGAAATTAGTGATAAATTATTACCATTTTTTGACCAAATTTTTTGTCTCAAAAAGTAAAAATTTTTAGACCAAATTATTTTGTCCCAAAAAATCTATTTATTAATAACCTTTTAAAAATTGTTCCTAAAATTCTTGTTTTTATTTTTCGGGACGACCCTAAAAATTATAAATTTAATTATTAATATGTATAAAACTTTTCGTTATTTTAATTTAATTTTTTTAAAAAGTAACCTGATGTGTAATCAACTAATTTCGTGCACTTCCTACCAAAACTAGTGACTTGTGTTTATGGAGGTTGTTTCCTCGCCTAATCAAAAGGAATAAAAAAATTACTCAAACTGATTTGAAACCAGTATATTATATTTGATTTGATTAATTTTGATTGAGATATCAAATATTACGTTTTCACAATTTCAAACCATTACATTATGTATTTGATTTGAATAATTTTAACTGAGATTTAAAATTTTACTTTTTCACTTTGTAATATGATAGATTTTAATACGAACTTTACAACTCTCTAGCAAGAAAGGTAAAGGTGAATCTCACCTTGTGTGATAAAATTATATCTGATTGATTTTAAAATTTTTGTTATTAATTTAACAAATTATAGATGGATCAGATTGACAAAGTGGTCCGAACCACCAAAAATGAACTCATCCAAAAGGGCCGATAGAATGTATTTGTCATCACCATCACTGAAGTGACCAAAAATGAACTCATCCAAAATGGTCTATAGATAATGTATTTATGTTTCATCAAAAAGAAATGATAAAAAACCTATTTGGCAGCAACAAGCATATACTACAACATCAACATCATCACACAAATATTATCAACTGATAATGTCCGAAAAATTCGACCAACAATGCCATCGTTTTGGGAAGAAAGGATATTTGCCCAACTGTTTGTTCCAAGGGGGAGAAAAACAAAAGGCAACACACAAACATTACATAAGAAACATTACATCAATATTCATTACCAGCCACCACCCAAACATTAATATAGAAGCAACACACAAACATTAATAAGGAAACACAAATTATTTGCTGGGAAATCTCAGAACCAGCCACCACCCATTCCGGGATTTGCTGTTGATGGTCCACCAATGCATTGCTCACGGGACTTCTTCGTTCGCAACCAAGCAATGACAGCCGTGTCTGTAGGAATCGACATCATTATGGCTTGATTTGCAGGGTTGTCAAGTACCGATTGAGCAAAAGGAACTAGCGGGTCTTGCAGATCCAGCCCTTCCAGCAAATACAACCGTGTCATACACTTCTGAATTAGGTACTGTGCCGAATCTGCGTAATCATGTGAGACGCGGATTTGTTGTTGTTGTAATTTCACGGAGGATGCAAGGTTTTCCATACTACTCGCCAACAGAGAAGCTCCCTCACTCTGCCCTCTTTTTCCGCTGTGGGTGTGTTGGGCCTGGCGATTTGCGTTTGTTCATGCCACTAGTTGGTGTGTCGTCAGCGTTAATTCCCGACGACGCAGCGTGCACGGTTGCCGGCGTGCCATCCTCTTACGCAACAGTGTGCTGCACAGTGTGTTCATGCTGCGCGGCAGGCTGGAAATGGGACAGCCCACTGCTGTCCTCGCAGGCTTCGTCAGGCGCCTGCGAAGTACCGTCATCGGGTGCCACAGGTTCGAACGCTGCACCTGGTGTCCATGCATATTTTCCGGTTGCTGTAGCGCCTTCGTACACCCTTCGCATGAGGTCCATGTGCTCCAACGGTTTTGTTTTGAACTTGATTGCATTCTTGTCAACCTGGGAAAAACAACCAAAAACCCATCGGAAGAACTTCATGTCAGATAGTGAAACAGAGAATAATGGGGAGCAAACACAGGCAGCAAAGAAATAGGCTTATGTATCCATGTAAATGACGTACATAATAACGGTTATTTGTAGATTATTTATTAAAATAAAAAATAGATTGATTCGGTAGTCACATAATTTCAATATGTTTGTGTTAAAGAAACAGATAATGTAGCCCATAACCAACCTATTTGGATGATCTATTTTGTTCATTTTGTGGACTTATATTTGTAGATTATTTATTAAAATAAAAAATAAATTGAACTAGACAGTCACATAATTTCATTATGTTTGTCTTAAAGAAATAAATAATATATTTTCGAAAGCATACCTTTTATTGGGTCAAAATGAGTACTATTATTGGGTGAATAATATTTTTATTAATAATTTACATACAGCGGATTCAAAGGAGCAACGGTTCGAATTATGAATTTGAAGGCTGTAGTGGGCTTAACAGAACCAACTAGATGGCTCAATCTTCTCTTCAGTTAACAGAGAAGTTAGACCCCATTACAAATATTATGTAAAAAATTGAAATGGAGATACAAGGTAATAAACAAACAACACGTACGGGTCAAAAAAAATTTCAAAGAAATACAAAAAGAAAGGCCTCTATGCTGATAAGGAGATATGAATTGTAACTTCTTATTAAGGTACATAAACTCGTAACCAACGGATTAACTTATTATTTTATTTTATAGGCTACCTTATGAGGGAGTCGTTCGAGTATTTTGTCTAAAGTTTCTTACAAGTATTAAGATTGTGTTTAGATTATTAATTTAGAGAAGTAACTTAGAAAGAGGGGGGAAAAAATGTGAGTGAAATGTTGTACTTTGTAATTCAGTGGATTTTGGAGAGAAAGTGAGTAGTAAGTTGAATATATGGCTTAGATATAATCATGTAAGGCAGGAGATGATTATAGTGGTTTGAAATATGAGACTATGGTTCTAGATGTAGTAACACTTAACTTTTTTGTCCCAATAAAGGATGATGTATAATAGTAGTTTTTGTTCTTCTTTGTGACTTCCGAAAAAGCAAAGAATCATTCACATTTATCAACCATTTTGTAATTTATCAAATTAAGTAAGCATAATGGAAAAATAATAATGTTAATAATCTAATGGGGAAAAAAATTAGGATAAAGAAAAGATGTATTCTTTCTTTATATTATTTCCATGATAGTGGTAAATAATACTCTAGTCCCAGTCCAAAATGTTATTAGTTTAAGGTTCTAATCAAGTTTCATGTACTAATTTTATTTCTTAAATTATTATGTACATATAATAACATGAATTAGAGATTCCAATGGTGGTGGGCTACATCCACAAGGCTAAATTAGAGACACAGTACGAAATGTCACAATTATTTATGTTTAGACCCAACTAAAAAAACTAGGGTGTACGTAATAATCTACACAACGCGCCATTGAAAATAAGCTTAAGCATTGACAATACTAACGGTTTAAGTATCCATGTAAATGACGTACGTAAAACTCAATGGAAATGTTACCTTTTTGTAATGTGCCCACCAGTCGTCAGATGCTTGTATCAAACCCGTGGCTTCATTGTAACTGATGCCGGTTGGCCCATGCCTGCTGTTCATCAATTTCGACCATGACTGCCAATCCTTTTTCAGCAACGCGTACTTGTTCTGCAGTTGCTTGACATCATGCACCTTATTTGTACGGTCCAGAAAGCCCTTGCTTATAGCTCGATATCCATGCATTGTCATTGTATGGAAGCTCCCCTTGAAACCAACGTCCAACTCTTTGATAACAAGTTCCAAAAAAATCCGCACCGTGTCAGAGTCCCAAGATGCTTTATGCACGTTTGTGGACTGCTGCTGCGTCTGTTTACTACCGCGTTTGCGCAAAGCTTTGGAAGGCGTTGACTGCGTTTGGGACTGCTCCATTTGCGTACTACAATGCAACAACAATTATGGTATACATGGAAAAATTGAAGACATTGAAACTCATAATGCGAATAAAATAAAAAACATATAAACAACTGTGTAACACAAGCCTCCAATACAACCGTCTTAGAACATTGTTATTGTTTTTTTCGTCGGCTCACACTACAGGTCTCCAATGATTTCCTCAAAATGTGTACCACAGAACGAACTCATCTGTGTAATTAAAAAGCAACATAGTGGACAATACAGAAACAACCTTACAACATAAATCCTAGAGCATGCACCCTGGTCAATGAGATCTCTTCACAAATGAAATCAATGAACACTAACAATTGTATGCTAATCCGAAACTTCCTCAAAATATCTATTAGATAATGAACTTGTCTGTAAAACTAGAAGGTGATAGAGGACATTACAGAACAACTTTACCAAAGGAACCCTAAAGAATGTTCCCTGGCAATTGTCAATGGACCATTATCTCTTCACAAATGACATCAATGAATGCTCAAAACAATTTATATGCCACTCCAACCCCTTAATATAGGATTTGCGTTGCAATGAAGAGTGCATTTAAACAAATATCTCAAGTATGAATATCACATTCCATGGCAGAAAACCAAATTCAATTAGAAAAGCTTCTCCATAAAAACAAATATATTAAAGATGGTAGGTCGTTTTTCAAAATATGATTCCAAAATTTCCATAAGATAAAAATGTGCCCAACCAAGACCCAGAAGGATCAGTGTCATTTTTTTGAAGTAGCTGTACTTTATTTTTTGGACAGATGGGCTATAAAGGAATGCATTTTTACTAAACAATAACAAAATTTGCAGATCAGTATCCCAGTAGTTTTCTTTGTTCCATTTCTCCCACCCGCATCGTTTCCAGCAAAACACTATGAAATAGAAAAAAAAAATTCATAACAAAAATAAAAAATTGCAATAACAATCCGTAGACACACAACAATCACAACAACAACGTCATCGTCTTCCCTGAAGTTGGTCTTGTTCATCTTTAGAGACAGAGGGTTCAACTGATTGTGAACTTCGAACTGAAATCGTGGAGAGATGCTTAGATCGTGAAACAGATCGCCGAACCGAAATGAACATCTTACAACCAGATCTGTAGATCTGGTTTGGGTTCCAGATTCATAGAGGGTTTTGGTACAGAGAAGAGAGGGTTTCGGTGTTACAGATAAGAGAAGAGAGGTAGAAAAAAGAAAGTTTTGGAACAAAATCAGAGAAAGGAGAGCGAGAGTAAGAAAATTAATTTGCGTGGAAGAGATGTTACCTTGTAGTTAGGGAGAAACCGGCCAGCGTGGTGTAGATCTGGTCGGAAGTGATGCAGATCTGGGCGACGGATTGTCCGACAGTCGTCGGCTGCTGTTAAGTTGCGATCGAGTCGAGGTCGGACTTCCCCACGGCTGTTGCGGTGCTGGACGGTGAAGGCTGCGACGGATCTCAGGCGTCGCTGGTGTGGATATCTCCGCAGACGGATTGTCCCCTTTTGTGGCTATCTCGGCAGAACTCGACTGATACACACACACACACACACACACACACACACAGAGAAGGGGATCTTCGGGTGAGAGGTTAAAAGGGTTGAGGAAGGAATAAAAAAAACAGGGGCAGAATAGTATTTTTACCCTCCGTAGGTCACACACAATTTTGGATGCCCAAAACATGAAAGTATGATGACTTTTTAGCTTTTTTGATAACTTTTTGACTTTTTAACTTTTTCACAGCATCCCAAACTTGGCCTTACATTTATTTAGAACATTCTACACAATCCCTTAATTTAGAATAAATTTAAACTTTTAGTAGTGAGAAGAGTTGGGCTTTTGGGTAGCAAGGCCCGGCCCATTATAATTGTGTAGTATTTGATACGCGCCATAGGCACTCTCGCTTAACGAATAAGCCATCAGCAACGTCTGGTGCAAAAGAAATATGATATGAGCACTGCTCCTCTTTCTCTCTCATCGTCTCTGAAATGCCATTCTCTCACTTGTAAGCTCGCTCGCTCTCTCTCTCTCTCTCTCTCTCTCTCTCTCTGTATATTATCTATGTATGTGGGTTGTTTGTATATATACTACCGTATACATACAAGGATTGTAGTGTTGAGTTTGGGATTGGAGTTGTAGCTTGGGACTCTCGTGAAAGGTTTAAAAATTCGAAATTTCAATGCCAATCATTAGGGTTTGCTAGTTTTATCTGTAATTTGCTGTGCAGAACATGGAAATTGTATCTAATTAATACTGTATAATAAACCCCATTTTGGGAATTTGGAATGGTAGAGAAACTAAATTTGAGAGAATAATTCTGCAGTATATTGTTTTTAAATTTTCCTTATTTTTGATGCTGGGTTATTTTGATTTACGCTGTCAAAGTTGAATCTTAAAAAGCATAATGCATAATGCAACTGTTGATTTTTATTTTTTCCTCCGTACCTTTTATGTGCAAAACATTGTATGGTTGAGGTTGGTTAATTCTAATTACATGCCTAATAGAATTATAGCCTTTATTAATTTTTTGTTTCCTACTGTGTATAGAGTTATACTGATAGGCAAATAGATAGTAGAACAATAATTTTTTGTTAATCTGACCATCAAGATAATTGCATCTTCCTAAAGAAGTTTATTATAATTTACTCGTTCGAATTTCTTCCAGGAGATTGTCTGTTCCTTCCCTTCCCATCAATCGTTTGCATAACACCCCTTTGTCACCACTGTTATATTATATAGTCTACTGCACTAAATTTCAAGCAAGCACGAAACAGTCAAGTTATCGAGCATCTCTTGTGAAGAACAAATATCCCTCATTTGGCCTCGTTAGTTCCTCTACAACAGTGCATGCTGCTCGAGCTTTGAATGTTGTTGACATAAAAGAGACTTTTGACCTTGGGGAATGTTGTGAGCTAAAACTTAGCATCATTTCGTCTGAGGAGCAAACTTTGACTGACAAGGTTCAATTGGATAGTTGTTCCAACTCTGCAGAAAGCGTGATAGATGATGATCAGAAGGAGAGCCATAGAAGAAGAAAGATCGGACAGGCAAACAAAGGAAGAGTGCCGTGGAACAAAGGCAAGAAACATAGCGCAGGTAATTTCTTTCGGTTTTTGTATTCTTTCAGAGATTGAACCTGGTTGTGACTGCAATTTTGAATTCACCATTTTATATTTGCAGAGACTTGTGAACGAATCAGACAGAGAACAAAAGAAGCCATGATGGACCCCAAGGTGAAGTCATGTAAGAATCAGTCAGGTTTTTAGTATTTTTTGCCTTTAAGATTTTGGGCCATATGGGCACAGTTAAAAAAGTAGGTGAAAAAGCTAAATAATTTAGTTCTTATAAATTGTGGTTTCAGTTTCTGTGGAGTCTTTGTAATTTGAGCTTGTTTACATTGTTACCGCCATTTGACAGAAGTCCTTTTTCCTTGTCACTCCTTCAATCTTCGGTATTTGATCTTAGGCATTTTATCACTACATCTGCATTATCTCTAATTAATTTTTTTCTGCCTCATTCAGGTTAGAAAAAAGATGTCCGAATGCCCCCGCACTCTAAAGTATGCTTTGTTATCCTCAGTTAATTATCAAAACAAACATGCATCTGCATCACTTTATTTTACTTCTATTAATTAAAAAACCGTAAAATGCGTATCTGCATGATGCCATAGGCAGCTAAAAGGTAGAGGCTGGAGTTACACTTGGTGGGTTGACCACTTAACCCTAACCCTAAGGCTTCAAAATATGAGTTTATGTCAAAATTTTTAAAAGAGTGAAGTGAGATACAATCCGGAAATTCTAGACGTCTCAAGAGTAAAAACTACATCCAGTTTAGTCCCCATTGGATGGAGCCATGCAGATCTGGAAAGGATAATTGGGTAGAGACCTAACCTTGAAAATATTTGCATAAAGTTACTGTGATGAAGATCATGGAAAGAAGAAATAGAGCGAATTTGGAATTTCACACGAAGCACATTTAGGTTATCAAGAATTAAAGATTTGGAATAATTTTGAGTCTTCATATAATTATAGTAGGTTTTAGTAATTATGGGTATAATGGTAATTCTAATAATTGTTGGACATGGGTTGTAGGGGTCACCCATGGGTTTTATTTTGGGTCAAGTTATTAAATGGGTCTTATATATGAATTTTATTATGTCTAAAATAATTTTAGTGGTCAAAAATCTAAGTTTCCTATTTTGATATTGAAGTAGAATTAGAAGTCATTAAAGTTTCCTATTATGATTTAAGTAGAATTGGAAGTCATAGTTGATCTAGAATATTAGTAGTTGCTAAATATTTTTAGTTTCTAAATTTGAATTATAGTCCTTATAGAATTAGGAGAGTCTTTAGCCTATAAATATGTGTGTAACTCAATGATTGAGGAGCAGAGTTAATATTATGAAAATTTGAGATTGTGTTTGTGTGATTGGCCTATCCCTTGTGAGGGTGAAGCACCTCTCCCTCTCTCTCTCCCTCTCTTCTCCTTCTATCCAACAAGATTATTGTTCATGTTAGCTTAGAACAGCCACCCAACAGCCTCTAAACACTAGTGTTTTCATTCTCAAAACCCTACCCTTTTATAAACCCTTAAACTCCTATTTTTTAAATACTTTTGCAGTCACAAAATCTCACAAAATCCAGCCCTATAAGTCTATTGTTGCTACTGCCAGTATATTTAAACTGGGCTCACTACTTGTAGGAAAGTAATCCCTACCCGTCCTACATTAGTTTGGTATCATAGTTTCAAGATCCTACCTTGTTCTTCACCAATCTTTTGATGAAATTGCTTTCTTTATTACAATGTTGACAAGCATTGAATTAAATTGGAAGTTTGAAACCTTTTCAACAAATTATAGAGCTAATAACAAAGATGTTGCGATGTTAAAGAAGGATTTTGCGATAATTAAGGAGGATGTTGCAACAATAAAGAGTGATGTGCATACTATCGAAACAACTTTGAATGGATTGAAAGCTTCCATAGAAGGATTGTTGGCTGCTGTTTTACAGAAGACTAGTATCCAAGAGCAAAAGGTTGATAGTGTAGAAGATTTTGAAGAAACTATGAAAAAGCAAGATGAACATGTTGCTAATATTGAGGATATTGAGGAAACGAAGGCAAAAATTAATTTGCTTACTAAAGAAAGAATGAAAGATTGTCATGATCAAGTTTCTAAAGCCAAGGAAGCCATAGAAAATGATGAAAATGCAACTAAACTTTCTGCTCGTGACAAGAAAAATGAAATTCACATTGAGTTTATTATTCCTAATAAATTCGATATGATTAATGGAGTGATGACAACATTGAACTTTTTAATTTTCTCATCATTCATTTAAAACAATAAATTTGAATTGTTGCAATCCTTCAACATTATAAAACTCGAGGTCGAGTTTTTTCGAATGCAGGGGAGAATGATGAAGATCATGGAAAGAAGAAAAAGAACAAATCTGGAATTTCACATGAAACACATTTAGCCTCTGTTTGGCAAGATGGTTTTCAGGCTTTTTTGGCTATTTTAGCCACAAAAAACAAAATAGGCTATTTTAGCCATAACAAACAAAACATCACATCCAACCCATAATCATTACATTCTTCTCTCACAAAAAAAGCCAAAAAAGCCAAAAAGCCAAAAAGCCCTTCCCAAACCAAGCTTTTTAGCCCAGGCTAAAATAGCCAAAAAAGCCAAAAAGCCAAAAGGTCAACCCACTTCCCAAACGGAGGCTTAGGATATCAAGAATTAAAGATTTGGAATAATTTTGAGTCTTCATGTCATTATAGTACGTTTTAGTAACTAAGGGTATAATGGTAATTCCAATCATTGTTGGACATGGGTTGTAGGGGTCACTCATGAGTTTTATTTTGGGTCAAGTTATTAAATGGGTCTTATATATGAGTTTTATTATGTCTAAAATAATTTTAGTGGTAAAAAATCTAAGTTTCCTCTTTTGATATTGAAGTAGAATTAGAAGTCATTAAAGTTTTCTATTATGATTTAAGTAGAATTAGAAGTCATAGTTGGTCTAGAATATTAGTAGTTACTAAATATTTTTAGTTTCTAAATATGAAATATAGTCCTTATAAAATTAGGAGAATCTTTAACCTATAAATATATGTGTAAGTCAATGATTGAGTAGCATAATTAATATTATGAAAATTTGAGATTGTGTTTGTGTGATTGGCCTATTCCTTATGAAGGTGAAGCACCTCTCTCTCTCTCTCTCTCCCTCCCCTCTTCTTCTATCCAACAAGATTACTGTTCACAGTACTTAGAGTAGTCACCTATCAGCCCTTAAACACTCCTGTTTTCATTCCCAAAACCCTACCTTTTTATAAACCCTTAAACTCCTATTTTTTAAATACTTTGTAGTCACAAAATCCCACGAAATCTAGCCTATAAGTCTATTATTGCTGCTGCCAGTATATTTAAACCAGGCTCACTACTTGTAGAAAAGTAATCCCTACTCGTCCTACATCAGACTTCCTTAGGTTTGAAGCCACAACTCAAGTTTAATGATTTTTCCCGTAATTGTATTTTAAATTGAGCATATAGCCTTGACAAAGTAAAATGGTGAAAAAATTATTCATGTAGCTGTTCCTACTTGATTGGGACATAAGACTTAGTTTGGGTTAATGGTCAACATGGTTAGGAAGTATCACCGGGTCTTATTGAGTGTAGTGCAGATGATTTAGGTGCCAAATACACTAACATGCAAGATAAGGTTTTCCAAGACATGAAATTCAAACATGTTTCTCTTGCAGTGAGCAGACCAAGGCAAAAATACGCTCTTCACTCAAACAATTATGGGGTGAGCGATTGAAATGGAAGAAGTCAAAGGCGAAATTCTTGTCATCATGGGCCGAAAGCATAGCAGAAGCTGCTAAGAAAGGTGGGAGTGACGAACAAGAACTACAATGGGATAGCTATGACAAGATAAAAGAAGAAATAGCTTTTCAACAGCGTCAATGGGCAGCAGACCAAGCGAAGGCAAAGGAAATGGAAAAAATACGAGCGGCACAGGCGAAAATAGTAAAGATGGGAAGGCTTGCTCAGAAGAGAAAAGAGCAGGAACAGCAGGCAAAAGCTAGAGGAGAAATGAAGAGAGAGAGACACAGAAAATCAGAGGAAGAAAAAGAAGAGTTAGCCATTGCTCAACGGATAAAACTCAAGGAGAGATTAACTAAGGTGAGATCCTATGGTAACATCCACATGAACTTAGGAATACCCTTAGGTTGTGTATGTTTTGAAGGATTAGGGGGTGGGATTAGACTATTAGTCCCACCGGACTAATAGTCCATTGTTTGTTTTATTTTTTTTGCTCCGGACTAATAGTCATACAAATATGGGACTATTCTATCCCATGGGGGAGTTGGAATAGAAACCATGGGATTGGTATCCCATGGGATTATTTTGTGAAGTGTTCATTTTACCCTCCATGTTAGCAAACAATTAGAAAAGGATAAAATAGTCTTTTGAACATTTATAAATTATTTTTTTAGTGTTGTTAATTTAAAATTATATATTAAATAAAAAAATTAATTATAAATTATAAATTAAATTTAATTAAAAATAATAAATTATAAATTATGGGCTTATAAATTAAATTTTTTTAGTGTTGTTAAAAAATTAAATTTACATATTAAATTAAATTATTTTTTTAGTGTTGTTAATTTAAAATTATATGTTAAATAAAAAATATAAATTATAAATTAAATTTATTTAAAAATAATAAATTATAAATTATGGCCTTATAAATTAAATTTTTTTAGTGTTGTTGAAGATTTAATTTATATATTAAATAAAATTATTTTTTGTTGTCGTTAATTTAAAATTATATATTAAATAAAAAATATAAATTATAAATTTAATTTAATTGAAAATAATAAATTAAAATAATTAAAATATTGTGCAAAAAATAAAATAAAACAAATTTTTATTTAATCTAGTTAAAAATAATTAAAATATTAAAACTATGTTTAATATTGCTATTACTTAATAAATAATTGAAAATGATAAAATAGCCATTTGAGCATTTATCCTTCTCCATAATATCCCAAACAAATATTGGATAACTAAAAATAGTCCAATCCAGACATCTAATCCCATGACTAAACAAACATAGGATATAAATTTAGTCCAACCACCGGGACAATGTATCCCAGGACTAATAGTCCGATGGATTATAATCTCCCTTTATCCAGTCCGTCCAAACAAACACGCCCTTAATGCATGCAGGAGTAACATTTGTCAGTGTTTTATAGACTGTACATACAATGCCATAGCATGAGTTTGACACAACACGAGTGGATGAGTTTTGTTGGTGCTTGTTAACCCATGTAACTGTCAGTCCTTGGCTGCAAAACAGGCTGATTCAATGACACTTCTAAATAATATATAAGATTGTTTATTCATATCAAAAGTGCAGTACTGGGGAAAATTAGTTATTTATTGGATAATTTCCATGTGATTGGCTTTGGCGGAATCTTTCATTGGCGAGAAGTGTGCCAATCAATCCCTTGTTTTAATTTGATAATGAAATTGGTAGGAAAAATATTCTGATGACGGGAGTTGGCATATGGGCACTTAGTGATGTATCCCATAAATTAGGCTGGTATCTTGGTTCTTTTATATCGATACAATTTCTACTATTCAATTGATGTTAATTTCTTCTTATCTGTAGATTCATAAAAGGAAGTCATTAACAAATGGTCAAATCACCTGCGAAGATCAACGAGCTTGGGAGAAATTAGATTTGGAGTTTATTAAGAGGGAACATACACGAAGAGAAGTTTCACTTGCAGATCAGATCCGAGCTGCCAGGAACAAAAGAGTAGAATGTGGGGCAAGGGAGAGTTTGCAAACATCGTCATCTCTTTACTCATCCAGTGAGGGATCAGCAGGGTGAACTTAGCTTCTCCTAAATGGCTGCAACAGCAAAAAAAAGATGCATGGAGAGCAAGTGATTCTATTCCTGTTCTTTTGCTTGTAGTAGTCATTGTGTAATTTTTTGGTTCAACAAAAACTTTATGGAAAAGAAAGCAATTTCGAGATTTTACGGCCACTAATTATCTTGACTCATTGTAATATTCCAAATTAACAATTGTTCTCCTATGTCTTCTCAGCAATCAAATGGAGCATAGTAGTACTTTGGTTCTTCCTCTATTTGCCTTCACTTTTGTACTTACTCTTTTTCCATTGTCTGTACATTGTTCTTCCTAAAGGCATAGAGAAAAGTTTGATAGAACCATTTAGCGCGATAGAAGTAAAAAAATCAGTCAACGTATCTTACAATGGGGCCCAATTTTGCTTGGTGCCGTGAAGAAAATTTCCTGGAAATATTCCAGTGCAGCATTTCTTCCCTCTCATATGCATTAAAATTAGTGAGAACGATGATGATGGTTACTTACAGAGACACTTTAGCATTTGAATTTGGATTAGTTGTCTGTTTTGTGGCCTTCAAATCTTAGCATTGACTGCAAATATCAACTCTTCACCCATTCACCAACTCAACTGAAAGTTTTCTGTCACATTGGGGAAAAAAAAAAAAAAAAAAAAGGGAAAATTTTCACTTTGTGCCACCAAATTATCACATTTATCACTTTAATCCCGAGCTATCAATTTTAATAATTAACTCTTTAAACTATTCAAATTGTTTCATTTTGTCCCATATCTTTGAGGCCTTCACTTTTATGTCTTAATCTGTTACACGCCATGAATTATCAAATATAAAATGTTTAAAACCCACAAAAAACTGCGCAATGACATGACATGATAAATAACAATCTTTCGATTTGTTGATATAAAACCCAACTCTCTCAACACATCATTATAAGTGAATTTGTAAGTTTAAAATTATAAGTATAAACACATCAAATAACGGCATTACAATTTTTTTTGAGAAGACCACATGTACTGGCCACATAACCAGTGAAATGAGTACTAGGGGATCAAATATTAAATGAAGAGCGAAGGAGATGTCCACCCTCAATTGAGTGGGGCTTTGCCTTCTAAGAACAACCCTAACCACACTCTCTACTATTCACTAGGTAAAGTACAAAAAAAATACTCTTTATTTTACTTAATTACTTTAGTTATTGTGTTCTCCAACCACGCTCTTTATTTTAACTAATCATTTAAACTAACTTAATTAATTTTTTAAAATAAAAAAATACTAATTGTTAATATTTTACTAATATAAATTTGTAATAATAATAAATTTGCCCATACAAATATACAAAACTTGTAAAATAAGGAGAAAAAAATATAAAATACAAAATAAGTTATTCCGTAATTTATCAACAGAATTGAAAAACATATAAAATTACTACACACACATATATATAAAATCCCAAATATAAGACATAAATATACAAAAATCTAAAATATATTTATGCAAAATTATTTGAAGAGCCTCTGGGACTCTTCAATTGTAGCCACCAAAAAAATAGAATAATAAAATAGCTAACCCATTTAAACTCAAAATTAGATTTACATTGATTAAAATGCCTATCAAGTCTTGTTTAACTAAAAATGCCTAACAAGTCTTGTTTAACTATTCCCTTGGAGATGCTATGCTCTAATGCTGATATCTAATCATGCACTCTTGAATTGGTTTCAGCATTCTTTAACTAGGCGCTACCAGAGAAGCCAAAATCAAACAGAAAAATTAAAAAAGGAGAACACAAACAGCGGAGAACAGCTAAAGACTAGGACACAATCGTAGGATACAATACAGCCACTGCAACGTCACCAAAAAGAAGAAAAAAAACCTCATTTAACAATTCATCATTAACCAAGCAATGAGCAACGAAAGTAGGTTCAGTGTTTCAGTTAGGATCCAAAAGCCATTTATCAAGGACTGGCACTGCTTCAAACGGTTCTTCCATGCATTCATTGGTTTGGACACAATGATTTCAGGCAATTTTGGAACTACTCAAGAATACAACCCCTAGCTGATTCCTGCACATATATAACAAAAATGCACAACCAACCAATCGTTTATACAAACTACCGAGAGCACAGATGCTGTGAACAAAACAAGAAGCAGGTTTGAAACAATGTGAAGAACTATTTGAAATCATGCCATAAGAAATCATACAATCTTATTTGCACATCCAACCAGTTCTTAAAAGTCTAGCATTGAACCATAATAACATCCACAAGTTTTCTAGCCACCTTCAAAGCGATTAAAACAAAATATAATACTTCATACTTGGATATCTACAGCGTGCCTCTATTGATAATTTGGTGGTGGGGGCATATCTCTTCCAGGCATATCCTGGGTCTGGTAAGGGTTTCCGCCTGATGTGTTTGGAGCATAGTTATGCTGGTATTCTCTGTTTTGTCCCGGACCAGGCATTTCCCGGTTTTGGAAAGGCATGCCTACATTGTTAGGTCCACCCCCATATTGGAAATTTGGTGCGTTATTGGGCGGTCCTCCCATGTTGTTTGGCGGCGGCATTCTTCCCATGTTGGGTGGTCCTCCCATGTTCGGCGGCATTCCTCCCATATTGTTTGGCTGCGGTCCTCCCATGTTCGGCGGCATTCCTCCCATATTGTTTGGTGGCGGTCCTCCCATGTTTGGCGGCGGTCCTCCCATGTTTGGCGGCATTCCTCCCATATTGTTTGGTGGCATTCCCATATTATTTGGAGCCATTCGTCCCATGTTTTGCTGCTGCATGCCTCCCATGTTATTAGGTGGCATCCCACCCATATTGGGCTGGCCACCTCCCATGTTATTGGGGGGCATTGGTCCCATATTGGGTGGTGGTCCCATGTTGGATCCAGGTGGCCCCATGTTGGATCCAGGGTTCTGGAAATCTCGATTCTGCATATTCTCTCTCCTCCTTTCAAAGTTTCTTGATCTGTCAAAGTTACGAGGTCTGTCATTGCGCCTATTTCTATCATTTGCCCGAGCATTGTTTCTCACCCATTCCTCGTGGTACTTGGGGTCATAAGGTACAGCTTGTCCATTAATGAAAGGCTCCCCTGCCACAAACAGAAGAAAATTTCATATGGCAAGTGATCATGCATGCAGCAGGAATGCAACACTTTTTTCTTGAGAAAAAGCCACTGTTTAGTGCTTGAAAAGCTGTTTTCATATTATAATCACCAACTTATTGGTTGACCCAAAAGATAAAAAACTGAAAAATCTGTTACACACATTGAGAGCCACATGGATGTAACGTAATAACACTGAATTCCTTATTTCATATCATAAATTTAAAGTTTTTGACTTGATCTTTTTTATTAGATAGTAAAAGTATATTACTAAAACTTAAGGGGTGGATCCTGTACACTCTAAAGGGCCAGAACCAGAATCCATACATCCACTAACAAGTACAAGTCTTAGTCTGGTTTATCTTTAATTACAAATTTTCACCTAAATTCTTCTTAGAAAATAAAATGACATAACACCGACAAGAAAAAATGCCTACCCTTTCGCTCTAACCAGATTTGTTCATAGAGGATCTACTAAATCTAAATGTTTAACATAGAATATCTAAAAAATGAAATCCACTAAACTTCCCCAAACTCATGGCTATGCTAGAAGAGACTAAATGCCACAGAAAGTTGATCTGATTCAATTTGAATGCCTTGGAAGATATAAGAATGCCAAAAGAAGATTAGTGAGAGTGAGATACAAGTACAATAGTTTGTTAACTGACAGAAGACAGGAATGTAGAAAGAGATTAGACAGGAAAAGGGCCATGGACCTAGTTATCTTAAAATCTATTGTTCTAGGCTTACATTCAGTCAAGTACAATAGAATTTGATTTATAGCGTCAAACCAATCAACTCTTAAAGCGTGGATATGACATACTGACCAACTATCCCCAAAGCCTTAGGCACATACCCTATGTTAAAATTGGGTTTCATATGAAAACATCTACTTGGTAGTTTTCAATTTCCACTGCACACCAAATATAACCCAGTTTATCACCATAACTGCCACAAATGTATTTATGAATGAATCATATATGTTTAGCCTACCATATATTTTTATATTTAGAGAAGTTAAAATTTGATTGAAATGTCTAGCTTCAATGACGTGTTCTTTAATTTATGGTATTTCCAGATGCCTCCTCATGGAACAAGAAAATATCATACCTCCATAATCTTTATTCCTAACATCCAAGTAAGAGTCAGGAAGCACCCAACGAACCCCTGGCAATTCTGCATAATATTTAAGAAGGTGTTCTTAGAACTTGCATACCAAATATCAAATGCAAAAACGAAACACGAAATGTGTCAGTAAGTACCTTTGATTTTGTATGAAACTTCTTCAGATACAAGGGCTCCAAATGCAAAATAGTGTCTAGTTGAGACTGAATAGATTTTCATCCTTGCTTCCTCCTCACTGCAAAATATAATATGCATAAACCCAATACAAATTTTAAATAAAAAACAAATTTTTGGTACCATTATAGCATATCACGTTTTACCTAAGGAAAAACATCTTAAACACTAGGATGGCATATAGACGATAAGTAAAGATATCGTTTCATAATTGAAAAAAAAAAAATACATTAATTGCACTAGAACAAGTAACACAAATTCATAAACATGCAGAACTAACTAACAAATAACTCATTTGTATCACTAACTCATGCCAATCTCTCACTTCCAATTATGGGTTAAAAAGAGAATATTTCTGCTTAATATTTCATAAACCAAAAGCCTCGTTTCTCAACACAACTTAATCAGAACTCCATCTTATATAACAACGCAAAAGGACTAAAGGAACAATTAACTATCTAGTGTTCTATTTTCCTGCAAGTTCTCTGCAATAAAAACGTACATCTTTCGAGCAAAGAGCGTATGAGTATTACCAAAAATACAACCAAATAGCATTTTTCACATTTCTCATACTTTCCTAGTAAGAAGAGGGGCATTTTTGTGAAAAACAAGAAAACAGGTAATTTTTTATTGAAAATCTTATTCCTATAGTACACGTAACATAAGAAAAAAACGAAAAGCTTGAGAATAAAATTCAAACCTCCCAACAACTTTAGCTAGGGTTTTGATGTAGCTATCGATGATCTCGTCTCTGGTGGGTTCACCCTCAGGTTTCTCCACAACAACAAGCCAGTGCTCGAAATCGCAACCATCGAGCAGTATCGTCTCCTTCGGGGGACGATTGGACCAGTTAGGGTTCGGATCGTTGAGAGACGACGAGGTCTGGCGAGTGGAGAACCCTCGGATGGAAGACGCCGCCGGAGAGAGGCGGCGGAAGTGCGCGGAGACAGCGACGAGAGGGCGGAGGCGGAGGATAGAGGAAGGAGTAGAGAGAGAAGATGAAGGAGTATAGAGAGAAATAGAGGTGTAGGAGCGAGAGAGGACCGAAGAGATGGTTTGTTTGGTTGTGAGGAGAGAGCGAGTGAAGAAGCGAGTCGCCATTTTTTTGACCTCAGCAAAACCCTAACCCTGAGCGTGGATAGAGAGTGAGACAGAGATGAGGGTTTTGGTTAGGGTTTATATAGACAGATATTTCGTCAGATGCCCTTGCAATTTCAGAAAATCACATAAATATCTCCTTGTCCTTCTGTCAACACGTGTGAATCGCATCGCACGGGCCTGTATTTCTAACGGTTCATCTTTTGTTTTTTTATAAATTTGAATAAAAGTTCTATATGATATAAATGTTTCCACATAAATTTTTATGGTTTTATCGGGACACAAGTTGATCAGGCGGATATCCGGTCAGTGAAATTTTTACCTTGAAATGGTCATTCGAAGACCTCTGGGAAAACATCCAGTGATGAACGTTCAACGGATATGAACAATAATTTGATGAAAGGTACGTCTATCCTCAATTTGATAAAAGATTTAGTTTTGAATTGGATCAGTAAAAAAAAATCATTTAGTGAACCATTGAAGATGGTCTTAATTAATTATAGTTTCCAATAAATAAAAAATTCCAATTGAATATTTACTTTTAAAATCTAATATTATTTAGAAATCTTAAATAGAGGAAGATGAGCATGCTAAATAGAATTGTTTTCAAGTTTTAATCTTCTTCTCTTTTTTTTTTATTATTATTATAAATACCTTCAATTTTAATTTAACAAATAAATTTATTCTTATTTCTACATCAAAAACTTATTCATTAGATAAAGTTATTGCTTTCTTTCTCATTGGAAGTTAGCTAAAGCTATTAAGATAGTTAATTTAGCATTTTCTTTTTTCTTTTCTTTCTTTGCTACCCAATTTTAAATTTATCAAAATCTTTTGACATGCAAAAATAAATAAATTAATTAATTAATTGATTTTTTTGTAATAACTTTTTAATTAAAATTGTGACTTCTCAAAATAAGCCTTAATATCAAACTAGTAAAATGATTGGGTTTAAAAAATGAACAAATCCTAACATGAACAAATCAAATTATCAAGAGGAACCAGAACCCAAACAGGGCAATCTAATCTTCTCTTTGGTCCTCTATAAGTGATATTACAATATAGGTCTTTCAGTATTGCTTTATAATTTTGGTGGGTGATAACATGTGAAGGTCCAAATTATCATTTTCTCAACCCAACCTTGCCCCTACAGTGAATGATGAAATTACCCAATCACAGTTTTTTCAGTACTCCGTCTAAAACCAATTGCTACTGTAAATTCAAAACTCTGGCCCAAAAAAGGTGAAGGGTGGATAGTTTAAATATGCAGTCCAGTCCTCAACTCATTTATATATATATATATATAAACTTCTGTACAAGACCCGCAAACTTTGATACATATATTAAGATATGGATCCAACTTTCACATTAGTCCCTGGAAGCAAGTTCATAGGTGCAAGGGGAAAAGGAAAACACACTTGGGTACAAGATCTATGGCCGAACAAAAACCATTGTCTTTGCAAGCTCAAGCGCTTTCTTGCGCCCGAATAGCTTCTCCACGATGGCCAGTGAGAACTCCATGGAGGTTCCTGGCCCTCTGCTGGTGATGAGATTGCCGTCAACTACCACCCTGTTTTCAACTGCACTCTGGTCTGATAGCTTGTTGCACATTGCTGGGAAAGCTGTGGCCTTCTTACCCTGGACATGGACCAAAACATAATACAGTGTCAAAACTAAAACAAATATGTTTAGTATGGAAATTAGTCTGTACTTGGAACAACTCAAAAAGCAAAATGTTCCAAAAATTTACATTGTTTGTTTCGGCTGAAAATATTTTCTACATTTTCTAGCATTTGATATGACCGAAAACAAAAGTCTGAAAGAAAATGTTTTCTACAGTAAACCGAAAACAATTTGGTAGAAAACAATTTCCACTATTGAAAGTTGGAAAACATTTTCCGGACTTAGCTCTTGCCAACATCCCCTACCATCACTAAGCACCTCACTGCCAGTACCACAAACTTAGGACATTAGTTTCCAGGTCGTAGAACATAGGAAAATATTTTCTGCAGTAGAAAATGTTTTCCGTAGAAAAATGTTTTCTGCTGAACCAAATGGAGTGTATCCTAAAAATAGGATAAAATGGTAAGGAAAGGAAATAGCTATTTGAAATAAATCCCATGATGAATTTACGCAACATGTCTTATGAAGTCATTTGAGATTGTAAAGTTTGCTAGCAATTAATAAGCTATAAATCGCATGTAATAAATTGGAGTTTATAAGGCAGGATTTTCTAAAGACAAGAAATTGTATATTCTGGTACTGTTCTATCAAGTAAACATAGCTCATCTAGACGGTAAATACCTTGAGTAAGCCATGAGGCTCCAATACCAGAGCTGGGGATGCACAGATCGCCCCGTAAGGTCTATTAGCTTCATTCTGCTTCATTAGCAAGCTTACCAGTTTTTCTGAGTCAGCAAATGCTTGGGCACCACCAAGTCCACCCTGCCCAATGTGCGCACATACAGAATGTGATTAAGCTAATGTGTCCACAAGGATATCAATAAATAAAGATAACTGAATCCAACTTACCGGCAGCACGATAAGATCATATGAGAGCTTGGCAGCCTCTTCAAGAAGCATGTCTGCAACTAGTTTCACTTTTCGAGAAGTCATGATTTCTAGTTTCTCTCCCACAGAAGCCACCACAACTTCTGCTTTTGCCCGTCGGAGAACATCAATGATCATAGTAGCTTCCATTTCCTCAGTGCCATCAGCAACAGGTACAAGAATCTGAAAGGAAGCAAATTCATACATCAAGTTCATAAATCTATGTTTTTTTATCAAATTCTCACAATTTGGTGAAAGCATAGCAATAATCATTAGTCAGGCCAGATTTTAGTGTTTAAACAGAAAAAGAACAGCACGTGGAAAACTATGTTAATGTTAATTTAAAGTGATCATTACCAGGCAACTGCAAAGCATTAGTGGAAGACAGGAAATCTTCACAGGAAATAGCAATGATTGTACTAATAAACAAGGCAGGGTGTTGTTACCATTAGGAATAATGATACTCATACCGCATATGTACACAAATCAGAAATGTATTTGGATAAGGCAAAAGGGGATGGAGAGAAGGCGCGGGTGGTCAATCTATCCTTGACTCAAATTTTGGATTTTGTAGTTTCTTTTTTCTTTTCTTTTTTGGGTACATGAGTTGCACCCCCTTGGTGCCATTATTAATAATATACGCCTTTAATGATGTACTTTTTACATATAAAAAAAAAAAAAGAACAAGAAAAAGAAAAAAGAGAACATACATGGGCTTGGCCACTTCAGGTTTTAACATGTATAATCACACTTACAGAAGCATAGAAAGAAGGAAAAGGCTGAGATGACCACTGGTGGACCCAATATTTTTTCTTCAGGAGATGTAAGTAAATTTTTTTAATTTCTTACTTAGATGTAAGATTTTCATTGTATACCATTTATTATGGTAGATAAGATTAGAAAAAATAGTTTACATCCGAAATATTAAAGGCAAATGCTGACAAGTGAGCCCCATAGGCACTAGTTATTATTGGAATTGGGATAAAAGTGTTTTGGAAAGAGGCAAAATGGTTAATAGTTTTATGAAATCCATAACAAATGTTTTGAAACACCTAATATCTTATTACTAAAGCCACTAAAAAGTCCTAAATATAAAGACAATACTAATCACTTAAAACTATCTATCAAATTTATCATCTTCTGATGGGTCTTACATCAACTTGACTACATCAAATGAATTCTTCAAGAGAGACAAGAAAGACAAAACTGATCACAACGTTAGCTCCTACAAATTTACAGCCATACATGAAGGTGAATGTGTGCACATTAGAGAGAGAATAGTTGTAAATTATTTCATCAACAGCTAAAGCTAACAGACCAGCAAATGAGAGAGAATGATAAAAACAAAGTCAACATATTTGAGAAAGAATCTCAGCCAATTGTCACCTTTGGACAGTTGTCAAATGTCCACTCCATTGGGTTTAGCTCAAGCACTGTATATTCATCTCCATGATTAGGACGCATCACCTGAATACAAAATAACAAACAACTCAAGTGCTACAATATTTCTTTTCTAAGAAAGCATTATACTGAAAAAGGAAAACAGAAACAACAGAGTAACCATGACAGCAAAGTCCTGAAGTTATCCACGTGAATCAATGTTCAAAGTAGCAAATAAAATAATTTCCTTGAAGACTTGGTTTTCAATCACTAAGAATCAGTCAAACAATTGTGGCAAATGTTCAGCTTATGATATGAAGATCAATACTGAAGAAGCATACTCTAACTAGTAGGCAATTATAATTTTTACAATAAAATATGATTGATGATTGGAGGCTTAAGAGTTAAAACAGCATGCAAAATGGGTTGTGACATGAACAGCTGTTCGGTTGTAACAAGTGAAATCTGGATTAGTTATTTAGGATTTGATTTCCAAAAGTTGAGCAAGCATATTGAATGTTGACCAAGATAAGAACTAGAGCTTTCACAAAACTAAACCAAACATAGGAAAGCAAACAAGAAAGAAAAAATGTATCAGGCACATATTAAGACAAAAGGCTGGTGTCTGCTAAGTTTAATGTACCCTGTAACTTGAGTAAGCAAGTAATGTATCAGGATCCTTTCATGTCAATAAACTGATAAATTTCAGAGAGAAAACTACTAATTAAAAGTAAAAATCAGTATGTATTGCCTTTTCTGCTTTCAAATTCCGTGTTTACCATAAACATATTTTTGTGCAGTCAACTCCTCTGAATGGCATTACAAAACAAAAATAGTAATCATGTATAATTGTATTCATTCACACATATTACCTTGTTTACAACAGAAATTACACCATATTCCAGGTCCTCACTTCCTATGGAATAACATAAGCAAACAATAAAACTAGAAAACATAAGAACATACCAATGGCCCAGATACTTCATTGGCTTTATCTTTCCCAAATAATTGCTCAACCAGTGCAACGGAGAACTCCATGGCAGTGCCAGGCCCACGACTTGTCACAACTTTTCCATCCTGCTGCACTATTGATTCAACTGTGGTTGCAGCAGATGATAGTTGCTCCATAAAAGATGGATAGCACGTTGCCTGTCAAAACCAATATTTTGTGAAGTACAGATATCTTCATCATCAACGTCATCACAAGTGCAGCATGAACACCACAGTTTAAATACTAACAATACATAGTGACCAAATTCTTACTTTTTTCTCCTTCAACAAACCCCATGATCCAAGTGCCACGGCAGGAGCTGCACATATTGCAGCATAGAACCGTCCATCTTCCGCTTGCTTTTTCACTATGCTTTCCAAAATTTTACAATCTCTAAAAGAGGCAGCACCAGGCATTCCACCCTATACAATGAAAGAACCAAAATTTTCAAAGGAAATACTAGTTTGTTAATCATTATAAAACAATAGACAAAGAATATTAACAAACACTACATTCTTCTTTATTTTCATTTGTACGATTTTCAGGTATATATATATATATATATATATGGGATTCCAAAAATGTACAGCTGCGCAACAAATAAGGTGACGCGTTTTGCTATCACAAACACTAATTCATTAACATAATCCAACAGAACAACCAGATCAGAACACAACAACAACTGAAAAAGGAAGAGAAACCACATGATGAAATCACTAAGATGCACTCAAAAGATTGACAAATTAGGCAACCAACTAGGAGCTTACAATTGAATTTATAAAAAATAAAAAAACAAAACAAAACAAAAAACAAAAAAACAGCGTTAACAAAGTATGGCACTCAATAACGTTCCAAAAACAGCTATGACCAAAACTAAATCGAAAAGGGTAAGGTTTGTCCCCACTCAACCAAAGTGGATAGACCTGCCAGACCAGTCCAGGGCCCATGGGTTCACGACAAGTCCCATTCCTAGGATCTGATTTTTTTCATTTTATAGTCCCTATGTATAGCTCATCCATAAAAATAATTAGGTTGATCTGCTAATTGTAACCACAATACAACCATATTTGTTTGTGTTAAAAAAACAAACCGTCTACTTTTAAAATCATACTTGTCATCCTTTTTTTTGAAAACAACGTGATAAAATCATGTGCGATGATTATCGAATTAATTTGATTTTTGGTCTTTTATGGATGATTAAACACATGAACTACAAAATGAACAAATCAGATAGGGGCACACGGCTGCCACGAGACCAATCTGAACGGTCCACTGGACTGGAAACAAGAGTCAAGACTGTACTGCAAGTACATGGTGGTAGAAAAATAATAAAATTCAAGCAAGTTTAAAAAAAAAAAATAACCTTACAAATCAAATAATTGACAATAAAGCAACAATCTTAAGAATGCAGTAAACAACAAACAACAAAATTGAATTTGAGAAGAGACTAATGAAGATACTTTAATCGCAGCCAAAATTATACACAAGTAACAGAACAAACAAAAACAATAACTTCAATGCACTTAGAGAGAGAGAGTACAGGAAGAGAGATGAGATCAAAGACGGTGTCAGAACAGTCCGAAATTAGGGCATCGGCAACAATCTTCATTCCATGACAAGCATCGACGCGAAGCTGCTTCTCGACGGAGGCCACCGTAACGTCAGCGCCGCCGCGCCGCAGTATATCGATCGTTATCACCGCCTCCATCGGCTCCGTCCCGTTCGCAATCGGAACCAAAACCTAAAAAACACACCAAATCCAAAAGTTCACCAAACAAATGGCCTCAATTGCTGATCAAAACTCTGAAAATATGGAGAAGAAGCCAATTTTTTTTTTGTACCTTTCGAGTAGAGGACGCCATGGCCGAACCAGAGAAGAGCTTGGTAGTGCGAGAGGTGGAGAGTGAGAGTGGCGTTGTTCGTAGGAGGCGAGTCGCGAGAGTTGTAGTGGGAGGAGAGAGAAGAGCAACGTGGCGTAAAGTCAAGGCCATTTTATATAGATGTCTCTGGAGACGGTTACAGTGAAGATCGACGAGCCATTAATAGCAGAGTGGGCATTAGTTAATAATGGACCGAAATTATATCATTGGGTTGTAGAATGACAAATTGGCCCATTCTATTAATGGGCTATTTTTTGGGCCATGTTCATGAGGATGACAGCATCAGTGGGCCGAAAATAGTGCAAAAGGCCTCAACATTGGGCTGAGAAAAGAGCAAAAGGGCCATTGGTCCAACTACAAACCATAATAATGTGGATTTTACCGCAGAGAGAGACAAAATAGCAGGGATGAAATGCAAGGGGATTCGGGCGAGTTGAGAGATTGTTCAAGTCCAGTTTGAATTGTGTCAAGAGCTGTCTAAGCTCATTCCAACTTGAATTATAATTTGAGGTTGTTTGTTCAAGCCCAATTCGAATTAGGTCCGAATTATTCCAATTACATATAAATTTGAGTTTTTTTTCTATTTTTTACAACCAATTTAATTAATTTGTGAAATTATACGTTAGTTACATTTTTTTATAGAATCATTAATAACAGAAAAAATAATATATATAATGTGAGCGAAATAAAAATTGAAGAATCAATGTACTGTTATGGTGGTTTTTACAATTTATGAGTGGGAAAGAAAAAAAGAGTAAGATTTTGTGTTATATTATATGTGTATATAATTTACCTTCAATATGATTTAAATCTCTAAATTACTTGAACATTATCCAATGACTAACCATTGATATGTATATTTAATATTTATATACATCCATAATTTGACACTCGTATTATGTCTTTATTTAAATCCGTCCAAATTTTATTTAAATCTTTCAATTTTTATTGAAATCTTAAAAAAATTGAGATTGAAATCAAATTGCTCGAGTTATGCTGCCCAAATTGCATCGTTATGTTGTGTTTGGTTGGAAAATTTGAGAAGAGATTTGAAAAGAAAAAAGAAAAATATAAGTAAAATGTTAATAAAGTATAGGATTAATTACCTAAAAGTCCTATCTACATATTTTGTGGTAGCTTAGGTCCTGTCAAAAAGTTTTTGAATCAATAAGTCCCATTTACATGTAAAAAGACGTTTTTCTTTTTAATCCCAAAATTGAGAATGTTCTCAATTTCAAAACTGAGAATGTTCTCAATTTTTAATTATCAAAACAAAGAAATTTCTCAATTTTTTTTCTAGTATGAACTGAAAATATTATCAAAACTATCAAAACTAAGAAATTTATAATTATCAATTTTGAGAAAATTTTCAATTTTTTCATGATTAAAATTAAGAATATTATAAACTGATAAAGTTCTCAATTTCAAAAAACACTCTCTCTCTCTCTCTCCCTCTCTCATGGCAGTGGCATCTATGTTGGTTCCATCTATAATCCACAGGATCAATGTTTCAGCCAAAAAATTTAAATTATTTTTAAATCAAACCAAACTAGGCTAATTTGGAAATTCTTGAAACCCCAATTGACGTATATATGAAAACAGTGAGAGAGAGAGAGCTCTCTGTATGTATATGAAGCTTCAATTCAATTCAAACAACATTTGAAGCAGAGAGAGAGAGAGAGATGAGCAGTACGCAAGTGGCGCACTCACTGGCCTTTAGGGTAATGAGGCTATGCAGACTGTCATTCCACGTGGAAACACCTCTTCGTTTCGACCCCTGCGATTTGATCGGCGGCGAAGACCTCTTTGACGACCCCGTGGCGGCGTCTCACTTCCCTGGGCTCCTCTCGAAGCACTCCCCCAAATCCAGCGACTCCGATCTCTCATACCGCTCCCGATTCCTCCTCCATGACCCCTCCGACGCCCTCGGCCTCTCCGGCCTCCTCGTCCTCCCCCAAGCCTTTGGTGCCATCTATCTGGGACTTGAGTCGAGGAAGGGTGAGGGAATAGTAAATTGGTCTATTAAAAATTAATAAGACTTAAAGGAGCACATAATTTTATCTAGGACTTAATGGATTATAAGTTCACAAAATAAGACTTGTATGTAAATGACCCTAAAATATATCTGCATTTCATATAATTTTATATTTTTTTTCCTTCTTTTTTTAAAATATCTTTTTAAATTTTTCAACCAAACAAAACATGACAAAATAGTCGGTAAGTGTGTGCAGTGCACCCAGCAGAGACTCTGCAAAGGATAAGCCTCTCGTGAGTATTTGGGTCAGGAATTGGGGCGAGGTTGTGGTGGTATCTATGTGTCCCTCCCAATCAATTAAGAGTAATGATTCATCCCCCCTTTTCCCCCCACCCTCTTTGACCCCCTCTCTCTCTCATTGGTTACCTTTTCTTTTCCTTTTTCTTTTTTTTCCTGCTCCACCAATCACCCCTGCCACGTGGCAAAGGGGGGTGAGGGGGTGATCCCCAAAAGGGAGTCCCAAGCATTATTCATCAATTAATTGATGACGTCATCTAAATGTGGATTCTAATATAACGGCTCTTATCTCATGCTTGGCTCTCAAGCACCATCACACCTGTTCTCCACGGGAAAAAACAGCAACGGCTTTTTGTGATTTTTATCAAAAATTCAAGATTATTCATGTCATTATTTTTGTGTTATGATGCATGAAAAAGAGATGAGCGATTTGAATTTATATATAACTTTGTATGAGCGTGTAGAGTAATGGACTAATTCGATCTGAATAAAATGTTTATAAAACATGTAAAATGAGCTATAATTTAGAAAAAAAAAAAAAACTTGTAACTCCAAAGTGAATTAACAAATGAAAATAATATTAAAAATATAAAAGTTTTGAAACAAAGCTCACTATATATTTCGATACAAAAAATTGCAAAGCTCGTTAATAATGTGAATGTTAAGGTAGCATTTGGTAACGTTTACGTTTTTTATTTATGTTTACAAAAATTTTATAAACTGATTTTTGTTTATTTTTAGAAAAACATAAATTACAAACGCGTTTGGTTTGAACAAAATATTTAAAAAAATTTAAAAACATAAACTAAAAAATATGTTTGTTCAGGCCTAAAATATTTATAGTTATTTTTGTTATTTATGACAATGGGATCACACACATTATAATTGAAAAAAAAATTAATTGAAAAAAATTTAATTGGGAAAAAAAATTAATTGAAAAAAAGATTAATTAATAAAAAAATATTTGAAAAAATAATTGAAAAAAAATTATTTGAAAAAATAATTAATTGAAAAAAAAATTATTTGGAAAAAAAATTATTTGAAAAAATAATTAATTGAAAAAAAAAATATTTGAAAAAAAAAATTTGAAAACTAAAAACGTAAACTCATTTTTTGAGTTTACGTTTTTTCTCCCAAATTTATAAACTGAGACAACCATTTATAAATCAAAAAAATTATTAAACAATTTTTATGACAGTTTTTAAAATTTTTGTAAATATAAACTGAAAACGAAATGATTGTCCAATAAACCTTTAGTGAACGGTTTATTTTGACCAACAAGCATAATATAAAATTAGACACAATATTGCTTTCCACTTACTCCTTGTGAACACACACAGCAAAAAAAAAAAGAGGTAAGTGATTGTTATGTGATTGACCTTGAGTTACAAGAAAATAAAAAACATGTAATTAATTCAATTACTAATTCTTTGTCATAAATTGTAAGGAAAGTATCTTTCAAGTATAATGTAGGAAAAATAATATCATATTAATGTAAAAGTTTGATACATTAAAAGATAATTTTATATTTTTTTTTTGTGAAATTAATATTATTTTTTAAATATTGTTTTTGATATTTAATTCAATTAGTTAATCTTATTCATGGTTATATGTCATAGTAGTTTGTTATTTAATTTTCATATTAGAGGTTGTAAATTCAAACCTCATATGCTATATAAGTTCTAAAATGGCAAAAATAAATTAAAATTGACCAATGTTGCTGATACTGACACAGACACAACCCTTAGTTGAAAAGCAAATAACAACTCGAGTTATGGTACCCAAATTGCATCCGAATGTTGTGTTTGGTTGAGAGATTTAAAAATAAATTTGAAAATAAAAAGAAAAAAAGGTAGGTAAAATGTTAATAAAATATACCTATATTTCACATAATTTCACACAATTTTTTTTTCTTTCCATTTCAAATCTCTTTCTAAATTTCTTAACCAAATAAAATCATAACAAAATAGTCGGTAAGCTCGTGCAGTGCACCCAGCAGAGACTCTGCAGAGGATAAGCCTCTCGTGAGCGTTTGGGTCAGGAATTGGGGCTGGTGGCTTCTGTGTCCCTCCCATGCAATTCACTGATGACGTCATCTAAATATGGATTCTAATATAACGGCTCTTATCTCATGCTTGGCCTTTTAGCATCATCACCACCTTTTCTCCACGGGAAAAAACGGCAACGACTTTTTATTATTTTTATCAAAAATTCAAGATTATTCTTGTCATTATTTTGTGTTATGATGCATGAAAAAGAGATGAGCAATTTAAATTTATATATAACTTTGTATGAGCGTGTAGAGTAATGCACTAATTTGATCTAAATAAAATGTTTATAAAACATGTAAAATGAGCTATAAATTTTTTTTTTAAAAAAAAAACTTGTAACTCCAAAGTGAACTAACATATGAAAATAATATTAAAAATATAAAAGTTTTGAAACAAAGCTCACTATATATTTCTCGATACAAAAAATTGCAAAGCTCGTTAATAATGTGAATACTTAGTGAACGGTTTATTTTGACTAACAAACAGAATATAAAATTAGTCACAAAATTACTTTCCACTATCCTCCTTGTGAACACACACAGCAAAAAGAGAGGTAATCATGTAAAAGTGGTTGTTATGTGATTGACCTTGAGTTACAAGAAAATAAAAAATATGTGATTAATTCAATTACTAATTCTTGGTCATAAATTGTAAGGAAAGTATCATTCAAGTATAACGTAGGAAAAATAATATCATATTAATGTAAAAGTTTGATACATTAAAAGATAATCTTATATTTTTTTTTTGTGAAATTATTATTATTTTTGATATTTAATTCAATTAGTCAATCTTATTCATGGTTGTATGTCATAGTAGTTTGTTATTTAATTTTCATATTAGAGGTTGTAAATTCAAACCTCATATGCTATATAAGTTCTAAAATGGCAAAAATGAATTAAAATTGACCAATGTTGCTGACACTGACACAACCTTAGTTAAAAAGCAAATAAGCAAATATTTAGATACAATATAATTGTCTATATGTATCATGCATAGTTTGGATAATTATTTAATAGTTTTAAAGTATCACGTGACTTGTTACATAAGTTTTAAAATGGCAAAAATAAACTAAAATTGACCAATGTTATTGACACCGACACAACTCTTAGTTGAAAAACAAATAAGCAAATCTATTTAATAAGTCTCAAAGGTTTTTGAAAATGTCTAAAATGTATGTGAGATACATTTTGATTCAATGACTCAGATGAATCCTAAGTGTATATGGATGGTTTAGATCATTGGGTGTTGCCGCCCAACACAGTTCATTTGATTTGTCTATGTTTATATCAGTATCTACTCTATGTCTCCCCCATACCCTGTGTCTACCATCTGTCTTCTCATACCCTCTATCTGCCTTCTCTCTCTATCTCCCTCTCTGTCTATCGTCTGTCTACCTTCTCTCTCTATTTCCCTCTTTGTCTACCATCTGAATTCCTTGCTCTGTTTTTGTATTTTTTAGTTATACGGGTGATATGGTTTGAGTTATACGGGTGAGTTATACGGTTTGGATTTGGATTACACGGGTGATATGCATTTTGTTATGGTGTGTGCAGATTTGAGTTATTATGTTGTGTGTAGATTTTATTGGATTACACGGGTGATACACCGTGCAACAAATTTCTTTTCTGCAAATCAAAAGAAATTCTGCAAATCAACAGATTTCTTTTCTTTTACACAGTTAAGAATTTCTTTCCAACAGTTAAGAAATTCTAAGAAATTCTAGATTACTTGAATTCAAATTCTGCACAGACCAATCTATAGATTTATTAACTTCTTCTTGATTTTTTTTTTCCTCTCTCAGCTTTTGCCTTCATCAGAGCTTCTGTGGATCACTCTGACCACTCTCACCGTTGTTCACTCCAGCTGCGACATCACTTCGGCTGCTCAACATCCTGCTCGGTTAGTTTAGAAAATATTCAATAGACCACTATACTTCTATAATTAGGTCTCTATACGAGTCGGAAGATCTAAGAACACACACACATGGATAACATATGAGAATATTAGTATACTGGTATAAGACAATCATGTCAAAAAATATTAGCCAAAAGCAAGCTAAGCTTCTATATAATCCTTGAAGCATATTGATATTAACTACCTCTGTTTGGCTCTCATTTTTTTCTTCTGTTTTTAATTTTAATCAATTTTATATGCAAACATATATATAGGTTGCTGATATAACAGGTATGGATCCAAATTCATTAAAGAACTTAAATAGCATCTACATTTCAAGCTCCTACTTGATCATCCCAAATAGATAGATAAAAGATGTATATTCTGCATTTATATCCGTGTATACTACAATTTCTGGAGGGATTGTAAGACTGATACACATATAGCACTTTGTACAAATTTCATTTCCTTCCATCATCAATCTACTTAGTGACAAGTAACAAAGGGTATAATAGAGATTTGATTTTTTATTTAACATATTTTCCCCTCCCCTTATCAGACTACATTTTCATGTCCTAATTTCAATCTGACATCATAATAAATATATGGATACCAAATTGGTAATAGTAAATATTCACACTCACTTTTTTGTCTTGCTGATATACATTTTCCTACCTCAACAAAAAGAAAAGATGTTCTCAAAAAAATAAAAAAATAAAAAGCAAATTGGCTGTTAAAGGCAAGATATTATCAATGGTTTTTAAAAATAAAGGGACTGTTTTGTTCATTTATTTTTTCTTATTTATTTTTTCTTTTGTTATTGAGCCAACTAATATATACGGGTGAAATTTTTTCTTTTGTTATTGCTTTGCTATTGAGTAAAACTGAAGAAGAGTAGAAACTACCTTACGAAGGTATGGCATTAGGCAACTGACATATTTCTCTGATAGCACAGAGGAATAATTACTTTGTTCCCATATCAAGGTTCTAGAAGAATAATCTTCAAACTTTGATCACCAATACATATATGCTTGATTTGTGATATGCTCTTCTGTGTGTGTGTCAAATCCCATTCCTCCAATTACAAACAATGCCTAATAGTATTATGACATAAATTAATCAGTTACAAGGTTCAACACGTTTCCATTAAGAAGCATGTGGATACGTGTTGCTGTTTTATGTAAATTCACAAACTATATACTCTACAGGTGATATGCAAGTAAGCCTCAACTTAATTAGGTCATATCATGTATAACATTTTTATGGTTGAAAACATTTATGAACCTGTAAAGAGGTCTATAATGTTCTTTTTGTTAATCTGTTTGCACATTTTATGGAGCTCTTTAAAATTTGTGGTTTACTTTTATGGATGATGTGTCATGGTATATGCTTTTTGTAGTTGCAAAGGCTGTGTTTTTTATCACCAAAATCACTTGGCTCTGTTTTTTATCACCAAAATCACCAAAAATTCTGCTCAATATGTTTACTGTCAACTGTTTAAATCAGTGATGAGAGACAAAAATTTTGCTCAATGTGTTTACTGTCAACTGTTTATCACCAAAATCAGAAATTTTTTATCACCAAAAAAACATTAAGCAGAAATTAGTTTGGTGTTCAAAAAAAAAAAAGGTTAATACACGTTAGTTTTGTGTTTACACGTTAAGTATTGTCAATTTTTTTACAGATACTGATGTGCTTTAGTACGTAGAAAATACGCTAGAAAATTGGCGTAGAAAAGCATTGAATTCAATTTATAGACAAACTATAGAATAAGAATTCTTGATTCTCATTTTCTTCAAAAGCACTGTAAGTATTAAATTTAGAATTCAATATTGTTAGGTTCTAACATATATACTATATTGTTGCTTTTATGGAACATCAAACTATAATAATAATAATAATAATAATAATAATAATAATAATAATAATAATAATAATAATAATTCGAATTATCAACTAAGAAAATATTAGGTGTATTATATAAAAAGATTCTGTATATACAAATTGTGCATAAATTCAGTTTTAAAAAATTTGATTTGTTTGTTTACTTAATTGGAATTGAGGTGGCTGTTGTGCGGGGGTGCACAGCAGCCACTGCTGTGCAACCAATTGGGCCCTTTTCGGGACCCATTTTGATAATCCAAACCGTTCACATTTTAGAATACATCAAGTAAAACATACCTGTAAAAAATCAAATTAATCGGATATCGTTTACCCATTCATCCACTCACATTTGCATTCATTTTAACACTTTAAATTACAATTGTTATTTATTTTTATAGATATAAATGTGAATGGATGAATGAGTAAACGTTATCCGATTAACTTGATTTTTTACAGGTATGTTCTACTTTATGTGTTCTAAAATGTGAATGGTTTAAATTATCAAAATGGGCCCTGAAAAGGGCCCAATTGGTTGCACAGCCCGCACAACAGCCACCCCAATTCCTACTTAATTTGATTTGTTTGTTTACTCGATAATGTTTTCCCTTTCTATGATCACACTCCACCTCCATATGGTATTTTTATATTTTGGACCCAAAACTACCAGTTCTTTAATATAAATTTAGCTCATGATAGTATCCAATGCTAAAATGAAGGGGAAAAAAAAAAACATCCACTCAAAACCATCCTAGGTCTCATAGCTAGCTATATTCAAGGAGATGCTTGAAATACAAGTAGCCAAAATTGGAAAGAATAAGCCTTCTTGAGCAGCTTTATATGTTCAGTGCACGTAGAATTGGAACAGCAAAGGATTTCAAATAAGAAATTAGAACCTGTTGTGTGCTCATTGTAATAGTGTTGACTGAAATCTTTCTCTCACATATAGTAATTTTGGGGAGTAAAATTGATTATACAAATAAGAAAATTGCAAAGATCTTTAGTGCTCCTCTCTCTATTTGATTTTACACATAGATCTTACACAAAGATCTATTTGATTTATTTATTTTTTAATCAGCTGTTGTTCATAGAAAATTGGCTAAACCATTAAAGGTATCCAACTTCTTTAATATGTTGTTTGGCTTCCATTGGGAATTAAATTATTCAATTTGCTTTTAGTTTACGATTTTTTTTAAAAAAAAAATTAATATTATCATTTGTAAATGTTTTGCAATAATAGATTAATCTACAATAATAGATAGATTAATCTGCAATAATAGATTTATCCAGTTTAATGTAATTTATCATCTAAATTAAAATGTAATTTATCCAATTTAATCTTAACATTATGTTTCTTAAATGGATTTAATTTTTTAAAAGGTTTTGAATTTGAATTAATACTTGATGGGTTTTATTTTTTAAATGGGTTTTAATTTATTTACATTTTCTTGACAATATTTAGTTCTGAGGTGTTGTGTGCTTTTGGATGATTTCCATTTCAAATAGCTTCGGAGAGTTGGTCTAACCAATTTGTTATGTTTACACTTGAAATTGGAATTACTCTACAAATTTTTCTGCATTTCAGGCCCTTAATACACTTGACAGTATCAAATGGAGAGTAAATAAAAGGGTTCTTGGTATCATAGACAGAATATGTGCTAGCATTTTGATAGCAATTTGGTAGAATATCACATATTTCTGCTTCTTTTCTTTTTTTCATTACCAAGATGAGTTGAATGCCTACATTATACTGATGTGCTTTAGTATGTAGAGCACTTACTGATGTGCTTTAGTATATAGATTTAGTAATATTTTTTTTCTTTTTATTATAGATTTAGTATACAATAACTTTAATTTCTGTCAGTGTTTACAATTTTTTTTACTTGCTTTTATATTTTGATTTGCAATATTGGTGAACATTATAAATCTTATATGTTTATTTCTTAATTTGCATTAACATTAGAGAGAGTTGTTATTTTATTTGAGTTTTGTAGAGCATATAATACAAGCAAAAATGTTACAAGTTCTTTAAGAAAAAAAAAATTAAATATATTTTTTATAACTGCATTTTAATCTTAAAATTATTTACATCGTACCTTTTGTCAATTTTGATTAAACATTGAGCAGAATTATTGTGAACCAAATTTCTCTCAGAACTATTAAACATTGAGGAAATATGTCTCTCATCACCAAATTTCTGTCAATTTTTAATCAAAATTATTGTCAATTTTTTTAATAAAAAAAAAACATTAAGCAGAAATTGGTTTGGTGTTCAAAAAAAAAAAAAAGTTATACACATTGTGTTTACTGTCAACTGTGTATAATAGTTGGTCTGTCAATTATTGTCAATTATTTGAACTATTAAGCAGAAATTATTTGAACTAAATTTCATCAAAGAATTAAAAAAACATTATGTGAACCAAATTTCTGTCAATTTTGATTAAACATTAAGCATATTCATTGTGAACCAAATTTCTCTCAGAACTATTAAATATTGAGGAAATGTCTCTTATCACCAAATTTCTGTCAATTTTTAATCAGAATTATTGCCAATTTTTTTAATAAAAAAAAAACATTAAGCAGAAATTATTTTTTCATCAAAGAATTACTGTCAATTATTTGAACTATTAAACAGAAATTTGGTTCTTACACATAAGGTTGGTCTCAAGGATGAACAAAAAATTTCACCAAATCTCCAATAATAATACTTTTAATCTTTTTTGATAAAATTTTAAAATAGAGTATGGATAGGAGATGGTTTTTAGGATAAGTTTTGAATTTTTTTGAAAAGATTTGAATATGCAAAGAGAGTAAGGATTGGAGTATTCATATCAGATCAAGGTTTTAATCAAATTTTCACTCAAATTTGATGAACAGAGACACAGAGAGAGAGAGAGGGAGAGTAAGTTACGTAATTTACTAATCATAACCATCATGGTTTGGTTGTCCTGACTCCTTATTATTGTTGTTAGAACTTAAAGCTTGGATTAGGATTAGTTGTCCTAACTCCGGTGGGTAAATTGAAGTATAAAACATTTAGCTGATTACGTCGCTATTAATAAAATTGGCCTGTCTTAAATTTTTAAAATTTGGTCAATATTTGTTTAAATTTGGTCAATTTTGCTGCATTATTAGAAAGAAGTCAAGTACTCTCTCTCATACCCTAACCCAAGGACCTTCACAATTATTTATTTTTTGGTTCTTCTTGGCGGCTTGAGTGCTAGATATAGTAGTAGTGGGTAGTGTTGCAAATTAACTTGATATTGAAAATCATGTGTGCACTGTTACTTGCATTGTGTCCTTAGTGAGGCATAGTCGGGTTGCTTCATCATAGTTATGTGATGATATCTTTTGATGTAATATGGGCTTCTATTCTCCCTTTTATTTATTTATTCTTTCCAAAATAAAAACCTAGGCTTAGGCGCCCGTAGGATTGTTTGACAAAAAGGCATTATTCATTTCTATTCAAGTTACTAAACCATCAAGCGCATCATTAATCACTGGAATGCTCAGTTGAAGAACTCTACATGCTCAATTTTATTTTTCAAAAATAGATGCAATCAACCATGATTTAGTCACCCTTTTAATGAAAGAACATTTCATTTAGTAGGTTACACATGTATGCAAGATATAGAGAGAGACATCACTACGATATACCTTTACACAAAAATTGTACCATTCAAACGTAGTATATTTGTCGTGTGATTCTAAAAAGAAAGGAACTGTTTTTTTTCATTTAATTTTTTTTTTGAATATCTACAGCTCCTAATTAAAAGAAAAATTTGATAGACTTGGCATTTTAACATTTATGTGTAATATGGCAAGAGAGTTTATATATATATATATATATATTTTTTGTACAGATGATAAATATTTTTATCAATTTTTTTTTGAATATTTTTTTATAAATATTTTAGTGCTCTGTGTTGTACAGATGATAAATATTTTTCATAATTTTTTTTTAATATCTAGAGTTCCTAATAAACGAAAAATTTCAGAGACTTGACATTTTAACATTTATATGTAATATGGCAAGAGAGTTTATGTTTTCTTTTTTCTTTTTTTGGCACCTTTTTAAAGGAGTATAGTACTTGTGGGGATATATTTTCTGAATACCAACACGTGGCATGGTGACGCCGACGTGTCAGCCGAGGTGCCACGTGCCCTGGTAGTTAAGCCGAGGTAATCTCGGAGAAGCCGAGGTCATCTCCGAAGATATCGGAATCCGAGATAAGGGGCAAGAGTCCTAAGGCAAAGAGGGGACTTAACCAAGATAAGGATAAAGCTCTTAGGGAGTTTTATCTTTATCTCTTGAAGAGTCCAGAGAAAACAGTAAATTGGAGTTCATAGAAGTCATACTTCTAGTGGGACTTGGATTAAGTATATTATAAAAGAGAGGCACCCCCGTGGGTCTAAGGTATGTAATTTATACTTTGAGTATTCAGTTTAGTACTTGATTATCTTTGAGAGAGATACTAACTTGATCGTCGGAGTGCCCCCGGGTGGAAGAACCACCGCCGGAGCTTTTTCTTTCTGTTTCAGGTTGCTTAAGCCATCTATTCTGCTTGTGCTCTCCAGCTGATCACTAAACAGACAGTGTGGTCAGATTTTCACCCACACAATTTGGCGCCGTCTGTGGGAACGAAGGAAGAATAGATGGCCAGTAACGGACAGCAGGAAAATATTGGGGATGACGCTCCCACTGGGAGTGGCAGACCAATTGACCTTGACATCGAAGGAGATAACCACAATGCAGAAGCCCGTGACCAGGGTCACAGAGAGAACGACGTCATCCCAGAAGGCGACACGTCAAAAAGAGCAAACCAAGGAAAATACTACAATGAAGATAACCTCCAGGTATGGAGGGACAGGTGCCTACGGAGGGATGAGGAAGTGAAAGAACTAGCAAACAAGTTGGCGGACCTCCAGTCAGTCGTCAACTTCATGATGCAGAATAATGTTATGCAGCCACCATACCCGCTGCAAGATACGCCGATGCCGGCGAACAACACTCAGAAGGATGGAAGAAAAACAATCCCCGAGGTCCCTCAGCATACCAGAAGCGGAAGGCATTCTCATCGGCCTTCCAGGGAAGTCGGACGGGAAAAGCCGAGGCAAGAAGAGTCCCGAAGGACACACCACATGAAGAATCCAGACCCCAAAGAACATCGACATGTTCAGGGGCAAGTACTCCATTTTGACATAACCCATGAAGAAAGATCCAAACGACCCCACCACGAGGCCGAAAGCAGTGTACCAAAAAGACTAAAATCCAAAGACAGCTGAGCTCCAGGGAGGAGCAAAGAAGACTTAAGGGACTACCTCAAGAGGAGGCAGCAGAATGCAGAAGCCGAGGTAAACTCCCCAGTAAAACCGAAGACAGCCTTCTCGGTAGAACTGGACAAATTCGAACCACCCAAAAGATTCAGTATGCCGAGGTTTCAAATCTATGATGGTAAGTCAGATCCAAACTTTCACGTTGGGCTATACCTGAATTCAATGGCGTTATATAGCGGGAACGAGCCGTTGCTCTGCAAAGTATTCCCCTCATCCTTTGGGGAAATTGCATCTGATTGGTTCCACAAGTTACCAAAAGGAAGCATAAAGACATGGGAAGGCTTGGCCGAGATGTTTGTGGCCAGATTCGTGACGAACAAGCTGCAACCCCTGAGGGTTGATGCTTTGATGGCTCTACGAATCACCAAGGAAGAAGGCCTCAGGGCCTATGCGAAGAGGTACTACGAGGTGTTCAACCGAATACCCGAATGCAACCAGGAAGTAGCAGTCGTGTCCTTTAAGAACGGCTTGAAAGATGACTGCCTACTACGGAAGTCTTTGGCAAAAACATTGCCAAAAAGCATGGAAGAACTCATGGCAAGAATTGAGAAATACGCCAGGGCCGAAGAAGATACATCGGGAAACAAAGAGGTGAAACAAGAAAAAGGAAACGGCTCGCCAAAGCGAGGCCGAGTCAACAATGGGCCGACCAAACAAGAAATAGAATTAAGAAATAAACAGGCGGTAACCACGGTATTCCGGATCCCAATCCATAAAATCTTAGATCGGATTCGAAATCAACCTTATTTCAGGGCTCCGGCAAGAGCACCGGGGGAATTCATGGGAAGAAACGTTGGTAGACGTTGTGCCTACCACAATGAAGAGGGGCATCCAACTCAAGGTTGCAGAGCCTTAAAAGCACACTTGGAGGACCTGGTAAGACAAGGCCTTCTGAGGGACCTGGTCGATGAGGCCAGAACAAGGGAAGAGCAGGCAAGGTTGCCTCAAGCAGCAGCGGCACCCCCTCCTCCAGCACAGCTACCACAAGCTGGAGAACCGAGGGTGGTTAATGTGATCCACTCAAGGGTCAACGAAAACGAAGTCAGAGGAGAAACCCAGAGGGTAAGACATTTACAGCATATCTACCAAGTCGGGGAAAAGAGACATCGGCCGGAAGAATGCCAAGGGCCAATGATAGCCTTTACTGAAGCCGACCTAGAACTGGTCCAACATCCGCATAATGATGCCTTGGTAGTATCCCTCCAGGTTGGGGAGTGCCAAGTAAAACGCATCCTAATAGATCAGGGCAGCTCCTGTGACATCATGTATGTCAGATGTTACAAAGAGCTAGGCCTTCACCCCGATGACCTAGAACAATCAAGCGGCCCGATGGTCGGCTTTAATGGAACACCGACATGGCCACTGGGTGCGACAAGCTTAGAAGTACAAGCCGACACTAAGAAGATCAGGACGGAATTCCTGGTAATTGACACACCCTCACCATACAACATCATCTTGGGAAGGCCGTGGTTGCATGCAATGGGGGCAGTTCCCTCAACGTTGCATCAACTACTCCGGTTCCCAACAGAGCATGGGATTGAAGAAGTTAGAGGGGATCAACTACAAGCCAAAACTTGCTCCATGGCAGCAATAAAATCCACCTGTAGTATACGGGAGCCAAAGAAAGCAGAAGTTGAAGATGAGGACATGGAAGTCCTAGAAGATGTCGGGAAAGAACCAGCCGAGAAAAGCGAAGAGGCGCTAAAGAAAATCCTCGTCCAGGAGGGCGACGAAGAACGATTTTTTCTTCTCGGCTTAGGCTTAGCTAGAGAAGAGGAAAAGGAACTGGAAGATTTTTTAAGGGAAAACATAGAGGCGTTCGCCTGGACACCTTATGAAATGCCTGGCATTGACCCCGCGGTCACCTGCCACAGTCTGAATGTCGACAGATCGGCAAAGCTAGTGATTCAACGAGCCAGAAGGCCAACGTTAATACACGTCGAAGCAGTAGAGGAAGAGGTAGACAGACTCCTTGAAGCCAGGGCCATCCGAGAAGTCCAGTACCCAACGTGGCTGTCCAACACAGTAGTAGTAAAAAAGAAGAATGGCAAGTGGAGGGTTTGTGTAGACTTTACCAGCCTCAACAAAGCTTGCCCGAAAGACAGCTTTCCCCTGCCCAAAATCGACCAACTGGTAGACGCCACTTCGGGACATGAAAGGATGAGTTTTTTAGATGCATACAGAGGGTACCACCAGATTGCTATGTACCCTCCAGATGAGGAGAAGACCGCGTTCATCACCCCGAAAGGCCTGTACTGTTACAGGGTAATGCCTTTTGGGCTGAAAAACGCAGGAGCAACCTATCAGAGGTTAGTGACAAAGATGTTTAAACACCTGATTGGCAAAACGGTAGAAGTTTACATCGATGATATGGTCGTAAAGACCAAGGAATCAAAAGGTCATCTTGCCGACCTAAAAGAGGTCTTTGACATACTCAAAAGATATCGGCTCCGACTCAACGCCTCAAAGTGCGCCTTCGGAGTTGGGTCAGGTAAATTTCTAGGATATCTGGTAACAAGAAAGGGCATTGAAGCCAGCCCAGACCAAATCAAGGCCATCCTGGAACTACAGAGTCCAACATCGGCAAAGCAAGTTCAAGTGCTCACTGGAAGGGCCGCAGCCCTAAACCGATTCATCAGCCGAAGCTCAGACAAGTGCAGACCCTTCTTTAACCTGGTAAAAAAAGCCACAGACTTCCTATGGACAGAAGAATGCGAAGCTGCCTTAGCCGACCTAAAAAAATACTTGACCACAACCCCGGTCCTTTCTAACCCAATTCCAGGGGAGGAATTGTTTTTATACTTAGCAGTCTCTGAGCACGCGGTCAGTGCAGTGCTAATTCGTGAGGAAAAAGGGGAGCAGAAGGCTGTCTACTATGTAAGTAAGACTCTGGCTGACGCAGAAACAAGATACCTACCACTGGAAAAATTAATGCTAGCCTTGGTAATGGCTTCAAAGAAATTGAGCCATTACTTTCAGGCACACAAAATTGTGGTCCTAACAGAGCACCCACTGAAATCCTTATTACATCAAGGAGACTTAACAGGAAGGATAGCAAAATGGGCAGTAACACTAGGCCAGTTTGACCTAGAATTTAGGCCAAGAACAGCAATAAAGGGCCAAGTTTTGGCCGACTTCGTCGCAGAACTCACACCTGAAGCCATCACACCTCGGGCTCCGTCAAGCCAAGATGAGCATCGCCCCGACAAGCAAAAAGAATCCCAGTCAAAGACAAAAAAGCAAGAGAAAGAAAAACTCAGACCATGCAGCATCTACATCGGCGATTCATTCAGATTATTCGTCGATGGAAGTTCAAACCGCCAGGGAGCAGAAGCAGGAGTACTGCTGATATCTCCAGATGGAGAAATTATAGAACAGTCCATCCGTCTGGGGTTCAAAGCCTCTAATAATGAAGCAGAATATGAAGCATTAATTGCAGGGCTAAAGCTAGCAGCAGCAGCAGAGGCAGACGAGGTAATTGTTTTTTGTGATTCACAACTGATTGTTAACCAGTCAACAGGAGAATTTGCAGCCAGAGACGAAAGAATGTCGGCATATGCAAAGGAAGTCATCCGACTAGCAGCCCTATTCCCGAACTGCAGATTACTCCAAGTTAGCCGAGATGACAACACCCATGCCGACGCGTTAGCCAACCTGGCCAGCTCAATTCAAACTGGAAAAACAAGGACAATTATGATTGACTACATGTCGGCCTCGAGCATAGATAAACAGAGCACCGAACAAGAAGCAATGTGCGTAGGCTCTGGACCAAGCTGGATGGATGCAATCATTGCATTCCTAAAAGAGGGGAAGCTGCCAGAAGACCACAAAGAAGCACATAAAATAAGGCTGAAATCGGTCAGATTCAGCCTAACAGCGGAAGGTCATCTCTACAGGAGGTCGTTCATTGGACCACTTTTAAGGTGCGTACACCCTTTGCAGGTTGAAGATTTTCTTTACGAGATTCATGAAGGAATCTGTGGAAGCCATACTGGGGGCAGATCGTTAGCCCACAGGGCCATTACCCAGGGGTATTGGTGGCCCTACATGCAAAAGGATGCCGAAGCCTATGTAAAGAAGTGTGAGCAATGTCAAAAGTTTGCACCTTTGATACATCAGCCAGCTGCCGACCTAAACCCAGTATCCAGCCCTTGGCCGTTTGCCCAATGGGGCATGGATCTGGTTGGACAACTTCCCCAGGCAACTGGGCAGAGAAAATACTTACTGGTAGCAACAGACTACTTTACAAAGTGGATAGAGGCAGAACCTCTTGCCAAAATCCGAGATGTGGATGTCAAGAATTTTATATGGAAAAACATTATCACAAGATTTGGGATTCCAAGAGCAATAGTTGCCGACAATGGAACACAGTTCGACAGCAAACTTATCAAAAACTTTTGTGCAAAATTCAAGATCAAGAATTATTTCTCAACACCAAGTTTTCCTCAAAGCAATGGGCAAGCAGAGGCATCCAACAAAGTAATCCTGGATGGAATAAAGAAGAGGCTCCAGGCAGCAAAAGGAAAGTGGGTGGACGAATTGCCCAACGTACTTTGGGCATATCGGACTACGCCGAGAAGATCAACAGGAGAGTCCCCCTTTGCCATGGCCTATGGCACAGAAGCAGTCATCCCATTAGAGATCGGCATCCCAGGGATCAGAACCCAGGGAGTAGAGAACGGCACCAATGACATACTCTTAGCCCGAGACCTGGATTTATTGGAAGAACGAAGAGAGAAAGCTGCAATTCAGCTTGCAGTATACCAGCAACAGCTTGCCAGAGCTTACAACAAGAAGGTTAATCCAAGAGATTTTCAAGTTGGCGACCTAGTCCTAAGAAAAGTCGTCGGGAACAAGAAGGATCCCAGGGAGGGCAAGCTTGGCCCAAACTGGGAAGGACCCTACAGAGTTACTTCAGTATTAGGCAATGGAGCATATCGGCTTGAGGACAATAAGGGCAAAGCATTGCCCAGATCTTGGAATACTTGTAATTTGAAATTTTTCTATCATTAGATAAAACATCATTGTTTGGCCGATATTATCAATAAAGTCTTTTCAGAATCCTTTTCAACATGTTCGATTGATAAAGTTATGCATGGGTGTTTATTGAAGACATATCAAACTGAGGCAAAGTTAAGCCAAGATTATTCCTTAATTCACTTGTTGAAATTTGTAGCAATTTACAAGTTGGAATTAAGCTGATTCCTTATCTTCACTTGTTGAAATTTGTAGCAATTTACAAGTTGAAGTTAAGCCGATGTTATTCCTTAATTCACTTGTTGAAATTTGTAGCAATTTACAAGTTGGAATTAAGCTGATTCCTTATCTTCACTTGTTGAAATTTGTAACAATTTACAAGTTGAAGTTAAGCCGATGTTATTCCTTAATTCACTTGTTGAAATTTGTAGCAATTTACAAGTTGGAATTAAGCTGATTCCTTATCTTCACTTGTTGAAATTTGTAGCAATTTACAAGTTGAAGTTAAGCCGATGTTATTCCTTAATTCACTTGTTGAAATTTGTAGCAATTTACAAGTTGGAATTAAGCTGATTCCTTATCTTCACTTGTTGAAATTTGTAGCAATTTACAAGTTGAAGTTAAGCCGATGTTATTCCTTAATTCACTTGTTGAAATTTGTAGCAATTTACAAGTTGGAATTAAGCTGATTCCTTATCTTCACTTGTTGAAATTTGTAGCAATTTACAAGTTGAAGTTAAGCCGATGTTATTCCTTAATCCACTTGTTGAAATTTGTAGCAATTTACAAGTTGGAATTAAGCTGATTCCTTATCTTCACTTGTTGAAATTTGTAGCAATTTACAAGTCGAAGATAGGCCGAGGTTATTGCTTAAGTTCTCATAGCAGTATGTGGGTTGTTTTAACCCTAGGGAAGATGCTTAACACTTGTTGAAATTTGTAGCAATTTACAAGTTTATGTTAAGCCAACATATGATCACCCGCCGAAGTATACAGAAAGTTACAGGATAAAATAAAGGCTAAGTATATTGTTCATTACTTGTTGAAATTTGTAGCAATTTACAAGTAGGTAAGACTAAGATTACCATTTAATACTTGTTGAAATTTATGAAAAGATTGCAGGACAGTATCTTGCCGAAGTAAAAGTTTCATGGTTATACCCGAGGTATGAAACCCCGAGGAGATTGCACAAAGGAAGCAACATAAAGAAACATGCAAAAAATTTTCTAAGTACATGACTATGCAAAAGCAGTCAACAGAATATCGCAAGATTGAAACATCCAGAGGAAGAACTGTTGCAGTTACATATTGAAGAAACCACGTCGGCCAAAAGAAAGAGTTTTTGCATTATCGAGAAAGTAAAAAAGTACAAAGTGCAAAGTACAGAAAAAGAAGGAAAAAATATAAAAGGCAATTTTGTCAAGCTTCTTCAGTGTTAGCCACTGCAGGGACTGGGACCTCGGACGATTCTGGAGGAACCTCGTCGGCCACTTTTTCCGCTTGTATCTCGACATCAATCTCTGCGATTGTATTCTCCACACTTCTTTCTACCAATAGAAGATTGGACGATAGCTGCCCAGTGGCAGTCTCCTTGGGTGCCCCCTCAACCTCATCACCCTCCTCATCCAAAGTTAAGTCCATAACCTGCTCAGCAGGAGGAGGGGATTTGGCTTCGGCAGCATCCTTGGGTTTTCTCACCAAGACGTCACCATCATCTTGTTCTTCATCTTCATCCACAGCATCGGCGTCAGACTCTGATTCACCTTCGGAGGTGGAGGAAATGGTAAGGGAATAGCGTCGGCCTTGCGTAATGGCGAGTCAGCAGGAAGATCAAGCTTCTTTATCAAGGACATCCAACCAAGGGAAAATCCCCTGTTGCATGCCTGCCTGACTTGAAGCTTGTAGTCTTCTGCAACATCGGCCATACCTTGAGCATAGGCCTTTTCATCGGCCTCTTTGGTGGCCAGAGCCTGCTGGAGTTCTTTCTCCGCTTGGGCCTTCCTAGCCTCAGCCTCTCTTTTCTCGACTTCAGCTACTTTTTTAACGGCTTCAGCAGCCTCGGCCTTCTCAAGAGCTAAAGTTTGAACTTTCGTTGCAGCCTCGGCCTGATCCTCCAATTTTTTTATTTTTGCTTCAAGGGCCCTTATCTCTCTCTTCATTGAAGATGCTTCCCTCTTCATATCAACCAATCTTTGACAATTTTCAAAAGATTGCATTGAAAATGAATGGGCATGTTGGATAGCCTGAATGAAAACAGAAGTATCAGAAAATTTTCTCAGAAAGAAATAGAAGGAAAAAACACAAATACAAACAGAAATACTTACTTGAGCGGAGTGTTGGACCATAAGAGCGTAATTTTCATACTCACTAAGCTTGCCATTTCGTTCCAAGTCATTTGGTAGAAGAAGAGCAGTGCTAAGGGCGACAGCAACATTAATGTCATCAGCACTTTCACTAGCCATAATGGGCCTATCCTCCAGGGATAGATCAGGGGCCCAGGGGACGTCGGGCTTCTTCGAAGCCGAGGTCGTCGCAGACGATGACCTTGGCCTCTTTGTTTGTGTAGACCCTGAGGGTTGGCCCTCAGCAGACCTCTTGGTTGAAGTAGAGGCTGATTTTTTGCTTTCAGCTAGTTTCGAAATCGGCAAAGCATCCTCAGCCTCGGCATCTGTAGCCTTGGCCTTAGGCTGAGCCTTTTTAACTCTCTTTGGTTTGGGTGGGAGCATTGATTGCGTTGGTGCGGCTTCGGCGTCAGTTGGGAGATCGGCGAGAAGGTCTTGGACAACAGGCCTTGGACGAACCATTTCGGCAGTCTTTACAAGCCTTCTTCGGCGTTTACGTTCAGGAATTGGTATTAAGTAGGGGACCGAAGTTGATGGAAGATCGGCTGGGTCAGATGTGGACTCCTGATCTGTTCGGGATGTAGAAGCAGTTAAGGTTGTGGCTGTGGGTGGAGAAAGACTCTTCTTCCTTTTTCTTGGGACGTCGGGTAAGGTGGATTTGTATGTAGGGATGAAGTTTAGTAATACTGGGGCTTTTCGTTTATGGATTGGAAGGCCAAGAAGTGTTTTCAGATCTGTTCCTGGGAAGAAGGATTGGCGAAAATTTTTCGGTGGCTGATGAAGATCTGCAAAGAAACAGACGTCAGAAACAAAAAGTATTAAAGTCTTAAATAAAAACAACTAAGTGTTGACTCAGGGCTCTTACTCTTGCCCTCTGTAATTGTTCGAGGAAGAGGGTAGAGGTGGACATCTTCATCTGGGCCAAATTCCCAATTTCCAGACGCAATGAGAAAATCATCTCCAGCCCCCTTGTTGGAGTCTGGGGGTCGGCTATAATTTTGTACTGAGTGGATCTCGACTTAAGGTAATAGACAAAACCCCTATCCTTCAGATCAAGAGGGCACATGGTATAACAATATTGAAGGTCGGCCAGGGTGATTCTAAGGTTTTCTTGCCTAGCTCAGGCAATAATACCGTTAATTACCCTATAGGAATTGATAGTAAGTTGCATGGGGTTCAGCTTATAGAAATGGAGAACTTGACGAAAAAGGGGATCAAGTGGAAGCCGAAGTCCACATTCGGTAAAAGCAACTATTGGAAAAGGCATTGTGTGGTCTGTGGGCACGATGGTATCATTATCCCCAGCCAGCTTAAGATGAACGTCGGCTGGGATAGAGAATTCTTGCCTAAAGTATTCAAGTTTTGTTGGGGTATTTACCCTATGCCTCCACATACCCATTATGTCGGCTTAAACTAAGAGGAATATGTTGTCAGAAGATGGGCGTTCTTCAGGTTTCCCTAAAGATTAAGGGTTCTACAGACAAATCCCAAATCTATGAAGTATGAAGATAAAGATCGAGGGCACAGATCTGGGGCAGACACAAAAAAAAAAAAAAAGAAAAAAGAAAACAAAGACGAAGTTTCAGATTCAAGAACAGAGGTATAGTTCTCAGAAACAATAGAGATATAGAAAAAAATCAAGGACAACGGCAAAAAGAATGATGAAAAAGCATAGAAGTTAAAGGTATAGCCACAAATTCAAGATACGAATAAATCCAAGACCTCGAACAAGATCAGTAATGGCGACAGACAGACAGAAGCACATAAAGAGAATGGAAAAATTAAAGGAAAGGGTCTTACCAGGACAAATGAAGCCAAGACAATGCTCGCCGAACCCAGAAATTGGTTGCAACAGCAAAAAAAGGCTTTGCGAGAATGAGGGATTAAGCGCAGTTCCAGAAGAGAGATTGAAGCGATGACAGATTCAAAGAAGAATGAGCTTTCAGAGAGAGAAAGAGCAAGAAGACAGAATGAAAAAGTGAAGAAAAAATAGAGGCAAAAGGAAAGTTTTGACAAAAATGTGAAACGGCGGCAAAATTAGGGCAATCATTACGCCTAGGGTAATGCACGCGTCAGACGGCGCAGACGAACGAACAGACAGCTTCAGACGCGTCACTGACACGCTCCAATAAAGATGAAACACGTAAAAGAAATAGTTAGATATGCATGACAGCTCATGCGCGTGGGAGAGTACGACCGAAGCCTTGTTCTCCGAAGAGAACACGTCGGCTGAAAGTAGATAATCTTGGCTAAATAGTTTTTGAGCCATTACTCAGAAAAGAAGTGACAAAATTTCGGAATAGGTTCCATCACCTCAGAATGCCGAGGTAATAGAACCTAGGGGGCAGTTGTGGGGATATATTTTCTGAATACCAACACGTGGCATGGTGACGCCGACGTGTCAGCCGAGGTGCCACGTGCCCTAGTAGTTAAGCCGGGGTAATCTCGGAGAAGCCGAGGTCATCTCCGAAGATATCGGAATCCGAGATAAGGGGCAAGAGTCCTAAGGTAAAGAGGGGACTTAACCAAGATAAGGATAAAGCTCTTAGGGAGTTTTATCTTTATCTCTTGAAGAGTCCAAAGAAAACAGTAAATTGGAGTTCATAGAAGTCATACTTCTAGTGGGACTTGGATTAAGTATATTATAAAAGAGAGGCACCCCCGTGGGTCTAAGGTATGTAATTTATACTTTGAGTATTCAGTTTAGTACTTGATTATCTTTGAGAGATATACTGACTTGATCGTCGGAGTGCCCCGGGTGGAAGAACCACCGCCGGAGCTTTTTCTTTCTGTTTCAGGTTGCTTAAGCCATCTATTCTGCTTGTGCTCTCCAGCTGATCACTAAACAGGCAGTGTGGTCAGATTTTCACCCACACAGTACTCTATGTTGTATTTCAAAAAAATCTGGTGAATGTATATATGTGTATATTACTTTCGTTGTCTTCATGAAAAAAAATGTATTAAACTTACAAGTATTTAACTTAACCCAAGTATTTAACATAATCCGTTTTGCTTTGAATCAAATTCACCAAGTATTTAACTTAACCCACAAAAATGTATTCAACATTTTATTATAAAAAAAAAAAATTGTACCATTCAAATGTAATATATTTGTTGTGTGATTCTAAAAAGAAATGGACTGTTTTTTTTCAAAATTTTCATTTTTTTGAATATCTAGAGTTCCTAATTGAAAGAAAAATTTGAAAGACTTGGCATTTTAACATTTATGTGTAATATGGAAAGAGAGTTTATGTTTTTTTTTATTTTTTATTTTTGCACCTTTTTAAGGGAGTATAGTATTCTATGTTGTATTTCAAAAAATTCTGGTCAATGTATATATGTGTGTATTACTTTAGTTGTCTTCATGAAAAAAAAAATGTATTAAACTTACAAGTATTTAACTTAACGCAAGTATTTAACATAATCCATTTTACTTTGAATCAAATTCGCCAAGTATTTAACTTAACCCACAAAAATGTATTTAACATTTTGTTATAAAAAATTAAAAACAAAATTTGTACCATTCAAATGTAGTATATTTGTTGTGTGATTATAAAAAGAAAGGGACCGTTTTTTGCATTTTTTTTTTTTTGAATATCTAGAGTTCCTAATTAAAAGAAAAACTTGAAAGACTTGGCATTTTAACATTTATGTGTAATATGGCAAGAGAGCTTATGTTTTTTTTTTTTTTTTTTTTGGGCACCGTTTTAAGAGAGTATAGTATTCTATGTTATATGTCAAAAAATTTTGGTCAATGTATATATGTGTGTATTACTTTAGTTGTGTTCATGAAAAAAAAAATGTATTAAAATTACAAGTATTTAACTTAACACAAGTATTTAACATAATACGTTATAGATATCCTACAAGTATTTAACTTCACCAAGTATTTAACATTTTGTTATAAAAAAAAATTGTACCATTCAAATGTAAAAAAAAAAATTGTACCATTCAAATGTAAAAAAAAAAATTGTACCATTCTAAAAAGAAAGGGACTGTTTTTTTTCATTTAATTTTTTTTTGAAAGACTTGGCATTTTAACATTTATGTGTAATATGGCAAGAGAGCTTATGTTCCTTTTTTTTTCCACCTTTTTAAGGGAGTATAATATTCTATGTTGCATTTCAAAAATTCTGGTCAATGCATATGTGTATATTACTTTATTGCTTATAAAATGGCTTTCTTATGTGGTGAATTTTTTTTTTTGGCATAAATTTATGTTTGGACTTTCCAAGTCATAAATGGTGAACTTCAAAATATTTATGATTATAATGGGTTTTAATTTTGGTTTTAATTTCATCTCTATAAAATTGAAGTCAGTTAAGAAAGAGAAAAGTTTAAATTTTGACAATTATTGTGCACGAGTTTTAATTTATCATTTTAATGTGATTGTTAAAAAACATCTATTCTAAATGCTGGGTTGACTCAGAAAATGTGAGTTTGATTATGGATTTCTCAAAGAATGTAGGGAGAGAGAGAGAGCGAGAGAGAGAGATATAGAGATAGGTTATTATGGCAAGGAACTGTTTGTTTGGAGCTATTTAAAAAGAAATTAAGGGTGATTTATTTAGTTAATCTTCCTGCAACAAAAAAATTAAACTCACACTCAAAAAAAATTATTTAACATTTTATTTGCTGTGTAATATATTTATTTAGTTGTACCATTCAAATATAATATATTTGTTGTGTGATTTTAGTTTTAATTTCATCTTTATAAAATTGAAGTCAGTTAACAAAGAGAAAAGTTTAAATTTAGACCATTTTATTGTGCTTCAGTTTTAATTTATCATTTTAATGTGACTATTAAAAAACATCTATTCTAAATGTTGGTTTGACTCAGAAAATGTGAGTTTAATTATGGGTTTTGCAAAGAATGTAGAGAGAGAGGGGGGGAGGGGGAAGGGACTGTTTGTTTGGAGCTATTTAAAAAGAAAGTAAGGGTGATTTATTTAATTGATCTTCCTGCAGCAAAAAAATTAAACTGACACTCAGAAAATTTTATTTAACATTTTATTTGCTGTGTAATGTATTTATGTAGTTATACCATTCAAATGTAATATTTATTTGTTGTGTGATTCTAATGTATAGATGATAAATATTTTTCATTTAATTTTTTTGTGAATATCTAGAGTTGCTAATTAAAAGAAAAATTTGAAAGACTTGGCATTTTAACATTTATGTGTAATATGGCAAGTGAGTTTATGTTCTTCTTTTTTTTTTTCTTTTTTTTTTGCACCTTTTTAAGGGAATATAATATTCTATGTTGTCTTCATGAACACAACATAGAATATTCTATGTGTAATATTTTATTTTTCATTTAACATTCTATGTTTTTTTTTTTTTGCACCTTTTTAAGGGAATATAATTCTGGTCAATCCTTATGTGTGTGCGTATTACTTTAGTTGTCTTCATAAAAAAAAAAAAAGTATTAAACTTACGAGTATTTAACTTAACGCAAGTATTTAACATAAGGATTTTTGTTTTGAATCAAATTCACCGAGTATTTGACTTAACCCAAACAAATGTATTTAACTATCTGTTGACCTTTTTCTTTTTCTTAGAAGTTTATATTTTTATTTATTTCTTTTCCTCTTGATTGTAACCCGTTAAGTATTTTCTATTCATGGCAGTTATTTATTTAAATAAAATTTTGAATTTTATTATTCGATTTGGTAGCAACATATTTGGAAATAACATTTCATTGCCAATGAAATCCATGTTAACTTTTATTATTGTTAATTTTTTGTTTCTTTGTGTCTAAAATTTTTAGGTTGAAGTATAACAGTTATGAACAATATCACTATTTTTGGTCAAGTAAGTTTTTTTTCTTCTTTTTTCTCTTCATATAAATTTAAGTACAACAGTTATGGACAATATCACTATTCTAATTATTTTTTTTCCTCATACTTTATAGGTGGATGGGGACTTACACCGAACCGTAATATCTCCTCCTTTTACTAATTTTCTTATTTATGTGTATAAAGTTTTATTTATTACTCTAAAATTTTTGTATGTATAGGTTTGATTTCTTCAAGAAAGAAATGTTAATGTTGTTATTCGCGATGAGCGTGTGACCTTAATATTATTCGCATTCATGAGGTAAGCCTAAAAGTCACTTGAACATTAGACATGTATTTTCTTATCATTTTAAAAATAATTTATAAATATATTCTACTTATTTTTTACAGGCAAAAGCAAAGGAGAAGGGAGATGCACCAATAAATCCCAAATCTTTATCTTATGACCCATTTGGTCCTATGTTTTATCTTATGATCCAATTAGTCCCAAGCTAATGTTAATAACAAAATAACCAGTGTTACACTATGTTCTGCACTTTTTAGTAAGGGTAAATGAGGAAAACCCCAACGTGGTATTGACTGAAATGCCCAAAACTCTGTAGATGTTTGTTTTCCCTCCAAACACATCGTTATGCCAATGTTAATGGCCTTTTTTTTGGTTGGTGTTCATCACCATCAACAACATCAACTACATCACCAACATCACTAAAAAAACATCATCAAAAATCATCAATATCATAAAAATATCATCAAACATCGTCAACTACATCACCAACATCACTAAAAAAAACTTCATCAAAAAACAACATCATAAAAACATCATCAAACATCAACATCAAACATCAACAAAACATCATCAAAAAACATCAAACTTTAAAAAAACATCTTCAACCATCAAACATCACCAACATTAATCATCAACATCCAGTAATGATTTTGTGTTTTTTACAACATTAGCCATCTCTTTCTGAATCCAGTAATGATTTTTTGTTTTTTACAACATTAGCCATCACCAACATTAGCCATCTCTCTCTGAATCCAGTAATGATTTTTTTGTTTTTTACAACATTAGCCATCACCAACATTAGCCATCTCTCTCTGAATCCAGTAATGATTTTGCGTTTTTTACAAAGAAAAAACGCAAGCAGAGATCATCAAACTAGGAAATCATCATCAAATCAATGCTAGACATCATAAACATCAGGGCCATGATCAACATCATCAACATTAGTTCTGATCCACACCGATCCATCATCAACATCAGTGGTAGACATCATCAACATCAAGGCCATGATCACCATCAAACATCATTATCAAAACAACATCAAAACCCATCTGGGAGACTCTATTGAAGGCCCAATCTAGAACTTGAGAAAAACCCTTCTTTTTTGACCTCCAAAACTTGCAAATCTCTTCTACCCATTAATCAGAATCTCGTGAAAAAGGCATCTGTCTAGGGTTTAAAATGCAGACGAATCCATTTTTTTTCAAGGTTTTGAGAGATTTGAGAGTGATGAAGAAGGAAAAGATTCGATTTTAGGCAAATAGCTATTCAAAAAATCCATTTTTCACAACTGGGTGCTCGAGAAAACTAATGGAATAGATTCGATTTCAAAAGAACAAAGCAAGCAAAGAGCTGTTTGGAGATACAAGATATTCGGGTGATGATAAAAAATAAATGTAGGTTTGAGAGAGAGAGAGAGAGAGAGAGAGAGATTGAGGGTGAAGTGGGGGATAGGGTTTTGAAATAAGGAAGAAAAACAAGAACCAGGTGGTGGAACGATGGAAGTGATGGAATCGTTCCGTTTCGGGGAAGTTTCACTGATCCAAACTCCTATCCAGAACTATATCGGAGGGGCACCAGCCGGTGTACGTAGGAAAAGAGATGGAACGTTCAAGATCTGATAGTAGGTATCGATAAGGCTGATGTTTGAAACATATAAACACCCACCCAAAATTATTCAATCTGATGTTTACCATTTTGGGTTGGTGTTACAACAAACATCTTCTTCTCTCTCTTTCGCCATTGATGAATAGTTGCAGAGAGAGAGAGAAATCGCACCCTCAAAAGGGTATTGGTGTAAAAATAAATGGAATCAAATCAAACCCTAAAAAATCTGGACAAACATTAGGACCAAATGGTATACAAAAAAACTTAAAGGACTAAATGGTTTAACTTTTTTCAAGATAGGATTTATGGATAATTTTTCCAAAGGAAAAAGACAAAGCAATATCAAAGGAAACAAAAAAAGCTATTCCTTATGGCAAAGGAAAGGAAATGCACATCCTATGGTATGGTTTCTCAACAATTTTTAAAAGTTTCTTTTGCGAATATTATATAGATTTTTTTAGGAATTGCGTAGTGTCACATACTATTTTTTATGTACATTTTTCAAAAGTTTCTTTTTCAAAAATTTATTCAATTCTTTTTATTGAATGTGAAATATTTTTCTGAAGCATGTTAAAGTAAGCATTTGTACAACATGCTAATGCATTTGTATGAACATTAATTTGAATTTTTAATATGTTTGTCTATTTGTATGATAAAAATATGTTGCATTTGTACAATATGTTGCATCTACAACATAGCATAATAAAAATATAATAGAAGAAAACGAAAAAGGAAAATAAGAAGAAAGAACAAATATGTGATGAAAAGGAAACTACATAATATAATTTTTTTTAATTTTTATTTTTCTTATAAGAAGTTTTTAAGGAAAGAAGAAAAAGACAAAAATGCATTTTAATATAACAGAAACAACAAGAAGAGAGAAAAGGAAAGTACAAGACATTACACGCTAATATTCACATTTTATGTACCCAATGATCTAATATTTACCTTTTCAACGTACATTTTGTAAAGAGATGGGTAGTGTCTTAAAACCAATAAGTGCGTGCATAGTGAGTTTGTAGTTTTGTATGCTTAATGTGTTTTCAAATTATTTTTCCCTTCCTTTTTAAATTTCATAAATACATGCATTGGTTCTTATATGACTAACAACTTAACCGAGTGAAGAGGAAAAGTTAGTTAAAAGGAAGAAAAAATACATGATGAAAGGGAAGCAAGTTAGTTAATCTTCACATTTTATGCACCTTCTTATATAATATTCTCATTTTAGGCACACAATGACGGCGAGAGCGTGAAAAAAATCAAAAGCCATATTCTGCATACCAATTGGGACAACGCCTGCGACGAGAACGAGAAAGAGAAAGATCGAAGGAATGTATTAACCCAAGACAACCTTCTTTAACACCAAATTGGTAAAAAGAAAAAGAATTTTTTACCCAAGACAATCTTGAATTTTTTACTCTTACTATTACCACTTTATTATATAGATTTTAATTTGTTCACAATTTATTTCTGTAGGCCTCCTTCTACAACTCCATGTAGAAATGTTGGTGTGGTCATCCGTGATGAGCACGACTTTAATGTTATCTATGTTCGTGCGGTAAGTACAAAATCAAGTCAAACATTGTATGTATATTATTTATATAAGATTTTTTTAATCTTTTCAATATTTTATTTATATTTATTAGGCAAAAGATAAAGAAAAGGTCAATCCAATGTCTAAAGGAAAAGAAAAGATGGCTCCTTCCGACAAGAGAATGACAAATGCATGTCAAGTGGTATATATTCTTTTTTAAAAATATGATGCAAAACTGTACGGGAAAGAAATACGCCTTCTCGTATAATCCTGTTGACCAAGTCCACGCTCCTCCGTACGACGTCGCTTTATCACCTGAAAACACAAACGTGAGCTAGCCGGCGGGTGTGTGCCGGAAACCTCTCTGATGCCTAAGTCAGTAAACTTGACAAATAGACAAAGCTCTATGTTTTCAGAAAGCAAAATTGTGTGTTACCTCCACCAAGGTGATGTTTGTGAGCTTTTATAAGTTTCGAATGGCACAATCCTAGTAGGACTTTTATTCCTCCATGCAGAGTTCTCCTAGGATTCATACTCCTAAGGATAATGCTTATCCTTTTACACCCCCCCCCCACTGCTTAAACCAAGTGGGATGGTTTTTACTTTGGCCGAACTACGATATGACCGAAATAAGCTTGGCTATGCAGAGCCACTGAGTAGGCCGAACTATTCTTAGTTCGGTTCTGCTTTTACTCCTCATCTCGGTTCTCTGCTCAACCCATAGCACAGCTGGACCAAACTTAACAAATCGCGACCGGTATTACTCCTAGGTCGGTCTAACTCAAAAATACCGCTAGACCGACCTATTCAAGATACATCACGACCGGACTAACTCTGAGACCGGCGTAGCTCCAACTTGCCCGGACTAAAGTAGCTTTACTATTCTTGAGCCGAAGTAACTTTGTCTTTCTTGGGTCGGAGTAACTATTTCTATTGGGCCGGAGTAATCATTACGGCCTTTTTACTCAGTCGTTCGTACTTTGGGCCACAAAGCCCAATTCACAGCTCGGCCCAATTTTTCCCAAAAATTACCTTCTCAATTGCCCCTTAATTCCATCTGCACAGCATGATTGGGATTACAAGTCTTCCAACCGAGCTGAAGTTCTTCAAGCCTTTCCAGTCGAGCTAAAAACCCTTTAGCGTATCCAGCTGAGCTAATTTTACTCCGGGCTCTGTTTTGTCTGGTCAAAACGTCTCTTCAATCACGACTGTAACGCTTCCCTTTCCAATGACACGTGGCGGGCTTTTATAGGCTGGGGGCAGCTGTCACGCCGCCCTCGTACTACGAAATTTTTGAACAGTCCCGCCTCTTCTCCTTTCGTCCTTTTCACAAAACAACTCTACCCTTTCACTTTTGAATCACTTATTCTTCTATCCTTCGTCTTCTCTCTCTGTGCCTCCATTTCTTCACTTCCAAGCCCTTGCTTCTCATTGCTGCAACTGCTCCATCTCCAGTTCCCTCTTTTTCAAACTGGTAAGCCAATCCATTCTCTCCCTCTGTTTTGCTTTTGTATCCCACTTTCTATGTTTTTGCGAAACATATTTATACATTTTTTGTTTTTGCTTCTGTACTTTCATGAGAAAACCAGTAGAACTCATGCGTGTATGAATTATCCTGTAGAAAACTAGTCTTGGATCCAAAATGATATAGCAACCGAACTAGGATACTGTTTGTCCTATATAGGTAGATCACCTTAGACAATAACCGAACTAGAACTTGTAGAGATGACAGCAGCTTTAAAAAAAATTCTGTTTCATCCTAGCCGAAATAAGATCACCGAACAAAGTTGGAATACATTAAACTAGGAACTTCAGTCTTCAACCGAGCTAAGCCTTTGGGGCTAAGCCAGCTTTCTTAGTTTTTATACCAAACTTAGAAAGCTGCCCCTAGAGGCTCAACCGAAGTATCAAAACACATAGCTTAACTGAATTAAGTTTTCGGGGCTAAGCCAGCTTTCTCAGTTTTTTAGACCGAACTCAGAAAGTTGTCCCCAGACGATGAACCGGTCTAACCTGCTCAAACCGAGCTACCAAACCTTTTGATGAACCGAGGTAGAACCAGTCCATTAGGCCGGAGTAGGACTCATATACCTTGCTTATTTGTAGCACGGTCCAATGATCTGTGCTTAACCCCTTTGTTTTCTACTTTGCAGACTTAGGTTACCCAGGCACTCCTGCATGCGCTCAACCGAGCTACCGAGCACAATTTTTGCACCGATATAACTTATTCGTAAATTATACAACAAATGGGTAAGTATAGGTATCTAGTAGAGACCCCTGGTGGTATGGCCGAATTCCGAAGGGATTATGGCATTCCAGACGATGTACACCTTACCCTAGCCAAGCCGGATATCATACCCTGGGGCGAAGTAGGCTTTGTACCTTTTACCCTGCTTTCAATAATAGAGACCGGACTAAGGTTCCCAGTCCAGCCTTTAATTTGTGAGTTTCTTAGGCAAACCAGACTATGCCCAACCCAGCTATCCACCAATACATACCGGATAATAATGGGTATAGCCGAGCTAAACTGCCAAGCAGGCCTGAACCTCGGTTTAGCCGAAATCTTCCACCAGTACTCCATAGGTTCCAAAGAAGATGGCTGGGTTTATTACCTTAGGATACGCCGCCGTAGAGAAAAGATAATACAAGACACGCCGGATAAGGACGTTAATGATGATGACTTTTTCTGGGTATCGGGCAATTTTGAAGATCCGCAAGCCCAAATCCCAGGCCAAAGTATAAACTGGAAGAAAGGAAAACCTGGTAGAGTTTACTTCGGTTTTATGTATGTTTTTTCTTGTACTTTGGTTTCGGATGTCATAACCGATCTAACAGTTGTATCCTTTTTGTAGACTCAGCTCATCTTGCTTCCCATTATAGTTACCCAAATCTGAACACACTCCGAGCCGCATTACGTGTTAAAGAAAGGAGTTGGGCTAAGCTTCTAAACTTTGAGCCGACCTACAGATATAGCGGTCGCCGAAAAGCCCGAGTGACCGATTTCCTTCTTGAAGATGCACCTGAACCGGACCCAACCTTGCCCGAAATACGACTTGTCCCACTAACCGTTGAAGAAGAGATGGCAAAGAAAAGCAGAGTTAGGGCCCTTCTGACCGCAACAACCAGGGCCGAAGTACCACCATCAATCCAAACGCAGCCTGCCGTTGTAGCCCTCCCCTCTCAACAGCCTTCTTCATCTCGCCCCTCTAAACGCGCCCGATCTACATCGACCGAACAGCAACTTGTCGATGAGGTTGAATCCATCCCCCAAAGTCCTCAACCTACCCTTCAACCGGAGCAAACTGACCGAGCAGAATCTTCCAAATGGGCTCCGAAGCTAACCTTCAACGACCGAGATATCAAAGACTCTGATTCGGTTGTTGCTGAAAAAGATCATCAATTGGCCTTTAACCTGGCCAAGAGTGTGTGCCTTCCTAAAGATATGGAGCACCACCTAAAGCAATTAAACACCGAATTGAAGTCCATCCGGTCTTCATCGAAGTCCATGATTTTGGTAAGTAGCTCTGTCTTTTTTTCTGTCTAATTTTTCCAACTTTTACTTCGGCTCAAGGGAAGTCTTCGTTCTGTCAGGCCTTACAGAAAAATAACATTACTTACAAGAAAGTCCAAGAGCTTAGAAAAACCACAAGGCAAGCAATGGCGGAAGCCAAAGTAAAGGTGGCCAAGCTAGATGCAGCCGAAAAGAAAATGGCCGAGCTGGAAGCTGAGAACGGCCGACTTGCCAGTCTGGTTAGTTCGGCCGAAGCAGAGAAGCAGAAAGCCGCCATCGCTATGAAAGACAAGTATCTGCGCGAGTTGGTAAAGCTTGAAAAGAGAAAAGATACCGAAATAACTCAACTGAAAAAGAGCGCGAAGGGAGCCGAAAAGCAGGGCTACAAGAAGGCAGAGGATGCATATGTCAAACAATGCGATGCTACCAAGGAGCTGTTCTTTAAGTGTGGCTGGAGGGCGGCTGTTGAGAAGCTCGGTCATGATCCACAGACCGAGGTTTTCAACCCTCCAGCCTATTTTATATCGAGCTCCCTTGCGGACTATGCTAATGCCCTGCAGCAGGAGTTTCTAGAAGACTCAGATTCCGACGACTCCTTTGCTTCTGAAGATACTCCGGTTGTCAGTGCGGACCCATTAGTTCGGTTGGAGCCCATGGTGGAAGACCTGACTATTGAACTACCAGGTGAAACCGTGGTTCCAACCGAAACCACTCTGGCAACCGAGACCGAGCTCCCTCATGAAACCGGTCTTCAAGTTGATGGTGATGCAGCTTTTGATGCCGAAATGGAAGAACGTTTCTCTTGATTTTGTACTTTTTCCTTTTGTTACCTTTTGTCCTTGTAACCGGGCTATGCCCCCTTTGTAATTACCGTTCAATGAATGAAAATTTTGTTTGAACTCTTATTCCGATTTTGATTCGTATGCTTGCATTTGTAATGTCTTGAATGAAGATTTTACTTGAACTCTCATTCCGGTTTTAGCTGGTTAAACTATGCTTACCAGCCAACCACTTCTTAGCCGATATATTTACTTCGGCTGAGGAGTATACAGTGTTTATTCCAGCTAACCATTCTTCAGCCATACCCTTACTTCGGCTGAAGAGTAACCAGAGTTGGTTTATTCCAGCCAACCACTCTTCAGCCATACTTTTACTTCGGCTGAAGAGTAACAAGAGTTGGTTTATTCCAGCCAACCACTCTTCAGCCATACCCTTACTTCGGCTGAAGAGTAACAAGAGTTGGTTTATTCCAGCTAACCACTCTTCAGCCATGCTCTTACTTCGGCTGAAGAGTAACAAGAGTTGGTTTATTCCAGCCAACCACTCTTCAGCCATACTCTTACTTCGGCTGAAGAGTAACAAGAGTTGGTTTATTCCAGCCAACCACTCTTCAGCCATGCGCTTACTTCGGCTGAAGAGTAACAAGAGTTGGTTTATTCTAGCCAACCACTCTTCAGCCATACCCTTACTTTGGCTGAAGAGTAACAAGAGTTGGTTTATTCCAGCCAACCATTCTTCAGCCATAACCTTACTTCGGCTGAAGAGTAACAAGAGTTGGTTTATTCCAGCCAACCACTCTTCAGCCATACCCTTGCTTCGGCTGAAGAGTAACAAGAGTTGGTTTATTCCAGTCAACCACTCTTCAGCCATACCCTTACTTCGGCTGAAGAGTAACAAGAGTTGGTTTATTCCAGCCGACCTCTAAGTTAGTTTTTCCAGCTAACTTAGAATAATGTTTGGTTATTCCGACCAAACGTCCTGCAGCCTGGATCCTTATCCTGGGCTTAGGAAGGGTGTTGGTTTATTCCAGCCAACCTCTAAGTTAGTTTTTCCAGCTAACTTAGAATAAAGTGCTTGTAATGTACCTAATCTCCGCTAAAGCTAACTTTTACAAAGGACAACTTGTGCTGAAAAGAATTGCTTGTTTTTATTGAAGAAAGAAAAAATTACACATGTTTGAAAGAAAAAAAGCTAAAAATAAAATAACTTGAGATTGGCTGTGTTCCATGGCCTAGGGATTGCTTTGCCATCCTTGTCTTCTAGGTGGTATGCCCCTTTGCCTGCTAACCCAACCACTTTGTAAGGACCTTCCCAGTTCGGCCCTAACTTGCCATCTCCTGGTACTAAGGTGTTTCCCATGACTTTGCGCAGTACCCAATCGCCGATCTTGAATTGCCTTGGATGTACCTTTTTGCTGTATTTTCTGATTAACTCTCGTTGGTACGAAGCAATGTGAACCAGTGCTTTTTCTCTTCTTTCTTCCGCAAGGTCGAGTTCCAATGTTATGGCTTCTCCATTTAAGTCTGGATCAAAGTTTTCGCTTCGAATTGTGGGGAGGCCAACTTCTAGTGGGATTACTGTTTCTATTCCGTAGGTTAAGGAAAATGGTGTTTCTCCTGTTGATCGCCGAGGTGTGGTGCGGTAAGCCCATAAAACATGAGGAAGTTCATCCGCCCACTTGCCTTTTGCCTTCTCTAGCCTTTTCTTTAGTCCATCCAAGACGACTTTATTTGATGCTTCTGCTTGGCTATTCGCTTGAGGATATGCCGGTGTAGAATTGTAGAACTCTATCTTGTACTCTTCACAAAAGCTTCTGAAGATTCTGCCATCGAATTGTGTGCCATTGTTTGAGATTAGGGCTTTTGGTATGCCAAATCGAGTGATGATGTTTTGCCAGACGAACTTCTTCACATCTTTTTCTTTGATTGATGCCAATGCTTCTGCTTCAACCCACTTTGTGAAGTAGTCTGTTGCCGCGAGAAAGAACTTCCTGCCGCCGGGTGCTGTTGGAAGTGGTCCTACTATGTCTAAGCCCCACATTGCGAAAGGCCATGGGCTAGTCAATGGTAGGAGTTCTCTAGCTGGTTGATGTATTTGATGTGCGAATTTCTGGCATTTTTCGCACTTCTTCACATATTTCTCTGAGTCTGCCTGCATGTATGGCCACCAATAACCTTGCGAAATGGCCCTGTAGGCTAGTGACCTTCCTCCTTGATGGCTTCCGCACACCCCTTCGTGTATTTCGAACAAGAATGCTTCTACTTTGCTAGGATGAACGCACTTTAAGTAAGGTCCTGAAAACAACTTCTTGTATAATGCTAAGGATGGGGAGAGCCAAAATCGCTGCGACTTTGCTCTTATTCGGTTGGCTTCTTTTTTCTTTTCTGGTAAGACGCCGTCTTTTAGGAACAGGATGATGGGATCCATCCAAGAGGGGCCTAATTCTGCACAACATACCTCTTCTGCTTCGGGGTCTTCTATGCTTGGTCTTGGTAAGTAGTCGATGAGCAATGGATGAGGGATGGATGCATCTACCATGGAGGCAAAGCCTGCTAGTTCGTCTGCTCTGCTGTTTTCCTCCCTGCCGATTTGCTCTATCCTTACTACTTCAAATTTCTTGATCTTTGTTCTGACCAACTCTTGGTACTTGGGCATCCTATCATCCTTCGCTTCATAGTCGCCAGAAATTTGATTTACCTCCAGTTGTGAGTCGCTGTAAACCATTAGTTCGGTGGCCTTCATGTAGCATGCTGATTTGAGTCCTGCGAGAAGCGCTTCATACTCCGCTTCGTTGTTTGATGCTGGGAAACCAAGGTTGATTGCTTGCTCTACAACCAGGCCGTCTGGGGAGATGAGGACTATGCCAAGCCCTGCACCATGTCGGTTGGATGCTCCATCCACAAAGAGCTTCCACATCTCCCCAACGAACAACTTCCAGCACGTGGAGGGGTCAGATGATGTCGTGGGGTCAAGGATGGTGTTTTCTTCAAGGTCCATGTTTGTTGTCTGCCCTTCGTCATCTGATTGTACTGTTGGTGAATCTTTGTTTGTTTCTTCCTTGTTGTCCTTAGTCTGGTCTGCCTTGGAGTTTGACTGAGTATTTTCTACTAGGGGTTGCGCTATTCCGGCGTCAACTTCCGTCCCTAGTTCGGTTGTGTCAGTCAGGTCAACTAGGTAGATATGATGACTTCCAGGAGTAAACTCTGCGATGAAGTTTGCCAAAGATTGGGCTTTTATTGCGGTCCTGGGTTGAAACTTGATGTCAAATTGTCCCAACTCTACTGCCCACTTCAAAATTCGCCCAGAAAAGTTTGCCCTCTGTCACGACCCAAACCCGGCCCTATGGGTTTAGCACCGTAACCGGCCAGTAATCCGAGATTACCGAAGGCCTGCTTAACAGTAATACAGTAAAACAGAGTACAGGGCCTGGCGGAAGCCAATACAGTAATTAAGCAATGTCCAATGAGCTGTGACAGTCTGTATGCCAAAAAGATTTTTCATGCATTCATACATATACAAACAGTACAGTCTATACAAAATTTACAGTCACACAGTACAGGGACCTAATCCCTTGATAACAGTACAGTTAGCAACTGACAGTCTATACAGTAATCCAAACAGTATGGAGACAGACGGGGGAAAACAAACAAAACACCCCAAAGCCATAGCATGGCAACTCGGAACCTCGCAATGAGGCACGAAGGCTGGCTTGACAAAACTGGAGTCTAACCCACGCTCCTAGCTCCGATCTGGTGGCTGAGCACCTACATATATATATAAACAGTGAGCTAAAGCCCAGTGAATAACATAAAGCGTAAAGGGGTTTAGAATGAATGTCCTTACAGTAATGAAAACAGTTCAATTCAATCGGTATTTTAGTTGTTCAGTACAGTAAACAGTCATATGTGGTACATCCATTAGCATAACAGTAACAGTAGGTCTTGAAAGACCGAACAGTAATGATGGCCATCAGTCAGTAAACAGTAGTGGTTCCACGAGGGAACCGACAGAGATCTCTGTAACAGTAACAGTAACAGTAAACAGTAGGTACTAAGGATGCCACAGTACAGTTCAGAAATAAAGGACATACATTCATTCAGTTAACAGTAATCAGTTCAGAAAACAGTACAGTTAAGTTGTTCAGAAAATAATCATTTGTGAACATATCTTTACACAATCGTTACTCACAGAGTTTGGGCTACAGTATGCTAGAGCGTGTCTCCCCAGTCGCCAACCCTACACAGTTCACAGGTCGAACACACACTAAGCTACACAGTTGGGAAAGATAACAACTTAATCCCTAAGATGCCTCGGTGTGTTCTACATCTATATCCTCAATAAGATGTCTTAAACTAGGCCTACGAATGCCTAGAATGGGATGAGGATGCAAAGATGCACATTTAAAAGCATTTTCAGAAAAACAGAGTCCCGCTCGATCGCAAGTTTCCCCGCTCGAGCGGTCATGCAACAAAGGTACACGCTCGAGCGTAAACTTACACGCTCGAGCGTACTGTAAAAGTACTGGATGGGTGAAATCCCCGCTCGACGCCCGCTCGAGCTTGAGACAAGACTCCGCTCGAGCACCCAATCCTCCGCTCGAGCGGACTGTAAAACAGTGCAGAGAGATGCTGGATGCTCGGATTCCACGCTCGAGCAGCATTTCCCCCGCTCGAGCGGAAGTGCGAAATCTGGAAAACCCAGATTGCACCTCCAAGCTCAAACTCAAGTTTAAATGCATCAAAACCCGACCTCTTGGGCTAAATTTCCAGAAAACACATGTAAACTCATAGTTAAACATGATTCAAAACTCAATTTGAGAAATCAAAGCCCAAGGGTGTTTTATTCAAACCCAATTTCAAACCAATTTCAAGAACAATATGAACATGCAACATGCATGAATTCAAACCAATTTCAAAGCTTCAATTTGATGCTCTAAGGAGCTAATTGTTTCCAAAACATGATGAAATCATGGACCATTACAAAATTATGGACATGCATGCGAGGAAACATGAACTTACAACCTCAAAACTCAAGAATGGCAACATGCATGCAACAATCAAGCTTCAATTCAACATCTAACCCATAATTGGCTCTAAACTCCATCAATATGACATGAACCATGCAAGAATCCACTCAAAACATGAACAAGAAGACAATGGAGCTACCTTAAGTCTTGTATTTAGGATAGGGAAGCTCAATGTGAAATCTACACTTCAATCCAAGCAATTCTTCAAGATGAATTCCAAGTTCTCTCACTTTCTCCCTCTCTTGGTCGGCTAGAGCAAGAAAATGGCTGAGCAAAATGTTTCCTAAGTGTATATTGAGGCTCAAATATGTTATATTGAGTGGGCCACTAAGGGTGGCAAAATGGTAATTAAGTCCAACTCTTTAATTAGCTTAATTTAATCTAATTTAATCATACCTAATCAGTTTTCAGGTAAATACACCATAAAATCACATTAATTATGAAGATCATAAAACATTAATCAATTCCCAGTTCGGCCGCCGATAAGGCCTTCAATTAGCAGTTTAAACATATAAGCATGAATAGATAATCATACAGTCAAACAGATAGAATGCAATTCAGCTAACATATACTCAATCAATTCGGTTTCCAATTTTAGTCAGTCAGTTCAGTACTTTTACCAGTCCAATTATCAGTCACGATCAGTTCAGTTTTAACGGTAATCAATCAGTCATTAATCGGCAAACAGTATGAGGGTTGTTACACCCTCTCAAACAAAGCTTTTAGCGGAAAAGCTGTGAGGACAACTATGGTGTGGGCATGAAAGTAGTGTGCCAATTTCCTTGAGGACATCATTAAGGCTAATGCTAGTGGCAAATACCTCGTTTCGGCTCCCAGTAATGTCTTACTGACATAATAGATGGGCAGGTGTTGGATTCCTTCTGCACGAACCAACACTGCGCTAACTGCGTGCTGAGAGACTGCCAGGTATAAGAAGAGTTCTTCACCAGGTACTGGGGTGACAAGCAGTGGTGGGGAAGACATATATTCCTTTAAGCTTTCCAGAGCTTGGTCGCATTCTTCATCCTACTCAAACTTGGCCTTTAAAGCTTGGAAGAATGGTCGTAGTCTGTCCGACGACCTGCTTATGAACCGATTGAGCGCAGCTGCCATGCCGGTAAGATGCTGCACTTCTTTGACTGAGTTTGGTCTCTCAAACTCCTGGATTGCTTTGATCTGGGAGGGGTCTGCTTCTATACCCCGGTTGGTCACAAGGAAGCTCAAGAATTTGCCAGATCCTACTCCGAATGCACACTTGGACGCATTGAGGCGCAACTTGTGTTTCTTCAGGATCTGGAACATCTTGCCTAGGTCCTTAAGATGGTCATTCTCATCCTTGCTTTTGACCACCATGTCGTCGATGTAAGCTTCCATTGTTCTGCCTAACAATGGTTCAAACATCTTGGTGACCATCCGTTGGAATGTTGCCCCTGCGTTCTTTAGGCCAAAGGGCATGACCTTGTAGCAGTACAATCCTCTTGGTGTTGTAAAGGATGTGACCTCCTGGTCTGGTTCATGCATGGCGATTTGGTGGTAGCCTCTGTATGCGTCCAGGAAGCTAAGTCGATTGTGTCCCGCCGTTAGGTCCACCAGTTGATCTATCCGGGGTAGAGGAAAGCTGTCTTTTGGGCATGCCTTGTTGACTGTTTTGTAGTCGATGTAGACTCGCCATTTGCCATTTTTCTTTGGCACTACGACTGTGTTGGAGATCCATCTTGGGTAGTGCACTTCTCTAATTGCTCCTGCTTCCAGTAGGTTGCCTACTTCTTCTGCCACTATTTCGGCGTGGTGGAGTGCCGATCTGCATGTGCGTTGAATGACTGGTCTGGCGGATGGGTGGACATTGAGTTGGTGACTGATGAAGTTTGGATCAATGCCTGGCATGTCGTAGGGCGTCCAGGCAAACACTTCGATGTTAGAGGTCAAGAATTCCAAGACCTCTAATCTCTCAGCGCTGGACAACGATGAGCCAAGCAAGAAGAACTTATCCGGGTTCTTCTCATCTATTTTTACCTCCACCAAGTCCTCCACCACTTTCTGATCAGCCTCTTTACCGACGTCCACGAATAGTTCATTACTTTCCGGTTCTTCCACTGAATGAACGTATCCTTTGGCAGCGCGGCTGCCATTCACCGTGGCGAAACATTACTTTGACATGATCTGATCTCCATAGACTTCTTCAATTATACCAGTGTCGTTGGGGAACCGCATTACTTGGTGGTAAGATGACGCCACCGATCGCATGGTATGCAGCCATGTTCTGCCCAGGATGATGTTGTAAGTGGATGGGACTTTCAACACCCAGAATTCCACTTGTTTTGTCACGCTTCCTGCTTTGACTGGAAGAATTATCTTGCCGACGGGCCATTCTGGCATGGAGTTGAATCCAATCAGGGGAGACACGGCTGGCGCCAAGTCTTTGTCTTGTAGCTTCAGCTGTTTGAATGTTTCATAGTACATGATCTCACATGAACTACCCTGGTCAATCAGAATCCGCTTGACGTCAAAATCCTTGACTCGGAGAGTGACGACCAAGGCATCATTGTGGGGGCAATATATTTGATCTAAGTCTTTGTCCGAAAAGGACATGACGTTTTTTGTCTCTGTCTTCCCCTTCTTAATGGCAGGTTGGGCACTTTGTACTTCTCTAAAGTGCTCTGCCTTTTTGATTGATCCCTTGAGCTCGTATACATGCTCAGGTTCAAAGATTCCATGTATTACATTGATGATGCCTTGTGGTGGGGCGTCGATCAGCATCCCATTGGGGTTATTATGATCCTGGGGGGCTGGCTGTGTCCCTCCTTCAATGTATTTGTCCAAGTGGCCTGCTGCCACCAGTTCTTCCAAGTGTTGTCTCAGTGGCGTGCAATTCTCAGTTCGGTGCCCCTTTTCTCTTGTGGAAGGTGCACCGTGATCTATCGTCATAGTCTTTCTGAGCTTCTCCCAGCTTGGCTGGCCACTTGACGAAAGGCTCATCTCTTATTTCGCTCAGAATCTGATATATCGGTTTCTTGAACACCGTGGTTATGGCAGTACGGATTCTCAACCATCTTTTATCAGGGTCTTCTCCGTTATCTTGTCTGCCACGTCCATTTTTGCTCTGTCGATCTACTGTATTGACCTTTGCTGAGGTCTTCTTTTCTGGTACTGCGGTCGCACTAGTTTTTGCTTTGGCTCGTGCGCCATCCTCTTCTACCCTGATGTGCTGATGCACTCTTTCCATCAGGGCTTCCATAGTGAGGGGTGGCGTCATGGTGATCGAGTCCCTCAGTCTGTTCCCAACTGGAAGGCCTCTTTTATACTGTGCAATGGCGAGATTGGTGGGGCAGTCCCCAATCTGATTGAATGTCTCCCAGTAGCGACTGTTGTAGGATCTTAGGGTCTCTTTATCACCCATGTCGATGGAGAGTAGCTGATTGATCTCCATCGGGGTTTTAGTGTTTGTTCGGAACCTTGTCACAAAGGCTTCTGCTAATTGTGCCCAAGAGGCTATGCTGCCTTCTGGGAGCTTCTCAAACCAAGTCAAGCCTAGGTCGCCAAGACTTGATGGGAAGAGTATGCACATTAAGGCCTCGTTTCGTCTGTATACAGCCATGACTTGGCGGAAGTGGCTCAAGTGTGAGTACGGGTCCGTCTTCCCTTCATATGTGGTGAATTTCGGCTGAAGGAAGCCTGATGGTAGGGACGCGTTTTCGATCGCTGGAACAAACGGTGAAGTCTGCAGTCTTGCTAATGCCTTGTCCGTCGGTTCATAGGCAGGGCGCGGTATTGGCATTCCCACCTCGACGCTTCCATGCGTCCGAGGAGCCAACCGCTGCAAGGCTGAAACTCTATGTGGATCCCTTGCCCTGGCATCCTCCTTGCATCGTGCTTTCTCTTCGAGCACGGTTCGTAAGTCGGATGATCTGGGTAATTCCGTCTGTTTAGATCTGGTTTGGTGCGAATGTGAGGGCCAATATGTGCTTCCTTCAGTGTATGACCTTTCAGATCTCGTCCTCTCAGACCTGGAGTGATGAGTTCTGGAAGACCAGGATTGAGTGTCGCCTGTCCTGAGGCTTCTGCTCTCTCCTTGTGAGGGTGTAGTATTCCTACTACGATTTTCTGAGTGGCGAGGGGGCGTCTTGTTTTTGCGCCCCTCTCCTGTCGCCACTTCTTTTTTCTTCATCTGGCGTTTCAAGGCCTCCATGTCCACCGCCATCTTTCTTATCAATTCATCTTGTTCTTTCACGCGGTCTTCCAGAGCTTGAGGGTCAATCCTCCGTCTTTGGCTGTCTGGACTTTGTGAATGAGAGCGATGGGGGCTGTTATTCCACCTTCCCCTAGCATCCCTCCTAGAGGTATGTCGTTGGGGCTCCAATTCCGCCATGAGAGGGACAGAAGGTAATCCTTCGCGCCTTGCGCCCCCTTCTGGAGTTAGTCCGTCGACGGCGGACTGCGGCAATTCTTCAATGTGTGCCATTGAATGAGAAAAGGAGAAGCTTAGTCAAGAGGTTTCGTTCTGTCTGTTTTTCCCACAGACAGCGCCAATTGTACGGGAAAGAAATACGCCTTCTCGTATAATCCTGTTGACCAAGTCCACGCTCCTCCGTACGACGTCGCTTTATCACCTGAAAACACAAACGTGAGCTAGCCGGCGGGTGTGTGCCGGAAACCTCTCTGATGCCTAAGTCAGTAAACTTGACAAATAGACAAAGCTCTATGTTTTCAGAAAGCAAAATTGTGTGTTACCTCCACCAAGGTGATGTTTGTGAGCTTTTATAAGTTTCGAATGGCACAATCCTAGTAGGACTTTTATTCCTCCATGCAGAGTCCTCCTAGGATTCATACTCCTAAGGATAATGCTTATCCTTTTACACCCCCCCCACTACTTAAACCAAGTGGGATGGTTTTTACTTTGGCTGAACTACGATATGACCGAAATAAGCTTGGCTATGCAGAGCCACTGAGTAGGCCGAACTATTCTTAGTTCGGTTCTGCTTTTACTCCTCATCTCGGTTCTCTGCTCAACCCATAGCACAGCTGGACCAAACTTAACAAATCGCGACCGGTATTACTCCTAGGTCGGTCTAACTCAAAAATACCGCTAGACCGACCTATTCAAGATACATCACGACCGGACTAACTCTGAGACCGGCGTAGCTCCAACTTGCCCGGACTAAAGTAGCTTTACTATTCTTGAGCCAAAGTAACTTTGTCTTTCTTGGGCCGGAGTAACTATTTCTATTGGGCCGGAGTAATCATTACGGCCTTTTTACTCAGTCGTTCGTACTTTGGGCCACAAAGCCCAATTCACAGCTCGGCCCAATTTTTCCCAAAAATTACCCTCTCAAAAACTAATCAAAATTTTGAATAGTTAAAATATATGAGTGTATAAAATGAATTTATTGTATTATGTTGTTTTTGTAGAATGATTGTAATATGTTTTCCTGTAACTTGCTATTATTTGTATGTGTTTTTCAAATTTATTTATTCTTTTTTTGCATGGATACAAGTGCATTTATAATGTACAATCCATAAGTTGCTACTTATATAAAGAAAACAGGAAAAAAGAAACGAAGAAATAAAGAAAAAATATATAAAGAAAGGAGAAACTAAATAAGATAGGTTTTTAATTTTTATTTAATATATAAAACAGAAAACAAAGAAAGGGAAAATGAAAGGGAAAGGGAAGAGATAAGAAGATAGAAAGGGAAGAAATAAGAAAAAAAGAAATAAAGATAACACTATTAAAGGTATAAAACAAATAAAATAGAAAACAAAATTAAGAGAAAGGGAAGAAATAAGAAGATAGTTTCATTTTAAGCACAAAATATTCACATTTTTTGCTTCAATGATAAAATATTTTCTTTTTAGGCACAAAATGATAATGTAATATCAAAAGCTGCATTGGCCCAACGGGCACAGCGAGAGTGTGAAAAAACTGAATTTCAATGCTTGCAATGAGAGCAAGAGGGATTAGAAGAATGTGTGCAACTAAGACAACATTCTTTAACACCAATTCGTCACGATCGCACTCACTTGGAGTGGGAAACAATAACTGAAGATTCTCAGTCGGCACAAAAACGAACAATGGTTACCCATCATTCTACATGTTCGTTTTCTATGCCAAGACCATCTTCAAATTCACAAAGGAATCGATAAACTACTGTATCTAATTTTGAAATACATACTTTTACTCATACCGTTTTGTTTTACAAAATCTTATTTATACACAAATATTCGTAGGTCTACTCCTATAAATCGATTTCTTCAACAAGATCTATGTACTGATGATGAATTAGAAGATTTGCCTATGAGTATATCAATTGATGCCCAGGCACACAAAGATTCTTGCCGCCATTATCTTGGCAAGATGAATGTATTATGTCCTTATTGTTCAGCCTTACATTGGATGGATGAAAAATTGACAAAATCACCTATAAAGCGTCCCTTATTCGGAACTTGCTGTTTGAAAGGAAAGATTAGGTTACCTTTACTTATTACACCCCCTCCACCACTTCAGGCATTGTATGATGGGAATAATGATCAATCAAAATCCTTTCGACGTTATACTCGAGTGTACAATGCAGCCAATGCTTTTACGAGTCTTGGTGCTACATTAGATCCTAGAGTACTTAGTGGAAGGGGCCCTACATCATTCACAATTCATGGGAAATTGCGACATCGAACAGGATCACTACAACCACAACCAGGGCAGGATGTGAGTTATGCTCAGCTGTATATCTATGACCCTTATTCAGCTTTAGAAATTCGTAATCGTAGAAATCCTAACTTGAGAAGGGATGTTCTCAAACTATTTAGGATAGTTTGTTGCAAGCCAATGCGTTTGTAGATAAATATTGCCAGGCTCATGCCATTTTACATCAATTAGACTCGGCAGGACACAATCTACCTGCTCATCTTCATTACAGTTCAATAATTGATCGACGTCGGTATAACCTACCAACTACAGATGAGATTGCAATTGTAATACCAGGTGATGGAATAGAGGTAAATAGAATAAGAGATATTATTTTACATTTCCGAGGAAATAATGAGTTGATGCAAATTAATGAATGTCACCCAGCATACTTGCCATTACATTATGTTCTATTATTTCCATATGGTGAGCTTGGATGGGAACCTGAGTTGAAATTGTGGAATGTTCAGTATGATCGACCTTCAACTGATCAACTTACTCAAATGAATTTTTATAGTTATCGTTTGTTTGAATGACCCACAGAGTATTCAACAATTTCGAGAGGTGAGAAACTATTTCAAGAGTTTTTGGTAGATGCTTGGGCTGCAACTGAGCAAAATCGATTGACATACTACAAGAGCTTAATCAAGGGAAACTTCGGGCTGAGCTTTACCAAGAGTTGTCAGATATGGATCCGGATTATGTGCGACCTGGACAAATTGGTCAAAGGTTTGTTTTGCCATCTTCATTTACTGGTAGTCCTAGACATATGTTTGAAATCTTTCAAGATTCAATGGCTAACACACGATACAACCAACACCCAGATATTTTTCTTACCATGGCTGCAAATCCCAATTGGCCAGAAATTACTTCAGCATTATTACCATATCAAAAACTTATTGATCATCCTGATTTAATTGCCCGTGTTTTTGAGTTGAAGAGAAAATGTTTGATGAAGGAGATAGAAACAAATAAAGTGTTTGGAAATAAAGTTGCACAAGTTTTTACAATTGAATTTAAAAAACGAGGCCTCCCTCATATGCATGCACTTTTATTTCTCAAGAGTCCAGACAAAATTCGGACATGTTCTCAAGTAGACAAATTGGTCTGTGCAGAATTTCCAGACCCAAAAGATGATCCTATGCTTTTTGAAACTAGCAAATGTTGTATGGGACATGGACCATGTGGTGGTTGAAATCCGCAAGCACCATGTATGGAAAATGGTAGATGCACTAAGAGATACCCTCGAGCTTTCACAGAAACAACAACTATGGATCAAGATGGATACCCTATCTATCGTCATCGTAATAATGGTCAAGTACATACTTTGAGAGGGCAAGAAGTTGATAACAGGGATGTCGTACCATACGATGCATATCTTTCAAAACTTTTCAACTGTCATATAAATGTGGAAGTTTGTGCCGGAATGAGATGTGTCAAGTATATACATAAGTACATTTATAAAGGTTATGATCGTACAACGATGGTGTTAGGAATGATAAATGAGATTCAACAATATCTCGATGCAAGGTATAGTGAACCTCCATAAGCTGCTTGGCAAATATTTGGTCATCCTTTGCATGCAGAGATGCCAACAGTTGTACGATTGACACTTCATTTACCTGGAATGCATCGTGTTGTTTTTAACCCAGAAGAGTCATTACAAACGATTCAATCTAGAGTTGGTTAGCAAATGTCAACTCTTACTGGCTTCTTTGCATATTGTGCTGCCAGTGAAGATGAATGTCCATTCACTTATCAAAAATTTCCACAACATTTTGTTTGGCTCAAGTCAGAAAAGAAATGGAAATCAAGAGAAAGGGGATATGCAATTGGTAGAATGTACTTTGTTAGTCCTAATTGTGGCGAAAGATTTTATCTACGTTTGTTACTAACCGTTGTCAAAGGACCAAAGTCGTTTCAGTCTTTACGCACGGTCGATAATGTTGTGCATGATACATTTAAATTAGCATGTGTTAAAAGGGGACTTTTAGAAGATGATGAAAAATGGATACAATGTTTGAAATAGGCTGCAGTCATAAAAACTGGATATCAATTGAGGAGATTGTTTAGTATTATTCTCACACAGTGTTCTCCACTAAATCCATGTGCATTATGGAATCAATTTTCAATGCATATACGTGATGATCTTGTACATAAGATTTGTACATTGTTTATCATTTCTAAACCAACTGAGGCTCAAATTGAAGATTATGGTCTCCATCTTTTGAATCAAATGCTTCATGAATCAGGCAAAAGTTTAATTGGCTTCCCACCCATGCCACAACCTACTGCAAATTGGAGTGCAGTAGTTGGTAATCGATTGTTAGTCGAACATCAACAACTGCAGAGTGAGGCACAACATATAGATCTACAAATTACTATTGATTGTCTCAATAATGGACAGCGGAATGCTTATAATACAATCACTTCTTCAGTTTTTTAAAATAAAGGAACTGTTTTCTTTTTGAATGGGGGTGCAGGAATAGGGAAAACATTTCTATACAATACGATTGCATTAAAATGTCGTAGCCTTGGGCATATCGTTGTTACTGTGGCTTCGTCTGGAATTGTATCACTGTCACTGGTAGGAGATCGCACTGCACATTCAACATTTTCCATTTCGTTAGATGTATTGGAAAATTCACTTTGTGGGTTTAGCAAACAATCATTACAAGCTGAGTTATTTAGAGAAACAAAACTCATAATTTGGGATGAAGTTCGTATGCAACATAGACATTGTGTTGAGGCGGTTGATTGTACATTGAGGGATATTTGTGATAGTGAAAAGCCATTTAGGGGTATTACTGTTGTTCTTGGAGGAGACTTTCGACAAATCTTACTAGTTATACCCAAAGGAGTTTGTGAGCAAATTGTGAATGCATCATTAAGACACTCTGTTCTATGGAAGCATATATGTATCTTGACTTTGGATTTGAATATGCGCTTGAATCATGAAGGCCATGAAAATGCTAATTTTGCAAATTTCTTGATGGATGTAACACTACTTTAACTTGTATTATATAGATTATTTTAAATTAATAAATTGTGTTTACACTTACTTTTTTATTGATTTCACTTTTTTTTAGATTGGGACCAATCCTCAAGAAATTGTTAACCTTCCATCAACAATACACAAATGTCAAGATTTGAATGAATTACTCTCTACAGTTTATCCACAATTGAATATGATAGAGACGTCAACCCCAACCCCAACATTTTTAACTGAATGCACAATTCTGTCTGCGTGTAACGATGATGTCAGTGACATTAATACTACTGCGTTGAATATCTTTCCAGAGAGATTATATACTTATCTTGTAGCAGATAAAATGTCTGAAGATAATGAAATTGATCCTACCATTACAAATTGATATCCTAATGAGTATTTAAATTCATTGGATCCTCCTGGGTTGCCAACTTTTAAGTTAGAGTTGAAAGTGGGTTGTCCTATAATATTGTTGAGAAACATTGCACCGAAAGATGGACTATGTAATGGTACAAGATTGATGGTTACTAGGTGCGACACTCGCATAATTGAAGCTCAAATTTTAACTAGAGAAAAGTTTGGCAATTTGGCATTCATACCAAGGATATCTTTGACACTATCTTCTTCGGAAATGCCTTTCCAAATGATAAGACGTCAATTTCTAGTCTGATTGGCATATGCCTTGACTATTAATAAATCTGAAGGACAATCTGTGAAATTTGTTGGGGTTAATTTGCGTATACCAGTGTTTAGCCATGGGTAATTATATGTGGCATTGTCTAGATGTACATCCTTTGATTGTATAAGTATTCTCCTCCCTAAAGATAATTTGGATTCTACTACAAATATTATTTATCCTGAAGTATTGCTGTAATATTCTATGCAGATTAAATGACGTTTTTTTAGAAGGTAACCACGTAGATTTATTTCTGTTGATTATATAACTTTTTAAAAAATTTCAATTTAATAATAATTTGAAATTTGGACTTTTGTAGGATTGAACCGAAAAATCTATGGAGCTTAAAAGGAGAAATACGACTACCTTGCTTCGATGGGGATGTAATAAAGTAATTTTAATCTGAAAGTATTTTGGCATGTATAGTTCCAACAAATGTACTAATTTATATTTTTTTTGTTTCCACAAATTACCAGATTGTTGTGCATATTCCTCATTGGGGATACATAAAAGTTGATATAAAGACTTTTTGGAAAGAAATGAGGAGGAAGTTTGGGCAAACGCATATTTGAAGACATGTTATTGACACATCTTTTGTAAAGCATACATATTTTTGATGTATGACAATATAATTTTTGGTGTATGACATGTTAGTGACACATCTTTTGTAAAGTATACATCTTTTGTAAAACTTTAACCCACTTTTTGTAAAGTTTTAACCTACTTTTTTGGTGTATGACAGTATAACTTTATTTCTGTTTTTTATTCAGTGTTTACACTTTTTTTTACTGCCTTTTATATTTTGATATGCAATATAACTTTAAATCTTATATGTTTGTTTCTTAATTTGCATTAAGATTAGGGAGAGCTGTTATTTTATTTGAGTTTTGTAGAGCGCGTAATACAAGCAAAATTGTTATAAGTTCTTTAAGAAGAAAAATATTTCAATATATTTTTTCAGTATCTTTATCAAAAAATGACACAAACTTTATAAATTTCAATATAATACGTATAAATTATAACTGCATTTCAATCTTAAAATTACTTACACCGTGCCTGTAGGCACGAGTATACGCTAGTACTTAGATACAGTATAATTATTTATATGTATCATGCATAGTTTGAATAATATTATTCAATAATTTTAGAGCATAATGTAACTTGATTTAAGTGATACTCTAAACTAATCACACAACAAATATTTTTTGTAAGTAAAATATAATGATTTATCTTTATTAAGTAGTTGGAAGACAAAAGTAATAGTGTTGGTTTCCATCTCTCTCTATTATTTAGAGCTTGAACAACAACAACAAAAGTAGAAGTGTTGGCAAGCAAAAGCAAAACAATTGCTTGTTTCATTGTTGGTGACCTCTACACTGAAACTGAAAATTTTCACTTCTCACATTCTTCATTGCCTGTCTGCAATCTGCTATTCCATCGAGTTTGATTGAAGATTCACAAACATAAAAAGAAAAAACATCACTTAAAAATGTAGATTAAGTTCAAAGAGGTACCAAATTAGGAACAACATAGCAAACCCAGTTAAGAATAACCACTGGTTAACATGAGTCTTATCAGTGGATTACTATTGACTTACATTTAGCAGTAACAGCAATTAGACTCAGGCACGCGGCAAATTACATATCATTTCCATACATCAAATAAAGCACGTGGCGAATTGTGTACTGGTGCATGTATGGGATGTAGTTATATTTTAATGCAATTGTGTCGTGACATAATAAACACCAAAAAGATTTGTATTTACGTGTTAATAATGATCATATTTTTTATTACAGCAATGTTAGGTATTATGAATTTTTTTTTATAAAAATAATCATGAAAATTTTATAATTCTTAAATTACACTTAAAATAAAATATCACACACTAATTAAGGTAATTTAAAAATCATAAATCTTTCCTAATTAAACGAGCAAAGTACACGGCTAGTAAAACAAAAGTGAACTGGTATAGGCCGTTAATACCGTTGGTTGTTTCGTATTTCGCAACATTGACAACTGAAAAAACAATTGTCGTTTTCATAGTTTGTCGGTTAAAAACTTAAATCCAGTGAAAACTTTTCCATCTTCGTCCTCTGTTTCTATGGTCCCCCAAACAACAGAAAAAGGTACCCAGTGTATAATCTGTATGCATTTATATCCTAGAAAGTTTACATGATTAACACATTCGGGCCTTCCAAAGATCCATCCATTTATCATCGAAAGAAGTAAAAAACAAACAAAAAGAAAGGAAAAGAATAATTAATCCAATAAAACAAATGAACAAAGATTACTCTTTTGCTCATTAAACAACACAATAATAAAGGAGAAAAAATCAAAGACATAATTGTGTTTCTACTTTCTGTTATTTTTTTTTTCAAAAAAAGAACTCACTTTTTTTGAAACCATGAAAGAGTTATTTTTGATTTTTTATAAACTACTTCTCACAAACATAAAAAATAATTCCCAAGTTTTCATTGTTTGTTTTGAAAACACCATTTTAAAAAACATAAAAAAGAAAGAAAGAAAATAAAAACACAAACAAAAAATATCCCTTTTAAAACATTGAAATAAAACACGGGTTTATAAATGAAATATTTTATAAATGTACCGAAGAGTCTAATGACAAAATTAAACAATTAGTTATAAAATTGTGTCTAATTTTACATGGAATTAAAAAAAAATTTGAAGAATTGGTGAAAAAATAACAAAGAGACAAGAGTGGTGGGATAATAGACATATTGTAAATGTCATTTTACTCACATGGAGGTAGAGAGAGAGAGGAGGGAGCTGGTGTAGAGAGAGAGAGAGAGAGAGAGAGTGGAGTTTGCCATCTGTTGTATACTTGGAGCACTATCCGGGTTTTCCAAAGCGCGCTCTCTTTCTCTATCTACATCTCAATTGCTTGTATATATACTAGCGTGGTGTGAGGTGTGATAGTGATGAAGCCAAAGGTGGCCCCTTTTTTCTGCTATATCTGCCAGATTCTCTCTAATCTCTCTATACCTCTCGTAACGCTTGAGCTCTCAAACCCTAATTTCAGGTCCAAGCCCTAATCTCTTGCGGCTGCTCGTCGGCAAATGCATTGCTAAGGTGAGATTTTCTGCGAATTTCATGCCAGTGAAATGGTGGAAATGTAGTTCTAGAGCTTCATTGTTCATCTGAAGGTTTCAATTTTTTTTTTGTTTTTGTTTTTTGATGTGCAAAATGCATGTGTTTTGAAATCGTCTTGTTTATGGGTTTCTCAGTTTCGAATTTCTATGGAATGTTTGAGGATGTGGTTTGATAAATTCTTACTGGATTTGGGGTTTTCCTTTGTTCTGTGTTCTTGTGGTTTTTTTTCTCGGATAAATGGTTTCTCTCTATCTATGTAACTTTTTCAAATCAATTACTTCATCATATGTGAATTCTGTAGATTATTTGATGGCAATTTAGCTTCTCTCTCTCTCTCTCTCTCTTTGTAATCCTATTTGTGGGGCATTCAAATTTCCATGATTCTCATTTTGGATCTTGGTCTATTCAGTTCTGTGTCATGCATTGTGCAGTTTTGCAATTTTGAACATTAATTTTTTTTCTTTTTCTACATTTATTTAATTGGGCAGCAATTGGGGTGTCTGCAGTGGTTTGCATAAATGATTTAAAGTTCCATTTGGAGAAGAGCATACCAGAGATGTTAACGGGAAAAAAATGGATGTTTTGCTACTTATCTAACTGCTTTTACTGTTTTCTTTTTCTCGTGTGTTTTAATTGTAGCTTTTTTTTTTCTTTTATCTTTTATCTTTTTTCTTTTTTTTTTAATGGTAATAGTGGAATAGTGTGAACTTGAAGTTTTGGTGCTCTCTTTTCAACTGAATTGTGGACAGCATACAAACATATGTTTTTTGGTTTAGGAGGATGCATCTTTATATACAGCAAATTTTCCAATTTTATCGTGCAACTTAAAGAAAATAAAGAAACATATTAGGAGGTTGACAAGTCAGTTTGGAAATTGAGGATCCCCACCAAACTTTTTTCTTTTTTTTTGTTTGTTTAGACGAAGACGACTTTAGATGCTATTCTTACTATTGATAATTTGGGTAAGAGAGGTTTCCTTTTGCTTAAATGATGGTGCATGTGCGCAGGAGTGAAGGAGTTGGTTGGTCACCTGTAGATCCCTTGTGATGTTTCCAGGGACTGATAAAACTTATTGTTTTCTATATTTGGTGTGAGTTGGGTGATGTCAGCTTTTATATTTTAGCTTTATGATTGTTGGGAATATAGGTTGGTGTGAAGGGGGTGAAGAAGGCATGGAGAGCAACTCATATCTGTGGTGTGTTTGGAGAGAAAGAAATCCCGAACCTTTAAAGATTTACAAATACTCTAGCTTTCTTTACTTTGATTTACACATTTTTGGTTGAAGGAGTTTTGTGAATCTTCTTTTTGTTGGTGGATTTTATAGGAGAGTTACATTTTGGGAAGGACATATGGTTTTGCTATTTTGTATCTTCTTTTTTTCATTTTTATTTTTTTAATGATGTCTAGTGGTGGGTGACAAACCAAACTAAACTAAACCTTGTGTCTCAAAGTTGGCTACACGAATCCTTTTTCTCCATTCAATCTTATCAAGGGCTACATGCTTAGTTAAATTAATATATTTTCACTACTGCCTCCCATGTCAACTTAGGTCTTCTCCTCCCCTTAGCATCTATACTTATGGTGATCCTGTCATTCTTCATTATCATTACATCTATGAGTGACACCCTCTTTAATATAATTCCATATATATATATATATAATAGTATTAATTTTGTGTAGATATGAGGGCAAAATATTGAAACATGATTTAGCTGAACTTAAGTATAATCAAAGATACCATAATTCAATCAAGTTTCCAACTCAGCAAAAATGTTTACACTTCTATGACTTTCTAAATGAGTAGCGATCAAATTATTCATGCCTCAATAGTGCATGTCTTGTTTAGTAACTTTACTGTAATTTGAATGATTTGTTTTTGCTAGGTCATTCGACAATGCCAAAACAAGTGCAGTTTTGGTTATCTTCTCTATTAAGCTCTCTTTTTTATTTTTATTTTTATTTTTTATGGATGATCTATTAATTATTTAAATTTAAGCAAAATGTAATAAACATTTAACATCCAACATCTATAAAAAACACTAAAAAAGAGGGGAACTAATTGGCTTGTCCCTAGCATGTCCCCTAAAAACAAAATAATTAAATAAAGGGACATGCTAGCTTGCGTGTCCCGTACATGTTGCCGCTATGTCTAACTCCAGTACGGCACTTATTTTGGAGCGTTGATGCTTCATAACACACATTTGTTAATTCGTATTTTGATACTTGGAAATGGGCATGATCTTGTTTCCCTTTGTTTCATAATATATTGTGGCAAGTATTCGAGAGTTATATTGTGGACTAGACTAGAGGGTGGTTTAAGGAATTGTTTATAAGTAAAATGCACATTGCCTTCGACTCTGAAGAGCTTTAGCACTTATGCAAGCTGGGAAGAAATATAATTTTTTTTTCTGGTTATATTTATTTTATTTTTTGCTTTTATTTATTTATTGTGGTTGCAGATGTTTTGACAACTATCGGCTGGTTTGTCCTTGGAGCTCTGCTTTGGTGGAATTTCTCCTTTTCTTTTCTATACATTGATTTGCAATTGGAAATTTCCAGTTCCCCAAAGTCGTTAAAACGTGAATTTTTTTTTCACTCAGAGGTATAATCGGCCTTTTGGTGCCTATGTTCACTGAATAGAACAAAGCAAGGAAAACTGCGTTGGTGAAATACTGCAATAAGTTGGTAAAGATGTTATTCAACAAGGAAATTGAGGGTTTGCATGATGATGGTTTTGAGGGGTCAATTAACGAGCATCGTATTTTTACAGAAGTGTTCTTTGGAAATGACCATGGCAGAACTAGCAAGAAGTGTCTTGTTACCGGAGTTATTAATTTTGAATGTGATTACAGTAAGCAGACAGATGTGTCCCTTTTCTCAAACAATGAAAACTCAGCCATAACCAGTCAGGTAGATTCTTGTAATTTAAAGGAGGATTCAAGAGAGAAATCTGGACCGGGGTATTTCTCAGAAGAACGTGCCTTGTTGAAGAATGACCATGATGTGAATATTAAGCGAATGAAGTTATCAGTTGATGACCTTTCTTACTCTCGACCTTATTCTGGAAGGATTTTGAATTCATCGGCTCCCTTGAAAGGAGTTGCTACTGGAATGCCCCAACCAGTTTCACAATTTGTTTGTCAGGCTGTAACATGTCGTTTAGTTGAATCATCCAGTCAGGGTGTTAATTCTAGTTGCTATCTGCTCAAACGACATGCTGAAACAAATTCTGGAAGTGGTGTGGGTGACAGGGAAGTTTCTAAGTGTAGGCTTCCAAGCTTGGATGGAAGTGATGAGAAGGAAGTAAGTGCAAGTAAAGCTATTGCTTCCCCTGTTTCTCAGGAGAGCTTTGCAACCAAGCTTTTGGTTACAAGTCCATCTGCTGCTGTTGCAAATAAGTCTGCATCACTTAAATGCCCTAAGGAAAGAATGAAGCCATCCAATATTCATGAACCCTCAGTAGTTAAAATATCATCGAATAGTGATTCTACGAAGGATCCCCGTCCTCTTCTACGGAACCAGATCCAGAACTTGCTTAAAGCAGCAGGATGGGAGATTGGGAGGCGTACAAGAGACAATAAGGTTAATGGGGAATTTATTTATTTCTCACCTCAAGGAGGAAGACCGGTTCGTGAGTTTCGTAGAGCTTGGAACCTATGTGGTCAGACTTTGTTTTCCGGTTTAAAAGTTGCACAGCAAGATGGTAAGCAATGGACTGATATGACTGATTTCTGGTCTGATCTGTCTAATACATTTTTAAAAATTGAGGAAGAAATGAATAATTCAGAAACTACTGCTGCACTGGCACATCAGTGGTGTCTTCTTGATCCCTTTGCGGATATGGTGTTTATTGACAAGAAACTTGGCACGCTAAGAGAAGGAAAGGTAGTCAAAACTAGGAGAACTTTTGTGATTGATACATCCACAAAAGATGTTGTTTTGCCCTTGGAAAATGTGGATGGTATGGGAAGCCAATCTGAGAGACATTCGTCAGATCAGCTTTGTGATTCTTCTTTTGTCAGGGAAAGTGCATTGACAAATTCTGAAGGGAATTACTGTGACTACAATGAAAAATGTGGTAATGGAATTTCTGCAGACATTGGACAGTTGCACAGGGAAACAGCAACAGATCTAAAGGGAGTACCGGTTTACTTGCATGATGAAAAGTGCACAAGCTCCAGAGATATCGTCAGTGGGACAAGAACTCAACAAAGGGAAATCTCTGAGAACAAAATAAGCGGACAGGATCTGAGTTCTTTACAAGTTTGTGTGGCAGATGGCACTTGTGACCATTCCAGTAGTTGCCTGTTTGAAGTTCCAGTCACATCTGGAGATGCAAATATAATGGCTTTGGAAGTTGACAAAACTGTATCAATGGGTTCTTCAGAAGGGGGTGAAGGTTTCAGTGGAAATATTATGGATAAGGGGGCAAGGCAGTCGAAGGGGTCCCTGAATGACGACCATCTAAACTGCAGAAACGATGGTCTGGATCAATTGAATGACCAAGATAGGACTCATGTGCCATGGAGTACTCATTTAGATAGTGTTCCATGCAGACCACCTCTTGTTGAAGATAGCCAATTGGTGGATGTGGATGGTACAGAGGTCATGCGACATTCTGAGGTTGTTGGAAAGGTTAGTAGGCAGTGCATTAAAGCTTCAAAATTTGAGATGAATGATGCATCTTCTGTAGCAGATGCTAGCTTGAAAAGGAAGGCACCCAAGAAATCAAAAAAGATATCTGAAATCAAACTGTCCACATTATGTCAAAATGATTTGTTAGGTCCGTCAACTTCCAAGGCTGAAGGACACATCATTAATGAGAATCACATTCGGTCAGATTCTGGAGAAGTCCAGGAGTGTTTTGTAGCTACTAATGTAAGAAATGATAGAAGTTGCAACAAGTTGTCCTCTTCTCAATGCCATAGTGGGAAGAAACAGTCAAAAATTAGAAAGTTTCATCACAGTTCTCAAAGTTTTAGGAAATCGAACCATATTTCTCATGATAGTGAGCATTCTAAGGAGTTCAACTCTGAAAATATCACTGATGAAGTCTCTATGCATATAAAGTGTTACTCTATGGATCCCGAAACTTTGAGGCAAGACATCAAATTAGGAAAACCTGAAACTCAAAGTGAATATGAAGAGAAGAGATCAATTACATGCCAGCTTAAGGATGATGATCTTTTGATTTCAGCTGTCATAACAAACAAAGCCTTCAGATCCACTACCGAACAATCTACTCAAAAAATGAAATCCCTCAAATCAGAAGCTCTGAGAAAACACAAGAGCCAAAAAGGCAGTTGCCGGTTGCTTCCTAGGAGCCTGGGTAAGGGGGGAAAGCACATGGAATGGAAACGGTCCATCTTTGGTGTAAGAACAGTATTGTCCTGGTTGATTGATTCTGGGGTTGTTTCTCTTAATGAAGTGATTCAGTTTCGAAATACAAAGGATGATGCTGTGGTCAAAGATGGCTTGGTTACTCGAGATGGTATCTTATGTAAATGTTGTAATAAGGTGCTTTCTGTTTCTGAGTTCAAGATTCATGCCGGTTTCAAGTTAAACCGTCCTTGTTTGAATCTTGTCATGGAGTCTGGTAAGCCATTCGCTTTATGCCAGTTTAAGGCTTGGTCAGCTGAATACAAGGCCAGGAAAAATGCCACTCGACCTGTTCTAGTTGAGGAAATTGATCAGAATGATGACAGTTGTGGTCTATGTGGCGATGGGGGTGAGTTGATATGCTGTGATAACTGTCCATCCACTTTTCATCAGGCATGCTTGTATGCACAGGTTTGTCTTTTGCTTGCTTTACAGCTCTTCTCCCAGTTTGGTTTCTTGAATTATTTGGTTGTTTCTTCCGGTAGTAATATTTGCTTAGTTTCTTCTCTATCTGTTGTTATTAAATGTACCAGGGGTCTGCATTATGCTCTATGTTCATATTTTGGTGCTTTGCCTTTGATACTATTTAGTTTCAATTTGCCACATTAATGTTGCAAAATTTATTTGGAGTTTCCTTTTGAACACTGGAAATATATGTTACTCCAACAAATATCTAGTTGGCTTGGGCCTACGCTGCGAAGGATGATTTCATGTGTTAACTTGGCTTGCTATATTGACTGAAGGTATAGTCAACTAGTTTGCTGTTCGCACTCAATCTCTAGCTATGTCTGGTTGAATGAACGAAGAGAGATTGACACTGAACACCAACCCCAACCTGACCAGAAAGAAATTGCTTTTTTGTCACCGGTGCTGACAGACGTTTTGTCAGTGAATTTGAGTGATATATATATATGTCATGCAAGCAGCAAGGCTTCAACTGATTCTCCTATGTTGCATAGAGGAATGTCGATTCGATCAAGCAATCCAGCATCTGAAGCTCACAGCCAACCAACACGGGAAAGGAGTTGAGAAGACTTAAATTATTGACATATCCTTCTTCGCAGCAATATTATCCTAGAATAACATTTATGCAAATATATATATATATTATCCTAGAATAACATGAGGGTCAGAAATCAAGAATCTATGCATGGATAAAATCCAGGGCTTTTGTAACGCCTGCAATGAAAAGTCAAAAATGTTTTATACTTTCCTGATGGGTCTTTCGTTAATGAGCTGATTCAATCACAATCTGTACATTGAACATGCCTATAAAAAATCATCGTACACCAGATAATTTTGCAAATCAGGTCATGGGTGTCTGTGCACATGGCATGCCTTGTCAGCACATCTCCACAACTTGTATATTGGGGTGATGAGCCTAGTGTAATGGGGTGCACATGCACAACGTATGGTAAACATGGCCAGCTAACACAAAGTTCATTCTTGCTTAGAATTTATGATATTTTTAAGTATCCTTAAATGTAATAAACTTTAGAGTTTTAGTTCCCTGGATGTTGGAAAGTTCTAGAGAGTATTTGGATTTGTGTTTTATCTACATGCCATTTCAAGCCATCACTTATTTTTATTTCTTTTTTTCTCTTATTAGAGCAAGGTCCATTGTTTAGTAAATTTAATTATTAATGCCATTGAAAGATGTTGCAGCATGGATGCAAAGTCACGCAGTGGTATTATAATCGTCTGTTGACGGAGAGTGCAGAATTGTTCTTTCTCTGTTGACATATTTGTGAAGAGGAAGACAATGGCTTGCACCTTTTCTCATAGTCATTTTTAGCCTTGTTGAGAAGCCTTATAGGGCACCACTTGTTTGGTTTTCTAGGTTTATTTTGTATTCTTACTGTTTGATTTGATTTGAAGGATTCATCATCCTTGCATTTTTTACTCATTCCCTTTTTTCTTTCATGAGTTTTGGTGTTCTTACTTTTAAAACACACACACATAATATATATATATTGTGTGTGCGCGCCTCGTTGAAGTTGCTCACGAATCTCAGTCAGAAGTGTGATGTTGCACTTTTGAGGAAGAATCGAAGAAGAATTGCGAGTATGATGCGAGAGAAATGCTAATATGATGTGAGAAGGAACTGATCGTGATCTTGATCTCTCATCCTCATCCTCATCCTCACGCTCGATCTCGATCTCTTTGTCTTCTTCTCTCCGTCCCTCTCGATCTGTTTGTCCTTCTTCTCTCAATCTTGATCTCGTGACTCATCTTCTCTAGATCGATTGATCTTGCCTCCTCACTTGATTGATCAGGCTCGTCTCCTCTCTCGATCGATCGACTCTTCTTCTTTGTTGATCGATCTCCTTCTCCTCCTCTTCTCTCTGCCTTCTTTTTCTTCTTCTTCTTCTTCTTTCTTCTTCTTCTCTCTCTTGACAATTTTAACAAAATAAATTTATTTTATTTTTTCAAGAGAATAAATAAAATAAAAAATTTATTTTTTAAAAAAACAATCTAATAAAAGTATATAATTAGAATATTTGAACAAATACTTTTTATACTTTTTTTTCATTTATAACATATATATATGTCAATTAAAAATAAAAATAAAAATTATATAGATAAATTAAAAATATTAACAATAAAAATAATACATAAGTGCTCCCACCTATGACTCTTCTAAATGGCCACGCTCCCGCTCCCGCTCCTTTTTTGAGCAACTAAGGTGTGCGCCTTAACTCTTCGGGTTGGTTTAGGAATTGGCTGTTTTAGTAACTTTTTGATTTTTTGACTAAAATATGATGTGAAAAAAATTAGTATGTTTGATATATTTTTTTGTCTCCTTGCAAAAAAAAGTGCAAAAAATAGTGAGGAAAGGGAATTTTTGATTTTTCTGTATAGTTTTTTAGCTTTTGACTTTTTTAATGACTTTTTGGTTTTTTGGTTACTATTTGATGTTGCCAAACTTACCCTTAATATGAAAAACCTATATTGTTTGTTGCTTGCTAACTTCTTTAATTGTTATTAGAGTTGTTATATGGTATTGCTCAGTGTTAGTAAAGGCGCGCCTAGGCATGCGCCTAGGCCCAAGTCCCATCCAGGCCTAAGGTTTGCGCCTTGTAGTGTTCTAGGCCAGGTGACTTCAATAAGGCACGCCTAGGCCCAAGTCCCATCCAAGCCCAAGGTTTGTGCCTTGTAGTGTTCTAGGTCAGACGATTGTGATAAGGCATCTGATTGGCCCAAGGCTTACGTCTTGAGGGCTTTTTTTTGTTATTGTTTTAATTGGTTTTGTTTAAAATCTGACCATTGATTTAATATGGTACAGCTACAGATGATTCCTACTCTTATTACAGATGCTAATACATCGGGTGTTCAACCCCAAATCAATGATAGAAGAAAAATTAGACCTAATTCCTAATTTCCAAAAGGCACTAAATGTTTAACATTTCATTTTATTTATGTTGAATCCTAAATTATTTACTTATATTAAATTATATTTTTTTTTCCATACAAGGTGCGCCTCACTTCATTGAAGCCTACGTCTCGCTTTGCGCCTTGAGCCTTGGCCCTAGGAGACCTTGGCGCCTTGGTGCGTCTATCGCCTTTAATAACACTGGTACTGCTGGATTTTGAGACCTTTGTATAGTTTTTCTTTTTGGGTGACATAATTCTTTCTTTCCAATTATTTAGTTAGTTTAGTTTCTAAGAGCTATTTAGTACTTTATTCAATGAATCAATATTGTTATCACTGCCTTGGATTTATCAGCAACAACAACAACAAATAGCACTGGTACTGCTGGATTTTGAGTCCTTTGTTTGTATAGTTTTTCTTTTTGGGTGGCTTAATTCTTTCTTTCCAATTATTTAGTTAGTTTAGTTTCTAAGAGCTATTTAGTACTTTATTCAATGAATCAATATTGTTATCACTGCCTTGGATTTATCAGCAGCAACAACAACAACAAAAAAGACGTTATCACTGCCTTGGTATGGAAAAGAGAAGCAAGAAGGTGATAGATTTGGCACTTTTGTTCTCTGTAGTTCATAAGAGATGTGTAATCTGTGTCTGAGGAGTGAGTCTGAGAGAGGAGTTTAAATGAGTGAGAGAAGTGTAAACCCGTGTCTCATAATTACAAAAGGCGTGTAGTCTCTATCTCTTGAAAGGTTCTCTATGGTTTGGGATAGGCAACCTACTTTTGACAATGTATTAATGACTTGTCCTATTTTTAAAAGCTTTCCAAAGAAAAAAGATAGCGTGCGGATAAACCCTGGGAAGCGATAAAATGTAATATGACCAACCAATGAGATTATGGCACGTATGTAATTTAATGTATTTAATTATTTCGGTTGTTTTGGGTTTAATGGTTAAACATTTTACAAGATCAACACTTGACCGATTTTTGGGTTTTATGGATGGAAATAAATGCGAGGTTGTTTGAAGATAAGTTCCGGGAGGTGGATTGTTTGTGGGATAATATTTGCCACTTAACTTTTTTTTTGGGTTTCGGGAAATTCTCTATGTAAGGGGGTCCCACTTTTTTTTTTTGTTAGCTAGAGATTGGTTGGCGGTATGTGATATGTAGGCTTTTGCTTGTGATTATTTTATTAGGATTTTGTTCTTTGTATTCTCATTTTCCTTTTGCAAAAAGATACTTCATCCTCGCTTCCTTTTTTGATTTATCAATAAAGTCCTTTGTTGTTGATAAAAAAAAAAAAAAAAAAACGAATTAAGAACTTCGCAACTGCAGCCGACCAACTTGTATTATGTTAGAATTTCCCATCTTTACCTTCACCTACTCCACTACACACTCCACTTCACCTACCTCCACTTCACCACACACTCCACTTCACCTAACCCACTATCACCTCCACTACACCTACTACCACATTTTCTTCTATATATAGATTGTATAGGAATTGTAATTAAATCAATCTTGTAATACATCAATCAATAATATACATCAATTTATTTTACATGGTATCAGAGCAGGTTTAGAACCTACTATTTTCGCTTCCCCGGCGGGCGGTAATCTCACCTTAGCCGCCCGCCGGACGCCGGACGCCGGACCTCAACCTAGTCCGCTAAGATTTTTGTTTACACATACCTCGCCAGAGCAAAACCTCCATACCTCGGCGGGTTCAGCTCATCTTCATCTTCCTCTTCCTCAGCCACTCTTGTACCAAAAAGTTGGTGAACAGCTTCTTTTCCTCTGCGCATGTCACTTTCATCTAATACGTCATCATGAATCAAGCTTGCAGTATGGATCATCTCAATAATCTCTGCCAAGCGCCTATGTTCTTTGGTAAGTTCCGTCAAGCCTGCAATTTCTGCTGTTGCTCTTGACACTAGTAACACCAAAGCTGGCCTCATCCTCTTCCCACCGGCACTGAAAATCTGTTCAGCGGCAGACATCAAAACCGGGTTGTCTGCACCAACAATAGACTGTAAATTTTTGTTCAATGTTTGGAGGTCATCAGCAACCACCAAAACGCCACTGCGGCGGCGCAACCCCCGGAGGCCGTAGCCGTCGAGTCGGACTTCGTCGTCATCCTCGCCGCCCTACTCTGCGCCCTAATCTGCGTCGTCGGCTTCATTGCCGTGGCCCGATGCGCCTGGCTCCGCCGCAGCACCTACTCCTCCTCCGCCAACTCCAAGCTCGGCGAGTGCCGCTTGCTTCCTCCGTGCGGCCACGGATTCCATGTCGCCTGCATCGACACGTGGCTCGGATCTCTCTCCTTGTCCTTGTAAATCTCTGTTCTTCGTCTGCAGCTTTCTCTCTCTAAAATCGATCAGAATCATGATATATGTTGGCGGAGTTCCATTTTCTGTTGGCTCAGCATCTTCGTCTCAGGAAAGTGATATGCTGTTTGCTTTGATGGAGCATCCAATTCTAGTGGGTTTGATGAAAAAAAAAAAAAAAAAAAAAAAAACGCATGTGACTTGTCCCCTCTCTCTCTCTCTCTCTCAAACAACAAAGTCCCATATTTACACATGCTGTTCTCTCTCCATTTACACACGGATCCAACTCAGATTGGCCTGGATGTTATCAAAAGCCGCTGTGATAAATAATTAATTCTCTGGTGTTGAGAGTGGGATATGAACCCACGCCCTTGAACAGCTGTAAAGCTTATTGAGCACCGGCGACACACATCATTTTGCCCACTTTCTATTTATTATTATTATTATTATTATCCACAACCACAACAACCCAACACCAACAGTTTAAAAAAAAAAAAAAAGAAGCGGACGAAGAACTGCACACCAAACTCCTTTTATTCATGTCGGGCTCACCCCGATCACCATTTTCCACCACAACTCCAAAACCACAAAAAAAAAAAAAAAAAAAAAAAAAAAAAAAAAAAAAAAAAAAACAATCACTCCACCAGGAGGGATTTTTCTTTTCCCTTCTCTACTCTACTGCAGGTCTCTTCTTTTTGCCTCCGTCCTGGCCGGCCCTTGACGGTGTTGCCTCCGTGCTTCCTAGACCACCAAGCAAGTTGCCTCCTCCCTGCTCCTCCACTACAGCGTATGGTGGACCTCCAAATCGGAACATCACGGTGGCCTTCCGCTTCAGCTCCTTGTTTTTCGTCTTTAGCACGCTTATCTCTGCTCGCGCATCCTTATACATGCGTTGGAGCAGAGCCAGCTGGGAATTTAAATGCTGCACCTCATTTGTCCTACTCTGTAGCCGGTTCGACAAATTTGTGACCGCCGTCATGCTTTCCACACATGCCTTCAGAGTATACTGATTAGCCTCAATATCAGTTTGCACCGCCATTTTTTGCTCCACCGACCGTATCGGAAAGTTCAATGGAGCAAAACCAGAGGTGTTTGGTTGAGGTTCACTGGCCACCGCACCAGTTATTTCTCTTGTGGGCTCGTTCAGTTCTGGAAAGAGCGTGAGCAGGTTCTGGGTAGCTGGACGGGAAGAAGAGGCCATGTTTTTGGGTTGCTAAGTGTTTTAGAGAAAGGTTGGTTACCGGGTGTTTCAAGATTTGCAGAGACAAGCTCTCCGAGCGTTCAGAGGTTTCAGACTAGTATGCACAGCCTTCGCCTCAACCTTGTTTTAAATAGCCAGGGCCAGCCACGCGCATCGCGCGCCTCTTGACGCCCGACAAACTGGCACGCCTTTTCATGGCACATCTTTTGATAAAGTGGGCACGCCTTTTGATGGCACGCCTTTTGAAAAATTGGGCACACCTTTTGAGGGTGCAACTTTTCCAACGGTCCGACATGACCCTATAAACTGTCCCGACATAGATTCCGGTTAGTTCTACATGGGTCCGACAAGACTCTGTAAACTGTCCCGACATTGATTCCGGTTAGCTCCTTTATGGGTCCGACAAGACTCTGTAAACTGTCCCGACATAGATTCCGGTTAGCTCCTTTATGGGTCCGACAAGACTCTGTAAACTGTCCCGACATTAATTTCGGTTAGCTCCTTTATGGGTCCGACAAGACTCTGTAAACTGTCCCGACATTGATTCCGGTTAGTTTCTACAAGGGTCCAGCAAGACTCCGTAAACTGTCACAACAGTGTCTGTTACAACGGTCCGACATGACCCCGTAAACTGTCTTCTACATCGGTCTGACACCACCATACAGTGTCCTCTACAACGTTATGACACCTCATACAGTGTCTTCACCAACGGTCTGACACGACCATACAGTGTCTCCTATCCTTTTTTATTTTTATGTATTTTCTTGTTTTGTTACTCTCTCCAAACTCAAGTTGGTTAGTTTCTCTCCTCCTTGAGTTTGCGGGGGGCTGTTAGAATTTCCCATCTTTACCTTCACCTACTCCACTACACACTCCACTTCACCTACCTCCACTTCACCACACACTCCACTTCACCTAACCCACTATCACCTCCACTACACCTACTACCACATTTTCTTCTATATATAGATTGTATAGGAATTGTAATTAAATCAATCTTGTAATACATCAATCAATAATATACATCAATTTATTTTACATATTATATATCAAAATCGTCTGCGAAATGATTCCTCGAGTCGGATTGATTGGTTACATATGGTAAATTGGTTTGTTGAACAAATTATTTATCTATTATCTTGTCCCAACTGTCTATGCACCCAATAAATTAATAGTATTGGAATGTGTACAGATAATGGGTTTATTACTATGCACATCAATACTTGCAAAGTTTTGTACAAGTCTACCCCCCCCCCCCCCCCCCCAAAAAAAAAAAAAAAAAAAAAAGGGGGAAAAAATCAATAGGCAATAGAGTGATTTCAATAGAATATGTGAGTTCCATTTTGTTGCCCTAGAAATATACCTATACATAATCCCAACTTAACTCAGAAGGTGCTATACCTTCCACATAGTAGTCGCTAGGCCTACAAACGAACCGAGCCGTTCATGAACAGCGTGAAGCTCGGCCCGGTTGTAGCTCGTTCAATTACCAAACGAGTCAAGCTTGAGCCATACTTCCAAGCTCAATAATTAAACGAGCTGAACTCGATCTAATGTGAGATCGGCTCAATTAAGCTTGACTCGATTTTATTAATATATTAATTAATTAATTACACTTGTTTGAGCAACATCTGACTTCTACAAAAATATTTGTTAGGAGTTAATGGTAACCCATTTCCCAAGTCAGCAAATAAATTATAATGCTCATGCTCAAAGGACATAAAGGCAATAGAATGGAAGTCACTTATATGATGGGTGGAAATGGTTGAAGCTTCCTTTACTCTTCGATGTGTGACAAACAGTGAATGGACTTTGCACAAAATGTTTGCAATGCTTAAAGCTTCCCACATCGCTTTCGGAAAGTTTTGAATAGTTACAAAAACTTTATATAAATGGATAAGCCAACAACAAAAGCTATTCAAGTGGCTGGTCATTGCACACACGAGCCGAGCTAGAGTCTCATTTTATCTCAACGAGTTGAGCTCAAGCTTGGTTATTTAGGCTCGATTTGAGCTCAAGCCGAGCTTGAACACTCTAAATTTTGACCGAGCCGAGCTCGAGCAAGGCAATGCTCGGCTCGTTTGCAGCCCTAGTAGTCGTAGCTTCACCTATGATGGATGGTTTGGTCATAGAAGACGATGAAGATATTGAGATGTCGATGTCTTCTAAACATCGGATAAGTGACTTGCCAGACCATGAGGTTTGATGGAATGTTTCTTTGTGCAATAAGTTAATCTTTGGTTTTGTGTTTCAAGACTTTCACATTCATTTAATTTGAGTTTTTTTATAGTTGCAATATATTTTGTGGAATGAAGTTCTTATGCTCTTAATGGATTGAGATTTGTTTGATTTCAGAGACTCAAATATTCCTTTGTACATCTAAGGCTATATTTTTTTGTTCACTCGTTCAGTGTCATTGTTGCTTTATACATCCTTTGTTTTAAAAGTGCATGATGTTCTTGCGTTCTACATTTAACTGGTCGGTCTAGAATTACTCCTAATGTGTTTCCGTGGTTATCAAAATTGTGATCTGGATTGTGGAAGAGCACTTGGATCAAATCGGTATATCAATACCAATTCGATCTGAGCTCTTGGAATTGGAATAAGTTCAGCAGCGGATCACAAATCCCTAAATTGACAAGATGATCCAAATTGTAATAGAATCGGTGTTATAGTAGGATCACTGGGTTTGTGATTTTTCACCTTATTTTTAATAGGCATCATCCTTTGTTTGTGTTTTTACCTTACTTTAATATAAAATAGAATCTTATGATCCTCAATCCGATCCTAAGATCAATCCACAAGACCCCTTAATCGGTCTGACACAAAATCCCAATTTTGAAAACCATGGGTGTTTTTGTGAGGAAGGGAATCAAATTATCGTCATTCTTCTGAATATTTCTTTTGGTTCCAGAACTATACATCTGCTCATTTTGAGAGGCACACTTCCCCTCTCTCTCGCATTTCCTTGTATGGCGTAGATATGCATTCACTATGCTTTTAATAAAATTCGGAGGGGTAGTCCTACAATTTCATCCACGTATATTATGTGTTTAATACATTTTTTATGCTTTATTTGGGATTCTGTTTTTATTGTTTTTGTTGTGGAGTCTAATGTTGCCTTGGATACTGTAATTGAATTAACCCAATTTTGTTTCCTTTCTTCAGGAACTGCCTGAAGGCAATTGGTATTGCTCACAATGCACTTGCCGGATTTGTGGTGATTTAGTTAATGATAAAGAGGCTCTGAAATCACCTGGTGCATTGAAGTGTTCGCAGTGTGAGCAGAAATGTAATTATCTCCTCCTTACTCATACTAGATTATTTTGAGCTAAACATGTCTTGAATGCCTGTATATGCTTCAAAATATTTTATGTGATGGACAAGTCACACTGTAATTTGAAGTTGAATGTTTTGGCGGAGGAATTGACACTTTGATTACTACCAGTAAATAGTCAATGCTTTGTTTAATTTTGGGTTCCTATTTTGTTCATGATTCTTTTGCTCAGATTTTGGATTCCTACTGATTTTTGTGTTGCATGCAAACAGACCATGAGGCATGCCTGAAACAGCAGTGCACATATCGAGAAGTGGCTTCCGATGCCTGGTTCTGTGCTGAAAGCTGTCAAGAGGTAAATTACAATTTTCCCGTAAATGTCAATTGATTAAAAAGATACGTAACAATTTGAAAGAGAACATCTGATGTGTAGGTCTTAGAAGGTATTTACAGACTCCAATGTGGTTGTGGCATAATAGAGAAGAGAAGGCAATATGTAATAACTTGGACATAAACAGTTATTGTATATGGCCGGCACCTCTTGGTACCCTTTTTCAATAAATGTCACTTATTGACCCAAAAAAAAGCTTATGCAGTTATTGTATCTAACAGCCAGTTTTGTCGCATTTAGCATTCTAGTTTGGATGCTTCCAGTTCTCAAAGTATACTAATTTCATTTCTACTTTGAGTGTGTTTGTTTTGAGGGATTACTCCATGTGATTGGATTATTAGTCCATCCAGACTAGTAGTCCATTGTTTGGTTCAATTTTTTGGCTCCGGATTAATAGTCCCTCCGAACTATTAGTCCCTCATATGAGGGATTATTGTATCCTAGGGGGAGGGATGAGATTATTTCTATGGGATTGGTATCCTATGGGACTAATGTGTGAAATGTCTATTTTACCCGCATGCTATTACTTAATAAACAATTGAAATAGGGTAAAATAATATTTTGAACATTTATAAATTATTTTGTGTTGTTAATTTAAAATTATATATTAAATAAAAAATATAAATTATAAATTAAATTTAATTAAAAATTATGGCCTTATAAATTAAATTTGTTTTGTGTTGTTAAAAAATTAAATTTATATATTAAATAAAAAATATAAATTATAAATTTAATTTAATTGAAAATAATCAATTAAAAATTATGGCCTTATAAATTAAATTTTTTTAATGTTGTTAAATTATGAATTATAGATTACAAATTTAAAATTATGTATTAAATAAAAATTATAAATTACAAGGGTAAAATAGTCCTTTGAACATTTATCATTATCTAGTCCATTCAACCAAACATTGGATTCACTAAAAATAATTCAATCCAAACATCTAATCCTAGGACTAAACAAACAGAGGATACAAATCCAGTCCAACCAAATAGTCCAGAGACAATGTATCCCAAGACTAACAGTTCGATAGATTACAATCTCCCTTATCCAGTCCGTCCAAACAAACCTCTTCATTATGGGTTTTGAGGTAACATGACTCAATGTTTTATGCAGGTTTACTCTGGTCTCCAATCCCGCATCGGGATTGTAAATGTTCTTTCTGATGGCTTCTCTTGGTCACTTCTGAGATGCATTCATGGTGATAAAAAAGTTCATTCTGTCCAAAAGTCAGTTGCTTTGAAGGCAGAATGCAACTGTAAGCTGGCTGTTGCGCTTACAATTATGGAGGAATGCTTTCTACCCATGGTGGATCCAAGGACAGGCATAGACATGATCCCCCATGTATTATACAACTGGGGGTAAGTTCTCTCTTTTTAGTAAAATTCCCCATTTTCTTCTGTTCATTTGTTGTCACTTGCATCGAATTCTGTGTCATTTGCTTACATGGTTCTCTCTCTTCCACCATTCTTGCCGTTGTTTCTTGAGTCTCCACAATTATACTTTTTTCTTTTTGGAAACTCTATTAAAGGTCTTATTATATTGGTATATTATTCTGTGTATCCATAAATGCCAACTTGTGGTTGTTTTGTTTACTAGATCTTTCTGATTTTGTTTATGAAAAATAAGATCTTTCTGTTTTTATAATACTTCAATGATAAAACTTTCATTGTAGTGAATTCATTAGGCCGAGCATTATCCTTGAATTCATCAGACCCATGTTAGAATCTAATTCTGGTTTTTTTGGGGTTTATGAAACAAATTTTTTGAAATGAAATAAAAAAAACCTAAAAATGTAAAAAACTAACTTTTTAGTAAAGGTCAAAATCGCTTGGTTGCATCATATGAACTTAAATTACTTTGAACAGATTTGCACCAATTAAAATATGAGAAGTGTGTAAAATTGCACATTGACAAGCATATATAATAATAGCATGGTATTCAAAATTAAGGTAGTGTTTGGTAGAGTTTTAGAATTATGATTTGAGAATAGTGTTGTGTTTTATGTTTGTGAGTTTTGGAATTATGATTTGAGTGTGAAAAATTTGTTTGATTATGAGTTTTGAAAAGAGTTCTGAATTGAGTTTGGAATTTTTAATGTAACATATTATATTTGATTCAAAAACTTACAACTCATAGCAAAACACACAACCCAAAATTCTATTCAAAATTCATAATTTTTTTTAAAAAATTCCGAAAATATTTTTTTATTTAAAATATAAAAAATAACAGGTGCCAATTGCCCCCCCCCCTCCAAAAAAAAAAAAAGAAAGAAAAAAGAATAGTACTGTTCCAGTCAACCGGCCGAACGTCTGGAAGGACGACTGGGTAGGCCAAATTTCTAAATTCAAAACCCCGCCTGGAACGAGTTTTCAATAGTGATTGTGGAATTAAATTTTGTAAGTTATATCCAAACACCACACTCAAATATGAGTGTGGAGTCATGATTAGAACGCCACACCAAACACAACCTAAATCTTTTGCAATGTGTTTTTGGTATAGTTTTCAAAGGGGTCCTTCTGCTGGACAGGTGGAGTGTGGACTTATAACATGGTATTGGTGATAATTCATAAAATTGCTTTTCATTGAAGCCCTTGGGAAGCTCATTTGATGGAAGGAATGTGAAGGTGCTTTTTAAATCACAATTACAGGAAACATTTTTCTCTTCAAAGTTGATGTTTTTCTTATTTTGACCGGACTACCAAAATTACTGTAGTTTCTGTGTAAATTTTGATTAATCTGATAAATGATTTGTTCTATTATAACAATTTAAAATGTATAGAAGTTCAAGCAATTCAGATATTGTTTAGTTCACCACAATTAACCATGCCATCCCTGCAATTCCTATTCCAATTGCACTTCTATAGTAGTGTCAAGCAAGCAAAAATCAATTCTGTTGACCTCAACTTCTCAAGTTGTACTATAAAATAAGCTTTAGCAAACATATTATACTATGTACATCACTAGTTTATATAAATATATATATATATATATATATATATTTTGAGTCTATCTTCGGACTATTGGAAATTTTGTACTTTATTAGTCCTCCTCTTTGAACTTTTAAGTTAATTATTGACTAAATTAAGGCTTTGACCTTGGAACTGTTTTTCCTTCCTTTTACATTGCAAACTGTTTTTAGTTTGCTTGTCAATTTTACTGCTGAACTAATCCTTTGGTTTTAACAGATCAGAATTTGCACGTCTGAACTACCATGGATTTTACACCATGATTTTGGTGAAAGATGACGTCATGATGTGTGTTGCTTCAGTCAGGTAGTTTTCATTAGTGATTTCCTTGTAATTATCTATTTTTCAGAATCTCTATGAAAACCATTAGTAATCTTAATCAGTCTCATGATAGTCGTATGATTTCATGTTTGAGCATTTGTGATGAAAGTGAACTTTTATAATTGAGTTTGGGATGTATTTTGAGTAAGCCTTGCTGGTGTTTGTTGGTATATGAATGTTTGGTGCTTTGTAGGTCAGAGAACTGTGTATAAATATTAATCTGTATGTTATTTTTAAAATTATACAATGAAAAAGATGGTGAAGTTCATCCTACTTAATTGTCTATCACCTGAGATAATTCGTATTGACAAAAATGGTTTCTGTTTTTGCCATGGTCTGGTGAGACCATGTATTTTCTTGAAGCATCAGACCTTTCCCGCTACTTTTTAATATGTTTCATTATATTATTTCAAATTATGTGGTTATGTTCTTCATTGCAGCCACTCTTAGCTAAATTTCTTTCTGGATGTTGTCTAGAACTTTATTTTGTAGAATTTTCAATAATCCAAGTAGTACCAATTTATATTCAAGAAACAATTTTCATGCAGGATCCATGGAGCAACAGTTGCAGAGATGCCACTTATTGCAACTTGCAGTAAGTATCGGCGCCAGGGAATGTGTCGGCGCCTCATGAATGCCATGGAAGAGGTAATTTTTCCCATAGGGGACTGCATTCTTAAACTCTTATAATAAAAAAAAATTACTGGTTTTATTCTATTTTGGTAAATTACAATATATTCTCTTATCAAACATTACAAGAAGAATTAAAAATAGCTAGTACTAGCATAGATCCCAACCAATATGTGAAATACACATGTATGTATATGTGGATGTCTTTTTTAAGTGAACGAATTCATTTATCTTTTTCAAATATTTGCCCCGTATCACTGTGTCAAAACCAATATAGAATATGGTCGTTGTTCAACTTTGGTCACACCAATGTGACTCAGTTGTCAGTAGGAAGAGGTAGATTGGGTGTAGATCTAACCTCTGGCATTATTTGCTTGGAGACAGGATCCAAGCTTTTACCATTGCACTGAGAAATGGCATGCCATACATTCTAACAATCTTATGTCTTTTGATTTTCATAATTGCTTTTTCTTGCATATATTTGAGCTATTTATTTACATATTCGAGTTTAAATCTGTCGTGGTTTTAGATGCTGAAATCTTTCAAGGTTGAGAAGCTTGTGATATCTGCCATTCCTAGTCTAGTGGAGACATGGACTGAAGGTTTTGGCTTCCAACCCTTGGAATGTAATGAGAAGAAAAGCCTGAGTACTATCAACTTGATGGTGTTTCCTGGAACGGTATGGCTGAAGAAGCCCCTTTTTGAAAACCAGTCAACGGGTCAACAAGGAGGTGGGCATTTTCTTCCCCATTCTTATACTCTATTTGCTTTGGTAGAAAACGTTTCATTTTTGTTTTCCACATTTTCCAACGTTTGGTAGGACAGAAAAAGAAAGTCAACAAAAAATGAGCCAATTCTGAGAATTTTCTTTAGTTTTCATTTTCAAAATTCTTCTATTTTTTGGGGAACTGAAGTTAAAATTTCTTGGGGAAACACAGATTCAGGTCATCCTGAACGTTCGGGCAGATATAATCCAACTAAAGCAGGTGCTTGCTCCGAAGGAGGGCCCACTGTTGATCTTACTAGACAATCAGATGGAAGCCCTTCACTGACAGAAGTTACCGTTAAAATGGAAACAGGACATACTGACGGTGATAGCAACAACATGCAAGTAGACACAGATGAAGATGCTACTTTGCATGAACATTTTTCTAAGCTGTCCTGTGAAGGTCCAGCATCAGTGGTAGGAGGGTCTCAATTGGAACTGGCTTATCATGTAGAATCTGGGGCTATGTATGATGAAAGAAAACTTTCTTTGGACGAACAGTCGCAGAAAGCCTGTATGTTGCAGGATAATGAGAAATGAAATTATGTATATTTGAAAAAAATGGTGCTCTCAAGGATTAGCCATATTTATGATCTGGAAACGGTGGTTCAAAATTGATGGGGCATAATAGTCTGAATAAAAGATTTGAATCGGTATAAACGAGGGTTGAAAGGCAAAAGCATGTTAGCTAGTGACTGGGCTTGTTCCAAGTAAAAGTTGATAATATTAAAATAAAAATAAAAATGTCTTTCTTTATTTCACAATAATTAGAGTTTTTAAAAGAAAATTAGTAATACATCCTCCATAGGAGTTGATTGGTAAACATTTTGAACTAAAAAATCACAAAAGGACAAAAGAAAGTCAAAAAATTACAAAAGGACAAAATAAGCAAAAAGACAAAAAATATACCATTCCAAAGTCAAAAAGCCAAACAAGAATATCAAACAATTAAAAAAGTTTCAAGTTAAAAAAGTCAAAAAGTTAACTAAAAAAGTTATTGCCAAACGAGCAGATAATAAGTTGTTATCAGATTAAGGTTTCAGTTGGAAATAGATTGTTTTAGTAACGCACTGATTTTTTTTGTTAAAATATAAGGTAAAAAAATTAGTATGTTTGGGATGATTTTTTAGTTTTTAATAAAAATGTGTAAAAAGTAAAAAAAATGAAATCTTTAACTTTTTGTATAATTTATTAGATTTTTAATTTTTTTAATTTTAAACTAAAATGTAATGTTGTCGAAATGAGTGAGATAATTAGTCTAACATCAGTGTTTAACTTTTGATAATAAAAGAGGTCTGCAATATTTATTTTTATAGCCTAAGGTCCCTCACACCCACACCCATACCTACTCTCTCATTGTCTCTTTTCTCTCTCTTCAATCGGTTTTTTTTCTCTCTCTCTCTACTTTGCAGCAATCCACCACATCTCCAATATCGTTCGCTACAACATCTACATGGAGTGAACCCTAAACAAGATGCGAATCTCCTCTTCCACAGTCACCTCCGAGCTCGTCTACAGCGTCGTTCGCAGTTGCTCCCACTTTGGCGCCGAGTCCTTTCGCTTCTTCAACTGGGCTCGCTCTCACCACCCTTCTTACAACCACTTATTGAATTTGAGAAAAAGAAGATGCACATATGGAGTCTTCATCTTTGATCACCACCACCATTCCCTTCTTCTCAGTTCCAAAAGCTTATCTGTCATCGGCCAGATCTTCGTCGAATTTCGATACCCACTTTCACATGGGACCCACAACAACAAGAACAAGAGGACTTCATCTTCTTCTTCATCTTCTTCTTCAATCTTCAAACCCTTTTCCTTTGTCATGGAATGGCAGGATTGCACGTAATTTTAATCTCTCATCTACCTTTTTTTCCTTCATTTCTGTGTGTTTTTTATTTCTTTCCCATTATTATTGTATTCATTTTACTACAATCAGATCTTTATCTTCATGTCATAATGGGGTTGTGTTGTGTGAAACTCCGATTCTGACTCCCTTTTGGGAATCATTTTTGTTTATTGATTTCGAGTTAATTTGGCTAGAGAAAATCACAAGGGGAATGTGTGATTTGGCAAGAGAAAATCCATATGATGAGGAGAAGAAAATCAAATTTCTTTTGCCATTACATAGAGAAATTTATCCCAGAGAAAATCAACAGGCACAAGGGGAACTTCAGAGAAATTTCATATCTCAAGGGGATATCTTAATGCTAGAGAAATTGTAGAGAAAATCAACATATCAGAGAAATTTATGTTTGGTTTGGTTTTGAGAGAGTAGTTTTTAAAAATGGTTTTAGGGAGAGAGTTTAGAATTTTTTTTGGTTTGTTTGATTGTGTATTTTAAAAGTAGTTTTGGAGTTTGGAAGTTTGAAATGATTTGTTATTTTGTTGTAATTGAATAGATGTGTGTGAGAGAAAAAGTGATTGATTGATGTGTAAGAGAGATAAAATGATTTTGGAAATTGTTTTGGAAAAATTACAAACCAAACAAGTTTTTTGGAATTTTTTTTTTCCAAAATCACTCTACAAAGCCAAACCAAACATACCCTTCATTTTTACAAATTTCTCTGGCTATCGCACACAAATCTGGAGTCTAATGTGGTTAGAGAAATTTTAAATGCCAGGAAAAATTTCAAAATATAGAGAAAATTAGAGAAATTGAGCAAACTAGAGAAATTTCAAAATACAGAGAAATACAAATTTCTTTGTGTTTTGAAATTTCACTAAATCGAAATTTCTCTGAAAAAATGTTGAGGGATCCCAACCATTATGAAAATATTGCATGTCCTCTATCCTATAAAATCTTAATACCAGGGATTTTAATAAGTTGTTATTAGATGAAGGCCTCGTTTGGAAGTAGATTATTTTAGTAATTTTTTGGTTTTTTTGTTAAAATATGAGGTAAAAAATTAGTATGTTTGGGATGATTTTTTAGTTTTCAATGAAAATATGTGTAAAGAGTAAAGAGAAAATGAAATCTTTAACTTTTTGTATAATTTATTAGATTTTTAATTTTTTTAATAATTTTTTAATTTTTAAACTAAAATATAATGTTGCCGAGATGAGTCCATGTAAAAATATATTCAAAAAGTCCCTCGCTTTTTAAAATTTTAGATACTTAAATCCAAATTCACGCTTTTGTATTTTTTTTTGGACTCATTTACAAGTCCGGATCCTCTGCTGTTGTTTCCTGCAGTGGCCCCTGTGGTCGTTTTGAAACCTTTTTTTTTCTTTTCTTTTTCCCTCTCTTCTTATATTTTGCTTTTCAGCCTCTTTTTGTTTTGTTGAGTGTTTGAACCCTTGCCCCTCTCAATGAGACGAACAGAGAGGCAACGAACGGAGAGATCGACACGACCAGGCGACGTGACTTCTACAGCGAGGCGACGGAGGTGAGGAGAGAAGAGGCAGAGGTGAGGCGAGAGGAAGCGGCAGGAGACAGACAAAGAGGGGGAGGTGACGGCGACGAGGTCCGTTTCGTCCCTTTCGTCTTCCTTCTTATTTTTTTACTCATATATATATATATATATATGATTTGTTGCCATAGTTTGAATTGTTGTTCAAAAAAATAGATGCGTTTGATTTGTTTTGTCTGGTGTTTGATTTATGTATATATATGATCTAGGGTTTGTTGTGGAAACAAATTTGTTGTTGATTTGAATTTTTTTTCCAATTTTTTTGATGATCTAGGGTTTGTTGTAGAAACAGATTTGTTGTTAAGTTGAATTTTTTTCCAATTTTATTTGTTTCATCAGCATTTGATTTTTTTCCTCTGAAATTGCGCTTACTTACATCCTGTCTTACATTCTCTACTCTCTGTCTCAGTTCATTGTCTCAAATTTTCGTGTGCTTCATATTTTTTAGTTGGAATGATGACATTAAAAATCAATTTCTTATGCTTACAAGGTTATGTGTAATCTTCTCACAATAATCTCAAATATGAGATTCTCAATTTTTTGTTTGATAGCTGAGGAATTTTCTATCTTACAATAATCTGGTTTTCTCTTTCAGACTTGTGATTGCTTTGTTTTCAATAAATTAATAATAATTAATTGAACACTGAATTTTTCCTCTAATTTTCTATTACTGATAGCTAAATTTTCCATCTGGTTTTGTATTACTAATAGCTGAATTTTTCATCTGGTCTCTTTTTGTGACTTGTGCTTGCTTGCTTTGATAGCTGATTAATTTTCCATCTATTTTGCTATTACTAAACACTGAATTTGCCCCAAATAAGTTGACTTGTCCTTGCTTTGTTTTCAATTAATGATTCAAAGATTTGATAGAAACGAAAATTTAAAAACCTTTTTTGGGGAAATTTATTATTTTATTCTTTGGGTTTGTTGCAGATGTATGGACTAAACAAAGCATTGTAGCAGATCTAGGTTGTTTGTTTTGGTGTTAGTCATAATATATGTACATGAAAATGATAACAATTTGAAATGCATATTAAATATATATTGTTGACATTGTTATTACTGTTAGATTCATTTGAAAATCTTGATTCATCATCAACCATGAAAATGCTAACAGTATTCAGACTCAGAAGGAGAAACCACTTAAAGAAAACATTACTCCATCACCTGCAGTGGTTGTTGGCAGAAAACAGATTGTTTGAATGTATGGACTAAACAAAGCATTGATTATTGTTTTATTTTACATCTTTGTTTGAATGTTGTCTTAAGTTGTAATAGACTGATTGTGTCATAAAATGCTCTTACTAGGATTAACATGTCAATGGGTTCAAACATTGATGCTAGATATTTGCAAAATAAAAGATGCAAATGTGGAAAAAAAGCAACAATGTACATATCATAATTAGAGAAAAATCCAGGGAGGCTGTATTTCAAGTGTGCAGATAAGATGTGTGAGTACTTTGCGTAGGGAGTGGCTCCTACTGGGAATGCATCAAATATCCAAAGGAGAAGTAAAGCTATTCATACGAAGAATGAAGATGAGAGAAGGTATGATTATGATTTTGACAGAATCAATGAAATTATAAATAGATTGGAATGAGTTGAGGCAAACCAAGAAGCTATGAAACTAATTATGTTGACAACCATAGTGTTGGTTGGTTTTACCATGCTAATAGCACTATTGAAGTGAATGTAACCTTTTTGTGTGTGTGTGTGGGGGGGGGGGGGAGGGGGGGTTGTATTTGGGTTTTGAATTTAGTAAACCCTTAAACTTTGAGTTTTGATATGTAAAGCTTAATGAAATTACCTATGCTATGTCAATAATGATGTGCTTCTTTTTTGTTTTTGTCAATTAAAGTTGTACAGCTTTGAACCTATGGGTTTTGAAGTTGCTTTTTGATTCAATCTTTTCTAATGCAAAAGGATATTGAGATTTGTTATGAACAGGATATTAAGATTTGTTATGCCTGAGGCAGGTGTTATTTATCAATTCAAATTAAAGATGTGAACTCTATGCCTTATTAAAATTGAGGAAGTCTACTTGATGAATTTGTCTATAAAAAAGGAAAATAAAGTAAATTCATTCAAAAAGAAATTTTTTTTGAATAAAACTTGTCAATTTATACTTGGTCAATAGTAGTCCACCAACAACTGCCTATTGCTGGCAACAAGCTGAACAAGACATTGAACACAAAACTAACCATAGCTAAACAAGACTTGAACATAACACATTGAACATAAGACATTGAACAAATTTTTCGAATGTATATTGTTGGCAGCAAGCTGAAAATTTTGAACATATGACATTCAAATAACACCTGTTGGCAGCAAGCTGAAAATTTTGAACATAGGACATTCAAATTAAGTCAAATGAAATTGCCACCCAACTATAAAGCTACACAAGCATGTCTAAACATCCTAGATTTGAATCCAGAAGCAGAATTACAATATTCTATAACCTCTAATTTCAAACATTATCAATATGATGCCCACATAAAAATCTTAATACTTAGGACAAATATTATCCTACAATAATTTAATTGCATATTAATTGGAATAAATCTCTCCAAAACAAATATTAGGACAAAATGTGTCCAACATATATAAAATCAACTTCTTAGGGATGTCCATCTACATGGCTGTCAGCAGGACTATGTGAGGCTTGCGAGACTTGGAATGCAAAGTGTTGAACACTTGCACCTCGAAGCAACACTTGAAAAGATCTGTGAGTGGGATAGACAGAAGGCATTGACTGAAGCGTGTTATTTCCCTGCAATAGAGCTAAATTTATTAAACTTTGATTACAATTTATACTACCCTTTTAATGTAAACTATGTAACCAATGATAACTCACATCATATGTACCATACATAAGAGAAGGACCACTTGTACCACTCATGAGAACTTGAGGTCGAGGTTGAGATTGGGAAATATAGACACTATGACCATGATCCTAAATATAACCAATATAAAGTATGTAAACAAAAATTTTGAAAAAGAAAGAAACATTATTTAACATTTTCTTAAAAGGTTGCACACAAATAAATATTACCTGATTAGAATTGTAAGGTCCTGGTGTCCCACATCGGGAATGGAGGGGGAGTTCCTGGGCTATAAAAACCTAGACCCTTATATAGTATCGAGGCCTTTTATCGGGTGGTGAAATCCCTAGCAGAACTTTCCAGTTAAGCGTGCTTAGGCTGGAGTAGTTCTGGGATGGGTAACCCATTGGGAAGAACAAATCCGTGCGGATGTGGCCCACAGCGGACAGTATCGATGATATGTGAAGGGTTGGACGTTACAAATGGTATCAAAGCCGACTCTCCGAAGTACTGAGTGTGGGCCCCTAGCGTCTCTCGGTGCATGTGGACGGGCTTGCGAGCTGGCAGGCTACTTGTAGACGCGCCCCGAGGGCCTCATGCTTCTACAGTTCGGACTCAAATGTCACGGTTCTGAATCTAATCCCGCAAAGTGCAATGCGAGACTGATAAATCACCAAAGAGTCCAAATCCGGCAAATCATTTTGGAAAACTGATTTTTAAGAAAGAAGTGCCAAACATGGACTGTTTTGCCGGATACAGAGTTGCCACCTAAATATTTTGTTTTGGGAAAATTTAGGAAACCCTGACTCGTTGCCTAAGGCCATGTGTCCGTCATCACCAAAGTTGTCTCGGCTCGGGAACTTGGGTACGATTGGGGAAGGTCATCTATGAGCACCCCTCCTCGCCCGATCCGAAGATCGGCCTGTACTAAGCATGATATCTTGTTTTTGAAAACACATGTGTTCTTATTCCGGTTATTAGCTAGCTTACTACATGATGCGCACAGCATACAAGTATAAACTAGATCGCCTAAGTTGGAACAAAACATCTCATGTTTGTTTGGAAATGGTTTGAAGTTTGCTACTCACAAGTAGGCTAAAAATGCAAATTTCAATGAATTGTCCCAATTCAAGCAATCCAACCTTCACTCACAGGCATTCAGGCAGTTATATCACATAAGCAATTAGCCATATAGCAAGCATGCTGTCATGTTGACACTCACATACATGCGAGATGCTAAAGCATAAACACTCACAGTGTACTCCGGGCCAAAACAAAGAACATGTTAGTAATCAATGTATGATCCAAGTCCATGTTAAGATGGCTAATGCATCACATACAAAATGCAACTAGAATAGGCTCGGCTAGTCTAAAATGGCATGTGAGATGCGACAATTCGATACATGTATTCAACTTAGAATTGAAATACAATGCAGTTAGTATGATGCGCTGAGTCCGGTGCATGCAATATAGATGAATGATGCAAACATGTATAGCATAAGGATGCTACTGAAACGTGCCCTAGAACTAACCATCGTAAGCGGTTAAGTAAAAGGGAGAAAGAAGTGGAGGTTGGAAGACATGCATCACACACACGCACGCTTATTACACAATTGCGCCCTCTCGACGGAGGGACCAAAAGAATAATACAAATTATATAATTAACTAACTAACAAGCTAATTAATTATTACACAACACTTAACTAATTAAGCAAATCAATTAAGCTATGAAAACAGTAAAAACAGCCTCGGGAAGAAGGATGTTTGTGTGCTTGGACGGCTTTACTCAGAAATCCATCGCCATGTCACATGTTGCCTCTGTTCACACTGCTCTATACCTCTGAAAACTGTGCCAACTTCTGTGACACTTCTGAACCAGCTTGGGGACTTTCTGAGAGTCCATCGGCAAATAGATAAGGCCATCGGCCATGGGAAATTGGTCATCGACCAAATGTAAAGCTCTAGGCCAACAATGTTTAGCCGACCGGCACTGAAGATGGCCGACTGGCCATATCTTCCTACAGAATGCTGTGTTGCTGCAGTAGAGGACAAACAGAGCATGACAATACGTTTACAAGGTAATGTTTGCACGACCACCCTCCTTATCATGTTTGAGACTCAAAGGAGTGTAGTCCTCGACCATCGGACCACCAATCACGCATTTCGATGCATGATGGCCAAAGGAGTCGAATGTGCAATTCAATATGGAATAAAATGCACAAAAAAACACATAAGGGACCCCAACCTCTATCATGCTTGATCAAGAGGCAAGGGATGCAAACATGCAAACAAAACTAATGCAACATGAAGCATGTCAAGGACAACGCCATACAAGGCTAATGGTAATAAGCATGCCAAATGTAACGCAACCTAAACAAGCATGCAAACATGCAAGGCATGTGTTAACATTCAAGGATAGGCAAGCATGTAACAACATGTGGGGCAAGCATGCAACAACATGTAAGGGACAATACATGCAAACATGCAAAGCAACTTAACAAAAGGGGCATGCCAAATGCGATATAACTCAAGCATGCAATAGGCCAAGTATGCAACAACATGCGATAAGGGTCTTAAACCAAAATGGACAGCTCTCAAATAGGTCCAAATCAGTGGCCAAAGTGATGAAACAAAGGCATGAAATACACATATAAACATGCATGCTAATGGTCCATTACCTTAAGCATTGTAGAGCAACTTTTAAGAACGCTTAAAGAGAGACAGACATGGATATTAGGCAAACATGTTAAGCTCTTAAATCATGTTAGGAGAGGTGCCAAATCGACCAAAGTACACAAGCAAAGCATGCAAGAAAGCTTAAAGCTTGAAACTAGCCTAAGGGTTCAAACCATGGCTAAACAAAGCAAGCTCCAAAGGGCCAAGAGGACTTAAAATAATCTTAAGGCAGGTCCAAACAAGACTGAAAGCAAGCTCGAAACTAGCCAACACAAGCTAGAATACAATGCCAAAACATGAGGCATGCAAGGCTACCAAAGAGGGTGTTACGCTACACCTATCAAAACCAAATATGGCATGATTTAAGCAATGAAAAACAGAGTTATGGCATGTCAAAGTAAGCCTAAAAACTCACTTAGATGGCATCCCAAAGACCTAAGCATGTGGCATACACAATGACACATTCATGAGGCATAAAACACATACCCTTTAAAGTATTAAAGGAGTGACACATGCAAGTACATGAGCATACTTTATGGACTGAAATAATATTACAAGTGGTGCCAAACCACTGAAATTATCCGAATAGAGCATGCTAGTGACTCAAACACCCAAAGCTAACAAGCTAGATTGCATGGTAGCTATACAAAACAATGTAAGCATGACCAAAAAAATGAAAAATAGAGCTCAAGTATGTTAAAACAAGGCTAGAAGCTTCATGGAGTTGAGCCAAAACATGCAAGCATGGCAGTCTAAATGCTAGATACATGTTAAGGCAAATGAGGGGATTGCAAGGTAAGTATATGGTGCATGCAAGAGACCACTAAACCAACTTTAAACAGAGGTAAATCATGACAAAACAACACCAAATACTTGCTGAAATGAAGCTAAAACAAGCTAGGCATACAAGCCACCAACATAAGCCACTTATGCTAGTATTCAAGATGACAAGGAGAGGGGACCCTCTCCTATTTAGGACACCAAAACCACCTCTCCACCGCTGAAAATCCTCTGGATTTTAGTGGTAGAGAGGCCATGCAAGGCTCAAAGCAAGGGCCAAAAGGGATGGCCTAAAACAAGGCCTAACAAGGCCTTGGAGGGGGTAAACAACCCCAAACCTCAAAATGACCTTAAACAAAGTTCAAAAGCAAGTAAAAACAGAACTTTTTATCAGTTAATAGCTAAGATTAAAACAATAAGAAGGAATGGCTAAAAGCCTAAGCAAGAAATGGGTATCTAAAGCAAGAATACTCGCCCTTGAAGAACACCTTCAAGAACACAACACTAGCACCTTTCTCTGATCAAAACCACTCCAAAAACCCTAACAACAACTCTTTAGAACCTCAGCAACCAAGGATGGTGTAATGCTAGGTGTTTGTGTGCAATAGTGTGAACAAAAATCACTTTAGGTCACAAATACACACACAAATGATAGAGATAGGGAGATAGAGATAGAGAGAGATACAACTTTTTCTAACCCTAATTTCAGAACCTTTGACAAGGGAGGACGGCCTCCCCTCTTATAGAAATCCAATTTGCAAAGCTTTTTGGAGAAGCTAAGCAAAGGGCAAATCCCTCCATACACGTGTATGGAAGGGGTTAATTGTGGATGCCAGCTGTGCCAGCTGGCACAAAATATTTGCATAAAGCAGATGAACAGGGTTTGGCTACCAAAAAAGGCCGATCGACCAACATAAGTGCCGGCCGACCAAATATAGTGCCGATCGGCCAATACTTTTGGCTGATGGAAAGAAAACAGGGCCGATGGCTTCAAGCCTTTGTCGGTGGGTTGAGGGTATGGAAAACAAGCCACCCTCTTCCCTTAGAAACAAAAACACAAGTGTTTGGTCCACAACCAAGCACAAAACAGACAAGTTGAGAGATCTTGAGGCAAGGCGCGTAGCCGAGACCTCCGAGAACTCAAAACGAACACGAGCATGGATGATCATCGAATGTTAAAACAATGACGTCCAAGTCTTGTGGACGGTCAAAAATGGGGTGTCTACAGCTGCCCCTCTTTGACAGAACTCGAAAGTCATAAAGATGACAGGAGTGAATGTCAAAACCCAGAGATGACCCATTTTTGACAAGGCCGTAGACTTAGACAAGCATGCAAGATAGCAAGATATGTGCCCAAAGGCAGGGGCAAGATGCAAGTGACATGCATGGTGCCGAACATAACTTATGATCATGTAAAGAAAGCTGTAACGAAGCAAAACATGCAACAGTTTTAAGCAGGCAAATACAAATCTAACTACATTACATGCAGAAAGGATGTAAGAGAATTATACAATTCTCGCTACGTCTCACACGGAGTACGCGATACCTGTCTGGTTCATCTGGTCGCGCCAGCTTCAAATGAACCGTACATACAATATCGTGCCTGTCTGGTTCGTCTGGCCACGCCAGCTTCAAATGAACCGTACATACAATATCATGCCTGCAAAAGAAAGAAACTTAACAGGTACAATATTGTTAGAAACATGCATAGCAATGCAATTTAAAATTGCGTGACAACGTGAGTAAAGTATGCACAACAATGCAGGTAGAACATGCGAAACAACGTGAGTTAAAGACGTACATAACAATGCAAAGAACGAACGTAACAACGCAAGTTAAGGGTATGCGAAACAATGCAAGTTAGAGAAGTTTGCAAAACAATGCAAGTTAGATGAGTTTGCAAAACAATGTAAGTTAGATAAGTTTGCAAAACAATGCAGGTTAGATAAGTTTGCAAGACAATGCAAGTTAGAGGGGTGCAAGACAATGGACATAACGAGCAAGACAATGCCGGTTATAGGGAATGTAAGACTACGCAAATAACGAGCAAGACAATGCCGGTTATAGAGAATGCAGGACTACGCAAATAACGAGCAAGACAATGCTGGTTATAGGGAATGCAAGACTATGCAAATAACGAGCAAGACAATGCCGGTTATAGGGAATGCAGGACTACACAAATAGCGAATAAGACAATGCTGGTTATAGGGAATGCAGGACTATGCAAATAACGAGCAAGACAATGTCGGTTATAGGGAATGCAGGACTACGCAAATAGCGAGCAAGACAATGCCGGTTATAAGGAATGCAGGACTATGCAAATAACGAGCAAGACAATGCCGCTTATAGGGAATGCAGGACAATGCGAATGAAATATGCAACAATGCGAGAGATTGAAATGCATGACAATGCAAATGAAAGATGTATGACAATGCGAGTTGTTAAAATGCATGACAATGCAAATGAAAGATGCATGACAATGCGAGAGGTTGAAATGCATGACAATGCAAATGAAAGATGCATGACAATGCGAGTTGTTGAAATGCATGACAATGAAAATGAAAGATGCATGACAATGCGAGAGATTGAAATGCATGAAAATGCAAATGAGACACGCATGACAATGCATGAACTGAAATGCATGGCAATGCACGTATTGAAATGCATGACAATGCACGTAATTTGATAAGGTGCATGATGATGCGAATAAAACATGTGAAACAATGCGGATGGAGGGGGGTGCAAGACAATGCGACCTAAGGGATGTGCATGACAATGCAAGCATGGTGTGCGTGACAACGCATATAAAAGCGCATAACAATGCAAGAGATGGTGTGCGCTACAACGCATACAGACGTGCATAACAATGCAAGAGATGGTGCGCTTATTACGAACATGACAAAGTATTGCAATGCAACGTATTTAAAGCAGTTTCCAAATCTCGCAAGATACAAAAGGATACGAAAAAGGATACACCTTGCGCGTACCGAGCATCGCATATAGAAGACATGGTTCGAGGTCAACACGGAAGTCGATTAAACTTCAAAAATCCACTTGCTTGCACTGTCTTGAGGAATGAAGGTCCCAAACCGCATAAATGACCCAGACAAGGGTGTGGGAGGTGCATCAACCACAAGGGGAGGCCACCGGCCACCCATCGGCCAAATATTTAGCCGATCAGCTAACAATTTGGCCAATCGGCCAAAAATGGCAGTTTCGGGGGCAGTTTTGTCCTTTGGCCACAGGTCTTTAAATATGGGGTTCAAAACCCCATATCCTCACTTCTCCAAGCTCGAAAAACATTTCCCTTTCTCCCTAGGTGATTTCCCGACCTTTGATCCGTGTTTTTCTCTTGTTTTCGACTTTTTTTCGTTGTTCGATTCGCGAAACCCTTCCCGTTTCGCACACTTTAAACCGAACAAAACTCGGTTTTCGGTGTTTCTTTCTAGATTTCCACTACTTGGGGTTTGTTTACCCCTGAGATTACTTGGTCTTCGTGCCTTTTCTACACTCCGACCTTTTCTCCCGTTTTTCATCCTCTCGGGGTTGCCTTTTGGGTTGACCTTTCGCATTCTTGCCCGTTTTTCACATTCTCAACCATTTTCACGCTCATTTTGAGATGGTAGACGACATTCCACATGGTGGGACTCCCCCGGTGATGGACGTGGACCCCGAGGTCGAGCTCCTACCTCTTCGTATCCGGCCGTTCGATCCGGCGACTTACAGGCCGGCGATACACGTGTTGCCTCCCGATGGCATCCGCCACTTTAGGAGCTATGCGCGGGGCGTGCCATTGGAGCTTTTGTTGCGCGAGCCAGAGTCACATCTGTCTTACGGCGCTGCTGAGGTATATTCTTCCTCTGTTTCATTTTCTGCAATGTAGAACATATAACTGCGATAGTCGATTCTGTTCTTTAACTGCTTAACTCAGACACACTGATACATCACATGCTGTAGTTCACTGTGAGCACACCCACACCCGATATATGTGTAAATCTGAACACATGCACACACATTGCATTGTCAACTGAATAATTCAAACATACTGATACATCATATTTTGTAGTTCACTGTGAGCACGTCCGCACCCAATATCTGTGTAGACTCGGACACATGCACACACACTGTATTTTCATCAATTCTGAGCGCATTCAACACTATATTTCTAACACTGCTTCGCAACTGTTTGTTTTGAACACAGGGAGATTCCCATGCTTTCCGGGGATATGGGAACACTATCGCCCGAGGTTGGTATATGGAGCTGCTCGACGCGGTCCGTTATATTGTCTATCGGGCCGGCTTTGGGACTTTCTGCATGGGACTCTCGCGCCTCACTGCGAGCAGGCCCCTTCTTGCTGCTTTGGTGGAGAGGTGGTGGGACACCACCGACTCCTTCCACCTTTCTGCTACCGGGGAGATGACGATGACTCCCTTTGACTTCTCCATGCTCACAGGCATCGGAGTAGGGGGTGATCCGATCCCCTTTGATACAGATATGGATTAGTGGGACGCCGCTCAGCTATACTTGCTCGGCACTCAGCCACCTTTTGCCCAGGCAGGATTTGTGAGGTACTCATGGTTCGAGGATCACTTCCGGATCCAAGCGCCTACTACTCGAGAGGAGGAGGAGCAGTACGCTCGCGATTTTATCATGTTTCTGCTGGGGACCACGCTCTTCGCCAACCGGGCGAACACCGTCGCCCTCTACCTGCTGAGTGCGCTTATGGACATGACGCGGATCCGCAGCTACGATTGGGGTGGCGTGGGCTTGGCCACTCTTTATGGGTATATGAGCTCATCCTCCCGCCGCAACGGACAGTTGCTTAGAGGCTACTGGCGAGCCTAAGAGGTACATGTTCCCTTTTCTGTATTTTCAATTCTATTTTTCATTATCTGTACATCACACACACTGCATGCACGTAATCTTCTTTACACTGGTTGTACACTGCACACACTGCACAATACCCTGCACATACTGCACTCTGCTTTATCTGTATACTGCTTTATCTGATAAGCATACTCATATCTGCTTTGTTACACTATACAGTTGTGGGTGTATGCCTACTTCCCTAGGCTTGCCCTAGTGCCAAATGAGGAGATCCTTCTCGATGTTCCATTTCGATGTGAGATGCGAGCGGAGGCCACGAGAGTCCTTCATGTTCTTCCGCCGCTACTTTGACACCATCACCGCAGCCAAGGTATGTCAAACATTACAGTTTATTTAAGCTTCGCTTTATATTGGACTCTCAATAACAATAGATAACAAACTGTTTTTAATTTGCAGATCACCTAGCAGCCTTGGGCCCCGTTGCCTGACGCAGTTCGGGAGCGGTATGCCGGTGCTCGAGAGACTGCCCGGTTCAGAGTTCTACTGGAGGGTCCAGTTTGCCGGGAGTGGTGCTTGGGTGAGCGCTTCTTGCGGCAGACCCTCGACTTACAGGAGCAGGTTGTCCCGAGGCCGCCTCCCACCCATATGAGGCATACAGAGTTGTACACTCTGGAGGGAATGATTGATTACACGGTCAGTTGGGACTTCGAGTCCTTTAAAGACGAGGGCGACTACGTCGAGTTCATCCAGACCTTTCTGATGCGGCTTTTGATCGGCGCTTGTCGAGTCGAGAGAGAGAGACCTGTGGTGCCAGTGGCAGGAGCAGGAGCATCGAGGGCACCTCGGGCCCGAGGCAGGAGTGGGTCCCGGAGAGGGCAGGCAGCTGGATGGCCAGAGCTGCCTACGACGATGACATGCCGATGACAGGGTGAGAAGACTTACTAGATACCCATTGCTCCTCTTCCAGCTGATCATGAGCTTATCGGAGTCTATGGCTCGACCCCAGTATGTACTACCACACTTCGCATTCTGTACAGCCATTTCATTTCCTTTCTCTTGATATTCCGCAGAATACTGATGCTCTTAACCCTTTTGGAGGCTTCCGTCAAGTACACTCGCCAGTCTCTGGAGCTGACTGCCTCTGTGATGGGGATGCTGTAGCGGAGCATCGATCTGTTGACCATCTATGGCATCCTGGTAAGTTCTTTCAACCGTAGTCTCAAACTTTGCATAATCTGCTTCATACATAATCTGATGCATCACACTATCAACACGGCACTTGATACACAACACTCATGGCACTAATACATTGTACCCCACACACTGCTCACAGTGTTGCTTACGGCATTCATACACTGTACTCATACACTGCATTCTGTACTGATACACTGCTCATAGCATTTATACATTATATTCATACACTGTATTTGGTATTCATACTTCGCTTTGCGTAGCATAGCTGATGCGTTTGCCATTTGTCCTTTTCAGGCCCCATTCCAAATTTCGGCCGCGGGAGGTGCTCCAACTGGGCCATCTGTTCCTGCTCGAGGAGGAGGGGGAGCCAGGCGGGGGATGACATTCCATAGCCGGGGCAAACATAGGCACGCTCATGTTGAGAGCAGTTCGCGAGAGCCCTCCCCCGATGATTCTGACGAGGAGGCGGTGGCGTCCCATGGCGAGGCCGGAAACAACTCAGATTCTGACTATGGAGATGGCGGTGGTGACCCTGGACCCTCATCTAGGAAGAGGACCAGGACCGACTCCTGCACTTGAGGCCATCGGTATTGATCTAGACATTCTGCTGCTTTTCCTTTTCTTTGCTCTGTTCAGATATTTTGTTGTTTTTCCCCTCTTTTTTGCTTTACTTTTCTTTTTACTGGTAGTTTGAGCACATTGTACTGCCTCAGGCAGGTTTTACTTTCCTCAAAGTTATATACTTTTTGCAAAAGACATGATAGAAATGAAACAACTATTTTGCTCAAAAAGTGTTGCATTTGTACATTTTATGCATCGCATCGCATTACATAACAATGTAAATAAGATTTGAACTTTTGTTTTGAAAATTAAGCACTCGCAACGTAATAATCAGGTAATGAACCGATTAACGACAAAAACAACTTGATAATTAAAACAATGAACTCGATAAGCTAACCAAGTATAAATACAACTCGATAAACAAAGCAAAGACTTAAACAATGTGAAACACAACTCGATAAGCAAACATACAACAACTCGATAAACAAATCGAAGTAACACAAGCGTGACTTTGTAAAATCATCACCAAAAGGCATTGGAAATGGTGTCAGTCACAAATTCTCAGCATGTTCAATACATAAACAGCTCAGGGAACAAGAAGGAAGGCCATCGGCCGAAGGGAAAGGCCACCGGCCACAAGAAATGGCCATCGGCCAAAATTTTCAGCCGATCTGCCAAAAAGGATGGTCAGTCGGCACTATATTTGGTCGATCGGCCAAAAATGGCAAGTACCTCCAGAATGTTGACACCTGTCTTCCACTCAACACCTTATCTTCTACAAAAGCCTTAGCTTCGTAGTTTTTCTCATTTCAACACTGATTTGCACCAAATGGAAGAGTTTCTTGTCCAAAATCTCACAAATTGGATAGCCAACTTGGATGGCTCGGAAAAGCTGAATTTCTGGGGCTTTGGCATAAATGCACTATTCACTTTGGGTCGCACCCCGCTGTGTTTTCCATTTCTCTATGCCGTGGCAAGATTTTGGATCCCGGTAACTCACGTCTTTAGCTTTGGTGGTCAAGAGTTGTGTGCCATTTTCAAGGATTTCCAAGCTTTAATAGAATCCGAGCTCGATGAAGAAATCTTGCCTTAACTCCGGTTCAGCCACGTTCAAGCCTTAGGAAGGATGTGCGGCCTTACTTTGCATGACGCTCGATCATTAATTCACGACGGAGAGCTGGACATTCTAAGCTTGGTTTGTCGATTTTCTGATACTGGTGACCGCGGCGACCATCATTGGCAGGGTTATCGACGAGATGCGCTCTGCTTATGCATGCTATCTTATTTCTTACTAGCCCCTGGCTCCGGCGGGTTTAGCACTCGTTTCATTGAGGCCGCCGAGGGCTTGAAAGAGGGCAAAAGCTGCATCGCTATGACGCTAGCCGAAACGTTGATGGGATTGAATGTTTTTCATCGCCGGGAGACGGCTAAGTTACGGGGAGTCCACTACTATTGCAGGTAATGTTTCCCACCCCATCTCACATATATATTGCTCACATCACTTGCCCTCAGGCTCAGTTTTTCTCTCAAAACCTTCTGCTCACTTTTCCTCTCAATATACATCTCTCTATTATTTATTCTCTCATTTTTCATCCTTCCCCAGGTGTGGTTGATGGACAAGTTGAGAGTTGTGGACTCGTATCCGGCATATTCAGCTCGCAGCTATTTCTCCCGACGACGTCTAGTCAATGCTTCGGATGAAGGATGGTGGTATAGCTAGATGTGCAATTTGTCCGCGGACCACATTGCTTGGCGCTGCCCTTGGCTTTACCGGCCGGTAATGAGTTATAGCATGACCCATCAGCCCGGGATTCAGTTGATTGGCATGACACACTGTGTCTTCTATTTTTTGTTCCGGTTCTGGCGCCAGTTTGGACATGATCAGATTTGCCCGGAGGACAGGATAGAGTACCCTGCTACATTTCCGGTCCGAGGTGCGCAACTAGCTCGATATGCCGTAGCATGGAAGACGAGGGAGCTTCTGGCCCCCCTTCCCACTTTCAATTGCACCCTCTCTAATGAGTGCTTGGATTGGCTCAATGAAGAGGCACAGATCGGGCCTAGCTTGGCATCAGAGACTTCGACCGGCTGTGGGAGGGGACGCAGGAACACCTGACTATGCCCCGAATTTATTTGCTTTTAATCAGAACTTTCAATTTTTCTTTATGAATGTAATGAAAAGCAACTTCAATTTTGTATTCAAGAGCAGGGGGACTCTGTATTGAAATCAATAAAATTGAAGATTGTGGGTATTGAAAATTTTTCGTTTGGTCCAAAAATGGTCTAAGTTGTAAAAAGATTAATTTGAGCAAAATCAACTTTTATTAAAACTTTTCAAAACCATTTTCGATATGGATCAGAACTGGACACGCCTGAGATCTGTCACTGAGATGCACAATCCTGGATCCCAGCAACTGGAAAGTTGCCCTAGTCTGAATAGCACAACACCGGAGATCACAACCAAGCTCTTGAATGCTGAATAGACAAAGATGACCAAGGCGATCACATGGACAAAGTTGATCGAGGAAGTGTTCATGGTTGGACTTCAGGATGAAGTTGCCTACGTATCCTGAACATGGGAATCAAGCCTTACGTAGTTCGGCTTAGGTTCACTCGTGTATTAACCCTCACCTTTTACACTCTAACTTTTGCCAAGGCCGCACTTTGCGGGTTTTCAACCTTGCGAGCTCAGTTTTTATAATTTCAAATTTTTTGTGCTCTAACTTTTGCCTAGGTTGCCCTTTCGGATTTTTGGCCTAGCGAGCCTCTCAGGGAAAATATTTCTTCAACTTGTCCATGTTGATCGGTTGGGAGAACTCTAGGCCATCTAGGTCCATCAGAACGACGACTCCACCTGACCAGATAGACTTGATGATATAAGGACCAGTCCAATTGGGTTTGAACTTGCCCCTAGGGTCGTGGATGGGAGCTCGGTTGTCTTTGAGCACAAAATCTCCTTCTTTCAAATTTCTGGACTTAACTTTCTTGTTGAAAGCCCTGGCAATTCGTCGTTAATAACCCTGAACATGGTACAGTGCTTTCAGCCTTCCTTATCAAACAGCATGAGTTCTTCAAACCTGTTCTGTTGCCAATCTACCTCAACTATCTGACACTCAGCCAGTACTCGCAAAGACGGAACCTCAATTTCGATAGGCAGAACGGCTTCCACCCCATAGACCAAGGAATACGGAGTCGCCCCAGTAGAAGTTCTAATTGAAGTCTGGTAGCCCCACAGAGCAAACAGCAACTTATCTGGCCAATCCCGGTAGATTTCTACCATCTTCTGCAAAATGTGTTTGATGTTCTTGTTGGCTGCCTCAATTGCTCTGTTGGTCTGCGGCCGATATATAGATTACTTGTGAAAAGCCACATTGTATTTTTCCAATAAGTCGATCACTTCTTTTTTGAAGTGGGAACCATTATCTGAAATAATCTAGTTCGGAACCCCATAATGGCAAATGATGTTGTTCCTGATGAACTTTGCAACATGCAAAGCCTTCAACAACGCATAAGATTGGGCCTCAACCCACTTTGTGAAATAGTCTATCGCGACCAGAATGAACTCATGCCCATTAGACCCCTTCGGAGTGACAGCCCCGATCACATCAATCCCTCAGACTGAAAATGGCCATGACGAAGTCATGTTGTACAGCTTCGACGGTGGAATGTTCATGCGGTTTGCATGGATCTGACATTTGTGGCATTGCCGGATAAAGCCAATACAATCCTCCTCCATGGTGGACCAGTAGTAACCCCGTCTAAGGATTTTTCGGGCTAGCATCACCCCGTTCATGTGTGATCCGCACTCTCCTCCGTGGATGGCCTCCATCAAGCGCTTCGATTCTTCTGCATCAACGCACAGCTTATGCATCCCGAGATGACCTCTCTTGTACAGTTTACCCCCGCAGATGATGAACTGAGCAGCCATTCTTCTAATTGCCCTCTTATCTTTGGCATTTGCCCTTGGTGGATACGCCTCTTTCTCCAAGAAGTTCCAAACATCGTAATACCAGGGGTTTTCATCTTGAACCTCTTCTATGACAGCAATCAGCTCATAGGCCGGCACAAACTTCTGGTCTATGATGATCGGACGCATCCGGACTCCAAAAGGGATGTCTATCATAGAGGATAGAGTTGCTAGTGAATCTGCGAACCTGTTGTTCTCTCTTAACAGATGAGTGAAGTTCAACTTCTCAAACCGAGGAATCAACAAGTCCAAGGTCTGGTGGTATATTTTCATCTTTTCTTCTTTGACTTTTCAATCTCCTTCAGCTTGAGATACAACAAGGTTCGAGTCCCCGATGACGTCCAACCGTTTTGCCCCTAGTTCTAGGGCAGTCTCTAAACCAGTAATACATGCCTCATATTCTGCTTCGTTGTTCGATACTTTGAACCGGAGTTTGAATGCTAGAGGGATACAGGAATTGTCGGGTGCTATTAGCAACACCCCTATCCCATACCTGTATTGGTTTGACGCTCCGTCAAAGTACATCGTCCAAAACTCGTCTTCGACACGCAAAATGGCCTCGTCTAGGAATAGGTACTCAACTGCTTCATCCCCTTCAACTGGGTGATTGGCTAGGAACTCTGCTACTGCCCTCCCTTTTACTAACTTGCGCGTCACATACTTCAAATCGAATTCGGAAAGCAAAAGCAACCAACGAGCTAACCTACCCGTAAGTGCTGGTTTCTTGAAGAGATATTTGATGGGATCCAATCTGGAAACCAGTATTACGGAGTGAGCTAACAGGTAGTGCCTCAGCTTCCTGGTAGCCCATACTAGGGCTAAACAAGCTTTCTCCAGCGGAGTGTAGCGGGCCTCGTAACCTAGCATCTTCTTGCTCAGGTAGTAGATAGCCCTCTCCACCTTGTCCTCAGACTCTTGTGCAAGCATGCAGCCCATTGTAGTTTTAGTTACTGAAAGGTACAAAATCAACGATTTTCTCGGCTCAGGCGGTGATAACACAGGTGGGTTCTGTAAATATTGTTTGATTTGTTCAAAAGCAGCTTGGCATCGGCCGTTCCATTGGAACTTCGTCCCTTTCTTCAGGAGACCAAAGAGTGGTTCACAAGTCAAGGTTAATTTTGAAATAAACTGTCTTATGAATTGCACTTTACCCAAAAAGCCTCGCACCTCCTTTTCAGTCCTTGGTGGAGGCATTTCTAAGATGGCCTTGATTTTGGAAGGGTCGACTTCGATACCTCTCTGTGTAATCAAGAACCCCAGCATTTTCCCTATTGTAACATTAAACGTACATTTCTGAGGATTCAGCCGAAACCGAAACTCTCTAATCCTTTGAAAGAACTTTTGCAAGGCGGTGTAGTGGCCCTCTCTTTCTTTGGACTTGACAATCATGTCGTCCACATACACCTCAACCTCTTTGTGGATCATGTCGTGCAATATTGTGGTCGCAGCCCATTGATATGTAGCTCCAGTATTCTTCAGCCCAAACGGCATCACCCTATAACAATAGGTCCCCCACGGGGTGGTAAATGGAGTCTTCTCCTAGTCCTCGGGTGCCATTACAATCTGGTTGTAGCCTAAAAAGCCATCCATGAATGAGAGCAATGCATGCCCCGCAGTAAAGTCCACTAACTCGTCGATATGCGGCAAAGGAAAGTCATCCTTCGGATTGGCTTTGTTCAAATATCTGAAATCCACACATACCTGGATTCTGCCATCCTTCTTCAGCACTAGAACGATGTTGGCCAACCAAGTTGGGTATTCAGATACCAGCAGGAACCTCGCGTCAATTTGCTTAGTGACCTCTTCCTTGATCTTGATAGCCCAGTCTGGGCGAATCCTTCTGAGTTTCTGCTTAACAGGTCGGGCCTCTGGGTCAAGAGGGATCCGGTGCTGTACAATCTCAGAGTCGATTTCAGGCATGTCTTCGTAGGACCATGCGAAAACATCTTTGAAATCTTTTAATAAAGCGACTAAGCTCTCGCGCTCCTTCGAAGACAACGTGGACCCGACCTGGACCAGCTGCGGGTCCTTCTCAGTACCAACATTAATTTGGGTGATTTCATCAACCAGCGGTTTTACAAACCTCTTCTGCTCTTGTTCTAGCAAATATTTCAAAATCGGAGGAATTTCTTCCTCGTCGTTTTCATCGAAGTTTTGAAAGTCTAAATTAATGCAATAAATCAAGGGTACAGAAAAGTAATCAAAGGCCACAGCCGCACAATTCTCATTAAGCGCTTCATCCAGCCCATCCGATTCTTCTGTTACAACAGACTCAAAAGAGAAAGAAAAAGACGACCTAGACAGGACTGTGGCATCTGGGTTATCACCCCCAAGAATACCGGACTCAGACTCAGACGAGCTGGAACCTGATTTTGACTCACAAGACTTAGTGGAATCAGATTCTGGCTCACTACCTGACCCGGTGCTGTTCGATAAGAATCCCTCTTCGTACCGCCAGACGAAGGAGGGTGCAGTGGATACATCCAAAATGTTTGAAGGTGGGCGCGCAACCGTTTCATTCACAATCATAGACACTGAGAGATCATCCCCTAAGCACTTATGTACGATCGGAGGATCTGATAGTAGACAAGCCAGTGCTACCCCCTTTTCAAACTCGGTGCTCTCGGAATCCATTTCCTTACATTGTTCAACCTCAGCTGATGGGTTTGTCTGCTCCTCGGCGACATCATCCCCGGATAACTGCAAGTCAAAGAAGATCTCAAATCCTGGCAGGCGCCTTTTCTTTGCGTTCAACCATGGCTCTAGGAAGTCGCAGAATGGAAAGTCTTCTCCCTCCCGGACGAAGCGTCCGTTCAGGGTGCCCTGAATAGGTCGATGCGTCAAATCAAAATGCCTCCCGGTCTGCTTGGCTCTGGTTCTCCCAGCCATCTCTTTTTCTTTTCTCACCCAGTCCTCTTTGGTGGGCAAATAATCCAAACCAAAGGTATGCGGGTTGTGCGGCACTTCGGCCGATACTGCAATGCCTTTCCGGGCACTTCTTCCTAGTCCCATCCCAGGGATATGCTGAAGCTTGTTCATAAGGTATACTGACTGTGCGTTGACATACAAACCTTCATCAGCAGCCAAAATACTCTGTACGACCCGGGCCTCGGCTAGGGTAAATCCTGATAGGAACACATCCTCCGCGCCATGCTCGATTTCCAAAACCAGTGTAGACACCTCTGGCGGTGGATGAATTGACGAATTCCCAAAAACTATAGCCACCCCTTTCCCATGGGGGTATTTTAACATCTGATGTAGAGTGGAAGAGACTGCCTTCACCTGGTGCAGCCACGGCCGCCCCAAGAGTAGATTAAAGGTCGCAGGAACGTCCAAAACATGAAAATCAATCTCGTGTTGTCCCGGACCAACCTTAGTGTGAATCCTTACGGTCCCCATCACTTCTCTGCTAGTATTGTCATACGCCCGTATCACTTGGGCAGTTGGCTCAAAGTCCGCGGGCTTTAACCCGATTGCATATGCTGTCCTTGACGGGCACACATTAATAGTGGATCCTGTGTCGACAAGGACCACTGGTACCCACTTGTCTCTGCATTCCACAGAGATGTAGAGAGGTTTGTTATGATTTGCGCCCTTAGGCGGTAATTCCTTGTCAGAAAAGGTCAACGTCGGGGAAGCTCCTCCCCGAAAAACCAGCCCTACCAGCTGCTCAGGCGTGGTGTCTATTGAAAGCTTGGCTTTGTCCATTGCTGAAAGAACAGCTTGTCTATGAACTCTTGAAGCCATATGCAGTCTCTAGATGGAGATGTCTGCTTGTATCTTCTTGAGCTGTTTCAGCACAGCCTCTTCTTCGAGCAGCTTTTCTTTTTGCTTTTCCGCCTCCTTGTCCTTTCCGGACGCCTCTGGTTGATCTAAGTGCGGGGGCTTGAAGTACCGCCCGCTCCTAGTCATGTGGTCAACTTCGCTAATGTACCAAGTATCATCTGGTTGGTTGTTCCCCCAGTCCTCATCTGTGTGAGCAAGATATAGATCATCATCTTCCCACCACATGCCCTCGGTAGCCGACAGACACCGGTCCGGTTTCATTACAACTATTCCTGTGCCCACAGCACCTTTCGTTCCTATGCCCGCAGCACATTTTGTCCCCACAGGGGCTTTAGCTTTTCTAGTCCTCTCAGAATCTTCGATCCTTTCCCGCTCAAACTGCTTCAGTATAGCCTGCTGTTCAGTTTCTGCTATTCCCAAAATGCCCATATCTTGAGTAAAATTCTTAACACCGGTGCTCTCCGGCGATGTGCTCTGCTCTTCAGCCCTTCTGGCCACAGTTGGTGTCCCCGTCCTTGACGGATTTCGTTCTAACTGAGGTTGTTCAATAATATCCGGCTGGTCGTCAAGCCATCCAGTAGATTCTGCTGACTCATCAAACTAATTGACTGCCATATCTGCTGAGTCTCGCTCATCGAAAAACTGAAGGTTAGCAATGTCCTCCGCTAGTTCTGCCAGGTTATCTGGTCCCTGATTAAGTCCATCTTCGCGTGCTACACAAATCTCTGCCCCCACTAGTAATTCCACTCTCAGCCTAGCCTGGCTTGCTGATACAATGTAACCACTCGGGTCATTCATGAAATTCGAAGATCCCTCAAGGCCTGTATCATCAATCTGATCTGCCCCCATAATCGACCCACTTCCATCTTCGATAGATACCACCACCGTCTCAGGTTGGGTTTGGGAGATGTCCAACATACACAAGTCAGTGCTATCTGGAATGAACACCTCCGGCTTGGGTAGGTGAAAAGGGGTGATATATATGCACACAACCTCAGTTTGGATACGATTGATGCGTTTGGGAGGTAGAGCTTGGTTATGTGGTGGGAGAGGGTTGGTTGTGACATTCGGTTTCTCTAGCATGATCACCTTGTTGTCAATGAGATCCTGAATCTCATGACGTAATCGAAAGCATTGGTCAATGTCATGACCATGCTGTTGATGAAAGGCACAGTACTTGGCCGGGTTATGGGAAGCGGGAAGTTTATCTGGTAGTGGCCGCTGCTTTAGGGGCTTCAAGTGCCCTTTCTTGATCAAAAGTCCTAGAGCTTTGGACAGGGGCATATATAATGGAGTGAAGGTTCTTTGGCCTCGGGGAGAGTACTTGGTTATTTGTGAGCTACTTCCGGACGCACCGGTGAATGGTGTAGCTGCAAGGGTTCTCAGGGTGGTGGTGGTGACCATTCCCACATCTGAAGATCTGCCAGCTGCAGCACTGCTTGTGCTTGCATTTGTATTGCGGTTGAATGCCCTCTTGGGCTGCTCTCTATCCTAGTCAATCAGACCCTGTTTCATTGCATCCTCAATTTGCAACCCAATCTCATGAAGATCCGCAAAGGTGGGGAGGGGGAGGACGATCATCTTCTACATAAGCTTGGGCTGGAGGTTGTGCACAACCATCTGAATATGATTTTTGTTAATAGGCCTGATGGTTATCATCGAGGCCTTGGCCCTCCACCGGGTCATGAAATCGGAGAAACTCTCCTTAGGCTCCTGTCTAGTTGTCTCAAGATCACAGGTTGTGACCTCGATCTGTGTGTTGTAGGAGTATTGAGCTATGAAGGCCTCGGCCATCTCCTTCCAGTTCCTCTTGACGGAACCATCTAGTTTTGCATACCAAATGGCCGCTACACCCGACAGGGTCCAGCCAAACAAAGAAAGCTTCTGCAATCTGGAAAGGCCCATTGGCCTCAATATATCCGAAAACAGCCGCAAATGCACCATAGGATCTCCAGACCCGTCAAAGCGATCGATGTGCGGCATCTTAAATCGGGCAGCGTCACAGCTAAGTCAGTATACCCATCCTCTATATCTAGAATGGACTTCACACCCTGGGATTTCTTGAACAGCTTTTCAAGCTTGCTCACTTTTAACGCTATGGGATCCACCTCGAACTCAAAGGGAGAATCCAGTAGGTTGATAGGTGTGGGTTCCTTGGACAGCTGGAGTAGGATTGGGGGCGGGGCCAGCCCTGTTGGATTGTCCTTATCTTCCTAGACATTTGCTGTCTCCCCGAGTATTGGAACTCTTAGTGGGGGAGGAGTTGGGTGTAAAGCAGATGCTCCAGTTTGTTGCTATAGCCTGGAAATTAACTCTGCATGTTGGGCCATGACCTCGGCCTGTTGTTTGGCAAATTCTGCCTGACGGGTAGCGTCCTTCTGCATGGTTCTCATGCTTTCCTGGAGCTGACGCATCATTTCCTCTATTCTTGCCATATTGTGCTTTTCTAGCTAAATACCCGGTATATCTGTCCCTGTAATAGAAACTGAGACCTCAGCCTGACTGTTCGCTGATGAGGTAAACCACTGATCTGGCCACCGCTGTACCAACACTGCGTCCTCTTGACCTCCGCCTAATAACTGCGGATAAAGAAAGGAACACTACTTGTCCGTCTATCAGATCCCTAGATCGATTAAGTCTACGACCTCTGACCCAGAGTGCTCGGGGGATATGTAACTGGTCGAATGCAATGGTGCTAAACTACCTTGCAAAAAGATAAATAAAGCATAATAAGGAAATAAAATGACTAGAAAAACGGACAGCATATCAGCTTAAATAAAAACAACACACAGTTGGCAAACACACGCTGAATGAACTATTCTCAACCACTGACTGTTCCCCAAATTACTGCCCCAAAACTGAATCTAATACCTGCAGATATAACTGATTCTCAAAATATTGATGCCCGCAGGCCTAATACTCAGATTTGCAAACTGATACGTGCATTCTTGTAGAGGCACACTCTAAAAGCACATAACAAGCAAATGAGAGTCAAAACACCCCTATGTTGGGGTAGGGTTTCCCTGTCCTATTTTGTCAGGAACTAGGGTTTTGCTACGCACACAGCGGTTTCAAACAACCTATAATCGGGTAGCGACCTGTCCTAGTTTGGAATAGTCACTATGGATTCCGAATATGCACTAGGTCGGATGGTCAAAAAGGGTGCTTCGGTAAAAATCGGGGTTTGTGTTCCCGTCATGGTAGAGCCCGCAACCGGTCAGCCTTATGGCACACTTCTTAAAGCAAGTCTCCAGCAAACCGTTCAGGAATAGCATACGATAAACACGGTGTCCAAGGCACAGCAATGCAAATGCAATGCAAAGAAACACATAAGTGTAGTCAAAACAAGATATCATGAGTTCGAGTCAAGTTCTCTAACTCCCCAACAGAGTCGCCAGAAACTGTAGACGCGCCTCGAGGGCTTCATGCTTCTACAGTTCGGACTCAAATGTCATGGTTCTGAATCTAATCCAGCAAAGTGCAATGCGAGACTGATAAATCACCAAAGAGTCCAAATCTGGTAAATTGTTTTGGAAAACTGATTTTTAAGAAAGAAGTGCCAAACATGGACTGCTTTGCCAGATACAGAGTCGCCACCTAAATATTTTGTTTTAGGGGAATTTAGAAAACCCTGACTCGTTGCCTAAGGCCACGTGTCCATCATCACCAAAGTTGCCTCGGCTCGGGAACTTGGGTACAATTGGGGAAGGTCATCTATGAGCATCCTCGCTCGCCCGATCCGAAGATCGGCCTGTACTAAGCATGATATCTTGTTTTTGAAAACACATGTATTCTTATTCCGGTTATTAGCTAGCTTACTACGTGATGCGCACAGCATACAAGTATAGACTAGATCGGCTAAGTTGGAACAAAACATTTCATGTTTGTTTGGAAATGGTTTGAAGTTTGCTACTCGCAAGTAGGCTAAAAATGCAGATTTCAATGAATTGTCTCAATTCAAGCAATCCAACCTTCACCCACAGGCATTCAGGCAATTATATCATATAAGCAATTAGCCTCGTGACAAGCATGTTGTCATGTTGACACTCACATACATGTGAGATGTTAAAGCATAAACACTCACAGTGTACTCCGAGCCAAAACAAAAAATATGTTAGTAATCAATGTATGATCGAAGTCCATGTTAAGATGGCTAATGCATCACATACAAAATGCAACTAGAATAGGCTCGGCTAGTCTAAAATGGTATGTGAGATGCGACAATTCGATACATGTATTCAACTTAGAATTGAAATACAATGCAATTAGTATGATGCGCCGAGCCCGATGCATGCAATACAGATGGATGATGCAAACATGCATAGCATAAGGATGCTAATTGAAACGTGCCCTAGAACTAACCATCGTAGGCGGTTAAGTAAAAGGCAGAAAGAAGTGGAGGTTAGAAGACATGCATCACACATACGCATGCTTATTACACAATTGCGCCCTCTCGACGGAGGGATCGAAAGAATAATACAAATTACATAATTAACTAACTAACAAGCTAATTAATTATTACACAACACTTAACTAATTAAACAAATCAATTAAGCTATGAAAACAGTAAAAACAGCCTCGGGAAGAGGGATGCATGCGTGCTCGGACGGCTTCGCTCAGAAATCCATCGCCATGTCACATGTTGCCTCTGTTTACACTGTTCTGTACCTCTGAAAACTGTGCCAACTTCTGTGGCACTTCTGAACCAGCTTGGGGACTTTCTAAGAGTCCATTGGCCAAGAGATAGGGTCATCGGCCATGGGAAATTAGTCATCGACCAAATGTAAAGCTCTCGGCCAACAATGTTTAGCCGACCGGCACTGAAGATGGCCAACCGGCCATATCTTCTTGCAGAATACTGTGTTGTTGCAGCAAAGGACAAACAGAACATGGCAATACATTTACAAGGCAATGTTTGCACGACCACCCTCCTTATCAGGTTTGAGACTCAAATGAGTGTAGTCCTCGACCCTCGGACCACCAATCATGCATTTCGATGCATGATGGCCAAAAGAGCCGAATGTGCAATTCAATATGGAATGAAATGCACAAAAAAAACACATAAGGGACCCCAACCTCTATCATGCTTGATCAAGAGGCAAGGGATGCAAACATGCAAGCAAAACTAATGCAACATGAAGCATGTCAAGGACAACGCCATACAAGGCTAATGGTAATAAGCATGCCAAATGTAATGCAACCTAAACAAGCATGCAAACATGCAAGGCATATGGCAACATTCAAGGATAGGCAGGCATGTAATAACATGTGGGGCAAGCATGCAACAACATGCAAGGGACAATACATGCAAACATGCAAAGCAACTTAACAAAAGGGGCATGCCAAATGCGATATAACTCAAGCATGCAACAACATGCAATAGGCCAAGTATGCAACAACATGCAAGGCAAGCATGCAACAACATGCGATAAGGGCCTTAAACCAAAATGGACAGCTCTCAAATAGGTCCAAATCAGTGGCCAAAGTGATGAAACAAAGGCATGAAATACGCATATAAACATGCATGCTAATGGTCCATTACCTTAAGCATTGTAGAGCAACTTTTAAGAACGCTTAAAGGGAGACAAACATGAATATTAGGCAAACATGTTAAGCTCTGAAATCATGTTAGGAGAGGTGCCAAACCGACCAAAGTACACAAGCAAAGCATGCAAGAAAGCTTAAAGCTTGAAACTAGCCTAAGGGTTCAAACCATGGCTATACAAAGCAAGCCCCAAAGGGCCAAGAGGACCTAAAACAATCTTAAGGCCGGTCCAAACAAGACCGAAAGCAAGCTCGAAACTAGCCAACACAAGCTAGAATACAATGCCAAAACATGAGGCATGCAAGGCTACCAAAGTTAGGAGAGGTGCCAAACCGACCAAAGTACACAAGCAAAGCATGCAAGAAAGCTTAAAGCTTGAAACTAGCCTAAGGGTTCAAACCATGGCTATACAAAGCAAGCCCCAAAGGGCCAAGAGGACCTAAAACAATCTTAAGGCCGGTCCAAACAAGACCGAAAGCAAGCTCGAAACTAGCCAACACAAGCTAGAATACAATGCCAAAACATGAGGCATGCAAGGCTACCAAAGAGGGTGTTACGCTACACCTATCAAAACCAAACATGGCATGATTTAAGCAATGAAAAACAGAGTTATGGCATGTCAAAGTAAGCCCCAAAACTCACTTAGATGGCATCCCAAAGACCTAAGCATGGTGGCATACACAATGACACATTCATAAGGCATAAAACACAAACCCTTTAAAGCATTAAAGGAGTGACAAATGCAAGTACATGAGCATACTATATGGACTGAAATAATATTACACGTGGTGCCAAACCACTGAAACGATCCGAATAGAGCATGCTAGTGACTCAAACACCCAAAGCTAACAAGCTAGATTGCATGGTAGCTATACAAAACAATGTAAGCATGACCAAAACAATGAAAAACAGAGCTCAAGCATGTTAAAACAAGGCTAGAAGCTTCATGGAGTTGAGCCAAAACATGCAAGCATGGTAGTCTAAATGCTAGATACATGTTAAGGCAAATGAGGGGATTGCAAGGTAAGTATATGGTGCATGCAAGAGACCACTAAACCAACTTTAAACAGAGGTAAATCATGGCAAAACAACACCAAATACTTGCTGAAATGAAGCTAAAACAAGCTAGGCATACAAGCCACCAACATAAGCCACTTATGCTAGCATTCAAGATGACAAGGAGAGGGGATGACCCTCTCCTATTTAGGACACCAAAACCACCTCTCCACCACTGAAAATCCTCTGGATTTCAGTGGTAGAGAGGCCATGCAAAGCTCAAAGCAAGGGCCAAAAGGGATGGCCTAAAACAAGGCCTAACAAGGCCTTGGAGGGGGTAAACAACCCCAAACCTCAAAATAACCTTAAACAAAGTTCAAAAGCAAGTAAAAAAAAAAAAATTATTAGTTAATAGCTAAGCTTAAAACAATAAGAAGGAAGGGCTAAAAACCTAAGCAAGAAAGGGATATCTAAAGCAAGAATGCTCACCCTTGAAGAACACCTTCAAGAACACAACACCAGCACCTTTCTCTGATCAAAACCACTCCAAGAACCCTAACAACAACTCCTTAGAACCTCAGCAACCAAGGATGGTGTAATGCTAGGTGTTTGTGTGCAATAGTGTGAACAAAAATCACTTTAGGTCACAAATACACACACAAACGATAGAGATAGGGAGATAGGGAGATAGAGATAGAGATAGAGAGAGATACAACTTTTTCTAACCCTAATTTCAGAACCTCTGAAAAGGGAGGAGGGCCTCCCCTCTTATAGAAATCTAATTTGCAAAGCTTCTTGGAGAAGCTAAGCAAAGGGCAAATCCCTCCATACACGTGTATGGAGGGGGTTAATTGTGGATGCCAGCTATGCCAGCTGGCACAAAATATCTGCATAAAGCAGATGAACAGGGTTCGGCCACCAAAAAAGGCCGATCGACCAACATAAGTGCCGGCCGACCAAATATAGTGCCGACTGGCCAATACTTTTGGCTGATGGAAAGAAAATAGGGCCGATGGCTTCAAGCCTTGCCCGGTGGGTTGAGGGTATGGCAAACAAGCCACCCTCTTCCCTTAGAAGTAAAAACACAAATGTTTGGTCCACAACCAAGCACAAAATAGACAAGTTGAGAGATCTTGAGGCAAGGCGTGTAGCCGAGACCTCCGAGAACTCAAAACAAAACGAGCATGGATGATCATCGAATGTTCAAACGATGACGTCCAAGTCTTGAGGACGGTCAAAAATAGGGTGTCTACACTACTGCATGGGGACGTGCAGCCCTAAGGGGGTGGATTGTAAGGTCCCGGCGTCCCACATCGGGAATGGAGAGGGAGTTCCTGGGCTATAAAAGTAAAAACCTGGACCCTTACCGAGTGGTGAAATCCCTAGCAGAACTTCCCAGTTAAGTGTGCTTAGAATGGAGTAGTTTTGGGATGAGTGACCCACTATGAAGAACAAATCCATGTAGGCGTGGCCTAAAGCAAACAATATCGATGACATGTGAAGGGTTGGGGTGTTACAAGAATTACTACCCATGATGAAACGAGGTTGTGATTGAGAAATATAGACACCAGCAGCCTGATCCTAAATACAACCAATATAAAGTATGTAAATTTTTTTTTTGAAAAAACAAGAAACATTATTTAACATTTTCTTAAAAGCTTACACACAAATAAATATTACCTGATTAGAATTATTACCCATGATGAAATGAGATTGTCATTGACCTTGGGAAGTATAAACAGCAGCACCTGACTACATTGCCAGGCAAACCAATTAAAAATAAGAAAAATTAAATGCCATTCGGATAGTTTATAATTTCATACTAGTGAGCAGACTCAATGAAAGGAATTCATAAAACTAACCATAGAAAGACCATATTACTATTAAATATTACATGAATAGAATTTTTACCCATGCCGAAAGGAGGCTGAGATTCACATTGGGGAGTATAAACAGCGACACCCTACATACAACGAAAAACCATAATGAAAGTGGGTCATTAATAATAATAAAAAATCATTGTTTTAGTTTATTAATCTAATGCATTCTAATCATATGCAATTTTTCATGTAATTACCTGAATAGATTGCATCATTTTCTTCTTTACATTAGATTTTTCTATCCCCCCCTTTGATCCTCTTTCTTCCCTTACTAGTTGATTCTCTTTTCTTGAGTCCCTTAACTTGGATTGGACAATCTACTTCATTGGGCATGTGTTGCTTGGCGAATTTCTCGAATCAGTTACCTCCACTTGACCACAAATGTGGACACTTAATTTGTCTTCAACCATTACACTCAATTCTTCACCTTTGGAAATTGACAACTGATAAGTTTCTTCACTTTCAGCAGCTCCACTTGATATTGCTCTAAACATGGTCATTAATGACTGATATCGGTCGTTTTGATGTAGTTTCACATCAGCCTTCACTTCATACCCACGTCTATCTTTCACACTTTTAGCCCTTGCTTTTTTAGTCCATCGTTTGAGTATATATTGTGGAGGAAGTTCCGTTGCATTGAATATATCTCTAAGCACCTTCACACAATGTCAACACAATATGCCCTTCACTTCAAACTTCGTGCAACTACAACTCAATGAACCACCTCTATCCATTGTCACATTCTTATATTTTTTTCCATCTACCACTGTTCTTATTGTGAATATGGTACTCTCACCATCATTAATAGTGCCTATAATGGATGCTTCAATGGACTGCACGTACTCATTTTGGAATTCCTCAAAAATTGTTTTCATGTAAATCTCTGCCACTTGCTTTAACATCAAAGTTGGAATTGAAACCCTCGGCAATTTTTGGGACAAATTATACTCGGCTTCCAATTCCTTATACCTCTTCTCATAGAGCACCATCTCAAAATGCATGAAGAACTCCATCAAGTTATGGTCACAATTTAGATAATCCTTCAAAAATACATTGAAGGATTCACTAAGTTGAGTAGTGCTCATTCCAGCTGCCTAAGAATTCATAATATATGGCCATCCCCATTTCTCCTTCACGCGAAAAGTCTGCTCCAACCAATGATTGTCACGTGCATCATACTTATCAAGCATTTGGTCCCACTATGTTCGGAATTCTTCATCATCATCAATGTCATGCATAAATTTTGAAAACACAGCCTTGACCCTTACATCATCAAAAACAAAAATTATATGCTTGACAGCATTTTACATCAAATGCCATGTACAAAGTCGGTGGTTTGTATCAGGCATTACAATTGGAATGGCCTTAGCCATCGCAGCATCTTGATCTGTGAAAATAAATTTCAGAGCTTTGTTTGACATTGCCTCCAGAAAAATTTGAAACAACCATGTAAAAGATTTAGCAGTCTCATCATACATCAATGCTGCACCGAATATAACTGTTTCTTGATGATAATTAAATCCAACAAATGATCCAAAAGGTCTATGCTCGTTATTTAATTTGTAAGTAGTGTCAAAGGTCACTATATCACCAAACTAAGCATAGTCCATGATCATTTGAACATTGGCCCAAAATATATTACTTATCTACTCTTCACAATCTAATTAGACTGCATAAAAAAATGATGGATTTTCCATAGTTTTCTTACGAAAGTAATGCAACACACTACCCGCTTCTCCATATTCCAAATCTTTTTGACTCTTCAATCTTAAGTAATTTTTTTGGTCCAATTTCGTGAAGCCAAGTAATGCTCTTCCACCAGATTCCCTACCAAATAGCATAAGCAAACCTAAGAGGAATTTCAGATTCTGAAGCCAATTTTACTTCAATTGCTTGGGTGGTAGATATTTTTCTTTGGGATGGCAACATATGAATGCAATCTTGAGGCACAAGGTCATGATTATGATGTTCAAAGAAATCACAAGCAATATATTTTCTTGAAATTCTATCTAACTTGATACTAAATCGGGCACCACAACCACATCTTACCTCTTGTCTCGGATTTTTGACAAGTGGATCTCGTTTGTCAATACCCCGACTTCCCTCATTGTAACATACAAATGTCCATGATGTTATCTCCTTTGTATGTTTGTTCTTGTTTGCATAGGCCTTCCTAATACTAAAGCCCACATTTCCCCCATAGGTATTGTAAAAGTTATATGCGGCTTGTTCAGAGTCAAATGGCATTCCCACTTTTGGCTTCTAACCGTAATTGGCCAACTCATCAACAATATTATTTTCTTCCATTACCTGTAATTCAGTATCAAACAAATAACAAGTTTTAAACATCCTTGTTCTTGCTATTTTTTTCTACAAGTAACTAGGTCATTAATAATCAATTTCTCTGTTCTTGCTATTTTTTACACATCTCTCTCATATATATAACAACAAAGTTTAACCACATTTATACTGAATTGCAGGTACTGGGGGTGAATTGCACAAATTTGAAATATATATATATATATATAATGGAAGAAAATTATATATGAATCCCCAAAAAATAATATTTACAAATAAATGTGATTCACTATCTAACAACAAATATGAATCCACTACAACAGATCAATGTGATTCACTATCTAACATATAAATGTTATTTACTATCTAACAAATAAATGTGATTCACTATCTATCTAATAGAAAATAATATATAGAACAACAAATCTGAATTTAACTACAACAGATCAATCATCAAACTCAAGAATCAAATATAATTCATCTATGAATCCCCAAAAATCTGAATCATATATATATATATAGAACAACAAATTTAACTACAACAAATCAATCATCAAACCCAAGAATCAAATATAATTTATATATGAATCCCCAAAAATCTGAATCATATGTATATAGAACATCAAATTTAACTACAACAGATCAATCATCAAACCCAAGAATCAAAGCCGCTTCAAAAATATATAGCTAGTTTCAGTCAGTGAACCCATTTCAAAAATCAACAACAAATCTATCATCAAGCTAGGGGTGCGCAACAGTTCATCCGATTCGCAAAACCCGCCCAACCCGCATACAAATGGACAGTTTCGAAGACACAATGCGGTTAGACGCGGTTGGGAATATGACATGTTTGCGGGTTGCAGGTTTAACCTGCACCCGCAAGAACCTACCCGCACTTTTTTATTATTATTTATATATATATTTATTATTAATCTTAACCGTTGATTTCATTCCTATATCCTACTTAGATATTTTTGCCAAAAATAAAACACCCTTTATTCTTTGAACTTACTCTAGCATTACATTTGCTAATAGTATTATATCAATTGAAATTGAATAAATATTAATCATATTATTATTGTTTCATAATAGAACTTGTCTCAGATGAAGTGTGATTAGGAATTTTAAATTCCTTAATGAATATGGAGTTCTAGTTTAAGATTTTGAAAAATATACTTGTGTTAGTTTATGATTTGATTTAGGATGATTTGTTTGTGTTGCGAATTGATTTTGTTGTATTTTTAATTTTATAAATTTTAATTCATTAATTATTAATATTGGAGCATTTTAGAAAATGGGGGGAAAAGGGTCCAAAATAAATATTTACAAAATGGGAAGGAAAAAAAAAGGCTCAAAAAATAAATTTTTGAAGAAAAAAATTCAATCCGCAAATTGCCCATAACCGCCCACATATCCGCAAACCCTATCTGCACAACCGTAAACCGCATTGTGGCCGGTTGCGGGTTGACTTTTCCCAAACTGCATAGATGTGGGAGGGTCCAAACCGATCCACAAACGGTTCAAATCCGAATTGTGAACACCCCTACATCAAATCTGAGAGGGTAATTTTTGGGAAAAATTGGGCCGAGCTGAGAGTTGGGCATTAAGGCCCAAAACGCGTAGGACTGCGTAAAAAGGCCGTACTGAATACTCCGACCTAGAGGGCAAGGTTATTCCGGCCTTGGGGAGACAAAGTTACTTCGGCCCAAGGAGGTGAGTTTATTCCGGCTCAAGAAGAGATAGTAGCTTCGGCCCAAGGAAGAGTAAGGCTACTCCGATCCAGAGACAACTCGGAGTAGGTCCGGTCTTAGAGTTAGTCCGGTCGCAGTATGTTCTGGGAGGACCGGTTTCAGAGTTAGTCCGGTCATGACACAATCTGGTTAGGTCGGTCAAAACTTGTTACTTGGAAGTCTGATCTAAGCACACCAAGGCTGAACAGGGACAGCCGAAGTAATGAGTTAAAGGAGAAGACCGAGCTAAGGATAGTTCGGCCTTCTCTGTGGCTCAGCATAGCCCGTGTTATTTCGGCCATGTGGTAGTTCGGCCATGAAGAAAACCATCCCACTTGGTTTAAGCAGTGGGGAGGGTGTAAAAGGATAAGCATTATCCTTAGGAGAATGAATCCTAGGAGGACTCTGCATGGAGAAGTACAAGTCCTACTAGGATTGTGCCACGGGAAACTTATAAAAGCCTACAAACATCACCTTGGAGGAGGTAATTGAATACAATCTTTCTGAGAACTTAGAGCTTTTTGTCAAGTTTTCTGACTTAGGCATCGGAGAGGTTTCCGGCACACACCCGCCGGCTAGCTCACGTTTGTGTTTTCAGGTGTCAAAGCGACGTCGTACGGAGGAGCGTGGACTTGGTCAACAGGATTATACGCGGAGAATTATTTCCTCCCCGTACAATTGGCGCCGTCTGTGGGAAGAACAGACAAGAACAAAAACCTCTTGACTAAGCTTCTCCTTTTCTCATTCAATGGCACACATTGAAGACTTGCCGCAGTCCGCCGTCGACGGACTAACTCCAGAAGGGGGCGCAAGGCGTGAAGGATTACCTGCCGTCCCCCCCATGGCGGACTTGGAGCCCCAACAACATAATTCCAGGAGGAGTGGCAGGGGAAGGCGGAATGGCAGCCCTCGTCACTCTCAAAGTCCCGACAGGTAAAGGAGGAGGATTGATCCTCAAGCCCTGGAAGATCGCGTAAAGGAACAAGACGAACTAATTCGAAGAATGGCGGCGGACATGGAGGCTTTAAAACGCCAGATGAAGACTAAAGATGTGGCGACAGGAGAGGGACGCAAGCACAAGACGCCCCCTCGCCACTCAGAAAGTCGTAGTAGGAATACTACACCCTCTCAAGGAGAGAGCAGAAGCCTCAGGACAGGCGACACTCACTCCTTATCTTCAAGGACTCGTCACTCCAGGTCTGAGAGGACGAGATCCGAAAGATCATACACTGAAGGAAGCACGTATTGGCCTTCACATTCACACCAAACCAGATCCAGACAAACCGAGCTACCCAGGTCATCCGACTTACGAACCGTGCTAGAAGAAAAAGCACGATGCAAGGAAGATGCCAGGGCAAGGGATCCACACCGAGTTTCGGCCTTACAACGGTTGGCTCCTCGGACGCACGGAAGCGTCGAGGTTGGAATGCCAATACCGCGACCGGCCTACGAACCAACGGACAAGGCATTGGCAAGACTACAGACCTCGCCGTTTGTCCCAGCGATCGAAAACGCACCCCTACCATCAGGCTTCCTTCAGCCGAAGTTCAATACATATGAAGGGAAGACGGACCCGTATTCACACTTGAGCCACTTTCGCCAAGTCATGGCCGTATACAGGCGAAACGAGGCCTTAATGTGCATACTTTTCCCATCAAGTCTGGGCGACCTGGGCTTGACTTGGTTCGAAAAGCTCCCAGAGGGTAGCATAGCCTCCTGGGCCCAATTGGCAGAAGCGTTCGTAACAAGGTTTCGGACAAATACTAAGACACCGGTGGAGATAGACCAGTTACTCTCCATCAACATGGGTGAAAAGGAGACCCTTAGATCTTACAACAGTCGCTACTGGGAGACATTCAACCAGATTGGAGACTGCCCCACCAATCTAGCCATTGCGCAATATAAAAGAGGCCTACCAGTAGGAAACCGATTAAGGGACTCGATCACCATGACGCCACCCCTCACCATGGAGGCCCTGATGGAAAGAGTGCATCAGCACATCAGGGTAGAAGAGGATGGCGCGCGTGCTAAAGCAAGATCAAGCACGACCGCAGCACCGGAAAAGAAAACCCCTGCCAAGGTCAACACGGTTGACCGAAGTAACAAGAACGGACGTGGCAGACGAGATAACGGAGAAGACCCAGACAAAAGATGGTTGAGAATCCGCACTTCCATAACAACGGTGTTCAAAAAACCAATATATCGGATTCTGAGCGAAATCAAAGACAAGCCTTTTGTCAAGTGGCCAGCCAAGCTTGGGGAAGCTCAGAAGAATTACGACGACAGATCACGGTGCACCTTCCACAAAGAAAAGGGGCACCGAACTGAGAATTGCACGCCACTAAGGCAGCATTTGGAAGAATTGGTGGCAGCAGGCCACTTGGACGAATACATTGAAGGAGGAGCACAACCGGCCCCCCAAGATTATAATGACCAACCCAATAGAATGCCAAACGATGCACCACCACAAGGCATTATCAATGTAATTCATGGAGTTTTTGAACCTGAGCGCGTATGCGAGCTTAGAGGTTCGATCAAGAAGGCTGAGCACTTTAGGGAAGTATTAAGTGCCCAACCCGCCATCAAGAAGGGGAGGACAGAGGCAACAAACGTCATATCCTTTTCGGATAAGGACTTGGAACGAATTTACTGCCCCCATAATGATGCCCTGGTTGTCACTCTCCGAGTCAAGGATTTTGACGTCAAGCGGATTCTGATTGACCAGGGTAGTTCATGTGAGATCATGTATTACGACACATTCAAACAACTAAAGCTGCAAGACAAAGACTTGGCACCTGCAGTTTCTCCCCTGATTGGATTCAACTCCATGCCAGAGTGGCCTGTCGGCAAAATAATCCTTCCAGTCAGAGCTGGAAGTGTATCAAAACAGGTGGAGTTCTGGGTATTGAAGGTCCCCTCCACCTACAACATCATCCTGGGCAGAACATGGCTGCATGCCATGCGTTCGGTGGCGTCGTCATACCATCAGGTAATGCGGTTCCCCAATGACGCCGGTATAATTGAAGAAGCCTATGGCGATCAGATTATGTCAAAACAGTGCTTCGCCACAGCAAATGGAAGCCGAGCTGCCAAAGGATACGTTCATTCGGTGGAAGAACCAGAGAGTAATGAACTATTCGCTGACGTCGGCAAAGAAGCTGATCAGAAAGCGGTGGAAGACTTGGTGGAGGTAAAAATAGATGAGAAGAACCCGGATAAGTTCTTCTTGCTTGGCTCATCATTGTCCAGCGTTGAGAGATTAGAGGTCATGGAATTCTTGACCTCTAATATCGAAGTGTTTGCCTGGACACCGTACGACATGCCAGGCATTGATCCAAACTTCATCAGTCACCAACTCAATGTCCACCCATCCGCCAGACCAGTCATTCAACGTACACGCAGATCGGCACTCCACCACGCCGAAATAGTGGCAGAAGAAGTGGGCAACCTGCTGGAGGCAGGAGCAATAAGGGAAGTGCACTACCCAAAATGGATCTCCAACACCGTCGTAGTGCCAAAAAAGAATGGTAAATGGCGCGTCTGCGTCGACTACAAAACAGTCAACAAGGCGTGCCCGAAAGATAGCTTCCCTCTACTAAGGATAGATCAACTGGTGGACTTAACGGCAGGACATAACCGACTTAGCTTTTTGGATGCATACAGAGGCTACCACCAGATCGCCATGCACGAACCAGACCAAGAGGTCACTTCCTTCACAACACCAAGGGGGTTATATTGCTACAAGGTCATGCCCTTTGGCCTAAAGAACGCAGGGGCGACATTCCAAAGGATGGTCACCAAGATGTTTGAACCATTGTTAGGCAGAACAATGGAGGCGTACATCGACGACATGGTGGTCAAAAGCAAGGATGAGAATGACCATCTGAAAGACTTAGGCGAGATGTTCCAAATCCTGAAGAAACACAAGCTACGCCTCAATGCGTCCAAATGCGCATTCGGAGTTGGATCTGGCAAATTCTTGGGCTTCCTAGTGACCAACCGAGGTATAGAAGCCGACCCCTCTCAGATCAAAGCGATCCAGGAGTTGGAGAGACCAAACTCAGTCAAAGAAGTGCAGCATCTTACTGGTATGGCGGCTGCACTCAACCGGTTCATAAGCAGATCGTCGGACAGACTACGACCGTTCTTCCAAGCTTTAAAAGCCAAGTTTGAGTGGGATGAAGAATGCGACCGAGCTCTGGAAAGCTTGAAGGAATACATGTCTTCCCCACCACTACTTGTTACTCCAGTACCTGGTGAAGAACTCTTTTTGTACCTAGCAGTCTCTCAACACGCAGTCAGCGCAGTGTTGGTTCGTGCAGAAGGAATACAACACTTGCCCATCTTTTATGTCAGCAAGACATTGTTGGGAGCCGAAACAAGGTACTTACCATTGGAGAAACTAGCATTAGCATTAATGATGGCATCCAGAAAATTGGCGCACTACTTTCATGCCCACACCATAGTTGTCCTCACGGCCTTTCCACTAAAAGCTCTATTTGAAAGGGCGAACTTTAGTGGGCGAATTTTGAAGTGGGCAGTGGAGTTAGGACAATTTGACATCAAATTCCAACCCAAGACAGCAATAAAAGCCCAATCTTTGGCGGACTTCGTCGCGGAATTTACTCCTGGAAGTCATCATATCTGCCCAGTCGACCTGACTGACACAACCGAACTAGGGACAGAAGTTGACGCCGGAATAGCGCGACCCCTAGTGGAAGGTAATCCAACCGAACTAGGGACGGAAGTTGACGCCGGAATAGCGCAACCCCTAGTGAAAGATAGTCCATCAAGCATAAAGGCAGACCATACTAAGGACAACAAGGAGGAGCCAAACAAAGGCTCACCAGCAGTTCAAACAGAGGACGAAGGGCAGACAGCCAACCAGGACTTTGAAGAAAACACCCTTCTTGACCTCACGACATCATCTGATCCTTCCACTTGCTGGAAACTATTCGTTGGAGAGATGTGGAAGCTCTTTGTGGATGGAGCATCCAACCGACATGGTGCAGGGCTTGGCATAGTCCTCATCTCTCCAGACGGCCTGGTTATAGAGCAAGCAATCAACCTTGGCTTCCCAGCATCCAACAATGAAGCGGAGTATGAGGCGCTTCTCGCAGGACTCAAGTCGGCACACTTCATGAAAGCAACCGAATTAATGGTATACAGTGACTCACTGCTAGTGGTAAACCAAATTTCTGGCGAATACGAAGCAAAGGATGACAGAATGGCCAAGTACCAAGAGCTAGTCAGAACGGAGATCAAGAAGTTTGATGTGGTAAGGATAGAACAAATTGGCAGGGAGGAAAACAGCCGAGCGGACGAGCTAGCAGGCCTTGCCTCAATGGCAGATACATCAATCCCTCATCCATTACTCGTCGACTTCCTACCAAAACCAAGCATAGAAGACCCCGAAGCAGAAGAAGTGTATTGTGCAGAATTAGGGCCCTCTTGGATGGATCCCATCATCCGGTTCCTAAAAGACGGCATCCTACCAGAAGAGAAAAAAGAAGCCAACAAAATAAGGGCGAAGTCGCAGCGGTTTTGGCTATCTCCATCTTTGGCATTATATAAAAAGTCGTTCTCTGGGCCTTACCTCAAGTGCGTTCATCCCAGCAAAGTAGAAGCATTCCTGTTTGAAATACACGAAGGGGTATGTGGAAGTCATCAAGGGGGAAGGTCGCTCGCCTACAGGGCTATTTCACAAGGATATTGGTGGCCCTATATGCAAGCAGACTCAGAAAAATATGTGAAGAAGTGTGAAAAATGCCAGAAATTCGCGCACCAAATACATCAACCAGCAAGAGAACTCCTACCTTTAACTAGCCCATGGCCTTTCGCAATGTGGGGCTTAGACATAGTAGGACCACTTCCAACAGCACCCGGAGGCAGAAAATTCTTTCTCGCAGCAACAGACTACTTCACAAAATGGGTGGAAGCAGAAGCATTGGCATCAATCAAAGAAAAAGATGTAAAGAAGTTCGTTTGGCAAAATATTATCACTCGGTTTGGCATACCAAAAGCACTGATCTCAGACAATGGAACTCAGTTCGACGGCAGAATCTTCAGAAGCTTTTGTGAAGAATACAAGATAGAGTTCTACAATTCCACACCAGCGTATCCTCAAGCAAATGGGCAGGCTGAAGCATCAAATAAAGTCGTCTTGGATGGACTAAAGAAAAGGCTAGAGAAAGCAAAAGGCAAGTGGGTGGATGAACTTCCTCATGTTTTATGGGCCTACCGCACCACACCTCGGCGATCAACAGGAGAAACACCATTCTCCTTAGCATATGGAATGGAAGCGGTGATCCCACTAGAAGTTGGCCTCCCCACAATTCGAAGCGAAAATTTTGATCCAGACTTAAATGGAGAAGCCATAGCCTTAGAACTCAACCTTGCAGAAGAAAGAAGAGAAAGAGCGTTGGTCCACATCGCCGCATACCAACGAGAGTTAATCAAAAAATACAGCAAAAAGGTTCATCCAAGACAATTCAAAATTGGCGATTGGGTACTGCGCAAAGTAATGGGAAACACCTTGGTCCCAGGAGACGGCAAGTTAGGCCCCAATTGGGAAGGTCCCTATAAGGTGGTTGGGTTAGCCGGCAAAGGGGCATACCACCTAGAAGACAAGGATGGCAAGGCAATCCCTAGGCCATGGAATACGGCCAATCTCAAGTTATTTTACTTTTAGCTTTTCTTTTTTAAAACGTGTAATTTTCTCTTCCTTCAATAAAATGAGCAATTCTTTTTAGCACAAATTATTCTTTGTAAAAGTTAGCTTTAGAGACTAAGTTTATTGCAAGCATTCTATTCCAAGTTAGCTGGAAAAACTAACTTCAATGGTTGGCTGGAATAAACCAACACTTGTTACTCTTCAGCCGAAGTAAGTGTATGGCTGAAGAGTGGTTGGCTGGAATAAACCAACACTTGTTACTCTTCAGCCGAAGTAAGTGTAAGGCTGAAGAGTGGTTGGCTGGAATAAACCAACACTTGTTACTCTTCAGCCGAAGTAAGTGTATGGCTGAAGAGTGGTTGGCTGGAATAAACCAACACTTGTTACTCTTCAGCCGAAGTAAGTGTAAGGCTGAAGAGTGGTTGGCTGGAATAAACCAACACTTGTTACTCTTCAGCCGAAGTAAGTGTATGGCTGAAGAGTGGTTGGCTGGAATAAACCAACACTTGTTACTCTTCAGCCGAAGTAAGTGTATGGCTGAAGAGTGGTTGGCTGGAATAAACCAACACTTGTTACTCTTCAGCCGAAGTAAGTGTATGGCTGAAGAGTGGTTGGCTGGAATAAACCAACACTTGTTACTCTTCAGCCGAAGTAAGTGTATGGCTGAAGAGTGGTTGGCTGGAATAAACCAACACTTGTTACTCTTCAGCCGAAGTAAGTGTAAGGCTGAAGAGTGGTTGGCTGGAATAAACCAACACTTGTTACTCTTCAGCCGAAGTAAGTGTATGGCTGAAGAGTGGTTGGCTGGAATAAACCAACACTTATTACTCTTCAGCCGAAGTAAGTGTAAGGCTGAAGGGTGGTTGGCTGGAATAAACCAACTCTTGTTACTCTTCAGCCGAAGTAAGTGTATGGCTGAAGAGTGGTTGGCTGGAATAAACCAACACTTGTTACTCTTCAGCCGACGTAAGTGTAAGGCTGAAGAGTGGTTGGCTGGATTAAACCAACACTTAATACTCCTCAGCCGAAGTAATTATGTCGGCTAAGGAGTGGTTGGCTGGTAAGTATAGTTTAACCAACCAAAAATCGAAATAACACTTGGAGTAATAGAAGACATTACAAAATGCAAGCAGACACACAATAACCGGAATAAAAGAAGTAAAATTTTCATTCAAAGAGAAGTCATTACAAGGGGGCTTAGTTCGGTTACAAAGGAGAAAAAGTTAAAAAGTCAAGAGAAAAGTTCATCAATTTCAGCGTCGAAAACCGCATCGGCATCAACTTGAAGACCGGTCTCCGGAGGGAGCTCATTCACACTAGGGTGAGCCACTTCGGCTACGGTTCCACTGGGAGGATCAACAATTAGGTCTTCAGTAGTGGGCACCGACCGAACTGGCTGGTCCACATTTTCGACCGGAGTATCTTCATCAGAGGCATCATCAGAGTCAGAGCCTTCCAAAAACTGTTGTTGCAGAGCAGCCGCGTACTCCGCCAGGGACTTCGGTATAAAATAATCTGGAGGGTTGAAGACCTCGGTCTGTTGATCTTGACCGAGCTTCTCCACTGCCGCCCTCCAGCCGCATTTGAAGAACAGCTCCTTTGCAGCGTCACATTGTTGGGCGTAAGCATCCTCAGCCCTCTTGAAACCTTGTTTCTCAGCCTCCTTCGCCTTCTCCTTCATTTCGGCGTCTTTCTTTCTTTCAAGCTTTACCAGCTCACGCAAGTACTTGTCCTTCAGCACAATGGCAGTCTTTTGTTTTTCGGCCTCGGCCGAACTAACCATTCCGGTCAAACGACCGACCTCACCTCGGAGTTCGGCCATTTCCTTTCTGGCCGACTCTAGTTCGGCCGATTTCGCCTCTGCCTCGGCCGCCGCTTGCCTTGTCACTTTCCTCAGCTCCAGCACTCTCCTGTGGGTGATTTGGTTCTTTTGAATGGCCTGACAAAGCAAACAACTTCCCTTTAACCGAAGAAAGAGTTAAAAAGAAAAAGAAACATAAACAGAAAAGCAACCGAAGTCACTAACCAGAATCATGGACTTAGTAGCAGACCGGATGGACTTCAGCTCGGTGGTTAACTGTTTTTGGTGATGTTCCATGTCTTTTGGCAGACACACGCTCTTGGCCAGGTTGATGGCCAACAGGTGGTCTTTCTCAGCAACGACCGAGTCTGTGTCCAGAATGTCTCGGTCGTTGAAGGTTAATTTCGGTGCCCAGCAGCCGATGGTTCGGTCGGAAGACTCCGGTTGGGGGCTCGGTGGTAAGCTCGGCTGAATAGGAGTTTCTTCGTCAATCAAAACCCGTTCGGGTTCGGAAGTTCGGGCACGTTTGGTTCGGCGGGAAGAGGATGGCTGTTGGGAAGGAAGGGCGACAACAGCAGGCTGCGGTTGGCTGGAAGGCGCCACTTCGGGCCTAGCTGTTTCGGTGAGAAGGGCCCTGACTCTACTCCTTTTCGCCATCTCTTCTTCTGCGGATAAAGGGACAAGTCTTATCTCGGGCAGAGTTGGGTCCGGTTCCGGTGCCTCTTCAAGAAGGAAGTTAGTCACCTTTGCTTTTCGCCGACCGCTGTAACGGTAGGTCGGTTCGAAATTTAGAAGCTTGGCCCAATCCCTTTCTTTAACCCGAAAAGCGGCTCGCAAGACTCCGAGGTTAGGATAGCTATACAGGGAATGGAGATGGGCAAAATCTGCAAAAAAGAGAGAAGTGTTAGTTCGGCTAACAGACTAAACAACCGAGATAACTTACAAAGCAGAAGACCGAAGTAAAATTACCAGGCTCTCCCATTTTCCAATTTATAGGTCGGCCAGGAATTTGAGCTTGAAAATCCTCAAAGTTCCCAGAGACCCAAAAGAAATCGTCATCGTTAAGATCTTTGTCCGGAGTGTGCTTGATTATCTTCTCTCGGCGGCGGCAAATTCTAAGGTAGTAGACCCACCCAGCATTCTTTGAGCCGATAGAGTATTGATGAAAGATCTCGGCTAGACCAAGATTCAGTCCGGTTTGGTGGTTTAATGCGGCTATCCCCATGATAATACGGTACGTATTGGTGGATAGTTGGGTGGGACATAACCTAGTTTGTCTAAGAAATTCGCAGATTAGCGGTTGGACAGGAAACCGTAGTCCGGTCTCTATTATGGATTGAAGGGTAAAAGGCACAAAGCCTTCATTGTTCCAGGGGGTAGCATCTTTTTTGGCCAGCGCCAGATGGACATCATCAGGAATCTGGTAATCTTGCCTAAATTCGGCCAGGCCACCAGGGGTTTCGACTAAATATCTATACTTACCCATTTATTGTATAATTTATGAATAAATTATTTCGGTACCAAAACTAGGCTCAGTAGCTCGGTTGAGCACACGCGGGAGTGCCTGGGCAACCTAAGTCTGCAAAGTAGAAAACAAAGGGGTTAAGCACAGATCGTTGGACCGCGCTACAAATTATAAGCAAGATATACAAATCCTACTTCGGTTTAGCGGGCTGGTTCTACCTCGGCTCATCAGAAGGTTTCTTAGCTCGGTTTCGAGCAGTTTAGACCGGTTTAACGTCTAGGGGCAGCTTTCTGAGTTCGGTCCAAAAATTTAAGAAAGCTGGTTTAGTCCCAAGGCCTGAATCGGTTGCGATGTGAGGAAAGTTACTCCGGCTGAGCCCTAGGGGCGGCTTTCTGAGTTCGGTTTCAGAACTAAGAAAGCCGGCTTGGCCCCAAGGTCTTAGCTCGGTTGGAGACCGAAGTACCTAGTTCGGTATATGCAAGCTTGTTCGGTAATCTTATCTTGGCTAGAGTGGTTCAGAGGAAACTACTGACATTCCTACAAGTTCTAGTTCGGTTATTGACTACAGAAGTCACGTATTAGGGGCAAACAGAATCATAGTTCGGTCGCAATGTGATTTTGGATCTGAGGCTTGTTTTTCTACATAACAGTTCATACACATACAAGTTCTATTCATTTTTTCATGAAAGTACAGAAGCAAAAACAAGGAATACACGAGCATGCTTCACCCAGATAGAAAAAACAGAAATGAAGAAAACAACAACAACAAGTTTTCTCAGAACTCACCAGTTTGGAGAAGAAGAAGTTGAAGACGAAGCAGTGGCAGCAACGGGAGCACGAACACAGTAAGCTTAAAGCTCAAGAACTCGAGCAGCCAAAAAAGCAGAGGGAGAGTATGAAGGGTGGTAAAAGTGAAGATACCCTAGCCTTAGGGTTCACTTTTGTTAGAGAGCCCAAAATTTGGGCGGGAACCGTCTCGAGATCTCAAAGCACGAAGACGGCGTGACAGCCGTCCTTAGCCCATCAAAGCCTGCCACGTGTCGCTGGAATGGGAAGCGTTACAGACACTATGATTGAAGAGACGTTTTGACCGGACATAGTGTTACCCGAGGTAAACTTAGTTCGGCTGGAAAGGCTAAAAGGGTTTTTTAGCTCGGCTGAAAAAGCGTAACAAACTGTAGCACGGCCAAAAGGCTGGTAATCCCAATCATGTTGCACAGATGGAATTAAGGGGCAATTGAGAGGGTAATTTTTGGGAAAAATTGGGCCGAGCTGAGAGTTGGGCATTAAGGCCCAAAACGCGTAGGACTGCGTAAAAAGGCCGTACTGAATACTCCGACCTAGAGGGCAAGGTTATTCCGGCCTTGGGGAGACAAAGTTACTTCGGCCCAAGGAGGTGAGTTTATTCCAGCTCAAGAAGAGATAGTAGCTTCGGCCCAAGGAAGAGTAAGGCTACTCCGATCCAGAGACAACTCGGAGTAGGTCCGGTCTTAGAGTTAGTCCGGTCGCAGTATGTTCTGGGAGGACCGGTTTCAGAGTTAGTCCGGTCATGACACAATCTGGTTAGGTCGGTCAAAACTTGTTACTTGGAAGTCTGATCTAAGCACACCAAGGCTGAACAGGGACAGCCGAAGTAATGAGTTAAAGGAGAAGACCGAGCTAAGGATAGTTCGGCCTTCTCTGTGGCTCAGCATAGCCCGTGTTATTTCGGCCATGTGGTAGTTCGGCCATGAAGAAAACCATCCCACTTGGTTTAAGCAGTGGGGAGGGTGTAAAAGGATAAGCATTATCCTTAGGAGAATGAATCCTAGGAGGACTCTGCATGGAGAAGTACAAGTCCTACTAGGATTGTGCCACGGGAAACTTATAAAAGCCTACAAACATCACCTTGGAGGAGGTAATTGAATACAATCTTTCTGAGAACTTAGAGCTTTTTGTCAAGTTTTCTGACTTAGGCATCGGAGAGGTTTCCGGCACACACCCGCCGGCTAGCTCACGTTTGTGTTTTCAGGTGTCAAAGCGACGTCGTACGGAGGAGCGTGGACTTGGTCAACAGGATTATACGCGGAGAATTATTTCCTCCCCGTACAAAATCCATTTCAAAAATCAATAACAAATCTAACCTAAGAATCATATACATGTATATATATATATTCTTTTAAAATTTAGTTTTTAAGGATGCAAGTAGAAGCTGTATTTTCCAGTTACTTCCAATAAACAATTCTGCATTTTTTGATTACTTCCAGTAGCCGATTGTAAGTTAATTTAAACGATTGAAAGTTTATTTTATTTCTTCTTATCTGTTAGTATTTAAAAATATTCTATTTATTTTATTTTAGTTTATTTAATTTAGTTTATTTAACTTAGTTTATTTTAGTTTATGTAATTTAGTTTATTTTACTTGTTTTATTTATGTTTTAATTTATGTGTTGCTTCCGTCTCTTTGAATTTATGTGATGTTTCTGTCTCTTTGGTATCAGAGCCAAGTTGTTGATATGTTAAGTTATTGTTTGGTTATTTCAGTTTAATTCTTCTGATGTTGAGTTCTGTACTTTAATTTCTGTCTTCTTATTTCTTGCTACCTAATCTTTGTCTTCCACTTTGCCAGTAGCCACCCACCTTTCGTCCCACGTCTAGTGTAAGTCCTTTGGTTAGGCAATTGATAGGCACAGGGGTTTCCTGGAGAGGGTATGAACGAAAACATAGTATGTGAAAACATGATAAGTTATCATTGAATTTAAGAAAATTGAATTAATTTTACAGAATCACAATGAGTCGTTTATACCAAAGTAACTCTTCAGTTAGCTCTAGATCTACAACTCTTACTCCTATACCTAGTACAGATGTACTGATTAATGAAAAAGAACATGAATTTCAAGATGTCAAAATTGATTTAAGTTGGGATATTCCTAAAGTCAAAACTAAAGAAATCTACAAAACTAGTTTTTTACAATCCACCTTTAACGTAGATTTACAAGTCAAAATTGTTGAACAAGTTTATGCTTTAACTAAGATACGTGAAACTTGCCAATTATTATCCAACGAGTCAATTAGAAAACATCTCAAAGATGGTCATAATTTTATTTATTTAGGATTAATTCAAGTTGGAATCAAACCATTAACCCCACAAGGACAAAACACTTCTGTCCTTTTATATTTATGTGATGCTTGCTTTATTAATTATTATGATAATTTAATGGGTATGATGGAATCATGCCTTCATAAAGGACCTATTCATTTCAATTGTTTCCCTGATTTTACTTTAAGTCTTAGAGATCCTTATATATTAAAAGCTTTAACGTTAAATATTCAATTATCTGGTGCATTTACTAATATGTTAGAAAATGTTCATAACATTGCTTTAATTTATCAAATTGATTACGAATGTATTAAAACTAATTTGAATGTTCAAGCTTTAACCAAAAGTCCAAAGGATAAAATATTACTCATCTAAGGTAGTACTACTGAAACTAATATTTCAGTCCCAAAAATGATTTGTTGGAAAGATATTACTCTTCCTGATGATTGGGTTATAGTTAATGAAAATTATTCCCAAAATCAACAATCTTCCACTAGTGAGGATATTCAACACATTCAACAATTCACCGATGGTCATGTGCATATTAAATTTAATCGACCTTATAATCAATCTTCTCGCCATAGTATTTTTAGTATCCCTACTGATACTGAAGATGATGAAATTTTTACCACTCCTCTATTTACTCGAAAAGACATGAAACTTCACCTTTGTGAACCTTCCTCACAAAACCTGCACACTACACATAGTAAATTAAAAGGAATAGATAATTCCTCTACCTCTCAAATTAGTAGATGTCACGACCCAAACCCGCCCCTATGGATTTAGCATCGCAACCGGCCAGTAATCCGTGATTACCAAAGGCCTGCTTAACAGTAATGATAGTAATACAGAGTAAATGGGCTGGTGAAAGCCAAAGCAGTAAATAAAAGGCGTCCAATGAGCTGTGACAATCTGAATGCAAAAAGTCTTTTATGAACAAGTCACATTCGTAACCAAAACACATTTACATATCAAATATATATACATACAAGTTAGGGATTCAATCCCTATGCCATAACTGTACAGTAGGAGTCTATAACATCTATTACAAAACAGAAACAGAAAGGTGAATCTGAACACCCCAAAACAGCCGTAGCTTGAACGGACTTGGAACCTCGAGGTGAGGTACGGTGGTTAGCTTGACAAAACAAGAGCTAATCCGATGCTCCTAGCTTCGGTCCGGTGCCTGGACACCTATATATATATATATATAAATAGTGAGCTAAATCCCAGTGAATAACAGTTATGTAAAGAGGTTAAGAATGAATGTCCTTTCAGTAATTAGAACAGTCAATTACATCAGTGAATCAGTCATTTAGAACCATAATAGTCATATGTGGTACATCCATCAGCAAAACAATACAGTAGGTCTTCATAGACCAAATAATCAGTTGATGGCCATCATAACAGTAACAGTAGTGGTTCCAAACATGGGAACCGATAGAGATCTCTGTGACAGTAGCAGTAACAGTAAATTACTATAGATGCCATGGATACAGTTTACAAATCGGGCAAACATTCATTCATTAAACAATAGCGTTTCAGTAAGTAGAATAGTTGATCATTCAGAAGATAATCATAATTGAACATATCTTTACAACATTGTTACTCACAGAACACTGGGCTATAGACAAGCTAACGAGCGTCCTCGGATGCCAACCCTACAGTTGTAGAACGAACACACACTCGGGATTAATAAATTAGCCCCTAATTATACATGGTGTGGTTCTATAACATTATCCTCATTAAGATACCTTAAACTTAGCCTAGGAATGCCTAGGATGGAATGAGGATGCAAAAATGCACTTTAAAACACTTTTCAGAATTTTTCAGAAAACAGGGGTCTCGCTCGAGCGTGGCTTTCTACGCTCGAGTGAACATGCAGACAAAGGAGCTTCGCTCGAGCGTGACTTCCCTCGTTCGAGCGGACTGTAAACTCATGAAAAAAGTACTGGATGCACGATTTTCACGCTCGGCGGACGCTCGACCTCCGCTCGAGCGTAAGACTCAGATCCTCGCTCGAGCGTGAATTCTCTCGCTCGAGCGGACTACAAAACATATGAACTTCTGGGCATATGCATTTCACGCTCGAGCGTGACTTCCTACGCTAGAGCGGAAGTGCATGTACTCAGAGTGTATGCTCGAGCGTGAGGTCCTACGCTCGAGCGTGGGTCCAAAATCTGGAATTTCCAGATTGATCCTCAAGCATGAAACTCGACTTTTAAAGCTTTAAATTCGATTCTTTTGGGCTAATTTTCTTGAAAACACTTGAAAATCCATAATACAACATGTTTCAAAGATCAATTTGTAAAATCAAAGCCCATAGGTAAGTTAATTGAACACAATTTCAAGGAAACTTGAAGAACAATGCAAGAATATTACATGCAAGTGTTCTAATGAATTCCAATGCTCCAAAATGTAACCAAATCCAAGTTTGAACTCCAAAACATGGTGAATTCATGGACTACAACCAAGATGTGGACATGCATGTGAGGATTTCATGAAGAACAACTTCAAATTTCAAGAACATGTATATGCATGCAAGAATTCACTCTCAACTCAACACTTTAAATCAAATCTTGACTTAGATCACTAATTTTCCCATGAATCATGCAAGAACAACATAAATTCACAACCAAGAAGGTGAATTCTTTACCTTAAGTCTTGAATTCCAAAAGTGCTAGCTCAATTTTGCGATTAACCTTCAAATCTTCTAAGTTCAAGCAAAATCTAGGTGAATTCAACCCTTTTCTTCTACTCTTCCTCTCTCATACGGTTTAGGTCTAGAAAAGGGTGAGGAGATGATATGAATTGAAACAACTAAGTCCAAACAAAGTTTGTAGGAAATGGCCACTCAATGGCAATTTGGTAATAACCTCAAACTAATGTGATTTAACTATATTTAATATAATTTAATCCTTCCAAATCAAATTTCAATTAAACCTACCATAAAATCACATAAATTCTAATTAGCATGAAACAATAATCAATTTCTGGTTCGGTCGCCGATAAGACCTTCAATTCGCAGTTTAAAGTTAAAACATAAACAGATTCATTCAGAAATCAAACAGATAGAAATGCATTCAAAACAATACAATCATACAATCAGTTCAGAATTTCATTCTTATCAGTTACTTATCATGCTTAATTATAGATTAGCACTAATCAGAGGTGAGGGTTATCACAGTAGACCAGTTTATTCAACCCAAACACATCTTCATGACGAAGATACTACATCACAAAATTCACCTACTCAAACTGATTTTGAAGTAATTCCTCCTATCAACCCACAACTATTAACTCTTAGTAAATCATTTACGCTTGATCTTAATAAACTTCATGCTGAGTTTAAATCTAAAGCAAATAAGTCAAAAAGACACATTTATAGACATAATTATGATGGAAAACAACAATAAAAAATTACCAAGAAATGGTATAAATTTATGACTGAAATCAACACTGAAATCAATTTCTTTGATTATTTAGAAAATTATTATCAAAAAGTAAATACTGTTATGAAAACTAAATGGAAAACTTCCCCTAATACTTCTGTTTCATCTAGTCACCCTCCTTTAGAAACCATACTTATTGAACATAAATGTACCATAGTTCATGCTTCTCCTTTTAAGCTTCCTAATGACGATTCTGAAGTTAAAAAAGTTATTGAACAAAATAGTCATACTAATGAATGTTTAAAAACTATTGGGAAACAATTAGATAAAATTGAAATTTCTTTTGAAGAATATTCAATACGTCATACTTCTGCAAGTAAACCTTTAGACAAACTTCTTATTAATCTTTCTAGTACTCAGAAAAGGTTAAGCCTAGTTACTCAAGATAATACTACTGTTGCAGCCATTGAAAAATTATTTAATAAAATGTCTACCTCTTCTACAGACAAAGGAATTATTGTATTAACACAACAACCACCTGTTCAACCTGGTAATGATTCATACACATCAAATGGTGAAATTAGTCACTTAACCCAACAATTCCAGACCACCAATCTTAATAGAATCACACAACCTAAACTTAATCCCACTACTCTTACAAAGAATTGGTATCCTAAACCTACACCCCCAGATCTTCAATTTGAAGAAACCAATATTAATAATCAATTTTCTGTTTCTGCTAAAAAACTATATGAATGGAACATTGATGGTTTTAGTGAATATCAAATTCTCCAAAAACTAAATCATTTATTCATGGTTGCAAATAGTTACCTTACTAATTATTCTAATTACACTCAACTTGAAATTGTTACTTTAATTACTTCTGGATTTATTGGTATGCTCAAATCTTGGTGGGATAAATATCTCACTTCTGACCAATGCGAATCTATTCAACATGCTGTTCAATTAGATGAAAATGATTTTCCCATTTTTTATGAAGATATAGGATATAGTAAACCTGATGGCATTAATACTTTAATTTATACTATTGTAAAACATTTTATTGGTACATCGACTAATATTCATTCTCGTATCTATGATCAACTTAGTAATTTAATGGTATAAAGATGTTTTTACTTCTAAAGTCATGCTTAGAGATGATTGCACAAAATCATTTTGGAAAGAAAAATTTATTAATGGATTACTTAGTCTTTTTGCCCATAAAATTCGAGATGTCCTTAGTCAATCAACTGGTATAATCGAATATGATAATTTAACTTATGGTGATATAGTTAGCACAATTCAAAAAGAAGGATTAAGAATGTGTATCGATTTAAAACTTAGTCAAAAAGCTGCTAAAGACAAACATAAAGCTAAATATGAATTAGGAAATTTTTGTGAACAATATGGTTTACTTCATGTTGCTCCTTCATGACGCAAAAATAATAAGAAAAAATCTTAACGTAAATATTATACTAAAAAGAAATATTCACCTACCAAATCACTTGATAAGTTTTATACTAAACCTAACAAGAAATATCATAAAAGATCTAATAAGTCAAAATCTACTCAAGATGTTACTTGTTACAATTGTGTTAAAAAGGGTCATTATTCTAATAAATGTAAAGTAAAGGAAAAACTTAAAACTAAGCTTAATCAATTACAAATTACTAACGAACATCAAAGTCAAATACTCGACATATTTAAATTAACCGATACTCCAAATCAATCTCATGTTCAATCTAGTCATTTATCTAGCGATGATATTCCCTCTAGTGATACTTCTACCTATTATTCTCCTACTGATAATACTGACAATGGCATTGAATTAGGATGTAATGATACTTGCTGTAAACAAATCAATGTTCTTAGTAAATCACAACAAGAAGAAGATTCATTAATCGAGTTAATTAGTAAATTAGAAAATCCTAAATTAATAAGACAATGTACTAATAAGTTAAAATCCTTACTCATAAATAAAGATAAAAAATCCCGTCTTGAAAAACCAATTATTAGTTTAAATAAAACTTTAGAATGATTTAAAACAGAAAAACATAAAGAAGTAACCTTATAAGATTTACAAAATGAGATTAACCAAATTAAATTAACTATTCAAGAACTAAAAACTAAAGCCAAATCTTTAGAGGAAGAAATTGTCATATTAAAGATCAATAAAAGTCTTAATGATTTCCACAAATCTAATGAATCTAGTTCTAATGATGAATCTAGTTCTAGTCAAGACCCAAACCGTGTCATCTTCGATAATCACTCTAATAGTGACAATGATAATCAAGATAGTAATTGCCTCAATATGATCAATTGAATTAACATTCAAAAAAAGTCAAATTGGTTATTAATGATTTTGAAATAGAAGTCATTGCATTAATTGATACTAGTGTTGATTTAAACTGTATCCAAGAAGGTTTAATCCCTACCAAATACTATCATAATCTATTGAACAATTAAGTTCTGCTAATGGAAGTCAAATGCATATTAAATATAAATTACCTAAAGTATATATTTGTCAAAATAATTTTTGTTTTAAAACATCATTTGTTTTAGTTCGAAACTTAACAGATAAAGTCATTTTAGGCACTCCATTTATCTTTTTATTATATCCATTCACTACTACTAATAATGGAATAACAATGCAAGCTTTTGATCACATTGTAACTTTTAAATTTCTGTCTCCTCCCGAGATCAAAGAATTAAATTAATTAAAAGAATGTTCCATGTCTCAATCTATTAACCGATTAACCAAACAACTTAAATTCCTCAAAGAAGAAGTCAAGTATAAATGAATTGAAACTCAATTAACTAATCCAATTCTTATATAAAAAATTAACAAATTTAAAACGTAGTTAGAAACCACAGTTTGCTCTACTTTACCAAGTGCTTTCTGGCATAGAAAAAAACATGTGGTCACTTTACCTTATATTAAAAATTTTAATGAACGACAAATCCCTACTAAATCTCGCCCAATTCAAATGAATAATGAATTAGTCGAAATGTGTAAAAAAGAAATTAATGATTTACTCGCCAATAATATCATTAGTAAAAGCAAATCCCCTTGGTCTTGCCCTGCTTTTTATATTAATAAAAATGCTAAACTTGAATGTGGTGTTCCACGATTAGTCATTAACTATAAACCATTAAATAAAGTTTTAGAATGGATACGCTATCCAATCCCTAATAAAAAAGACCTCATTAAAAGACTTAGTCAAGCTGTTATCTTTGGTAAATTTGATCTTAAAAGTGAATTTTGGCAAATACAAATTCATCCTGATCATTGCTATAAAACTGCATTTACTACACCTTTTGGCCATTACGAATGGAATGTCATGCCCTTTCGATTAAAAAATGCTCTTAGTGAATTCCAAAACATTATGAATGAAATCTTTAATCCCTTTAGCCATTTTTCTATTTTCTACATAGATGACATCCTCATTTTCTCTAAGTCACTCGATGAACATTGGAAACATCTTAATTTCTTTCTCCATATTATCAAATATAATGGTTTAGTCATTTCTGCTCCGAAGATTAATCTATTCCAAACTAAAGTTAGATTCTTAGGTTATGATATCCACCAAAGTACTATTCTTCCTATCAGTCGATCTATTGAGTTTGCTTCTAAGTTTCTTGATGAAATCTTAGACAAAACCCAGTTACAACGGTTTTTAGGTTCCTTAAACTACATTGCTGAATTTTACAAAGACCTTAGGAAAAATTGTCAACCCCTTTTTGATAGGTTGAAAGATAATCCTTTCCCTTGGTCTTTTACTCATATTGCTATTGTTCAACAAGTCAAAAAATATGTCAAGACCTTGCCTTGTCTTGGCATTCCTACTGAAAATTCATTCAAAATTATTCAGAATGATGCTTCTGATGTTGGTTTTGGTGGCATTCTCCTTCAGAAAATCACTCCCCAGTCATCTGAACAAATTATTCGTTTTCATTCTGGTGTTTGGAACAAAGCACAAAAAAATTATAGTACTATTAAAAAAGAAATTTTTATCTATTGTTTTATGTATTAGTAAATTTCAAGATGACATTTTAAATCAAAAATTCCTATTACGTGTTGATTGCAAAAGTGCTAAATATGTTTTGGAAAAAGATGTTCAAAATATTGCTAGTAAACATATTTTTGCTTGATGGCAATCCATTTTAAGTATTTTTGATTTTGATATTGAATATATTCCTGGTAGTCAAAATTCTATCCCTGATTTCCTTACCTGAGAATTTTTACAGGGAGGATAGTGCATCATGCCTACTCCTTATTGTTCTACACACAGATTACAAGTCACAAGATACCGCAAAACTATTCAATATTATAAGATTAAAATATCCTATTTAAAGTCACTACAAAATGACCCTTACTTTCATCAAGACCCCTACCTTTAGTTCAATCAGATTAGAAATTATTGCAATTTCATTGCTCATTACACTAATCTAGTTAACTTTCATATGGATAAATCAGATGTCCTCAGTGGATGCTAATCTACTTCTGTCATTTTTCTTACAGATGTCAAGCCATAAACCTACTTCAAAACCTCTTGCCATTGTGCCATCCAGTCAACCCATTATTGCACCTCCAATTGATCTAGTCAACCGATACCACATTCTTGGTAATATTCCTAAACCTAGTTACTCTTCGGCTCTGGCTTTAGACCCTTTTGGCTACCAGTCAATTACACCAATGCCTCCTAACAAGTCTACCCCATGAATAGATTATGTTCTTAAACAGTCATTCAATCTCTTTTACAAAGAACCAGTCCACAAAAATATCCACAATGTCCTTGAGTTAGTCAAATCCTATTTCCCTAATAGATAACATTTCATTCCTTCCCATCCCAATAAGTCAATAACCTTTTATAAGGATATTCTTTTCCACCATAACTCAATCGTCATTAAACCTATCTATGATCGAGTCCAAACTAGTAAAATCATTTATCATTCCTTGTACATTCATAATATTTTTCCCATGGAAGAATGGGGTCTCCATTTTCTACTACGAGACCTTCCCAACCATGATATACAATGTAGTTACTATGATTACATTGATGCTTGGTTCAAAATCCTCCTACATCAAAATGAGTCATATAGTCATTCTTGGTTTTTCTCATTTGACCACAAATTCAAATCAGAATTCCCTTCTTGGTTCCTGAGATAGTGGTCAGAGTATGGTGCCATTCCCAAAATCATCCCTTTTGAGTGAATAGAACAAGTTAATTACTTCTCTTCCATTTACAAGCTCAACCATCATCAAAGTCAGTTTCCTTGGTAACTCCATTTCATGGTCAAATATAAAGTCCCTTGGATTTTTAAATGGCAATACAGTCTACCCAATAACATAGTCAGTCGTCAATATTTTGTTAAATGGTGGAATGCATTCAAAACCCATCGTATTATTGAACAAGTCCAGCTGGAATTTCCAGTTAACATTTATGCCCCAACTTCTGTAATGGTCAAATCTCAGCAAAACCCAAATACTTCAGTCACACAAAAAAGCCCACTTCTTCTCACTATAGTCAGGCTTGGAAGCCCATCAACCAGCATTGAACTTTCCAAATCCAAGTCATCCAAGGCCAAGGCCAAGGCCAAGCCCAAGCCCAAGTCAATCTTTAGTGATGAATTGATCCAAATGGCCAAATTATTGATGGCCCAAGCAAAGTCACAAATTGAAGATGTAACCTCGGATGATTCAGCCTCCTCTGAAACCTCAACCAGTCATGATCCACATGGTCCATAATTCCAAGATGCTTAGGACCTATATGCCTAAAAAATTCATTGGATTCCATATATATACATCAGCTTCAATCACTACGCTTACTTTGAGAAAAGCTGCTGATATATATATATATATATTGATTCCCCATCAGTCAACTGCACAGTCACGTTCCCTCACTGCAAGTAAAAAAAAAAAAAAAAGAGAGAAAAAGTTCTCGGTCACAGAAAGATGCTCTCAGCACCCATGTACCTCTTATTTTCAGGCTTTTCAGAAGTTACAAGTTTCACAGTATTTTCCAACTTTTGAAGTCACAAGCCTCACAGCTCCAGTCACGGGCCTCACAGTTCCAAGTTCACAAGCTTAACAGTTATCCATTTTGCTTATAAAAGAGGCTCCTCAGTCAAGGCCAATTCAGAGGGAAAAAGGGTTCATTATTTTCTTTCGCAGTTTCTCTCAATTTCTGTAAAATTTTAAGTTTGTTTTAAAATTCAGTTTTTAAGGATGCAAGTAGAAGCTGTATTTTCTAGTTACTTCCAGTAAACAATTCTGTATTTTCCGATTACTTCCAGTAACCGATTGTAAGTTAATTTAAACTATTGAAAGTTTATTTTATTTTTGCTTATCTATTCTTATTTAAAAATATTCTATTTATTTTATTTTAGTTTATTTAATTTAGTTTATTTAACTTAGTTTATTTAAGTTTATTTAACTTGTTTTATTTATGTTTTAATTTATGTGCTGCTTCTGTCTCTTTGAATTTATGTGCTGCTTATACATACATACATATATATATAACAACAAGATGATGAAATAGACCTTGTCATCGCCGCAATGTCGCCTTCTCGTTATCGCATCGCCGCCGGACTCATCGTCGCATGTGATCCTTTGCGTTGTTTTTTCACCATCGCGTTGCTCCGCTATCTCCACCATTTCTTTCGGCTCTCAGTTTGCGTTTGTTTCTCTGTCTCTCTCTCTCAGTTTCTCACTCCGACTTTCAGTCGCCTCTCGCGATGCCTCTCTCTCTGTGCCAGGGTTCACTGACTCAGATCGATGATGCAAAGAAAATAAGATGATACAGAGAAGAGAAAAGAGGGGGAAATGAAAATTTTGAATTTAAAAAAAAAAAAAACAAACAACAACTAAATAAAATGACGTCGTTTTAGGCAAAACGACGTCGTTTTGGAGACCACTGCAAGAACCACTGCAGGAAACCATGGCAGATGATTTGGACTCCTCATTTACCTGCACATATCTTCTCTCGTGTTTACGTTGGTGAACAATGGCCTACTACCATCTTGGACAAAAAGCTCCACCAATCGACTCGTGGTTTAAAAATGGGAGAGGCTCCTCTTCCGTTGAGATACCCAATTGAAGGATGTTGTTGAGCTTTAGTATATTTATCATAGAATTTGCATTGATAATTTAAATTGTTCAATATGTAAATTTCATCAAGTATTTCATCCATGTAAAAAATTATATTGATTGGATATTGACAGCCTCGTGATCAGATTATATATATATATATATATATTTTTCCACCCTTGGCATTACATTGATATATATATATCTTTTTTTATATCGATAGCCACTTGATCAGATCATATTTGTTTTTTTTTTTGTTTCCATCCTTGGCATTACATTGATTGGATATTGATAGTTACTTGATCAGATCTTTTTTTTTCCCCTTCCCTTGGCAAAGCACTTAAGTGTTTGCACTCCCTTAATTTAACCCCCTAAGGGGAATTGAACCCATGACCTCCTTGGGACTAAGCCTTAAGGAAGACACGGTAGCCAACTAGGCTAGACCTAGTAGGTTATCAAATTATATTTGTATAAATAATTTATTTTAAAAATCATACTTACTGTTGACACAAATGTGATTTAATCAAGTGGCTATCGATATCCGATCAACGTGATTTTTTGCAGAATAAAATAGTCAACGAGTCCTACACATTGAACGGTTCAGATTATCAATGTGGGTTCCGTGATGAGCCCACGGAGGCTCAACAATACCCTCCAGTCCGACTTGGACTAGAGAGAAGCTGTGCTCTTTAAAAATATATATATACATACGAGCTTGGTTTGCCTCCAATCCATAGTTTATGGATTGAACAGTGCTGTTGGATCTGTGGGGTCCACCACAGGTTCTATTTCAATAATCTGAATCGTTCAATATGTAGAGCTCGTTGACTACTTTATCTCAATAAAAAATCACATTGATTGGATATCAATAGCTACTTGATCGGATAAGATTTTTGTTAATAATTTATTTTTAAAATTATATTTACTGTTGACAGAAATTTGATCTGATTAAGTAGCTATCTAAATCCGATCAACGTGATTTTTTACAGGAAAAAAGTACTCAACAAGCTTTACATATTGAACGGTTCAAATTATTAAAACATGACCCGTGATGGCCCTCACAAGCCTAACAACATGCTTCTATCTGATCTCGGACGGGAGACCAGCCAAGCTATATACAAAATGTGCAATACCTAATATCATCAACATATATATTGCTCAATTAAATGTAATCAAAAAACTTCACTTTTGAAATATTTTATATTTCAGGTTTTGTTTCTTCGAGTTTAAAGAATTTAAGGGGCTTGTGGAACTCATTATAAATTTCATTTTGATGATTCAGATCGTTTATTTTATAAGTATTCAATATTTATCATCCATGATAAAAATTAAATCAACCTGATAGTTGTAATATTTTTATTTTACCGTATTTGTAACCCAAAAAAAAAGTACGACAATTTTTTTCCTGAAAATAAATCCTTCATTTTTTTGAAAGCAAACACGATAAAATGAAAAAAGTAACGATTATTAGATCGATCTAATATTTTTTATGGATGATATACACGGAGGGTTATACAAAATGAACGATTGAGCCCCACGAGCCCCTCATATTCATATTTTAACTTGAGAGAAGCCTAACCTCATATTTGTTTTGAGGTATTTTCAATAATTTGAAATTAAGTAGTTAATTTATGCAATTGACTTGCATTTATTTTGCAATTTTAGGCTTGAATTTAAAATTTATCTACTTAAAAAAAAGTTTTACCCTGTGAAATTTCATTGTCTTTCATTAAAGGTCAGTAAAATTTCACTACCATTAATGAAATTTCAATAACTTCTGAAATTTTAGCCACTAACTTTTAGTCAGAGACTCTATCTTAAAAAAAGAAAAAAAAAACTTTTGGTCAAACACAGCCAAATTTCACTGATATAAATGAAATTTCCATAAAATCTCATTGACATTTGAAATTTTATTGCTTGTGGATATCAAACTCAGAGAAAATTTCATCATTTTTTAGAAAATTAAATTTCATATTCATCATTGGTCTTATTTGATAGATCTCAATAAAAAGATTTTAAAAATATAAATTTTTTTTAAAAAAAAATATCTCAATTAAAAGTAATTAAATTTTAAAATTTTGAAATTTATTCGTAACATGAAACAACATGTGCAGTATATGTGTTCATGACATCATGTCGGGATCATCAATAAGCACATTTATGTTTAAAAAAATTGTATCATACTACACAAGGACCCCGTTCAAAAAAAAAAAAAATACTTCTCAAGGACCTAGACTATGAAGCTATATCTTTGTGTTCTTGTACTGTGAACCGTCTAGGGTTTGTTTGAAATTAGCTTTTCTAATCAATTTTTTTTGTGTTGAGATTATTTTAACTTGGTTTTTTTAGTCTCGCTTAATTTTTATTTTAGGATTTTTTAAATTTTTGTGAGAAAAAAAGTATAATGATTATAGGTAAAAAGTAATATTTTGTTTTATTAGCTTATATAACCTATTCTATTTTTTTGTAATTATTTAACTCCAAAATGTTAGTCAAACCATGGCTTAAGATAGTGAACTTACAAAAATAATTTCTTTTTAAAATTTATTTAAGCTATTTTTGAAATATCTTCAAGTGAAAGAGGGGGACGGGATACCCTATATTTCAAAATTTTTATATTTTACATTGTATAGTAAGTTGGGGATAAAAGGGCAATGAAGATTCAAGACACAAATAGAATTAAATTATTTATTTAATGGAAATTAAAACAATTTATTTCTAAATGTAGTCTTCAAAGTCTTTAATTAATTTATTATTATTATTTTGGATAAGATAAAAAAAAGGGAACTATATGTAGATGGGAAACGGAAAAAAAAAATGACTGACATGTGGAAAGGTATAAGTGACAATTGTTACCTCACATTTGTACATCCTGTTGTTCATCTTGTGAAATTAAATAAATAGATTTATGAAAAAATCAAATTATATACCAAGAACACATGCAGATAATTACAACTAAATTTCAACATAAATACACAAAATAATAAAAGGGTAAAGAAACGAAACCGAAGCCTGCACGGTAGCAGTTTCCTTAAAACAGATTTCGCCGCCTCACAGGTCGAGTGCTTGAGGAATCCCGACGTCTGTCTCCCAGGATACGACGGTCAAAACCAGCTACGAATGAAGCACTATCTGTCTAGCTTAGCGAACAAAACAGTAGCAGCACTCTCTCATAGTAGGAACTTTCAAGCAAACTGACTTGTGAAATGGAAGTAAAAATTTCTGTGTTTGAGACTTGACAGGAGGGTCTCAATTTATACATGTATAGGGGAGAGAGGAAGAGCCTCCAGCCTTTATGGCTGTTCATAATGCACCATTAACCTCTGCAATAAAGGCAGGAGTTACAAACCCCATTAATGCAGAAGTTACAAACCCCATTAATGCTCTATTAAACTCTGTAATAAATGCAGGAGTTACAAACTTCATTACCTTTTTTCCATGAAGCTAACTTCATGTGGTAATTTCTCATTCAAATCTCAATGGTTTTTGGCCATTCTATCTGTGGTGTAAAGATCTCAATGCAAAGTATCTAGACCCACTTGGACCCAACTCAATAGATGGTTGGGACCCACTTTAATATTTAATTAAAGTCACCAAAAACCATTTTTTTCCAACAATCCCCCACATGAATAAAAATTGACCGAATGACTCAACAAACGGACACCGATCAACAAAAATGACTCAAAGAGAGAGTACAACGGACTAACCACGACATCAGAGAAAGTAGCTTTTGGCTTTGAACCTCTCCCAGTGAAAACCTATCGAGTTTACTGGCTGATCAGTGAATAAGACATCTTGAACTGCTCTGCCGTTTATGTAAACTGAGACAATAGATCTCACACGGGAATTACTCCTACCACCATTATGTTCTCACTGGTGTGCCCTGTGTGGCCCTGGACACTAGCCTGGTTCAGCGAGTGGGTTCAAAGAATCTTGGCCTGCCCAATTCTTCTAGAAGCGGCCCCACTTCACACTCACATAGGTGACTCTACTTGAGTATCCTGTTATACTCAGCTCAATAGCTTAACACACTAGAGTCATTAAAAGCTCAGCTTAACCTCTACACTTGCAGGTATCACTGATAGAAGGAATGGCTGGAGGTTTAACCTCCTCAGTGACATACCACCGTTACACGTAATTAGGTTGTCCCATTGAACCTAGATCTTGGGATCTCCAGTCAACTAGGTTGGGTTTCCATTCCGATAACTTCCAAAGGCCTCAACTCCATTCCTTTTGACAACGTTTCTACTAACTCTCGAGTTAACCCTTTGGTTAGCGGATCCGCAATGTTGTCCTTAGACTTTACATAGTCTAGAGAGACAACTCCATTCGAGAGTAGTTGTCGTATGGAATTATGTCTACGACGGATATGTCTAGACTTTCCATTATACATATTACTCTATGCCCTACCAATTGCAAATTGACAATCACAATTAATACAAATAGCTGGCACAGGTTTAGACCAACGTGGAATATCTTCAATGAAATGGCGAAGCCATTCAGCTTTTCCCGTTGCTTTATCAAAAGCAATAAACTCTGATTCCATCATAGATCTAGATATACACATTTGCTTGGAAAATTTCCAAGACACGGCTGCCCCACCAAGACAGAACACAAATCCACTAGTGGACTTTGAGTCTTTTATATCTGATATCCAATTGGCATCACTATAGCCTTCAAGCACTGCTGGATATCGAGTGTAATGCAGCCCATAATCCCGAGTGCAGCGTAAATACCTTAACCCGCACAATGCCCTTCCAATGAGAAGCATTGGGATTACTTGTGTATCTACTAAGCCTGCTAACCGAGTAAGTTATATCCGGCCTAGTACAACTCATCAGATATATTGAACTTCCAATTACCCGAGAATATTCTAACTAAGAGACACTCTCTTTATTATTCTTGGTAAAATGTAGACTTAAGTCTATAGGTGTCGATGACACACTCGTATCTGATCCACTAAACTTCTCAAGTATCTTATCAACATAATGAGACTGAGATAGTACAATTCCGTCAGAGATTCTGGTAATCTTAATTCCCAGAATAACATCTGCAATGCCCATATCCTTCATGTCAAACTTAGAGTTTAACAACTTCTTGGTAGTTTTGATCATTTCATCGTTACTACCTATAATGAGCATATCATCAACATATAGACACAAAATGACATAACCTCCGTCAGTGTCTTTGACATAAACACACTTGTCACAATCGTTAATTCTAACCCATTTGACAACATTACGTTGTCAAACTTCTCATGCCATTGTTTAGGCGCTTGCTTCAAACCATACAAAGATTTGACAAGTTTACAAACTTTCCTGCTTTTCCCTGGAGCTGAAAATCCTTCAGGTTGCTCCATTTAGATTTCTTCATTCAAATCTCCATTTAAGAAAGCTGTCTTTACATCCATCTAGTGAATTTCTAGATTGCGCAAAGCAGTAATCGCAATCACCATCCGAATGGATGTTATCCTAGTAACAGGTGAGTACGTATCAAAGTAATCTAGGCCTTCTCGTTGCCTGTACCCTTTGATAACGAGCCTCGCCTTATTCTTGTCAATTGACCCATCGACCTTCATCCATTTGCAGCCTAAAGGCTTGCAACCTGGAGGTAAATCTACCAACTCCCAGGTGTGGTTCTGTAAGATGGAGTCAATTTCACTTTTACTAGCTTCTTTCCATAAGGGACTTTCTGGTGAAGTCACCGCTTCATGAAAAGTTTGAGGTTCTCCCTCTAACATATAAGTCAAGAAGTCCGAGCCAAAAGACCTTGCAGTCCTTGCCCTCTTACTCTTTCTTGGCTCATCTATCTCCTCAACTTGATTATCTAAGTGATCATCTGTTTGATCAGCTATGTGATCATTGTCACTTTCAACCTCTTTCATGGAACTCGGAATTTTCAAAGAAAGATGCATTTCTTGATTCCATGATAATATTCTTGTGTATATCTGGAATAGCAGACTGAACCACAAGAAATCGATATGCACTGCTAAATTGTGCACAACCGTTGAATACAAAGTCAACAGATTTTTAGGCTTATCCTAACCCTCTTGGGTATAGATATTCCCTCCTTTTGCATGACACCCCCACATTTGTAGAATTTAAACAAAGTCTTTTGACCTTTTCCAAAAATTCATACAGGGTCTTTAAACAATTCCTTGTGTCACAATGATTAAGAAACTCTCAAAATCATATCACAGTAAATACATTCCCAGAATGTCATCAACCGAATTAGGCGCCCAAATATATTTGATCCAACCTATCACTCTGAAGCCAATAGTCTTACTATTAGGAAACACAAATCCAGTGTTCAATAGTCTACTATATGGAACTTCATAACATGGCCAGTAGTCTTATCACTAGGAATCACTAATTTCTCAGCATGTGGTCAGTAGACTTTCTACTACTAGGAATCACAATGTCTTAACCTGTGATCAGTAGTCACTTTACTACTAGGAATCACAACGTCCTAACATAGGATCAATAGACTCTTTCATTACTCGAAATCAGCATGTCTTGACATATGATCAGTAGCCTCTCTACTACTAGGAACCATCATGTCTTGACATGTGATCAGTAATCTGTTCACTACTAGGAACCACAATCTCATAACTGTGTAGCCAGTGGTCTAACATCTCCTAGGAACCACCAGTTTTCTATCTCTGTGATCAGTGATCTTATACTCACTAGGAGCCACTAATTTAAGAATATATTTGGAATTTAAAAATTCAAAAAATATTCACCCACTATAATAGGTTGTCTCATCTTTGCTTTCAAGCAAAGTCACATAGCACTCATATATGCTATAATTGACACAAGGATAACATACTAATTGCCTCTAATTAATTCAGAAATGTTATCATGCAATCTTATGATTTCCTTTAATCACACTAGATCTCTCTAGATTATCTTTTAAGAATCTCGCAAGGCTTAACGTTGTCAGGTGGAACAATATTTCTGTTTGTCACATTTTGAAGCCATTACAACAGAATTTCACTTCTGTGATTCCAGAAATTAAACTTAACTCTTAGAAAATCCCTCAGATGGAAATTTAATTCAAAACTAGTCTCACCATTTAACCTAGAATCGAACATGGTCAGGAATGTTCCCAGGAAGACTGGAGGGTCACATCGGTCCCACTTAAAACCCAGTTAACCTTTTGACAAAACATCCAAGAGCATGTTGACTCCTAGTCCATGGGAAACAATTTTAAAATTAAGATTTCCAGGGGATAAACCAGGTTATAAAAAACCAATTTCCAAGCAAATAAAATTTGCTACCAGAATTATACCACTCATAAAAGTTAACCGGTACTCCCAGAACTGAGCCCATGATAGTTAACCGGTATTCCCGGAACTGAGCCCATGATTTCTGAATAAAAATCAGAGATATTTTAGCTAATGCTAAAATTTGATTTCTTTTCTCAAAACCACAACACTTTGGAAATAATCAGATTATAACCAAAGACTTTCTCCAACCACGGTTTTTCAACACTTTGGGAATAAAATGATTAAACCAAAGACTTCCTCAAACTTCAAAAGTTTGAAACCAAATCCATCTTAGTTGTCATTTCTGAACAAATAAGAACTACTCTTTAGCCAAGGCTAAACACTTTGGTTTCTATTCCAGAAAACCAAACCAAGTTCCAAACTTACAAGCAATTTAAAAATTGCTACAACCAAATACATGCATATAAAATGTTTCTAATAATATAAGCAAATAAAACTTGCTGCTTCAAATTGGTAAACAAACCAACTAAATCTCTGAAGCCCTCTTGGCTGTTGCTCTCTAGCAAACTCAAACCTTAAAACACTTTAGCTAAAGCCCTCTGGCAAACTGTAGCCCTCCGTCTAATGCATTCTTTGTAAACTTCAAATGTTCTCATGCTCTCTAGTAGAAAATGAAGCCCTCTTGCTAAAATGAAGCCTACTGGCTTTGCTCAACTCATGCCATCTGGCAAAAAATTTCTTCAAATATAAAGGAAAAATAAACCAATCCAATTGAGGACTATAAGTTGTCCATACAATTCCTCTCTACGCTTAGGTACTCCTACAAAGAGAGTTAGTAGCAAACGACAACATAATATAAAGCAATTAATCTAAAGCAATTGTACATACAATCAGATATTATTTAACCTTCTAGCAAATCATAGAATAGCAAAATAACTAAGGAATTAAGATACTATACAAGTTACAAAATCTTATAACTTCTACATAAATTACAAAACTTACAACTCTAACTATTAAATTAAAAATTAATTGCCATAAATTATATAAGAATTTAATTCACAATAACCATGTAAATAAATATAGGCAAGTTACACAAATTTTATAACTCCAAAATAACTACATTTAATTCAAACTTTAATTCATCCAATTAAATCACACACTATTCATGGAAATAAATACACGGAAATAAATACACAAGTACAAACCTTAAAATTTATGATCTCAAATACTAAAATTAAATTTATTGCCATGAGTTATATAAGAATTATTAAATAATTGTTAGAAACCAATAACCATTTAGAAACTAACATGAAAAAAATTCTAAAGATTAAATCATGCAAATCATGGTAGTGGAATGATGAACCATACGCATAAAATAAGATCGGATTAATACAATTAAGTATACAAATTATGATAGAGCATTATAATTAAACTAAGCAATTAGAGAATCATATTGCATAATTTACAATCATTGAAATAAGGAGCAATTCTGCAATAGTTCCTAGTAACTTTATACAAAGCTAATATAATTGTCTATATAAATCTATTCGATTAATTTCATAGGAAAAACATATATGAAAAATCTGTTTTAAGCTTGTTGTTCATCTTGTGAAATTAAATAAATAGATTTATGAAAAAATCAAATTATATACCAAGAACACATGCAGATAATTACAACTAAATTTCAACATAAATACACAAAATAATAAAAGGGTAAAGAAACGAAACCGAAGCCTGCACGGTAGCAGTTTCCTTAAAACAGATTTCGCCGCCTCACAGGTCGAGTGCTTGAGGAATCCCGGCGTCTGTCTCCCAGGATACGACGGTCAAAACCAGCTACGACAGAAGCACTATCTGTCTAGCTTAGCGAACAAAACAGTGGCAGCACTCTCTCATAGTAGGAACTTTCAGGCAAACTGACTTGTGAAATGGAAGTAAAAATTTCTGTGTTTGAGACTTGACAGGAGGGTCTCAATTTATACATGTATAGGGGAGAGAGGAAGAGCCTCCAGCCTTTATGGCTGTTCATAATGCACCATTAACCTCTGCAATAAAGGCAGGAGTTACAAACCCCATTAATGCAGAAGTTACAAATCCCATTAATGCTCTATTAAACTCTGTAATAAATGCAGGAGTTACAAACTTCATTACCTTTTTTCCATGAAGCTAACTTCATGAGGTAATTTCTCATTCAAATCTCAATGGTTTTTGGCCATTCTATCTGTGGTGTAAAGATCTCAATACAAAGTATCTAGACCCACTTGGACCCAACTCAATAGATGGTTGGGACCGACTTTAATATTTAATTAAAGTCACCAAAAACCATTTTTTTCCAACACATCCATGTATTTTATTTGCACCCCATCATAGATACATTTGTACATCCATGTATTTGTAATTTTTTTTTTCACTTCTATCACTTGCATGTAGTTTTCCCATAAAAAAAAATAACTGATAAATTACACTAACACCCCTTGAGGTTTCTGTTTAATACAGATTCCCTCTTCACATTTAAAAAATTAAATTCCCCTCTATGAGATTTGTAATCTCATTACAAATTACTCCTCAAATTACTGATATCATGTCCTAAAATTCCATTTTGCTATTTTCCCTACCATTTTCTCTTCCTATCATCAAAACTACATTCTATAATTTTCCATTATTAAATTTACCTGAACATATTCTTATTAAGTAATGATATACAAATATAGAATTTTTAAACACAATGATATAGCTTAATGATAACCTTTTACTTTAAAACATAACACACATAAACATGATTTTTATTTACAACAATATCATTATCACAACATTTTTATGATTTTTTTTTGTATAAATTTTTTTATATGAATATAATTTTTCATTTTTATTTCCATCATTATATCTAGATTAGATCAATTTAATGTAGATTTATTTAAAAAGTATAAAATTTGTACAAATTTTTTTTTAAAAAAAAATCCGTTGAATACAACAAAATAAGATAATATATTGAATTTTTGTATTTTTTTGTGTTTGGTGAATTTAAAAAAAAAAATCACAAAATATTATATTTCTTAAGTATATCTAAATTAGGTATATCTAAGCTATAAAAAAAATTGCTTAAAATATTAAAAAAATCGGTAAAAATAAAAAACACGAAAAATAAAAAAAAAAACATAATTTTTTGTGTGAGTTAAACCAAATAAGATTATTGTTATTTTCCTTGAAATGACATGAGCAAAATATCTTTATTATTTTATTATTTTATGTGCATAAAAGCTAAAGACAAATATGTCATTTTAATTCGACTAGGGTAAGTATAATTTTTCAAAAATGAAGAATCTATATTAAAGAGTAATTCTACTTACACCACTCTTTTACTTCTTCACACCCTCCATATGAGTTTTTTTTTTTTTTCTTTCTTTCTTCTAATTTTATCCATATGTGAAATTACCTTTAAAGACAAAACACTAAAATTAAATATATTTTATTATTTCCTTACACCCCTTATTCTTCAATCCCTACTCTTCTTTCTTTCTCAATTTTTCTTCTCTTACAGACTCTGTTCAAAAAGTGAGAATCATAGTGTTTTGATCATAGAAGAAAGTAATAGATGAAGAAACGGTGGTGAAGAACCACAAAAAAAAGTAAAATTGTGAGTTTTTTTATTTGTTTGGTAGGTTTTTGTTTTGTTTTTCTGGACTGTTCTTTGACTTTTGTTCAGTGTTTTGAAATCGAACAAAATAAATAGTCTGGTATCAAATTACAGAACAAAAAATATATATGTAGTAACCAATTGCCGAATAAAAGATACATTTCCAATAACCAAAGGCTGAATTTTTTTAATTTTTTCGGCTACTCACTACCGTGTATTTCGAGTTTCATTTTTATATATATATTTTTTATTTTTTTGCTTTGAATGATTATGTTTCTACTCATTGTAACAATGCAAGTACTGCATTATTAATAGACTCTAATCATGAATTCATTATAGATGAGATTTGTTAAGTTTTTTATTTTTATGAATATGAATATGATTTTTTCTTATTTTTAATTTGTATTGAGTTTTATTAATAATTTGACGTATAAATATATTTATTATCTTTAGATTTTTAGTAATCGTCAAGTATTAATTAAATAGGCTTATGATGTTAGGAAGAATATTGGATTTGTCATTGTTATAAAGACATCAAATGCGGAGGTAATGGCAGAAAATCAAGATTTACACTTGCGCTGCATTCGAATGTAGTGTACTACGTGCAACTGTTTAGTTCACAGGAAAGAATTGATGACTTTACCTCTATCTTATCCTACTTCGAATATGGCTTTGGATTTAATCATTTGATGATTATGCCCGACATAGGCCATTTGATAACATCATACTACCAAATCGTTCTTTATCATTTATCCATGGAATAGTGCTTGATGTGTCTACCACTTAGATCAGTACCGATTACAATACCTGATTGAAGAGATATCTACATAGGAATTGTAAATGGACACAATTTCATATAGATATAAACTATTGAGCCTACTTAGATTATTACCATGTCTTATTTTATAATTTTACTTATTGATGTCTTTATTATAGGTTTATTTGCAACCTGGTCATTTAGTACCTCCGATAGCAAATAATTAAATTCATTTTCATCACCAGCGTGCTAGTGGATGGGAGAAAGCATATACTATCCGTATTCATCAATTTTGTACGCTTGTCAGCCCTGATGTAGTAACTAACGAAACTTATAGATGAATTGTGATAACATGTTTGATTGATGGATGCAAACAATGATAGATTTTATGGATGTTTTTATGAATGTTCGTATAATCGATATTTTTGTGAATATTTTTATGGATACTTTTTATGTATGATTTTATGGATGTGTGTTTGATTTATGGATGCTTGAAGGAAAAAAATAAATCTTTCAACGTACAATGATAGGTGACTAGACAAATCTATTATAGTTTGGCAACATAACACTAGAGTAATTAATCTAATTTGTATAGCAATATATCACTAAACTAGCATTTCACAAGTGGCCACGAATTAATTTCGTGTTACCATCCAATCGAACGACAACATATTGTTGTTTGTCTAATAACATGACATTGGATTAATTTAAATTCATTAGCATTGTATTACCGAATAGGCTTGTCATAAATTTAAAAATTATTTTTTGGAAGAAGGTGGTTTTGTAAATGTATAGCAACAAAACACTGGAGAAATATATTTTTTTTGGTAACATAACACTCGAGGAATGTAAATTATTTAGCAATGTGTAACCGAACAGGCACTTCACTGTGGCCTTCATTCACTATCTTCCCTGCATCTTTTTCTTTTCCCTTAATGTGTCTTTCTATGTTCTCTTATTTTCTCTCTAAAAACTATTACTGTAAAGAGATGAAACAATTTTGAATAGTCTTATTTTAGAATTAGTTATATTAATAATAGGTTTAATGAGAATTCTTTATTTTTTATTTATTTTTATTTTTATAATGTAATGAAACGATGGATGTAAAGAGATAAAATAGTGGTGGAACAATAATAACCACCAAAAAATGAATCACTGTGTGATCGTTAGAACATAGATTGCCTCTATCTCTCACTCTTTGATCTTTTCGATATCTATTATTTCTTTCTCAATCTGCCATGAATGCCTTCCATCACAATGGCCCAAGCAATGTTCCATTCCAGACCCTAATTTCAGAACCACAAAACCCTCTTTCTAGGTTTTTTTATTATTTATTTTTGAATTCCCAGTAGTCTCACATCGACATCCTTTGTACATTTGGAGATCAACGGTTCTGATTCTCTATTTCATGATCGGACTCATTGGTTTTGTAGAATGGTAAGCCTACTGTGGAAATGGCAATGGTGAGGTGCCTAATGGAGATCAAAAGAGGCACAAGGTTATGGGTTTCGTTGGAATTCAAACTGTGGGTTGTTAGATACACCAAAATTAAATACTAAACTATTCCAAATTCTTTTAGAATAATGGCAAGTCCAGGTATCGATCTACAGGGACAATTGTGAAATTAAACTAATTTAATTTTTAAATTCCTAATTTAACTTTGATGAAAAAGATGAGGGATTCATAAACTAATAATAATTAAACTAAGCAAAGTGATTAAACTAGCAATTATAAATAAAATTGAAATTTACTGATTTGGGAAAAAACCTATGGCAATGAGTTCACCACTAGTTACATAAATAAGGATTCAATTTGAAATCAATTATGCTACGGTTCGAACTAAATAATACTTCGTAACTACAAGTTCGAAGCATTTATCAAGAAAATCATCACGTTCAATGTATAGACACGAACCATCTCAAGTAATATGAATCGTTCACACTAAACTAAGGTGGCAAAACGACTCGTCCCTCGTAGTATGGTTTGTCTCATACCTTGAATATGAAAGAAAAGAAAACCATTGTATGGAAAGCATTCAACAATCACAGAAAGCTAAATACTCAAAGAGATAATGAAAAATATGTATTTGAAACTTCTAAAGCACCATACAGTTGTTCAAACCTTTACATGATCAAAAATCAAAAAGAAAACCTCATTACATAGCTAGGGTTTCATCAAAACCTTAGAAAAGAAAAGCCTAGCCACTCATGGAGGAGTGAAAAGAGGTGGAAGAGATGGAAGACCCCATGGAAGTTGGATTGAAAGCTTGAGAATCCTTTCCTCTAAACCCTAGCCTCTCTCTCCTTGAAAAAATATTAGAACCCTAATCCAGCCTCTTTCTTGCCTTTTTATACCTCTGTTGTCTTTCAAACAGGTTCAAAACATCGGGTCCATTTTCCGAGGTACGACTACATGTGCGGGAAAGGTCAACGCATGTGCGAAAAAGTCAACGCACGTGTGAAAAAAGTCAACGCACCTGCGTGAAGCTCTTTTCTCTCAAAATTTTGTATTTTTGCCCATTTTATGCTTCGACTATGTACAATCTGATTGACATTAAACAGACATAAAATATATAGTTTGACAAGCAAATAAAGTTAAGTGATCTTAATTAACAGCCTCAATGTTACACAATTCGGCCTTAATCACATTCCCCAACTTACAACTTGCCAGTCCTCAAGCAAGCAATAAAAATAAAATAAAATAAAACAAAATCTAGCTATTTCCTTTTTCATGGGAAAACAATTGTATTTAGCATATGCAACAAGCCTTTAAACCACAAAGTTACTCCAAGTGGATGAGTAAAGTCTCGTGAGGGTTTCCAGAAATGATATCCACAAACATTAACATATTCACATCTATCCAGCAACAATCAATCACAATACACCACTCAATAATTAACTTATGTGCCAATACAGTGCAATATTAAGACATGATGAGTCATTGACGGCCCAGTAGACAAGCATGAAGGAATCTATTGAGCAAAGACCACAATTCAGTTAATATAAAAGTAAAGTCCTATGTACTTATGAATGCTAGTAAAGACATCATCAGTACCCTCGGTGTAAAGTGCAATCCCCATACTAGTTAATTGTCCACTATAATAGCCTAGTGTAACTCATAATAGCACCCAATATATACAGAAAAACTAAACTATTGCAACCAAGATTCTCAATTTTTTTTTTTTTTGTTTTTGGAAAGACTGTGTAATGTCCTGATCCATTAAGCTTTCTAATCAACCCATGTAACAAGCATTGGGCCAATGACTCCCAAACCAGACGGTTTAGGGAACTAGGTGTAAAGACACCCCTACGGGCTTAACTACTCAAGTTGAAAAGGCTGCGAATCCAAACAAATCATTCTCTTTACTTTTCCTTAACTGTGCAATGTCTAGATCCCTTAAGCTTTCTAATTAACCCATATAGCAAGTATTGGGCCAGTGACTCCCAAACCAGACGGTTTTAGGGCACTAGGTGTAGAGACACCCTTACGGGCTTAATAACTCGAGTTAAAGAGGCTACGAAACCAAACAAGTCAAGTTTTTTTTTTTTTTTTTTTTATAAAGAAACTTGGCTACTCATTTATTCTTTTCTGCAACCCTAGCAATTATCAATGATGTACACCAGGGATTAGAATAGAGAGGTCACTACTATGAAAGTGTGTTCATGTGAATCAAGGCATACTCATGACAAGTGTACTAATACCACAAACACAAACAACTCTCTAGTGCAAACAGCACATGCAAGTATCTACCCAATAAACCCTTTTCATACAAGTTTCCTATGCTCCCCAATTAACATATGCAAATATCATCACTCTACTAGCGACAAGTCTCAACATCAAGTGAAGTAATGCGATCAAGTGAAGCAGGTATAAGCATGAATGAATTATGAGCCAAATAGAAGTGCATGAAAGAAAATACCTTTATCCCCTAACTTGAATATGACATTGTCCTCAATTGAAGCAAAATCCAAGTAAATAGAAATAAGAGAATATTACCAGAGATTGTAAGTGCACATCCAGGTAGGCAAATAGTAACATACACACTTTACTCTTTGTTTTTTTCTTTCTTTTTTTTTTTGGTGGGAAATACTGGGCAAACAAGGAATGCATCAAAGATCGCATCTCAAATGCTTCATTCTGAACCTAGGCGCTAAGCTGGTCAAAAAGCTACTGGCTCGACTCTCAATATGTATAAAAGTCAGTTTGTAGTGATGCAACTAATTGCTGAATGTCGAGCTGGTAGGCGTTGAGCTGGTCAAAAGTCGCCTGAGAATAGTCTCGATGCACCTAAAAATCCATGCACAACCCCATGAGAATCTGGTGGTGGTCGTGAAAAGTACTGTGGACTTGATCCATAGAGTGCTGAAGATGTAAGTACTCCTCATGAGTCATGTAGAACAGATCTGCTTGAGGAGGCACATGGGAGGCAAAAGGAGGTGGTTGGTTGGGGCATGGGGTCTTGGGCCTCATCAACCGGGGCACCAACTTGTTGCAGGATGCGAGATATGCTATGCTACCATTCCCGCTGCCTGAAAGTCGGATAAGCTTTGTCAATCTCCTCAATCGAATCAATGACGAGGTCGTTCAGCTCGAAGACAAGTGTGAGCAAGTTGGCAAATGGTAGGGACCAAGTCAAGTTCTGCATAGGATGAGGCCGAATTGCCTCTTATAGAAATTTACACATATGCATGCAAATGATGTGCGCAAGTGGGACCTGATAGCCATGCTGATAACCATGTAAGACCCGAATAAACTCCAAACGATGCTCAGCTTTATGCCCAAGTAGAAGGGTATTCTTATGTACCACGAAATCAATGAATAGCAAGTGGCCAAACAGCTTGCTCCGGCATAAGCACGTGTAACTTGCATCATCGTGGGCCCTTGCAAAGTACTCTTGGATAAGGCTGTGTATCGGTTGTCGGTCCTCAACTTCCGGGAAGGACTGGTGTTTCGTCTTGGAAAAGAACCCTAACACGTCGGCAATCATGGATTCTATGATGCTGATAAGATGGCTATCAATAGTGAACAACAGCCTTACCTCGGTAAGTGACTCATACATGTTCTGGTAGAAGAGCCGTACCATATGAGGATAAGTGGACGCTGTCACAGTGCAAAGGCCCAACTGTTGCCGAAGTTGGAGCTGTTTAACGGTCCAAGAAGTGACCGGGTCACATTGAAAATATGTGATGTTAAACTGTGTGAGCTTGTGAAGTCCACTCCGGTCGTGGCAACTTAATCGGTGGTGGTGGCGAGGATGGTGGTGACGGTGGCGGTGGTGGCGCCGAGGAGGTGGAACCTCTGGCCTTTTTGGAGGCCCTGGTGGATAACCGTCGACTCATTTCCTGCATACACCAAAAACATACACATACCCATGGAACCAACATGAGATCATGTCGTTTTGAAGATGTCACCTAGGCGAGGTCTTATGAGATTTGGGAAGAGTGGGAAGTTAACCCCTCGGTTTATTGGCCCCTTTTGAGATCCTTGAATGGATTGAGGAGGTTGCTGCCATCACTTCCGTAGTGCATGACGTGTTTCATATTAGTATGCTTCGGAAGTATGAGTCGGACCCATCGCATGTGTTGGATTGGACCTATTTAGAGGTAGATGAGGATGCCTAGTATGAGGAGAGACCAGTGAGAGTCTTGGATAGACGGGACCAAGTCTTGTGAAACAAGACAATTCCCTAGGTCAAAGTATTGTGGAAACATCACGGGGTTAAGGAAGCAACTTGGGAGCATGAATTGGAAGTCCGTGAGAAATATCCGAACTTATTTGTTGATGTTTGAGCAGATGTTGAGATTTTAGTTTTGTTTATGAACTATAAAGACATTGTATATGTTTTGAATTATGAGAACATTGTATATATTGAATATGTTTCGGAAACGTAAGCCTAATATGAACATTGTATATGTTGTTTAAGTTTTGGAAATGCGAATTTGTCATAAACATTGAATATGTTTTGGAAATATGAGATATACGTATTGAAATTGGTTAAAACTACGAGAGATGCATATTGGTAATATATGTTGAGATGTATATTGTGAATTTGTTCATCATGTGGAGGGATTGAATGACCGGTAGGTGGGTCATGTTGTTGAGAATTGATTTGTAATCATTTTGGAAATTGTCTAAACATGACTTTGAAACATGATTTATAATTTCAGGGACAAAATTCTTTAAGGGGGGAAGGTTATAGCGATCTCGGTTTTGACTCGACTATTGTTGATCCCAGACTCGGGTTTCATGGTTTAATATTGTTGTCCATGTCTTTTCTTCTTTCCACTCTTTGAGTTTGAGTATTGGGATGTTTTGGGCGTGTTTGGAACAGGTTGGTTGCTAGTTGGTCTAAATTGATGTTGCCCAGATTTTGGCTTCTTCGCTCAAGCGAAGCTTCTTGCGCTCGAGCGAGCTTTGTGATCTCCCAGTATTTTTTTTGGCCTACAGAGATTCTAGGAGGGTATTGTTGTTCGCTCGAGCGAGAACTCTTGTGCTCGAGCGACGGTCTTTTGTCTGCAAGACTTCTGGGAATTTGTATTCTACACTCAAGCGATGCTTCTTGCGCTCGGGCAAGGATACTTATTGTGTCTGGTCGCTCGAGCGACAACCCTTTCGCTCGAGCGAACTTCGCATATATCAGTTCACAACAGCTCATTTTTACATCACTTTTTTGTATCTTTTCACTCGAAAACCCTAGATCAGCTCATTCTCTCTAAAATCCGACTTCTCTCTACAAATCCCCTAGGATCTAAGGGTCTCTCTACCCTACTCCCTTTGATAAAAAGATAAAGCATCTCGTGGGCTTCCATTTGATCCGAATAAAGTCGATTTTGTGCATCTTTGAGGTTTCTCCACTTCTCCTTTGGGCATCTACACTTGAGGTAGGGATATTCTACACCTTGATATGATCTTTAACTTAGTTATTTGTTGTTATGTATAAATAGTGAAATTTTGGGAATATTTGAGTAAACCTAGGGTTTGGATTCAAATTAAAAAGAGGGGTTTCTATGCTGTGTTACATAAATGATTATGGGGTTTTGGATATGAGGTTATCTAATGTTAAAATAGTGATTTTGACTTTTGGGTCAATTTTTGGAAAATGGGGAGTTTTGACCTAAAATGTCTAGAATAATTATTTTGTATAAATAATGGAATTGGTATGAGAAATGTGAAATTGGAAAGATGTATGAATGAATGGTATAGTTGGATTTGTTTAATCACTCACCTATGGAAATTTGATGAATTATCTATTATAAAGATTGAATATCTGTTTAGAAATATCTGTATTAGGCTATTGGTGGTTGATAGTTATGATTGTTGTAGAAATTGCATGAGGATTAGGTGGATTGAAACTAATCATTTAAATTGTGTCATTGAATATGACGGTATGTCAAAGCATTGAATATGTATAATTGGTAGTCATTGAATATGACGGTGCTTTTAACTACATTGTATATATATAATGTGTTGGGAGGAGAAATGGGATGTACTCCATATTCTGGGAGGAGATAGGGGATGGACTCCATTGAAATTAAGTTGGCCGGAATGTCCAGGGTAAAAGTCCCGAAATCATATGTATACATAGGTGCCGATCCCGCGGGTAAAATTTTCGTAAAATGGCAAGATTGAAGTGCTTGTATGATAGTTATGTTAATTGAGAACCACTGAGTTGTAGTCTTAGTTGGGTTATTCGAAGAATTATAAATTTGGCCTATGAATTGAAATGGAGTGAATTAACTTGAAATGAATAAATGGGAATGGATTGAGATGTGAATATCGGTATCGTGTGGTCATGTGAAGAATGTGCATTTGTCATAAATATTGAATATATCTCTGATACTTATATCTTAGTTAAACCTCATTTATTGTATTGGACTGTTTCTACTGGACTTTGACTCACCCTACTTGGGAAATTATTTTCAAGTACTGGTGACATGCTTCCTCCAATGACGTAGCTTGGGAGGACATAGGAGCTGGAGGCTCTATTTTGTTATTTAAGTGTTCAAATGTTTATTCAAGCCAAGGGCTTTATATATACATAGCTTATGACTTTCTTTTGTTGTAACCAAGTAATGTCTTAGAAAGACGTAAGCCCGTAGGGCATTTATTTTGTTGTTGTTAATTGGCATTACATGCTATAGATTCAGAATGAACATTTATGAATGTATATTGCATGTATTATCTTTTGTAATATGAACTTTGATGAATGAAAGTATACCGATTGTATTATGCTCACATCTCTTATGAGTTAGATTATTTGTATTATTTTGGGGGCGTTACATAAATAAATAAACTAAAATAAAACACGAATAAAAATAAAATAAAAACAACTAAATTAGTATACCACAACTAGTTAAAGGCATCGACATTAAATTAACTGCTGAACAATAGTACTATTTTATTGAAGTAATTAATGATTAAATAATTAAAACTAACAAAACTAAACTATTTGAATAAACTAAACTATTGAAGTAATAAAATAAATGAAATGACAGAAAAAGAAACAACTAAATAAACAAATAACCTAGGAAATAAACAAAAAGCTAACCAGGAATTTTTGTGTGTGTGTGTGTGTGGGCCGCACGTGCGGTGGTCATCTTCTTGACTACCCATTTTTTTAAATTTATTTTAAGGATCAACAATAGATGATGACTTGAACAAAAACAAAAACAAAACTCTACTAATCTACTCCTACACCCACAAAAACAAAACTCTACGATTGAATTTTTTTTAATTATTATTTTTTTATTTTTTATTTTTTTTTTAAGGATGAACAATAGATCACTATAAAACTATTCCTAAATCTCACTATAATGGAAGATTGATAGAAGAAATATAAAGTTTTAAACAAAAAGGAAGGATTTACCTTTAAATAGTGAAGAAAAAGAGAGAAAGAAGGGAGATTCGCCGGAGATACGACGAACAGAAAGGAAATAGGGCGCCAGCGGTGAGATGGTGGTGAGGAAGAAAGAGGGTGAAGGTTGGTGATGGTGGAAAGAGGAATGAAGAATGATAGTGGTGGTGGGGTTTGAGTGAAAGAGAAAGAGAGGAAGAAGATGATAAGGTAGAGAGCGAGAGAGAAATAATCTGTGAGAGTGATTGTGAGAAAAATGGGTCTAGGTTAGATATTCAATTTTTTTTTTCAAAAGCAAAAATAAAATAAAATAAATTGAACAAAGAAATCTGAATTTTTATTTTTTTAAGTATTTTTTATTTTTTATTTATTTTTATTTTTTTTCAAAAACGAAAACAAAACAAAATAAAATAAAACAAATAGAATAAAATAAATTGAACAAAGAAATCTGAATTTTTTAAAAAATTATTATTTTATTTATTTTTTATTTTTTTTCCCTCGCCATGGCACGTACCTGCATATAAAGTAGGCGTCGAATTGGAGTCAAAAAAATTTGCCGTACGTGTGGGGATCAAGCCGCACGTGCGGCTTGGTTGCCGCACCTCCTCCGAACACCTACAATTAAAGTAGTACCCAATTGTAGATTGAAAATTTTGCTGCACGTGCGGGATTTTTTTTTTTATTATTCCCTCAACTGAACTTGTACCTTTATTTCACAATCAAAATAAGAATAGCCTATGAAAAGAAATAAAAGTTCAATAAAGGTACAATCTTCACGCGAAAACCACGGGTACCATGTTTCTCCCTAACAGTGTGTGTAACTTTTCCTATTCTCCAACAGAGTGACAGACTAGATTGATTCGGTATCCAGAATCGAGGCGCATAAAGCTAACTCGACCTATGGGGTTGCCATACAGAGTTCAAGCTGGGGTGGTTTTGAAGCAATCTCTACACCCTTGGATATTTAAACCAAACTCTGGTCTCGAAAATTCCAAACCTTTGCTATCTAGGCTTTGCCATTCAAACTTTAGTTTCCACCGTCTAAGTTGGTCTCCTAGGAACTCACTACAAACACAATTAGGTGGCCATACTAGACCGTTAGATGCCATTCGAGCACAACAAACACCAAAGAAGTTACACCTTTAGAGGATTTAAAGTCTCCTAACGCAAATAAAGCACAGCAAGAATAAAGAAAAATATAATAGAATAGAAAGGAAAGAAAAAAAAAAACAAGACATCAATCTCTCAATCATAGTAAAAAGGGTCCATCAAAGCAATGGACTCAATCATATCCCCATTCCCAATCCCCTCTATATATGGCTGCAGTCTTTGGCCATTCACTTTGAAAGTGTGGCCATTCTTCCGATCTTGTACCTCAACGGCGCCATGAATAAATGCCTCTGCAACCACAAAAGGACCATCTCATCTTGATCTAAGCTTACCCGGAAAGAGTCTCAATTTTGAGTTAAAAAGCCACACTCTTTAGCCGGGTTCAAAGGATTTTTTTATTAATGTGCTTGTCATGGAATTCCTTAGTCCGAGCATTAAAAATTATCGAACTCTCATATGCATCATTCCGAATTTCCTCCAACTCATTGAGTTACAATTTCCGGTTGAGCCCAGCAGCGGCCATATGGAAGTTAAACTTCTTTATAGCCCACAACGCTCGATGCTCAAGTTCAACCGGGAGGTGGTAAGCTTTGCCAAACACCGCCCTATATGGAGACATCTTAATAGGTGTCTTATAAGCAGTGCGGTAGGCCCATAATACATCAATCAAGCGTTTTGACCAATTCCTATCTGACCTCACCGTTTTCTCTATTATGCGCTTCACCTCCCTATTAGAGACTTCCACTTGGCCACTAGTTTGAAGGTGGTATGGAGTGCCCACTTTATGAGTGATAGAGTATTTCTTAACTATTGACTCAAAGAACCGATTACAAAAATGCGTACCCTAGTTACTTATTATGGCTTTAGGAAACCCGAAATGACTAAAGATGTTTTCATACAAGAATTTGATTACTACTTTATGATCGTTTGATTGGGTAACTATTGCCTCCATCCACTTAGACACATAATCCACTGCCAAGAGAATATACTTAAACCCGAACGACGACGGAAAAGGGCCCAAAAAATCAATCCCCCAAGCATCAAAGATCTCTACCACAAGAATAGGGAATATTGGCATCATATCATGACGAGAAATCAAACCTATTTGCTGATAGCGCAAACAAGTTCTACAAAATTGATGGACATCTTTAAAAATTGTGGGCCAATAAAACCCACTTTGTAAAACCTTGGCGGCCGTTTTATGCCCACTAAAATGACCGCGACATGTAGAAGAATGAAAAAATGTAAGAATGCTATGCATCTCACTCTCCGGCACACACCGTCGAATCATTTGGTTGGGGCAATATTTAAACAACTCTGGATCCTTCCAAAAATAATACCTGACCTGCGAAAAGAATCGGTATCTGCCTTGCTTAGACCAATTTTGAGGAATTTTCCCAATGGCCAAGTAATTCACAATATGTGCAAACTACAGAGGGCTCGCTCATGACACCATAAGAAGTTGTTCGTTCGGGAACGAATCATGCAAAGTTAAAGGGTCATTATTATACTCAACAAGGACCCGGGAGAGATGATCCGCCACCACATTCTCAGATCCTTTCTTATCTCGGATCCTTTCTTAACCTAGGTTTGGTCTCTTTCTTTGATAGTAAATATTGCAAAACGGCATGATTAGTGAAGACTATGACCTTGGAGCCTAAGAGATAGGACCGGAATTTATCTAAGGCAAAGACCACAGCTAGCAACTCTTTCTCGGTAGTAGTATAATTCAATTGTGCATCAAAGAGAGTGCGACTAACATAGTATATAGAATATAGTGCCCTATTGACCCTTTGGCCCAACACAACCCCGACAACAAAATCTAAGGCATCACACATGATTTCCAAGGGAAGAGACCAATCCGATGATTTCATGATGAAGGCGGTAGTAAGGGCCACTCTTAGTGTTTCAAAGGCTTTCAAACATGCCTCATCAAAGATAAAAGGTGCGTCCTTAGCAAGTAAACTACACAAAGGACGTGATATTTTACTAAAGTCTTTGATGAACCTACAGTAAAAACCTGTATGCCCTAGGAAAGACCTAATTTGACACACATAATTAGGTGGAGGAAGGCCTGCAATGAGGTCAACTTTAGCTTTGTCAACCTCTATGCCTCAAGGGGATACAATGTGTCCCAACACTATACCCTCACGAACCATAAAATGGCTCTTTTCCCAAGTTAAAATTAGGTTTGTCTCCACATAACGAATAAGGACTTTGGTTAAGTTCTGGAGACATTCCTCAAAAGACGGCCCAAACACAGAGAAGTCATCCATAAAAACCTCTAAAAATTTCTCCACCATGTTAGAGAAAATGGGCATCATACACCGTTGAAAAGTCGCTAGTGCATTACATAGCGTAAAGAGCATACGACTGTAAACAAAAGTGCCAAAAGGGCAAGTGAACATGGTCTTTTCTTGGTTAACGGGGTACACCGGGACTTGATTATACCCCGAGTAGCCATCAAGAAAACAGTAAAAACCCTGCCTCACTAACCTCTCAAGAATTTGAACAATAAATGGCAAAGGAAAATGATCCTTCCTAGTCATGGAAATTAATCTCCTATAATCAATACACACTCGCCACCCAGTAGTGGTTCGTGTGGAGACCAACTCTCCTTATTCATTCTCTACAACAGTGATGCCTGATTTCTTGGGCACCACTTGCGCGGGACTCACCCACTTGCTATCCAAGATGGGGTATATAATACCCGCATCCAACAATTTTAACACCTCCTTTTTCACAACCTCCTTCATGTTGGGATTAAGTCTCCGTTGTATTTCACGAGAAGGTTTGGCATCATCCTCTAAATGTATATGATGCATGCACAAGGAGGGATCTATCCCTTTCAAATCGGCCACCAACTACCTTATAGCACTCCGATGTGCCACGAGAACACTCATTAACTGACTCTCCTGCTCTGCAGTCAAGTCAGATGCAATGATGACTGGTAAAGTATCCTGGGGCCCTAAAAAAACATACTTGAGTGTGGCCAGGAGTGGCTTCAACTCAAGTGTAGGTGGTGTGACTAAAGATGGTATGGCGAGCTCTCTAGACAAAGGAGAAAATGACTCAAATTAGGCTTTCCACGGAGGAAAATCCGGTGTAGAAGAAGAATTAAGTAAAGCGTTCACCTCCTCAACCAACTCGTTAATATCAAAATTCTCAAACCCAAAATAAGCTAGACAAGCCTCTAGAGAGTCCTCTACAAGAATGGAAGGTAAAACCTCCTCCATAATCCCATCCACAACATCCACAAATAAGCACTCCTCTCTCTCATGGGTTTGTTGGGATGCTTGGAAAACAATGAGTTTCACTTGCATATTCCCAAATGAAACTTCCATAACCCCGATACAACAATTTATGCACACATTGGCTGTAGCCAAGAAAGGTCGACCTAAGATCATCGGGATTTGCTTTCTAAAGCTGGCTACCGGTTCCATATCTAAAACAAAAAATTCAACAAGAAAATAAAACTTATCGACCTTCACTAGCACATCCTTAATCATGCCACATGGCACTTTGAGGGACCGGTCAGCCAACTGAAGAGTAACAGTAGTGGGCTTCAACTCACCAAGCCCAAATTCTTTGTACACAGAGTACGGCAACAAATTGACACTAGCCCCTAAATCTAACAAGGCTCTATCAATGAAATGGTCCTCTGTAATGCATGTATTGGTTGGGGCACCCGGATCTTTAAGCTTAGGGGGTGTGTCATTCAACAAGATGGAGCTTACTTGCTCCGTGAGTATAACCTTTTGGGACACGTGTGTCCTAGATTTATGCTTTGCGTACAAAGGTCCTTCAAAAATTTAGCATAGGAGGGTACTTGCTTAATCGTCTCCAATAGGGGGAGGTTAATTTTAACTCATTTAAAAACCTCCATCATTGCTTCCATGGATACCGTTGTGGGCTCGCATTTTTTCGCGCCCCCGCCTTTTGAAAAGGGCTTGAAAAGAAGGCCTCATAGTTCGAACTCCCGCGGTTCTGAATCTAGTCTCACAAGGTGCAATGTGAAACTGATAAATACCAAAGAGTCCAAATCCGTAAATCATTTTGGAAAATTGATTTTGAATCAAAAGGTGCCAAAATTGGACTGCTTCGCCAGATTACAGAGTCGCCACCTAAATATTTTATTTTGGAGAAATTTAGGAAACCCTTACTCGTGCCAAAGGCCACGTGGCTGTCATCACCAAAGTTGCCTCAACTCGGGAACTTGGGTACAAGGGGAGAAGGTCATGAATTGAGCACCCCCGCTCTCCCGATTAAAGGATCAGCCTCTACTAATCATGATATGTTCTTTTATAAACATTATGTGTTCTTATTCCGATTATTAGCTAACTTTACTATGTGACGCACACAAGCAAGTATAGACTAAAATCCCGAGAATTGGAACAACCCAACTCATGTTTGTTTTGCGAAAAAAGGTTTGAATTTGTCACCCTCAAGTGGGCTTAAAAGTGCAGATTTGCCACCTCAAGTGGGCATAAAACATGATTTGCCACTTTGCAAAGTGGGCTTAAAACACACATTTGATGAATTGTTCCAATTCAAGCAACAAGCATTCATCCATAGGCATTCATGCAGTTTAGCATTTAAGCACATAGCCTCATGGCAAGCATGCGAAACATGGTAATATGGCAATCACACTTATGCGAGTATGCTAAAGTGTAAAAGGTTACCGAGTACTCCAAGCCAAAATAAAAACTTAGTTAGAAAATGCATGATCCTAACTATGTTAAATGACTAATGCAACACATGCAATAATGCATTTACTAGGCTTGGCTACTAATATGGCATACAATTCAATTTGATAACATGCTGTTAAACACGTATTCAAATAAAATGTTAAAATCACGATGCAGTTTGAATGATGCGCCGAGCCTCGGTGCATGCAAGACAAATGAATGGATGCAAGCATGCAAGCATAAGGTATGCTAATTGAAAATGTCCCTAATCTAACCATCGAAAGCGGTTAAGTAAAAGGAAGAAAGATGCAGGGTTGGAAGACATGCACACACACACACGCACACTTATTACAACATTGTGCCCTCGCGAAGGAGGGTCCGAATAAATAAGAGCTAAGCTAATCTAAGCTAAGCTAATCAAACTAATCTAATCAAACTAATTAGACTAACTATTAGAAATCAAATGAATAACTAGCAAACTAATTACTAATTATTACAACACTTAATTAATTAGCAAACTAATTAATTAAAACAAATGCGCACTAACTAAACATGCAAGGCATTAAACTATGCTGCCACTACTCCGCCTTAGGAAGTGGAAGATGCATGTGCTCGGTTTTTGCCCCGGAAAGTCCTCTGTTTTGCTCTTGAGAGGCTCTGTTTGCAGGGTTGAGTACACTTCAAAACCTTTCTGCTCCAACTTAGCAAATCTCTGCTGAGGATTGCACCAGTGGCCTGCTGGCCATGGGTGGCTACTGCCAGCCCCTTGCCGGCCAAAAATGTGCCTTGACAGCCAAGAGTGAGACACTGCCGGCCACTGGTGCTCTGAGTTACCACACTGTAACAGAGCACAAACAGAGGAAAATGAAGGGTTTTCCAGGGGTATGTTTGTACTGTACCCCTCCTTATCATCTCAAAGCCTTAAAGGAGTGGCACTCTTGGATTCAAAACCACCAATCAAGCAATTTCATTGCATAATGGCCAAAGATCCAAGTTGTACAATCTCAATAAATGCACAAATATGACACAAAGGACCATCACCCTATCATGCAGAATCAAGGGTGATGGAGACCAAGGAAAATGACACATTTCATCACTATTAAGTATGAAACGTCCTATTTGCTTTGTGTTCGAATTAACGTCCGATCCGAACACATGCAATGCAACACGAATGATGCTTTATCTTGCCTCTTTTACTTGTTCATTTTTTGTTTACTCATTTTACATTACCAATCCATTCTTTAATCGATTAAGTCTGTTGGTGAATGTCCTCTAGAGAGAAAGAAGTTTCAACCAATGGATGATGTAAGGTAAGAGACAGTTCATGCCGTTGGTTAGTAGAAACCCTCAAAAGATGATTAAAACCATTAAGCACAAACTCTGTCTTAAGCTTAAAAGATCCCAAGCTTGAAACAACTCTCAAAAGCAATTTAAATAGTGAAACAAATGAGAATATGACAGAGCTATCTATGCTGAAATTACATGCAAAATGACCCTAGAACATGCAACCAACTCAAGCAACTCATGTTTAAAGGCCTAAAACAATGAGCTAGTGAAGGAATTTACACTACAGCTATACAAGGCAAAGCTCGAAAGCAACAACCAGCCCAAAACAGATGCAAAACTGCCCAAAATGTAGCTTAAAACATTCTGAAATTAAGCTAACACAAGCTAGAATAATAGGCTAAAACATGAAGCATGCTAGACTAGTAAGTAAGACACAAGGAGGGGAGGCTAACCCCTCCAATTTTGGACTTCAAAGCATGTTTTTAGCCACTGAAATAGCTATGAAAAACAGTGTTTAAAAGCTCTGAAAATATGATGCAAGGGTGGGAAACACAAGGGCAAAGGCCTCCAAAACAAAGTACAAAGAAAGGCTATCAACCCCTCAACCTTTAATGGCCTATGGGCCCAAGCTCCAGCCCAAAAACATAGAGTTTTTATAGCCCAAAATCAGTTGAAAGACATGCTAGAATGAAGACAAAACTAGCTAAGACAATAAGCTAAAACATAGGGTTACAGCACAACGATGCAAAAGACTACTCATACAACACAAATAGCTCAAAACAGAGCTAAAGCAGCCCAAATCAGAGGCAAAAACATGCTGAAAATAAACTAAGTTAAGCTACAAAAACATGCTAACATATGGAGCTAACTAGACATAAAAGCTAGGCACAAGGAGTGGAGGCTAACCCCTCCAATTTTGGACCTTAAAACAAAGTTTTTACCACGGAAAAACCTCTGAATTTCAGTGGTTAAAAGGCCCAAAAAAGTTGGTTTGAAAGTGATGAAAAGATGGCACAAAAGCTTAACAAGCAAAGAGACAAGAAAGGTAGATCACCCCCAAACTCAAAATAGCCTCAAACTACCATTTTTAAGCCTAAAAAATAGAGGTCTTTGTAGTTTTAAAACCAAACCAAAAACAGTGCAAAAAGATAGCAAAAACAAGTATAAAAAACAAACTTAAAGGGTAAAGGTTATACCTCTTGAAGCCAAGCACACTTTAGGCACAAATGAGGCACCAAATCAAGCTAAAATCACCTTCTAAAGCTCAAAGAAGACCCCAATGAATCTTAGTCCAAAGATAACCAACTTTGGTCAAGGATGTATAGGCAAAGGAGAAGTGTATCTACACTTGTATGCACAAAGGTTCAAGAGAGAGAGAAATGTAGAGAGAGGATGTGTAGAGAGAGAGGCTCCCAAACTTTTTCCAACCTTGAAATATGAGAGATAGGCCATCTATATATAGAAAACAATGAGCTTTGGTTGAAAATATCCATTCAAGGACAGCTGGAGCAATCTGGAAACAGCTAGAGGTAAAAATCTGCAAAAAATATGATTTTTGACACTAATGGATGGCAAGGGATCATTGATGGCCGGAAAGGTTCATTTGTGGCTGGCAAGGACCATCAATGGCTGGCACTACATCATTCATGGCCGGCACACTTCACTAGTGGCCGGTAGAAAAATCTGCTCTCTAGGTCCAATTTCAAATGGGCATATCTCATTCATCTGGACCCCTTTGCAGGTCGTTCTTGAGTCTAAACTGAAGCCCCGTAAGTCTTCTTTCCAATGGTGTCAGTCTCACATCAAAATTCCAAGTGTGAAAAAATATATCCTCATTTTAGTGAAGACTGTTCAATTTTGGCTTAAACGGATGGATACCTAACTTCAACCAGCCACATCTCCCTCATCCGGACTCGGATTTAGGAGATTCTTGAGTGTAAAATGAAGCCTGAAAGTCCTATTTCCAATGGTGGTGGCCTCATAGCTTAAATCCAAGTGTACAAAAGGATAGGTCTGATTTACCGAGGGTTGCTCGACTCTCTCTTAACAGTTCATGCCAACTTCTTTCCCAACTGGGTTTCTTCCCTCTTCTCCAATTTTCTTCAACTCCAAACCTCTAAATAAGGTGTTTTGAAAGATTTTTCAAAGAGTTCACCTCTCTTTCATTTATTTCCACTTTGTCCTTGCTCGATTTATCGAAAAGTGCAATTTTTAACAAAATGGGAGCTTCGGAACATCGTAGGAATTTTTTTCCAAAATATTTTGAAAGAGAGGGTTTTAAGGTCTAAAATTTTGGTCAAAAGGCTTTGTTCTAAAAAGGGGTGTGAGGTTTGGGATTTGACGCTCTCCTTGTTGAAGAAATCGAACTTTTGCACAAAATAGCCTGCACCATCAAGTAAGCAATCAGTGGCGCCCACGTCTTAAGGTTGGTAAAAAATGGGGTGTCTACAGTTGCCCCTCTTTGACAACGCTCAAAGTCCTGAAATGGCGTGAGTGAATGTCAAAGCCCAGAGACGACCCATTTTTGACAAGGCCGAAGACTTGGACAAACAAATAAAATGAAGATGCAGAAACAAATGGTTACGCCCGCAGGCTGCCTACGTATCCCTTTGCAGGGAATCAAACCAGCATAGTTCAAGGGCAGGATTCAAAATAATACCCAATATAACAAAACAGTGCAATGAAATCTTGCAAACTATATGCAATGCAACGAAACGATGCACATGATATACAATGTAATTGAAACATCAAACCATAAACAGTGCAAAAACACACAAATATCATAAAGGGATGGAGATGCAATATCAAACTACGTTTAACACAGAAAAGGTGCCGAAATCCTCAAACCACAATTTTCTTAGTGGAATAGGCGTGTGCACATGCAGAACTATGTGTTTCGCAGAAAGAATACAAGTAATTGGGTGGTATGATATAAGTGAGGAATGATCTGCTGAGGAAAGATTGTGATCCTAAATGCTGAATGCAACAAAACAAAGTACGATGCAATGGATATAATGGATGCAGTGAATAAAGCACAAGCCGAATTACATTTTACTTAGAAAAGGTATGGACACAAAACAGACCACGTCTAACACAGAAAAGGTGTCAAAACCCACAGACCACAATTCTCTCAGTGGAATAGGCGCGTACACATGCAAAGCTATGCTTCAACAAGGGAAATGTATGAACACATGCCAAACTAAGCTTAACATGGAAATGATGCAAGCGATAACATGGTATGATGTAATGGATGTAACAGATAATGCAGTAGATGCAAAGGGTGACATACTCTAACCATGCTAGAATCGTGAGAGGAGGAAGAACAAATCCCAAACACTCTGAAATTGTGTAAGGAATGGGACACTTAAACCACGCTAAAATCGTGAGATGAGGTCCTAAAAAAACCACTCAGGGGCGCATTCCACGCGTCCTAAAATAAATTCCAAACACGTTGGAATCGTGTGAAGAAAAGAACACTCTAACCACGCTGAAATCGTGAGAAAATGACAAAAAAATCCCAAACACACTGAAAACGTGTGAGGAAAAGAACGCTCTAACCACGCTGAAATCGTGTGAGGAAAGGAACACTCTAACCACGCTGAAATCCTGAGAAGAGGTCTAAAAACAACCACTCGGGAGCGCATTCCATGCAACCTGAGATAAATTCCAAACACATTGAGATCGTATAAGGAAAGGAACACTCTAACCACGCTGAAATCATGAGAAAAGGTCCAAAAACAAACCAATCAGGAGCGCGTTCCACGCAACCTAAGAAAGTCCCAGAGGACAACGATCCTAAATGCTGCTCAGCGTAAAAGGATAAATGGCACGAGATAACACAAGATGCAAATAAATGCAATAAGTGCAATGACATGATATATGTTACAAGCAATGCAATGCATAATGCTTAGAGAAATGCAATAAACAAACAAAACGGCGCTTTAGAAAGCACCTCATGGGGCGAGTGGCGATGAACCGCTCTACTCTGACGAGGATCTCCCCCTTGTGTTCTTCGAACTCTTATCTTCAACGCACAGTTCAAAGGTCCTGAAATGCTGACAAGAGGTAACCTCTGCATGTAGAATCCACGAATGCCTCTTTTCTTCCCGATCATATTCACAACTTTCCCTATTCGCCAACGGGGTGACAGACTAGGTTGGTTTAGTATCCAGAATTAAGACGCATACTTGCTATCTCAATCTATGGGGCTGCCATACAGATTTCAAGCCGAGGATACACCCCTAGGTATTTAAACCAGACTTTAGTCTTAGAAATTCCAAACCTTTTTGTTCTAGGCATCCCCATTCGAACTCTAGTTTCTACCGTCGCAATTGATCTCCTAGGAACTCATTGCAAACACAGCCAAAATGCCTCTGGTAGGGAATGGTACTCAGGGAGAGCACTTCTGATTGTCATTCTGGCTTGAAGCAGGCTTGATCTTGAGCTTAAGGTAGAGGTACACTCATACTTCGGAGCATTGACAAGGCCTGAAAAGATACATCCAGAATGCAACCTCAGAATTTGCTGAAGTTGAAACAAACTCAGATGCTCCGATTTTCCTCTTTTCTTTTGGTTCGTAGTCCGGAACCTATATAGCTTCAGTTAGGTCCTTGTTCTATTGTTCTCACATGACCTGGGTTGAACCCTGCAGTTTTATGAAAGAACAAATCCTGTTTTGCACATATGTAGAGAACGGCACAGCACTCTGAGCACAAAATGATTTATTTTTGAAATTGAGAAATGAGTTCTTAACTGGGTATTGAACCTACAACCGACCATAGTCAAAACAGCTCAACAAAGGGAAACAATGGTAAAACAACCTAAACACATCTATTGACACTCGAAACGACTCAAAACAAGAATCGAGACAAACAAAAACAACAAACATAACACTCGAATGTGTTCCAATGACGAGAGACCCCTTAGTTAATGAGGAGCCAGTTTCTTCGAGTACTATTTCCCACCCTTTCTTATTTGTGATTCTCACATCACTTTGGCACTTAATCTATTTTTTCTCTAAAAAGCCCTTTCCTCACTTTTTCCCTCAACGCACATCTCTCTATTCTTTACTCTCTCTGATTTTTTTATCCTTCCCCTGGGTGGTTGATGGATAAGCAGAAAGTTATGGGCTCTTGCCCCTAGTATTCTACTAGATTCTCTTTCTTTCGCTCACAACCAGTGAGCTTCTCCCATAGAGGGGTTATGACGTGACTAGATGTGTAGCAGATCTGCAACTGACATCGGTTGACGATGCCTCCGGCTTAACTTGACCGAGATAAATTACAGCATGTCCCACCGGCCAGGTATACAATTGATTAGTTCCATACATTGCATTTTGTACGTCCCCATTCCGGGTCAGATACCAATTTGGGTGTAATCATCCAGATAAGGGAATCGAATATCCAGCTTCATTTTCAGTTCGTGCTTCACATTTAACTTGATACCTCGCTGCTTGGAGGTCGGGAAAGCTTTCGGCCCTTTGCTGTAAGCTTCAGTTGTGCCCTTTTTGGCAAATACGGTGCCTTTTTCGGCAAGTATGTTGACAACGGGTAAAAGACAGAAAATCTGACTCAATTGTGCCCCTAGTTCATTATTTTGACCATTTTTTGTTTTTGGCTTTCTGCTAAAACAATTTTGACCAACATGAAAGTTAGATTAACACACTTGTTCGATTTTTTGATTTGAAATCATGCAAGTCAGGTTGTGAACACTGAAATTTTTTTGTTTTTTGGGTCCAAGAAATGATCCAATTCTGGTAAAATGGAATAATTTTCAAGAAAACTAGTCAACCTCACTAAAAATCTTCAAAACTCTTTTTGAAATGGCCATTGCTCGACCAACATGGAATTACCCCTCAAGATGCACAATCTCAGATCTGAGCTTGATTTGCCTTGCAGCTGAATCTTCCTAACGGAATAGGACAGTCCGATTTTGAATGAAGCTGAGCCAATTTGCACATGGAGAGGATGGTCGAGTTAAACAAGGGTAAACCAATCAACATGGATGAGCCAAGCAAGCTGAAAAGGATTGGGGCTGGACTTCAGGATGAAGTTGCCTACGTATCCCAAACATGGAAATCAGGCCATACGTAGTTCCGGGTTGAGGTTCACTCGGGTGTTGACACTATCTTTTTGCGCTCTAACTTTTGCCAAAGCCGCCCTTCGGGGTTTTCAACCTTGCGAGCTATGTTTTTCTTTTCTTTTCATTTTTTCATTTTTGTTCTTTTCCTTTTATTCTTTTTTTTTTTCTTTTCATCTTTTCTTTTTCTTTTCATCTTTTCATTTTCTTCATTTTTTTATTTTTGTTCTTTTTCTTCTTTTTCTCTGCTCTAACTTTTGCCTGGGTCGCCCTTTCAAGTTTTCAGCCCAACGAGCCTCTCAAGGATAAAAAAAGTGTAACTTGTCCATGTTGATTGGCCATAGGATCTCTAAGCCACCTGAATCCAAGAGAATGGCTGTTGTTTCTGACTAAATAGTCTTGATGATGTGAGAGCCCATCCAATTGGGGTCGAATTAGCCCCTAGTGTTATAGATAGGAACTCGATTATCCTTCAGAAAAACTTTCTTCTTTTCACTCATGGGATTTGGTTTTCTGCCCGTCTTCATTGGTTTGCAGAATGACCTATCCTTTGAATCTTTGAGCACATCTGATATTTTTTGCCCCTAGTTCAAGGGCTACTTGTATTCTAGCTTTGCAAGCTTCCTTTGATGATATCTAATCTTCTTACCCCTAGTTCAAGGGCTGCTTCTAATTCGGCCATACATGCCTCATGTTTTGGTTGATCGTTGAACACTCTGAGTCAAAGTTCAAGGTTTGAAAGCGAAAAAGGTCGAGTCTTGAAGTCGAGAGTGATCATATGCTGCACAATCACGAGAGCGATTCCATGCATGTCTTCGTAGGACCACGCAAAATATTTTTTGAAATCTTTTAAGAAAGTGACTAGTCGCTCGCGTTGAAGACAATGCAGAACCAATCTGGATCAAGCCAGAATCCTTCACAGTACTCACATTAACAACACATGATCTCATTCATTAAGGGCTTAGCATGCCTCTCTTCTTCTCAGTTGATCAATTTTTTACAAATCCCGAGGAATTCCTCCCTCTTTGTTTTCATCAGTGTTAGAAAAGTTTTGAAAAACTTAGGTCAATGCAATGATTTCAAGGCACAGAAAAGTAGGTGAAAAGCTCTACCGTTTCATTCAGATCTTCTAGCACAACTAGCCCAATGGCAAAAACAGAAGCAAAAGAAATAGGGTAAAAGACAAACACAAAATAAACAAGTGATGTTCGAGGTAACACCCCTGAAATCACTCGACTCTAACACAACAAGACAGACTCAATACAACACAACAGAACTGACTTACTAAGTCAGAAAGTACAATAAACAGCATTTTCAAATTGCTCAAAATAGTGCGTGTCATCCACTACATCTGGAGTAAAATGAGCACCATTAGCAGGTGATTCCTCCCCCAATCACATAATCATATTATCCCCCAAGTTCATTGATCCAGTACCGATAAACTTTGCAGGACCTGGTGCGGCGATGACCCATTTATCAATCAGATTTTGGATTTCATGGTGAAAATGAAAACAAACGTTAGTGCCATAGCCGGTTTGTTGATGGAAGGCACATTACTTTACCGGATTATACTTAGCTGGAAAGGGATCCGGAAGAGGCCGTGGCTCAAAGGGTTTGAGATGGCCTTATCCTATAAGGATTTGAAGAGCTTTGGACAAGGTCATGTAAAGTGAGGCGAAGACCTTCTGGCCTCGGGGTTGGTGCTTCGAGGTTTGTGGAGTTATGTTGGATGTACTGGCAAAGGGGTTGGCAGGTGTTGACTGGGTTTAATGATCTCTTCTGAGTGTAGGATTGGAGCTGAAAGGGGCGTTTCTAGTACGACATCCCTTTTCCCGACTTTCCCCTTGATTCAGAATGCTCTCGTCCTAAGTGGCAAAAGTGTCATCCACAGTCTTTGCAACAACTGCAAGCACTTGCAGTTTGTTCAGTCCTTCAGCCTTCAAAGCCTCAACAGCCCACTGAAGATGTTCATAAGGACCAATGCATGCCCCTACCTTGTTCTTGCCATTTGCCTCCACTTTTCCAAGGGATTGGGTCGCTATATCAGAGCGGAGCCTAGTTATTGTCGACATGTCATTGACCGACCTGGGATGGCTTTAGGTTGGCGATTTTCAATTGTAGCTTGCCCCAAGATTGGAGAGCCTTTCGACATGAAATTTCTGGCATGTGATGTGGGCGATGACGGAGCCAATATCCCAAAGGCCAGATCTACCACAGTTCTCTGAAGATCTTCAATCATTCTTATCAGCTCAGAAGTAGTGGGTTTAAAGGTTTGAGATGATTGGGGTTCGAGTGCATCCATCATACACAATTTCGTGCTTTCTAGAATGAACACCTCAGGCTTGGGTAAATGAGCTGGGGTGATGTATATGCTAAGGTTGTAGGTGGATGGGAGTGTATGGATTAGATTGAGATGCAGAGATGACGGGTTAGTACTAGCCTGATGTCCTTTTGGTGGAGTTATGGTCTCTTCGTCAATAAGATCCTGAATCTTATGACAGAGGCAGATGCAACGGTTCATATCATGACCGTGCTGTTGATGATAGACACAATATTTAGCTGGGTCATATCTTGGTGGAAGAGGATTTGGGAGGGGTTGGGGTTTTAAGAGCTCTAGGTACCCTTTTTCTTGCAACATTCTCAAAGTTTGAGAGAGACTCATGTAAAGAGGATGGAAATTTCGGGCTTGAGGCCGAGTCGAAATGGTTGGTTTTTGGCCATTGAGGGGAGTGGCGACCGTGTTTACTTCTGAGCATTTCGCAGCTGTGCTACCATCAGTAGTAGCATTGGAACTGCGAACAACATTCTTTTTCAAAGGCTCATTATCTTCCACAAAGATCCCTTGTCTAATGGCATCCTCGATTTGAACCCCCATTTCATGAAGGTTTGGAAAGGTAAATAGAGGTAGAACGATCATCCTCTGTAGTAACTTGCCATGCAGATTCTGAACAATCATCCTGATCTGATCTTTGTCGGAAAGCCTTGTAGTCACCATCGAGGCCTTTGCTCTCCATCTCATCAAGAACTCTGAGAAACCCTCTTTTGGCTCTTGGCAGGTGACTTCGAGATCATGAGTTGTGACCTTGATCTATGTGTTGTAGGAGTATTGAGCAATAAAGGCCTCAGCCATCTCTTTCCAGTTCTGCTTCATAGAGTTCTCCAATTTTGCATACCAGATTGCGGCTATCCCAGACATGGTTCGGCCGAATAGTGACAACTTCTGGGCTGGGGTCAAACCCATTGGCCTCAGGATATCAGAAAACAAGCGAAGGTGCACCATTGGGTCTCCAGAGCCGTCGAAGCAGTTGATATGTGGCATTTTAAACCGCTTTGGTAAGGTAGTTACAGATTCAATATACCTGTCCTCTAAATCTGGGATGGAGTTCATTCCTTGTGCGTGTTTGAATAACTTCTCCAGTTTATTGACCTTAAGTGCAGTTGGGTCTAGGGCTAAGCAAGGAATCTGTGAAATTTGTAATCCAATCCAGTCCAGTCCAATCCAGTAGGTTTGGATTGGTTTTTTGAATCCGTGGTTCGGTTTCGAATTGAAAAACTAAAAATCCGTAGTTCACGGATTGGTTTCGGATTGGAACCAATCCAAACAGTATACAAATAGTCTATATTTTTATTATACCCTCTCCTGCATAATATCTTCTCTTATTTCATATAAAACTTAAATCCAAACCTAAACTTGTATAGTATCTTCTTTTATTACTTTTGTTTGCTAGGTTTTAGTGTTAATTTATAATGGTCAAAATACTTATGGTGGAACTAGTTTTCTTATGGTTATTTAAATTCTAGAACAGTTTTTCACTATTATGAAAAGACATGTTGCTATTGTGAAACTAATATGGTGCTATATTTATATTTTTATGAAATTAAAGTGTTATATATATTTTTTTGTTATTTAATTATGTAATCTGTGGTCCTAAACCGATTCAATCCATGTTTAAATGGATTGGTTCGGATTGGTTTCACGATTTAAACGAATTGGATTGGTTCCAATTTTTTAGGAACCGTAGGTAACGGATTGGTCTTAGTTTTACTCCAATCCGGTCCAATCCGGACCATGCTCACCCCTAGTTGGGTCAACCTCAAATTCAAACGGAGCTTCGGTTTGATAAACAGGAGCTTTAGAGGCCTGTTCTGGGATTGGCTCCGCCGGATTACCTTGAGTCTTTTGGACATTAGCAGTATGGGTAGTGGCTCTGGGTGTCGGGTTACCCGTGGGAGGTGCATGAGATGCAGAAGTTACAGCCAACTGTGGCTATTGTTGTTGCAGCCTGTTTATCACTTCGGCTTGACGAGCTGTGACTTCAGCCTGACGGACTACGTCCTACTGTAGTGCCTCGATTGTCTATTACAGGTGCTGTATCTGTTCTTCCACACTGGCTAAAGGTTACTGAGCCATGGGAATAAGTGATTAATCTCGTGCTGAGCTGAATACAGACAACTGTTCCCAGACTAGACTAGACCTAGATAAACTATGGGGTGACTGCTGTAGACACTACACTAGTGAATTCTGCCTAAATCTCCTTCGTCTTGTAACTGGTGGGGGTGAGATAAACACAGGTTGCTTCTAAACCAATTTCGACCTAACAAAGTCTATCGATACAAGTCCAGAGTACCCGGGGGATATTGGAGCCTTCTGAAGCTATGGTTCCAGGACTACCTTGCAAAAGAGAAAACATACAGCATCATCAGCCCAATTTCACTAGAACGGATATGATCACAGCTAAATGATTGTGCTCTCTACTGAATTCTGCCCCAAAACAGATACCAACTTGGCAACTGATATGCACATCCCTATATAGTTTCACAGTAAAGCACATACCAGTTAAAAGAGAGCCAAAACACCCCTATGATGGGGTAGGGTTACCTTGTCCTAGTTTCGTCAGGAACTAGGGATAACTATGCAAACAAAGTGGTTTCACCACAATCCTGCATTCGGGTAGGCAACTTGTCCTAGTTTGGAACAGTCTCTATGGTTTCCGATATACAACTAGGTCGATTGGTCAAAACGGGTACCTCAGCAAGACTACCTAATATACCTCTCACACGTAACACCGAGAAGTGAAAGAAGGATTAAACGGTACAGCGGTAGTCCAGATCCAAGGGTTGTGTTCCTATCTTGGCAGAGCCCGCAACTGGTCAACCTTTTGGCAAGCTTTTCCAAGCAAGCCTCCGACAAACTGCTCAGGAATAGTAGATGGAGAACACTGTGACTTAGGCGCACCGATGCAAATGCAATGTAAAGAAACACATAAGTGTAGATAAAATAACATATCATGAGTTCGAGTCAAGTTCTCTAAATCTCCAGCGGAGTCGCCAGAAACTGTGGGCTTGCCTTTTTTCGTGCCACCGCCCTTTGGAAAGGGTTTGAAAAGAAGGCCTCACAGTTCGGACTCCCGTGGTTCTGAATCTAGTCTCACAAGGTGCAATGTGAAACTGATAAACACCAAAGAGTCCAAATCTGACAAATCATTTTGAAAAATTGATTTTGAATCAAAAAGTGCCAAAATTAGACTGTTTTTCCAGATTATAGAGTCGCTACCTAAATATTTTACTTTGGAAAAATTTAGGAAACCTTGACTCGTGTCAAAGGCCACGTGTCCGTCATCACCAAAGTTGCCTCGGCTCGAGAACTTGGGTACAAGGGGGGAAGATCATGAATTGAGCACCCCCGCTCGCCCGATCAAAGGATCGGCCTTTACTAATCATGATATGTTCTTTTATAAACATTATGTGTTCTTATTCCGATTATTAGCTAACTTTACTATGTGACGCACACAAGCAAGTATAGACTAAAATCGCAAGAATTGGAACAACTCAACTCATATTTGTTTTGCGAAAAAAGATTTGAATTTGTCACCCTCAAGTGGGCTTAAAAGTGCAGATTTGCCACCTCAAGCGGGCTTAAAACATGATTTGCCACTTCGTAAAGTGGGCTTAAAACGCACACTTGATGAATTGTTCAAATTCAAGCAACAAGCCTTCATCCATAGGCGTTCATGCAGTTTAGCATTTAAGCACATAGTCTCATGGCAAGCATACGAAACATGGTAATATGGCAATCACACTCATGCAAGTATACTAAAGCGTAAAAGCTTACTGAGTATTCCAAGCCAAAACAAAAACTTAGTTATAAAATGCATGATCCTAACTATGTTAAATGACTAATGCAACACATGCAATAATGCATTTAATAGGCTCGGCTACTAATATGGCATACGATTCAATTTGATAACATGCTGTTAAACACGCATTCAAATAAAATTTTGAAATTGCGATGCAGTTTGAATGATGAGCTGAGCCTCGGTACATGCAAGACAAATGAATGGATGCAAGCATGCGAGCATAAGGTATGCTAATTGAAAATATCCCTAATCTAACCATTGAAAGCGGTTAAGTAAAAGGGAGAAAGACGCAGGGTTGGAAGACATGCACACACGCACGCACACTTACACTTATTACAACATTGTGCCCTCGCGAAGGAGGGTCCGAATAAATAAGAGCTAAGCTAATCTAAGCTAAGCTAATCAAACTAATCTAATTAAACTAATTAGACTAATTAATAGAAATCAAATGAATAACTAGCAAACTAATTACTAATTATTACAAAACTTAACTAATTAGCAAACTAATCAATTAAAACAAATGCGCACTAACTAAACATGCAAGGCATTAAACTATGCTGCCACTACTCTGCCTCGGGAAGTGCAAGATGCATGCACTCGGTTTTTGCCCCGGAAAGTCCTCCATTTTGCTCTTAAGAGGCTCTGTTGGCAGGGTTGAGTACACTTCAAAACCTTTCTGCTCCAACTTAGCAAATCTCTACTGAGGATTGCACCAGTGGCCTGCCGGCCATGGGTGGTTGCTACCGGCCCCCTGCCGGCCAAAAATGTGCCTTGCCGGCCAAGAGTGAGGCACTGCCAGCCACTGGTAAGGCACTGCCGGCCACTAGTGCTCTGAGTTACCACACTGCAACAAAGTACAAACAGAGGAAAATGAAGTGTTTTCCAGGGGATATGTTTGTACTGTACCCCTCCTTATCATCTCAAAACCTCAAAGAAGTTTCACTCTTGGATCCAAAACCACCAATCAAGAAATTTCATTGCATGATGGCCAAAGATCCAAGTTGTACAATTTCAATAAATGCACAAATATGACACAAAGGACCACCACCCTTTCATGCATGATCAAGGGTGATGGAGACCAAGGAAAATGGCACATTTCATCACTATTGAGTATGAAACGTCCCATTTGCCTTGTGTTTGAATTAACGTCCAATCCGAACACATGCAATGCAACACGAAAGATGCTTTCTCTTGCCTCTTTTACTTGTTTATTTTTTGTTTACTCATTTTACATTACCAATCCATTCTTTAATTGATTAAGTCCGTTGGTGAATGTCCTCTAGAGAGAAAGAAGTTTCAACCAAGGGATGATGTAAGGCAAGAGACAATTCATGTCGTTGGTTAGTAGAAACCCACAAAAGAGGATTAAAACCATTAAGCACAAACTCTATCTCAAGCTTAAAAGATCCCAAGCTTGAAACAAATCTCAAAAGCAATTTAAAGAGTGAAACAAATGAGAATATGATAGAGCTATATATGCTGAAATTATATGCAAAATGACCCTAGAACATGCAACCAACTCAAGCAACTCATGTTTAAAGGCCTAAAACAATGAGCTGGTGAAGGAATTTACACTACAGCTATGCAAGGCAAAGCTCAAAAGTAACAACCAGCCCAAAACAGATGCAAAATAGCCCAAAATATAGCGTAAAACATTCTGAAATTAAGCTAACACAAGCTAGGATAATAGGCTAAAACATGAAGCATGCTAGACTAGTAAGCAAGACACAAGGAAGGGAGGCTAACCCCTCAAATTTTGGACTTCAAAACATGTTTTTAGCCACTGAAATAGCTCTGAAAAACAGTGTTTAAAAGCTCTAAAAAAGATGATGCAAGGGTGGGAAACACAAGGGCAAAGGCCTCCAAAACAAGGTACAAAGAAAGGCTATCAACCCCTCAACCTTTAATGGCCTTTGGACCTAAGCTTCAGCCCAAAAACACAAAGTTTTTATAGCCCAAAATCAGTTGAAAGACATGTTAGAATGAAGACAAAACTAGCTAAGACAATAAGCTAAAACATGGGGTTACACTACAACCATGCAAAAGACTACTCATACAACACAAATAGCTCAAAACAGAGCTAAAGTTGCCCAAATTAGAGGCCAAAACATGTTGAAAATAAGCTAAGTTAAGATACAAAAATATGCTAACATATGGAGCTAACTAGGCATGAAAGCTAGACACAAGGAGGGGAGGCTAACCTCTCCAATTTTGGACCTCAAAAAAAAGTTTTTACCATTGAAAAACCTTTGAATTTCAGTGGTTAAAAGGCCCAAAAAAGCTGGTTTGAAAGTGATGAAAATGTGGCACAAAAGCTTAACAAGCAAAGAAGAGTAGACCACCCCCAAACTCAAAATAGCCTCAACCCACCATTTTTAAGCCTCAAAAACAGAGGTTTTTGTAGTTGAAAACCAGGCCAAAAATAGTGCAAAAAGATGGCAAAAACAAGTGTGAAAAACAAACTTAAAGAGTAAAGGTTATACCTTATGAAGCCAAGCACACTTTAGGCACAAATGAGGCACCAAATCAAGCTAAAATCACCTTCTAAGCTCAAAGAAGGTCCCAACGAATCTCATTCCAAAGATATCCAACTTTGGTCAAGGATGTATAGGCAAAGGAGAAGTGTATCTACACTTGTATGCACAAAGGTTCAAGAGAGAGAGAATTATAGAGAGAGAGGCTCCCAAACTTTTTCCAACCTTGAAATATGAGAGATAGGCCATCTATATATAGAAAACCATGAGCTTTGGTCAAAAATATCCATTCAAGGACAGCTGGAGCAATCTGGAAACAGCTAGAGGTAAAAATCTATAAAAAAATCTGATTTTTGACACCAATGGCCAGCAAGGGATCATTGATAGATGGCAAGGATCATTGATGGCTGGAAAGGTTCATTTGTGGCTGGCAAGGACCATCAATGGCTGACACTACATCATCCATGGCCGGCACACTTCACCAGTGGCCGGCAGAAAAATCTGCTTTCCACGTCCAATTTCAAATAGGCATATCTCCTTCATCTAGACTCATTTGCAGGTCATTCTTGAGTCTAAACTAAATCCCCGAAAGTCTTCTTTCCAATGGTGGCAGTCTCACATCAAAATTCCAAGTGTGCAAAAAGATATCTTCATTTTAGTGAAAACTGCTCAATTTTGGCTTAAACGGATGGATACCTAACTTCAACCAGCCACATCTCCCTCATCCGGACTCGGCTTTAGGAGATTCTTGAGTGTAAAATGAAGCCCCAGAAGTCCTCTTTCCAATGGCGGTGTCCTCATAGGTTAAATCCAAGTGTACAAAAGGATAGGTCTGATTTAGAGAGGGTTGCTCGACTCTTTCTTAACGGTTCATGCCCAACTTCTTCCCCAACTGGGTTTCTTCCCTCTCCTCCAATTTTCTTCAACTCCAAACCTCTACATAAGGTGTTTTGAAATATTTTTCAAAGAGTTCACCTCTCTTTCATTTATTTCCACTTTGTCCTTGCTCGGTTTATCGAAAAGTGCAATTTTTAATGAAATGTGAGCTTCGGAACATTGTAGGAACTTTTTTCCAAAATATTTTGAAAGAGAGGGGTTTAAGGTATAAAAATTTTTCAAAAGGCTTTGGTCCAAAAAGGGGTGTGAGGTTTGGGATTTGACGCTCTCCTTGCCGAAGAAATCGAACCTTTGCACAAGATAGCCTGCACTATCAAGTAAGCAATCAGTGGCGCCCAAGTCTTAAGGTTGGTCAAAAATGGGGTGTCTATAGCCACCTTCTTATTAAAAGGGGACGGTGTCCTAAGACATTGAGGAAAGGGTGCCTTAGTCACATAAGGTGCCTTGGGCTCATGTGAAGTGCTAGGGGCTAAGTCATTCCCCTTAGGTGTTTCTCCCTCACCCTTGCTCTCATTAGGTGGACCACCGTGGTCACCCTTTTTTGCCCTAGTTACATCAGCCGCAACTGGCTGAGACTCTAGCTCCCTCCCACTTCTCAAGGTAATCACCGCTTGCATCTGCTCATAGTGCTTTCCATTCCCACCTAACCCCTCTGCCCCATATTGACCCTTTAGGTTGGCCACAGTCTGACTCGGTAATTTTTCCTCATCTCTCATATTCATGTTATTAGCCATTTGACCTAATTGGGCCTCTTGCTTGGCAATGGAGTGAGTATGGGAGTGAACTACTAGTGCTAACCCCTTAAGTTCTGAGAGAACTTCTAACACCTGAGTCTCAAAAGCCGAGTTGCCTTGAGGAACAAGCGAGGGTTATGGTTGTCGGTAAGGTTGTGGGGGTCGATAAGGTTGTGGTGGCCGGTAAGAAGATTGGTTGGCAAAATTATTAAAATTCTGCCTTGGTGGTGGAAGATTGTAAGAAGTGCCTTGTGAAGGAGGTCTCTATGAAAAATTAGGGGGATTTTTCCATCACGAATTATATGTATTGGAATATGGGCCATTTGGGTTTTCCATCTCTATTGGTTCAAAGTATGGACATGAATATTCAAGCCTAGGAACACGGGCAGAGGCTCTAAGTTTCCTAAGAGTCCTTTCTAGTTCAAGGTCCAAACTCCACAATTCAGGGTGACAAGAACGGCGCCCGTGCATACATTACTCGCACACACACACTAAGTTCTGACTTTGTGCACTAAGTTATGAAAGAAAAAATACCAAAGAAATGAATACTCACGGCGATTTAACAAAAACACTTTACTCGTCTTGCAGGTGCTTGACATGTAGACGTTGTCTCTAACCTCCAATTGAGCTTTGTCTTTCCTTTTAGCACTTTGGTGCTTTACTTGCGAGTGTTTGCTTCTTTTTTTTAGCACTTTAGTGCTGCAATTTGTTTTTTTTTTTTTTTAAAAGCTCGGTTGCGCTCCGTTTACACTTCAATTATAGCTCTACTTTCAAATGCTTTGCACACTTAGCAACACAAAAATGTAAACTCCTAAGCTAAAAATTAAAATAGGAATGTAACTTTGAATTACTCAATTTCGTCAGAAGTCCTTGGCAACAGCACCAAAATTTGATGGTTCGTTACACATACCAAAATTAAACACTAAACTATACCAAATTCTTTTAGAATAATGGCAAGTCCAGGTATCGATCCACAGGGACAATTGTGAAATTAAACTAATTTAATTGTTAAATTCCTAATTTAACTTTGATGAAAAAGATAAGGGATTCATAAACTAATAATAATTAAATTAAGCAAAGTGATTATACTAGTAATTATAAATAAAATTAGAATTTACTGATTTGGGAAAAAACCTAGGGCAATGAGTTCACCACTAGTTACATAAATAAGGATTCAATTTGAAATCAATTATGCTACGGTTCAAACTAAATAATACTTCGCAACTACAAGTTTGAAGCATTTATCAAGAAAATCATCACGTTCAATGTATAGGCACGAACCATCTCAAGTAGTATGAATTGTTCGCTCTAAACTAGGGTAGCAAAACAACTCATTCCTCGAAGTATGGCTCGTCTCATACCTTGAATATGAAAGAAAAGAAAACCATTGTATGGAAAGCATTCAACAATCATAGAAAGTCGAATACTCAAAGAGATAATGAAAAATATGTATTTGAAACTTCTAAGGCACCATACAATTGTTCAAACCTTTACATAATCAAAAATCAAAAAGAAAACCTCATTATATAGTTAGGGTTTCATCAAAACCCTAGAAAAGAAGAGGCTAGCCACTCATGGGGGAGTGGAAAAAGGTGGAAGAGATGGAAGAACCCATGGAAGTTGGATTGAAAGCTTGAGAATCCTTTCCTCTAAACCCTAGCCTCTATCTCCTTGAAAAAATACCAGAACCCTAATCCAGCCTCTTTCTTCCCTTTTTATACCTCTGCTATCTTTTAAACAGGTTCAAAACAGCGGAGCCGTTTTTCGAGGTACGGCCGCACGTGCGGGAAAGTCAACGCACGTGCAGGAAGCTCTTTTCTCTACAAATTCTGTATTTTTGTCCATTTTATGCTCCGACTATGTACAACCTGATTGACATTAAACAGACATAAAATATATAGTTTAACAAGCAAGTAAAGTTAAAAGATCAGAATTAGCAACCTCAATGTTGCACAATTTGGCCTTAATCAACTGGGTTTTTATCGGTGGGATGGTGGCAATCGTTGCAACGGACTTGGATGGCATCCAATCAGCAAGGACTTCAAGGGTATTGAATTTCTTCAATTATGTATTTTTTGTGTTTTGGGTCAATGGGATATTGAAAAAATGTCGATGTGCTTTTGGTTTCGAACAATGATGTGTTAGTGTTACTTGGATTTGGCTTGATGACAAGATAAAAAATATATAACTATATTTATCAAATTATCCTCGGGTTGTTTATGCCCAATTTTCGAAGGATTTGGTGTGTTAGTGTCTCTATTTTGTGATAAAACCAAATCCTGTCAATCACTCTCTTACAAAATAGGATACTAACCAAAAGAATATTTATGGCATCTATGCTTCCTCTTGTCTATGGAAATAGTGGTGGAGATCCTTTCACTCCTTAAAAATAGAAAAAAAAAACTAATTAAAGTAATTGATCATGGTCTGTTACTATGCACATTGATACTTGCAAAGTTTTCTACAAGTCAACAAAAAAAATGAAAATCTAAGAAGCTCATATGCAAATACTTGACACGACACGGACACAAAACTGCCATGTTGATTGAAAAATTTCTAAAAAATGTAAGACATGACACGTGAGGGATACATGCAGAATATATAATTTTATATATTTATTATATATCTTGTACGAGCACGAAATAATGTTATCGTATAATCCTGTTGACCAAGTCTGTGCTCCTCCAAACGTCGTCGCTTTACTCCCTGAAAACACAAACGTGAGCTAGCCGGCGGGTGTGTGCCGGACACCTCTCCGATGCCTAAGTCAGCAAAATAAACAAATAGACAAAAGCTCTGTGTATTCGAGAATCAAAGTTGTGCTACTTCTTCCACAGGTTCTGTTATGAGCTTTTATAGGTTCCGCGTGGCACAATCCCAGTGGGACTCTTATTCCTCCATGTAGAGTCCTCCTAGGAATCACACTCCTGAAAGATTGCTTATCCTTCAACACCCCCGTCACTGCTTAAACCAAGTGAGATGGTTTTACCTCAGTAGTATGACAAAACGACCGAGCTAACATAGCCATGCTAAAGTGGCAGAAATAACCGAGCTCCAACTAGCTCGGTTCTTCCCTTCATTGCTTATACCTCGGTTTGGTCCGTCGAGACCGAGCTAACGAGAGCTAGGTCCACTATAAGAAGCCCAAATACCTCGGTTCTGAATACCATGACCGAGCTAACTATTACCATACCAACCATGGTAACTGTATCTACAACTGGACCGAGCTAACTGCAAGGCCCTTCCTCTCGGCCCTTTTTACTGCGGCCCAAAGATCGGCCCACCAACGCACCTTAGCCTAGCTCGGCCCTAGTGCATATAAAAACTCCCTCTCAATTGCCCCTTAATTTCGTCTGCGTAGCATGACTGGGATTACTCTTCCACCTGTCGAGCTAAAAGCGGCCTTCAACCAGGCTAAATTCACACCGAGCTACCAATCTATCTGGTCAAAACGTCTTTTCAATCGCTGTAACTGAATCCCTTCCCATTCCATGAACACATGGCAAACTCTTATTGGCCCAGCGTAGCTGTCACGCCGTCTTCGTACTCTGAAAAATTTGAACAGTCCCACATTTTCTTTGTTTTAGACGAAAAACCTCTTTTTTGAATCAAAGACTCTCATGTTCATCTTCTCTCTTACGCTCTCTGAATTCGTATTACTCCTCAACACTGCATTTGCAAAGCTCGTGTTTTGCTGCTGATATCGTTTCCATCTTCAGTTCCTTCATCTTGAACTGGTATGTAGCTCAAATGTGTTTCCTTTCCATTGATTTCCCACTTGTTTTGTAATACATAGCATAGTACGCATGTTTCCCAAAACACTTTCAAATGGTTTTCTCTGTAATGAGTAAGAACTTTTTGAATAGTAATCACACCTACTGGATTTGCAAACAAACTGAAATGGGACGTTTTAGATCCAAAATCACACTCCAACCAAACTAGGCTCTTGTTTGTATTAGGTGCAAGCCTAGCCATATTGAATAACTCTTCTAACAACCGAACTAAAACTTCACGTCGTACCTGTAGTTTTAATAGGTCTAAGTACCTTTTGTTTCGATTAGCCGAGCTAGCGAACTGTATTAGGTTTGCGCAATACCGTGCTAGAAAGCCTCAACCACCGACCGAGCTATAACTTGGGGCTAAACTAGCTCCCTGACTTAGTCAAAACCGAACTAAGAATGCTGCACCATAAGCTTCAACCGGGCTACGAACTTCTCATTTACTTAACCGGGCTAGAAGTCCCTCGCTTAAACCGAGCTAATAATGGATTGTATTCCACGTAGCCAAGCTTAAGGCAACACGTATTTTACCTTTGTTTCTTTTAGCACGGTCCAACGATCTATGCTTAACACCTTTCTTTTTCACTTTGCAGACTTAGGTTGGCCAGGCACTCCCTTGAACGCTTAACCGAACTACTCAGCGTTATCTCACCACTGAGCTAATACTCCAGCTAAATTATACATAATTTAAGACCACATGGGTAAATATAGGTTTTTGGTAAACTCTCCAGGGTCTATGGCCGAGTTCCGAAGGGACTACCATATCCCTGATGATGTCCATCTTAGCTTAGCCGAACTAGACACCACTCCCTGGGGAAAATCGGGCTTCGTTCCCTTCACCCTTCTTTCCATTGTAGAAACCAGACTTCGATTCCCCGTCCAACCACTCCTTTGTGAGTTCCTCAGACAAGCAAATCTTTTCCTTACCCAGCTTTCCACCAATTCTTACCGTATAATAAATGGCATCGCCAAGCTAAATCGCCGACTTGGCCTCAACCTTGGTTTAGCCGAGCTATTTCACCAGTACTCTCTAGGCCAAAACGAAGATGGATGGGTTTATTATTTAAGAATAAGACGCCGTCGAGAGAAAATAATAAAAAATACCCCGGACAAAGATGTAAACGATGACGATTTTTTCTGAGTCTCAAGCAACTTCGAAGACCAAGAAGCCCAAATACTATGAGACCGGATCAACTGGAATAAAGGAGTAGCCGGTATAAATACCTCGGCTTAGTTTTGTGCGTTCTTTACTTTGTTGTTCTTACTTTCAACCGTACTAACCGTTGTCTTTTTGCTTTATGCAGCCTTGAACCATCTAAAGTCGCTGTACAGTTACCCAAACCTTGACGCCCTCCGCGCCGCACTAAGATATCCCAATCAAAGTTGGGCCAAGCTACTCAACTTCGAGCCGACCTACAGATACAGCAGCAGGAGGAAGACCAGGGTGATAGACTTCCTCTTGGAGCCCTCTCCTGAACCTGATCCAACCCTCTCACAAATCAATCTTATCCCATTGACTGCAGAACAAGAGATGGCCAAAAAGAGAGCAGTAAGAGCTCTTATCACCGAAACAAACCAGGCCGAGGTACCACAAGCCGGCCAGACAAACGAGGCCGTGGTAGTGCTTCCCACCTCTCAGTCGTCATCATCTCGGCCAAGCAAGTGTGCTCGGACTTCCACAACCGAGCCACGCCTTGTCGACGAAGATGAAACCATCCTTCCCCAGACCACACCACCGAGCCCACAACAGGAGCGCCCTGACCAAGCTACCTCCTCTAAATGGGTGCCAAAGATCACCTACAAGAACCGCGCTATCACTGATTCCGACTCAGTGGTCGCAGAAAAAGACCATTTGTTGGCCTTTAATCTTGCCAAGAGCATCTGCCTTCCAGCCAATATGGAGCACCACGATCACCCTACCGAGCTGAAGGTCATTTGCTCGGCAACAAAATCAATGGTGCTGGTAAGTTTCTCCTTTTTCTTGTTTCTCCTTTTTCATCTGTTTGCTCAGTTCAGCTAATATTTGTTCCTCTGTTTGCAGGCCTGCAGAAGAACCACGTTGCTCACAAGCGCGTGTTGGAGCTTCGAAAAATCACAAAGCAGGCCATGGCAGTGGCCAATGCTAAACCGACTGAGCTAGACGAGGCCAAGAAGAAAATGGTCGAGCTACAGACCGAGGTGGCCTGCCTGGCCGGTCTTGTCAACTCAACCGAAGCTGATAAGCAGAAGGCTGCGGCCGTGCTGAAAGATAAATATCTGCGTGAGCTAGTCAAGCTCAAGGGAAAGAAGAACGCCGAGATAACTGAGTTTGAGAAGAAGGTGGAAGATGCGGAAGACCGCGGTTACAAAGAAGGTGAAGCCACCTATATCCTACAGTGTGAACCTGCTAAGGATATATTTTTCAAATAGGCGGCCATGGTGCAGCTCGGTTATGGCCTAGAGACCGAGGTCTTCCTGAACCCTCCTCCATATTTCATACCGGGATACATGGCGAAGTATGCCAATGCCATTCAACAAAAATTTCTTCAAGCTGAGGAAGAAAAAGAAGCAACTCCAAAGCCCAGCGCTACCACTGATCCCGGTCTTCCACCTGTCCAGTTAACTCGGGTGGAACCATTGGTGCCTGTTGCGGGTGACAATGTGGTGGAGACCGACCTACCCGCCAATACCGGGCTACCAATTGGTGAGACTCGGGTTGACTTGGATGCTGATTTAGATGACCTCTTTGCCTAATCATGTACTTTCTTGTTTTTGTTTCTTGGAAGGAATGTGCAACTAGGCTGAGGCTCTATCTTTTGTACCTTTCTTTCGAAATTTTAATGAAATCTTCTATTGTTTGAACTGTTAGTTCGGTTAACTTCATGCTTGCATTTATTTTCCAACTGTAATCTGAATAAAGTATAACATTTTCTGGCCAAGATACCTATCTTGGTCTTAACCTTGAGACCTATCTGGTCATACCTGTCAACCACTCTTCAGCCTAGATCTTTATCTCGGCTGAAGAGTACTTAAAGTTGGTTATTCCAACCAACCACTATTCAGCCTAGATCCTTATCTCGGCTAAAGAGTACTTAAAGTTGATTTATCCAGCCAACCATTCTTCAGCCTAGATCCTTATCTCGGCTGAAGAGAACTTAAAGTTGGTTATTCCAGCCAACCTTTTTAGCCTAGATCCTTATCTCGGCTGAAGAGCAATAAATGTTGGTTTTTCTAGCCAACATCCTGCAGCCTAGATCCTTACCTCGGCTTAGGAGAAGTAAGTGTTGGTTGTTCCAGCCAACCTCTTCAGCCTAGATCCTAATCTTGGCTGAAGAGAGCTCAAAGTTGGTTATTCCTGCCAACCTAGAGCGAAGTGTTTGGTTGTTCCTGCCAAACGTCCTACAGCCTAGATCCTTATCGTAGGCTTAGGAGAAGTGTTGGTTTTTCCAGCCAACCTCTTCAGCCTAAATCCTGATCTTGGCTGAAGAGAGTTCAAAGTTGATTACTCTTGCCAACCTAGGGCGAAGTGTTTGGTTATTCCTGCCAAACGTCCTGCAGCCTAGATCCTTATCTTAGGCTTAGGAGAAGTGTTGGTTTTTCCAGCCAACCTCTTCAGCCTCGATCCTGATCTCGGCTAAAGAGAGCGCAAAGTTGGTTATTCCGGCCAACTCTGCTTTCAATGCCCCTAGCTTACTAAAACAACTTTTACAAAGGAAAACAATTATACTGAAAAGAAACTACTTGTTTTATTGAAAAGGAAAAAATTACAAGTACTTTAAAGAAAAGCTAAAAATAAAATAGTTTGAAATTGGCAGTGTTCCATGGCCTGGGAATGGCCTTGCCGTCTCTATCCTCCAAGTGGTATGCCCCTTTTTCCTGTTAATCCAACCACTTTGTATGGTCCTTCCCAATTAGGCCCTAGCTTTCCGTCTCCGGGTACTAGAGTATTTCCCATTACTTTGCGCAGCACCCAATCTCCAATCTTGAATTGCCTTGGATGTACTGTCTTGTTATATTTTCTGGATAACTCTTACTGGTATGAGGTGATGTGAACCAATGCTCTTTCTCTTCTTTCTTCCACAAGGTCGAGTTCCAAGGCTATGGCTTCTCCATTTAATTCTGGGTCAAAATTTTCACTTCTAATTGTGGAGAGGCCGACTTCCAGTGGGATTTCTGCCTCCATGCCGTAGGCTAAGGAGAATGGTGCTTCTCTAGTTGATCGCCGAGGTGTGGTACAGTAAGCCCATAAAACATGAGGAAGCTCTTCAGTCCACTTTCCTTTTGCTTTTTCTAACCTTTTCTTCAATCGATCCAAGATGACTTTGTTTGATGCTTCCGCCTGGTCATTTGCTTGGGGGTATGCCGATGTAGAGTTGTAGAATTCTATCTTGTATTCTTCACAAAAGCCTCTAAAAATTTTGTCATCGAATTAAGTGTCGTTGTCAGATATTAGAGCTTTTGGTATGCCGAACCGAGTGATGATATTCTGCCAGATGAACTTTTTCACATCTTTCTCTTTTATTGAGGTGAGTGCTTCTGCTTCTACCCACTTTGTAAAGTAGTCTGTTGCTGCAAGAAAGAACTTCCTGTTGTCGGGTGTCGTTGGAAGTAGTCCTACTATGTCCAAGCCCCACATTGCGAAGGGCCGCGAGCTAGTTAATGGTAGGAGTTCTCTAGTTGGCTGATGTATTTGGTGTGCGAACTTCTGACATTTCTCGCACATCTTGACATACTTCTCTGAATTTGCTTGCATGTATGGCCACCAATATCCTTGTGAAATTGCTCTGTGGGCCAATGGCCTTCCTCCTTGGTGGCTTCCGCATACGTCTTCATGTATCTCGAGCAAGAATGCTTCGACCTTGCTGGATGAACACATTTTAGGTAAGGTCCTGTGAAGGATTTCTTGTACAAGGCCATTGATGGGAAGAGCCAAAATCGCTGTGACTTTGCTCTTATTTTGTTGGCCTCTTTCTTCTCTTCGGGTAGGATGTCGTCTTTTAAGAATAGTATGATGGGATCTATCCATGAAGGGCCTAGTTTGGCACAACATACCTCAGCTACTTTGGGCTCTTAAATGCTTGGTCTTGGTAAGAAGTCGATCAGTAATGGATGTGGGATAGATGTATCTGCTATCGAAGCGAGGCCTGCTAGTTCGTCTGCTCTACTGTTTTCTTCACGGCCGATCTGCTCTATCCGTACTACCTCAAACTTCATGATCTCTTTTCTGACTATCTCTTGGTACTTAGCCAACCTTTCATCCTTTGCCTCGTAGTCGCCTGAGATTTAGTTTACCACTAGCTGTGAGTCACTGTAAACCATTAGCTCGGTGGCTTTCATGTAGAGTGCTGATTTTAGTCCTGCCAGAAGCGCTTCATACTCCGCTTCATTGTTTGATGCTGGAAGCAAAGGTTGACTGCTTGTTCCACTATTAGGCCATCTGGTGAGATAAGGACTATGCCAAGTCCTTCACCATGCCTGTTGGATGCTCCATCCACGAAGAGCTTCCACATCTCTCCTACGAATAGCTTCCAGCAAGTGGAGGGGTCGGATGATGACTTGGGGTCGTGGGTATTGCTGATGTCTTCTTCAAATTCCACATCTATTGTTTGCCCCTTACTATCTGACTGTACCAAGTTTTTACTTGTTGATAAGTCTTTGCTTGATGTAGCATGGTTTGTCTCTTCTGTACTTTTCTCAATCCGATATGCCTTGGGATGTGGCTGAGTATTCTGTATTAGGGGTTGCGCATTTCCTGTAGCACTTTCCGTCCCCATTTCGATTGTACCAGTAAAGTTAGATGTGATGGCTTCCTGGTGTGAACTCTGCTACAAAATCTGCCAAAGCTTGAGCTTTTATTGTGGTTCTAGGTTGAAACTTGATATCATACTGTCCCAATTCCACCACCCACTTCAAGATTCGCCCAGAAAAATTCGCCTTCTCAAACAAAGCTTTCAATGGGAAAGCTGTTAGGACGACTATAGTGTGGAGGTGGAAGTAATGCGACAGCTTCCTTGAGGCCATCATCAAGGCTAGGGCTAGTTTTTCCAATGGTAAGTACCTGGTTTCTGCACCCAACAAGGTCTTGCTCACATAAAAGATGGGCAGGTGTTGGATTCTTTCCGCTCTGACCAACACTGCACTGACTGCGTGCTGTGAAACTGCCAAGTACAAAAAGAGCTCTTCTCCAGGTATTGGGGTGACTAGCAGGGGTGGAGAAGACATGTACTCTTTTAGGCTTTCAAGGGCTTGGTCGCATTCTTCGTCCCACTCAAACTTGGCCTTTAATGCTTGGAAGAATGGTTGGCATCTGTCTGACGATCGACTTATAAACTAGTTAAGTGCGGCTACTAGGCCAGTGAGATGTTGCACTTCCTTGACTGTGTTGAGCCTCTCAAGATCCTGGATTGCTTTAATCTAAGAGGGGTCTGCTTCTATACCTCGGTTGGTCACTAGAAAGCCTAGGAATTTTCCCGATCCTACGCCGAATGCACACTTGGATGCATTTAGGCGCAACTTGTTCTTCTTCAGAATTTGGAACATCTCATCTAGGTCCCTGAGATGGTCCTTCTCATCCTTGCTTTTGACCACCGTGTTGTCGATGTAAGCCTCTATTGTTCTGCCTAACAATGGTTCAAACATCTTGGTGGCTATCCGCTGGAATGTTGCCCCTGCGTTTTTTAGGCCAAAGGGCATGACCTTGTAACAATTCAATCCTCTAGGCGTTGTAAAAGATGTGACCCCCTGATCTGGTTCATACATAGCGATCTGATGGTAACCTCTGTACGCATCAAGGAAGCTAAGTCGATTGTGTCTTGCCGTCAGGTCTACCAGTTGGTCTATCCGTGGTAGGGGAAAGCTGTCCTTTGGGCATGCCTTGTTGACTGTTTTGTAGTCCACACAGACATGCCATTTTCCATTCTTCTTTGGCACCACTACTGTATTGGATATCCACTTGGGATAGTGCACTTCTCTGATAGCTCCTGCCTCTAGAAGGTTTCCTACTTCTTCTGTCACTATCTCGGCGTGGTGGAGTGCTGATCTGTGAGTGCACTGTATAATTGGTCTGGCATTTGGGTGGATGTTTAATTGGTGACAGATGAAGTTTGGGTCAATGCCAGACATGTCATACGGCGTCCAGGCGAACACTTCGATGTTAGAGGTTAAGAATTCCATGACCTCTATTCTCTCAATGTTGGACATAGATGAGCTAAGCAAAAAGAACTTTTTTGAGTTCTTTTCATCTATCCTTACCTGTACCAAGTCGTCCACTGCCTTTTGTTCAGCGGCTTTGCCAACATCCGCAAACAATTCATTGCTCTCAGGTTCTTCCACCATCTGTACATACCCTTTCGTAACGCGGCTGTCATTTACTGTGACGAAACACTGTTTGGACATAATTTGGTCTCCAAAGACCTCTTCAATTACCCCGGCTTCGTTGGGGAACCGTAATACTTGATGGTAGGTTGAAGCTACCGATCGCATGGCATGCAGCCATGTCCTTCCCAAGATTATGTTGTAAGTGGAAGGGACTTTCAATACCCAAAATTCCACTTGTTTCGTCATGCTTCTTGCTCTGACTGGAAGGATTATCTTGCCCACTGGCCACTCTGGTATTGAGTTGAATCCAATTAGGGGAGATGTTGCAGGCGCCAAGTCTTTGTCTTCCAATTTCAATTGTTTGAAGGTTTCGTAATACATTATTTCACACAAGCTTCCTTGGTCGATCAAAATCCATTTGATGTCGAAATCCTTGACACGAAGAGTGACAACCAGTGCATCATTGTGAGGGCAATATATCCTTGCCAAGTCTCTGTCTGAAAAAGATATGACATTCGTGGCCTTTTTTCTCCCTTTTTTGATGGTAGGTTGTGCACTTAATACCTCCCTTAAGTGCTCAGCCTTCTTGATCATTCCCATGAGCTCACATACCCGCTCAGGTTCGTATACCCCATGTATTACGTTAATCACGCCTTGAGGTGGGGTGTCGATCGGCATTCCGTTTGGGTTGTCGTGGTTCTGGGGGGCTGGCTGTGTCCCTCCTTCTATGTACTGGTCCAGGTGCCTAGCTGCCACTAACTCCTCCAAATGCTGCCTCAACGGCGTGCAATTTTCAGTGCGGTGCCCCTTTTCATCATGGAAGGTGCACCAGGACCTTTTGTCGTAGTCTTTCTGTGCTTCTCCCAACTTAGCTGGCCATCGAACGAAATGTTCATCACGTATCTCACTGAGAATCCGATAGATTGGTTTTTTGAACATCGTGGTAATGGCAATGCGAACTCGTAGCCACCTTTTGTCTGGATCCTCTTTGTTGGCCCATCTGCCTCGCCCATTCCTGCTTGGTCATTCTACCGTGTTGACTTTTGCCGAAGTCTTTTTATATGGTATTGCTGTTGTGCCAGATTTCGCTTTAGCACGGGCACCATCCTCTTCCACACGAATATGTTGGTGCACTCTTTCCATTAAGGCCTCCATCGTAAGGGGAGGCGTCATAGTAATTGAATCCCTCAATTTGTTGCCGACTGGAAGGCCCCGTTTGTATTGTGCGATGGTGAGGTTTGTAGGACAGTCTCCTATCTGGTTGAAAGTTTCCCAGTAGCGACTGTTATAGGACCTCAATGTTTCTTTGTCGCCCATGTCAATGGAGAGTAGCTGATCGATCTCCACTGGTGTCTTGGTGTTCGTTCTAAACCTTGTCACGAACGCCTCTGCCAATTGTGCCCAGGAGACGATGCTGCCTTCTGGTAGTCTTTCGAACCAAGTTAGACCCAGGTCGCCTAGGTTGGACGGAAACAGGATGCACATTAAAGCCTTGTTTTGCCGGTATACTGCCATAACCTAGCGAAAGTGGCTCAAGTGCATGCAAGGGTCTGTCTTCCCCTCATAAGTGGTGAATTTGGGCTGGTGAAAACCCGAAGGTAGTGGTGCGTTCTCAATTGTCGGAACGAACGGCGAGGTCTGCAGCTTTGCTAATGCTTTGTCTATTGGTTCATAAGCAACGTGGTATTGGTATTCCTACCTCGACGCTTCCATGCGTCCGAGGAGCCAACCGCTGAAGGGCTGAAACTCTGCGCGGGTCGCGCACCCTGGTATCTTCCTTCCATCGTGCCCTTTCTTCTAGCACAGTTCACAAATCGGATGATCTAGGCAACTCCGTCTGCCTGGATGACATCTGGTGTGTACGCGAGGGCCGATAGGTGCTTCCCTCAGTATATGACCTCTCAGTTCTCATTCTCTCAGACTTGGAGTAACAAGTCCTGGGAGTTCTTGACTGAGTGTCGCCTGTTCTCAGACTCCTACTCTCTGCTTGCGATAGTGTGGTATTCTTACCATGATCTTCCAAGTGGCGAGGAGGCATGTTGCTTTTGCACCCCTCTCCTGTCGCCACCCCTTTTCCTTTGATCTGGCGCTTCATAGACTCCATGTCTACCGCCATCTTCCTTATTAACTCGTCTTGTTCCTTTACGCAATCCTCCAAAACTTGAGGATCCATTCTCCGCCTCTGTCTTTCAGGACTTTGAGAGCAACGGGGGCTGTTAGCCCGCCTTCCCCTCGCATCCCTCCGGGGGTTCTATCATTGGGGCTCTAAATCTTCCATAGGAGGGATAGAAGGCAAACCTCCGCGCCTCCCACCCCCCTCTGGGGTTTATCCGTCGATAGCGGACTGCAACAAATCTTCATTATGCGCCATTACTTCCAATTAGAGAGGAAAAACTTGATCAAGAGGTTTTGTTCTTTCTGGTTTTCCCACAGATGGCGCCAATTGTATGAGCACGAAATAATGCTCTCTTATAATCCTGTTGACCAAGTCTGCCCTCCTCCAAACGTCGTCGCTTTACTCCCTGAAAACACAAACGTGAGCTAGCCGACGGGTGTGTGCCGGATACCTCTCTAATGCCTAAGTTAGCAAAATAGACAAATAGACAAAAGCTCTGTGTATTCGGGAATCAAAGTTGTGTTACCTCTTCCACAGGTTCTGTTATGAGCTTTTGTAGGTTTCGCGTGGCACAATCCTAGTGGGACTCTTATTCCTTCGTGTAGAGTCCTCCTAGGAATCACACTCCTGAAAGATTGCTTATCCTTCAACACCTCCCTCACTGCTTAAACCAAGTGAGATGGTTTTACCTCGGTAGTATGACAAAATGACCGAGCTAACATAGCCATGCTAAAGCGACAGAAATGACCGAGCTCCAACTAGCTCGGTTCTGCTCTTTATTGCTTATACCTCGGTTTGGTCCGTCGAGACCGAGCTAACGAGAGCTAGGTCCACCATAAGAAGCCCAAATACCTTGGTTTTTGAATACCACGACCGAGCTAACTATTACCATACCAGCCGTGGTAACTGTATCTACAACTGGACTGAGCTAACTGCAAGGCCCTTCTTCTCGGCCCTTTTTACCATGGCCCAAAGATCGGTCCACCAACGCACCTTAGCCTAGCTCGGCCCTAGTGCATATAAAATCTCCCTCTCATATCTTATATAAGGATAAATAATTATTTTATTATATGTCATATATTTATGGATATTTAAGACAAATATAATAACTTGTAAAGTCTAAAGAAGTAGAATAAATATAATTTTATTCCAAGTTAGTTTATTTAAAATTTTAATATATTTCGTGTGTGTTGAAGTGTTGGCAAGTGTCCGACAAGTTTAGTGTGGAGAAGGACATAACACGTTTACATTTTTAAAAGTATTCGTGGTTCTCAGATGAAAAGAGAAAAAGAAAGAAAAATAGGAAAAAAATCAATGAGCAATGTAGTGATTTCAATAGAATATATGACCTCCATTTTGTTTCCCTAGAAATACCTATATATAATCCAAACTTAACTCAGAAGGCGACTATTCCTCACACATAGTTGTCTTAGTTCCACCTATGATGAATGATTTGGTCATAGAAGACAATGAAGATATGAAGGTGTTCATGTTTTCTAAAATTTGGATAAGTGATTTACTAGACTACGAGGTTTGATGGAACGTTTCTTTGTGAAATTAGTTAATCTAAGGTCTTGTGCTTCATGACTTTTATATTCATTTAATCTAAGTTTATATATAGTTGTAGTGTATTTTGCAGAATAAAGTTCTTATGCTCTTAATGGTTTGAGATTTATTTGATTTTAAAAACTCAAATATTCCTGTGTACATCTAGGGATATAAGTGTTATAGCAGTAGGATTGCTAGGTTTTTCTTACCTTGTTTTTAATAGGCATCATCCTTTTTTGTATTTTACCTTATTTTTGATAAAAAATAGAATCTTAGGATCCTTGATCCAATTCACAAGACCCTCTCACGGATCCTATGTAGGATCCCTATTTTAACAATCATAGGGTGAATCTAGGAGGAAGGGAATCAAATTATCATCATTTTCTTGAATATTTCTTTTGGTTCCAAATTTATGCATTTGCCCATTTTGATGGGCACGTTTCCCCTCACTCTTGCAATTCCTTGTATGGCATAGATATGTATTTACTATGCTTTTAATAAAATTTAATGCGGTAGTCCTATAGTTTTATCCACTTATACCATATGTTTAATACATTTTGTATGCTTTATTTGGGATTCTGTTTTTATTGTTTTTGTTGCAGAGTTTAATGTTGTCTTGGATATTGTAATTGAATAAATGCAATTTCCCCTCCTTCCTTCAAAAACTCCCTAAAGGCAATTGGTATTACTCACACTGCACTAGTTGGATTCGTGGTGATTTGGTTAATGATAAAGAAGCTTTCAAATCACCTGGTGCATTGAAGTGTTCACTTTTTTAGGTGAATGATTTGAAGTGTTCACAGTTTGAGCATAAATGTATTTTCTCCTAATTTTTACTAGATTATTTGGATCTAAAATGTTTTAAAAAGCTAAGAAGCATGGACTCGGATACGTGACATGACACTAACATGCCGACATGAAAATTCTCAAAAAATATGACACGACTTGTGGGGGACACGTGCACAAAATATCATTTTATAACTTTGAGGTTATGGATTCAAGACTTGGGGCCACCACTGTGTGCTTTATGCCAAAGGTTAGATGTGTGCTCAATCTTTTCCCTCCAAAACACATATTAATGTGTATTAATTGAACGTTGTTTTTTTTTTTTAAATCATATATAAGGATAAATAATTATTATATGTCATAAAAATGAATATTTAAGTTAAGTATAATAATTTTTAAAGTTAAAGGAGGAGAATAAATATAATTTATATTGTTTTTGTTTTATTATTGGATTCCAAGTTATTTTATTCAAATTTGTAATGTGTTTTGTATGTGTCAGAATGTTGGGAAGTGTTCGACAAGTGTCGTGTTGTGTCGATGTTGAACACGACACATTAGATGAAGAAAGAAAAAGAAAAAAAATCAATGGGCAATGCAGTGATTTCAATACAATATGCGAGTTCTATTTTGTTGCCCTAGAAATGCCTATATATAGTCCTAACCTAACTTCGAAACTGCTATACCTTCCACATAGTAGTCATAGTTTTGCATATGATGGATGATTGGGTCATAGAAGATGATGAAGATATCGATGTCTTCTAAAAATAAGATAAGTGATTTACCATATTATGAAATAAGGTAATCTTTGATCTTGTGCTTCAAGACTTTTACATTAATTTAATCTGAGTTTTTGTATGGTTGCAATGTCGTGTTGTGTCAGTGTCAGACACGTTAGATGAAAAAAGAAAAAGAAGAAAAAAGGGAAAAAAATCAATGGGGAATTTAGTAATTTCAAAACAATATGTGAGTTCTATTTTGTTACCATAGAAATGCCTATATATAGTCCGAACCTAACTAAAAAATACCTCCCTCATAATTACAACATTTTTTTTACTTTCTTTCTAACATATGATGATATATAATAATAGTATTTATAATATATATGTATTATTAATTAATATTAATATATTGTTGTAAGGCTTGTTAGACATTTGCTTTTACTTGTTAGATCATCAGTTTTATAAGGTCTGAGGGTTTTGAAGTTAGTTGTTTTAGCGATGTGGGACTGGAGACTTCATAGTGGAGGTGAGAAGACGACGCCGTTTGGTATATTATTATAAGGCCTATTAGACATTTGCTTTTACTAATTAGATCATTAGTTTTATAAGGCCTGAGGGGCTTGAAGTTAGTTGCTTTAGCGATGTGGGACTGGAGACTTCAAAATGGAGGTGAGAAGACGACGTCGTTTGATAGCAAGTTTGTTTTGTAAGGGCTGAGGGGCTTGATGTTAGTTGCTTTAGCGATGTGAGACTAGTGACTTCAAAGCGGAGATGAGAAAACGACATCGTTTGATAGCAAGTTTGTTTTAGAAGGTCTGAGGGGCTTGATGTTAGTTGTTTTGACTATGTGGCCCTGGAGACTTCAAAGTGGAGGTGAGAAGACGACGTCGTTTGGTAGCAAGTTTTGTGTGTTGTTTATAGCTATCCCACATTGCTGCATGACAAGTTGAAGGAGTATATTCACACTTATAAAAGGAGTGGCCAGAGACATGCCACCAAGTGTGATGCCTATGATGGATGATTTGGTCATAGAAGACGATGAAGATGATGAAGATATGGAGATGTTCATGTCTTCTCAAAATCGAATAAGCGATTTACCAGACTAGGAGGTAAGTTAATCTTTGGTGTTGTACTTCAAGACTTTCACATTCATTTAATTTGAGTTTTTATATAGTTATAGTGTATTTTGCAAAATAAAGTTCTTATGCTCTTAATGGTTTGAGATTGATTTGATTTGAAAGACTCAAATATTCCTATGTACATCCAAGGCTATAATTTTTTGTTCACTAGTTCAGTGGTGTCGTTTTTATATCCTTTGTTTCATAAGCACCTGTTGTTCTTGCATTCTGCATTGAATCGATTGGTCTAGAATTACTCTTATGATCTTTCCATGGTTATCAAAATTACAATCTGAATCGTAGGATCCCTAAATTGCCAAAATGATCCAAATCGTTATAGACTCGCTGTTATGGCTAGATCGATGGGTTTGTGATTTTCTCCTCATTTTGAATAAGGATCATCCTAATTTGTGGTTTTACCTTATTTTTAATAGAAAATAGAATCTTACGATTCTCGACCCGATCCATGAGACCCTCTCATCGATCCTGTGTAGGATCCTGATTTTAACAACCATAGATGTTTTTGGGAGGAAGGGAATCCAAATTATCATTGTTCTCCTGAATATTTCTTTGTTTCAGATCTATGCATTTGCCCATTTTGAGAAGCACACTCCCCTCACTCTCTTGCATTTCCTTGTATGGCATGGCAAAGATATGCATTTACAATGCATTTAATAAAATTCAGCATGGTAGTCCTACAGTTTCATTCACTTATACCATGTGTTTAATACATTTTCTATGCTTTATTTGGGATTTTGTTTTTACTGTTTTTGTTGCGGAGTTTAATGTTGTCGTGGATATTGTAATTGAATTTTTCCAATTTTGTTTCCTTTCTTCAGGAGCTCCATGAAGGCAATTGGTATTGCTCACAATGCACGTGTCAGAACTATGGTGATTTGGTTGATGATAAAGAGGCTTTGAAATCACCTGGTGCATTGAAGTGTACGTAGTGTGAGCATAAATGTAATTTTCTCCTCCTTACTCGTACTAGATTATTTTGAGCTAAACATGTTTTCAATGCCTGTACATGGCTTCAAAATATTTTATGTGATGGACAAGTCATATTGTAATTTGAAGTTGAATGTTTTGAAGGGGAATTGACACTTTGATTACTACCAACAAATAGGCAATGCATAGTTTAATTTTTGAGGATTCCTACTTTGTCCATGATTTTTTTCCTTAGATTGTGGATTCATACTGATCTTTGTGTTGCATGTAAACAGATCATGAGGCATGCCTGAAAGACCACACATATCGAGAAGTGGCTTCCGATACCTGGTTCTATGGTAAAAAACTGTCAAGAGGTAAATTAGAATTTTCCCCTAAATGTCAATTGATTAAAAAGAAACATAACAATTTAAAAGAGAACATTTGATATGTAGGTCTTAGATGGTATTTGCATATTCTAATGTGGTTGAGTCATGTTGTTTCTTCGTTAAAATTATAGAATGGACTCTTATCTTGTCTTTTGACAAGAAAAATGTATTAATAGGTGTCAAAGGTAATTTCATAGATTTTTGAACATTTGATTTGAGTGGTTATTTTGTAGAGAAGAGCTAGCAGCATAATCTAAGAAGTACAAACACAGATACGTGATACGACATGTAGACATACAAATTTTCAAAAAATGCACGACACGACACATTGAGAGCACATGCAAATTTTATATATTTATTATATATCATATTTTTACTTATTTTATACCAAATATTTAATTTCATCAAATTCATCAACCTTAGTATGCTATTTTAGTAAAAAAAAATTATTATTATTTTTTATATTTTGAAAATGGGCCTTAGTGTGACCCCAATGTGTCTTAGCGTGTCAGTAATGTGGCCATAGCGTGTCCCAGCATGTTCGACTCTCTCCATCGTGTCAGACACCCATACGTGACCTCTGTAGTCGTGTTAGTGCTTCATAGTGAAATAATAGAGAAAGGTAGGCAATATGTAATTACTTGGACATGAATAGTTATCGTATACGGTTGGCACCTTCTTGGTGCTCTTTTTCAGCAAATGTTTTTTGTGTGAAAAAAAAAATGTTGTTATTGTGGTTGTTTAGTTGCATTTAGCATTCTAGTTTTGATGCATCTAGTTGTCAGAAGTCTACTAATTTTATTTATGCTTTGCCATCTTCATTATGGTTTTTGAGTGAACATGACTCAATGTTGTATGCAGGTTTACTCAGGTCTACAATCCCGCGTCGGGATTGTAAATCTTCTCTCTGATGGCTTCTGTTGGAATCTTCTGAGATGCATTCATGGCGACCAAAGTGGTTTCATTTCCCCAAAGGTTGTTGTTGCCAAGGAATGTGTCGGTGCTTCATGAATTCTTGAACAGGTAATTTGCTCCATTGGGACCGTATTCTTGAACTTTAATAATAAAAAAGTATGGGTTTCCTCTATTATGACTTGTTCATTTCTTGCACTAAAATCTTTTTATTTTGGCACTTCATAGTATATTCTCTTATCAAACACTAAAAGAAGAATAAAAATAGTTTGTACTACTCGTATAGATCATCATCAATATGTGACATATACATGCATGTATAGTTGCTTTTTCTTTCGTATATTTTGAGCTATTTATTTACATATTAAAATTTCAATCCATTTTGGTTTTAGATGCTAAAATCTTTCGAGGTTGAGAAGGTTGGTCCCAGTCTCGTGGGAAATGGACTAAGAGTTTTGGCTTCCAACCCTCAGAAGATTATGAGAGGAAGAACCGAGTACTACCACATTGATGGTACTTACTGGAACAGTATGGTTGAAGAAGCCCCTTTTCGAAATCCAATTAACAGATTAACCTGGAGGTGGGCATTTTCTTCCTCATTCTTGTACTTTCTTTGTTTTGGTAGAAAAATATTTTCCTAATTTTTTTAATTTTATTTTCTAGCATTTGGTAGTACGGAAAATGAAAGCCAACAAAAAAATAAGCTAATTCTGGAAACAAAAAAAAAAGGGTTTTCCGCTTTTAAAAAGTGAAAACGTTTTCTAGACTTTTAACATGAAATCCTAGGCAACCACTCCTCCCCACCACCATCACCACATGTACCATGACGACCTTTAACACTGCCACGTTTGCTGGGGAACTGAAATTAACTTTTTTTGGGTAAAACAGATTCAGGTCATGTGTCATGGTTGAGCGTAGATAATCCAAATGAAACAGGTGCTTGCTCCAAAGGAGGGCCCATCAATGATCTTACAAGGCAATTAGATGGAAGCCCTTCACCAAAAGAAGTTGTCGCTCAAACAGAAACAGGACATACTGACAGTGAGGGCAACAACATGCAAGTAGACAAAGTCGACGATGAAGATGCTACTATGCATGAACATTTTTCTAAGTTGTCCTGCTAAGAACCAGCTTCAACTGTAGGAGGATCTTAAACTATAAATGGCTTTTCATGTAGTATCCACGGTTTTGTATGATGAAAGAAAACTTTCTTCAGACAGGTAGTCGCAGAAAGCTATGCTGCAATATAATGAGAAATGAAATTATATATTTTGGAAAAAATGGTGCTCTCAAGGATTGTTGTTTTAGCCATATTTGTTGTCTGGAAGAGGCAGTTCAAAATTTTTAGGGGCAAAGTACATGATATGCCCATATAGTCTGCAAAAAGATTTGAATTGGTATAAAAGAGGGTTGGAATACAAAAGCATATTTTAGTTAGGGATTGGTATCGGACTGGACGGTGTTGTTGGACCTGTAGGGGTTCATCATGGGTCCTATTTTGATAATCCAAACAGTTCAATGTGTAGAACTCGTTGAGTGCTATATGTCTGTAAAAAATCACGTTAATCAGATATCAATAGCTATTTCATCGGATCAGATTTCTATCAACTATTTATTTTTTCATTGTCTATTTTTTATTTTTTATACAAAATTGATATGATCACATAGCTATTGATATCTGATTAACGTGATTTTTCACAAGTTTATAGTACTCGACGAGTTTTACACATTAACGGTTCGAATTATCAAAACGGGACCCATGATGAGTCCCCACAGGTCCAACAACACCCTCCAGTCCGATCACAGATTGGAGGGAAGCCAAACCCTTTTAGTTAATATATGCAGAAATTAAAAGTACCTTAAGTTATTTTTATCTCATAAATTGTAAAAGTTGTATCAAACATTATGACACAAATTATCAGAATTGGAAAGTTATAAATAACTTTATAAATTGTATCAAATAGTCACATATTACTTCTCCAATCCTTAGTCATCTTCAAGTGAAAGGGAGGGAGGGGACATCGGATCTTCCCATCTCGAATATTTTCTATTCCTACAATGTTCTAATATATTTTTAATTGGATGTTGAGATTTTTTATATTTCATATTGTACAGCGAGATCGTATAAAAGGGCAAAATTTAAAACAAAAATAAACTTTATCTTGTATGGATGAATCTTATTTCAAAATAAAAAGAAGTCTATTTGTATCATTTTCACATCTCAACAAATCAACATCACCAACATCACAAATTGACAATGTCATCCCATAATAAAGTATTAGAGACTCTAAATTTCTATTAAACTTTTTGGTATCCTTAACTTTGCTCTAACCCTCAATGTTAATTAGGGCAAAGAGGACTCTTATTGTCCTGCCAAAATTGTGTTGTCAAATATATATCAACTTTAACAAAAGTTTAAAATTTATACTTAACTTTTCAAATTTTTTTTTTTTTTCTCTTCATAAATTCAAATTCCGAATAGATTCCAAGTCCACAGTGATTTGTTGAATAAATTATAAGATTTCAGAACTTTGTTAAAGTTTAGATAGAGAAAGTGGAAATTAAATTATTTATTTCTTAACGCAGTCTTCATCAAAGTCTTTAATTAATTTTTTATTTTTTTTTGAGAAAAAAATAAAAACATCAATAATAATAAATAAGGTAAATTATATTAAACCCTCTCAAACTATCGGCCATTTACACTTTACCCCTAATGTTCTAAACTTAACAATTACCTCTCTCAAATTATTTGAATTTGAATATTAAGTCCTTCTCTTAGTTATCTATTAGATATTTGTATGAAAATTGTCAAGTGTTATAAACATGATGGTTATATTAAATTTTATGACAAAATTATCTTATTTTATCTTTTGTAAAAAAATTAATATAATCATTATGAGTACAACACCTGACAATTTTTCATTCAAATATTTAACAGTTGATTAATAAAAGGATTTAATGTTCAAATTTAAATAATTTGAAGGGAATAATTATTGGGTTTAAAACAATAAGTAGTAAAGTATAAATGATAAATAGTTTAATGGGGTTTAATATAATTTGTCCTAATAAATAAAAGGGTAAATTACAAATACACCTTCTGAGGTCTGCTTAAAGTATAGATTGCTCCCCGTGGTTTGAAAAATTACAAATACCTTTTTTATTTAACAGCATTAACTAAAAAAATGAAATTCATAATTGTTCTCCTATACAATAATAAAATTACCTAAATTATTAATTGAAACATATTTCTAACATCATTAAAAACTATTAATTGACTTGATGATTTATTAATAAAAAGGGCGAATTGTTATGAAATTAGAAACCTTAGGGGGTGGAATGTAATTTCCAAAACTACATAGGACGATTCGTATTTTAATCAAACCTCAAGGATGTATTTGTAATTTACCCTAAATAAAATAAGCTAAAAATCGTCAAAAATGGGTGCCTCTATTTACACATCACCTTTCATCTCAAGGCACACCTTTAGTAATTTGATAAATAAGAAATTTGTTCAATACACACCACAATCTTCTATCTTTACCCTTACTCATACACTCCATCCACAATCTTGCAAAAGGTTTGGAAACTAGTTTAAACTGGTCTCCATTCGTATTGAAGACGACTTCACTCCATTCTCCTCTGGTTCACGACCCTCTCCATGGATGCACAGTTATGGAAAAACCAAAAAGAAATTGTTATACGTGTTCGGAACTACAGAGTCGAGCTAAATTCAAAAGTTCGACTGTTGAAAATCGAACAAATGCTATAAGTTCGAAACTTATTAACCGAATAGGTGGACTATGTTCGACATTAGAAAATTGAACAATTAGAATTTGTTCGGTTGTAGATAGTCAAACATGAGTACATTGTTCGAATCTGGGTATCTGAACGAATATAAACGGTTTACCACTCAACAAGTTCACAGGCCCGGCCCTGAGATTTTCGGGGCCCAAAGTCGATAATCAACTAATAAATTTCTGGGGCCCTTCACGTTTTTCTTTTCATTGAATGAAAAAAAAAAATTAAAAGTAAAGGACAAAAGATTTGTGTCAAAATCACAAAAAATACTTAGCATTACATTACAATAACTAATAAGTATTGTTTGATCCTCACTCTTCTTGTATTTTTAGAAGCAAATAAATCAATCATACTTGCATAATCTATTTTTTTTTGCAAAATCATTTTCAATGAATAACAATGCTAATTATTTTAAACGGGCCTTTCAATTTTTTAATGGATCAATTTATTTTAAGTTGATTCAGGCCTTCCTTAATTTTTTTGGACTTAAAATATACTTAATTTATTAGACTAATCTATAATAAGAGAGACCCCTTTTTTAGGTCTATTTTTAATGGATAACAATGCTAATTTTTTTGAATGGCCTTTCAATTTTTTAATTGGTCAATTTATTTTAAATTAGTTTGGGCCTTTTTTAATTTTTTTAGACTTAAAACAAACCTAATATATTACACTAAATTATAATAAGAGGGGGCCCCTTTTTTGAGTCTATTTTGAGGGGCCCTAGGCCATGGCCTTATGGCCTATGCCCCAGTGCCGGCCCTGCAAGTACACGAAAACGAAAGAAAGAAAAAAATGAAAAACTAAGGTAGCGTTTGGTAGAGCTTTCTAAATATGATTTGAGAATAGGAGTTGTATTTTGAGTTTGTGAGTTTTGGAATTATGATTTGAGTGTGGAAAATTTGTTTGGTGAAAGAGTTTTGAAAAGAGTTTTGAATTGAGTGGAGAATTTTTTATGTGACATATGATATTTGATACAAAAATTTACAACTCATAACCAAACACACAACTCAAAATTCTATTAAAGCTCATAAAAAATTTTAAAAATTTTGAAAAATATTTTTTTCGAATATATAAAAATTAACATGTGTCAATTACAATATATATATATATATATATTTGCACTGTTCCGGTCAACCAGTGGGACGACCGGTTAGTCCAAATTTTTCTGCATTCGACCGAGTTTTCAAAAGTGAGTGTGGAATTAATTTTTGAAACTCGTAAACAAGCATCATGTGCAAAATAAGCCATGGAACTAACGTTCCAGAGCTGTACCAAATAGAGCCTAACCTTTTCCGTACTCCATTGTTCCAAATCAATATTGCCAGATGTATCCATTATTCAGTCCAATCAAAATCTTCAATAATACGTATATTTTTGGTTATTTCTTTAAGGGTTTTTAGTTTTTGTTTTAGGGTTTTTGGATTCTTGAGAGAGAAGACACATAAGTAACGTTTCAGAAGAGAGGTGTGTATTGTATTCATTATTGTCTTTTATGGTAATTTTACGTAAAGTGTGTATCATAGCCCTTTGTCCTTTGTGGTCATTTTACATTAGGTTAATATTGTAATAAAAAATAAACTAAGAGTGATTCTACTTACACCACTGTTTTACCTCTTTACACCCTCCATATGAGTTTTCTTTTTTCTTCCCAATTTTATCTATGTGTGAAATTACCTTTAAGAACAGAACACTAAAATTAAATATATTTTGTTATCTCTTTACACCCCTTTGTCTTCAATTCGTACTCCTTTTTTTCCTTTCTTAATTTTTATTTTCTCTTACACATCTCTTTTCAAAAAGTGAGAACCATAGTATTTTGATCATTAAATAAAGCAATGGATGAAGAAACGGTAGTGAAGAACCATAAAAGAAGTGAAATGGTGCTTTTTTTTTATTTATTTGGTAAGTTTTTGTTTCGTTTTTCTGGACTGGTGTTCGACTTTCGTTCGGTGATTCGAAATCAAACAAAATAAAATAGTCCGCTATCACATTACCAAACAAAAAATATAAGTCTGGTAACCAACTACCGAATAAAAGATACATATCCAGTAACCCCAAACTGCATTTTTTTAATTTGTTCGATTTCTCATTATGTGTATTTTCAGTTTCGTTTTTTTTATATTTGTTTATTTTTTTGCCTGGAAGGATTATACTTATACTCATTGCAATAACGCAAGTACTGCAATATTAGTGGACTCTAGTCATGAATTCATTACAGATGAGATTTGTCAAGTTTTTTTATGAATATGATTTTTTCTTATTTTTAATTTGTATTGAGTTTTATTAATAATTTGACGTATAAATGCATTTATTATCTTTAGATTTTTAGTAGTCGTGAAGCATTAATTACATGGGCTTCTGACGTTGGGAAGAAGACTGAATTTGTCATTGTTATAAAGACATCAGATGCGAGAAGCAATGGCAGAAAACCAAGACTTACACTTGCTTGTGAAAGAAGTAGTTACTATAGAGACAACAGAAAGATCAAGGGGGAACAATTGAGGTTGACAGGTTCTAAAAAGTGTGGATGTCTATTTCTATTTAGGGGGAAAAAATTACTTACAAATTACCAAGACGAATTGTGATAACATGTTTGATTAATGGATGCAAACAATGATAGATTTTATGGATACTTTATGGATATTTGTACGCTTGATATTTTTATGAATAATTTTATGGATACTTTTTATGTATGATTTTATGGATGCGTGTTTGATTTATGAATTTTTTTATGGATGTTTCAAGGAAAAAGTAAATCTTTCAATGTAGAGCGACAGGGGCCTAGACAACTCTATTGTAGTTTGGTAACATGACACTAGAGTAATCTCATTTGTATAACAATGTATTATTGAGAAGGCACTTCACAAGTGGCCCAAATTAATTTCTTGTTATCATCTAATTGGACAGCAACATAATGCTGGAAAAAAAAATATTGTCCGGTAACATAGCACTGGAGTAATTCAAATTAACTATTGTTGTATTACCGAACAAGCCCACCGCAAATTAAAAAATCATTGTTTAGAAGAAAGTGACTCTGTAAATGTATAGTAACACAATACTAGAGATCTATTTTTTCCGGCAGCATAACACCAGAATAATGTAAATTATTTAGCACCGTGTTACCAAAATTAGTGGTGCAAAGAGATGAAATAATTAATTTAGGGTTAGTTTTGGTAATATATTAGGGGTGTAATGAGAATTACATTTTTTTAATGATATAATAAGATAAAGGGTGTAAGACCATCTCCAACGGTGAAACAGATTGATCACCAGATTTAAATTTGATGAAAAAGGACCACTTTTATCTCTCCAACGGTTTCACCAAAATGATATCAAATTGAGAAGGAGTCAAAAATTTCACCAAAATGAGGAGCTGGATCAGATTTCACCAAAATATTGTGTGTTTATGTTGGAGGTGGGTCCCATAAGACAATCGGTCGGTTGTCCCACCGGTCATCCATCGCATACAAAAAATGCAAAGCTGTTGTGTAGTGCTTCAACAGTTGGTTGGCCTGCGAACTGCTTCACAATTAGGTTATTTTTGTGGCACTAACAATAAATTCAAGGTAGATATAGATTTAAATTTCTATCAAAATGCAACATGGAAAAGTTACACGGTATATAAATTGTACAGAAGTATTGAATTGTCAATTAATGAGGTATTGAATTTTTATGAGGCATTCAATAAATGAATTTTCAAATTTATGTTGTACAGAGGTGTTTCGTGAGGTCTTGAATTATCAGTTGTTATTTGTAATTGATTTGTAATATATATTTGAATAGTGCATTTATTCTTTTGTAAATATTTTGTAATTCTTTTGAATATATTTTTGCAAATTCTTTGGTAATTCTTTAGTAACTGATTAAGACATGGTAATCAAAATTGAAATTCTTTTATAATTTAATATATGTAGATATATATAAGAACACAACATCAGTAAATTATGAATTGGATAATCAGCACACAACATTTATGAATTGCCAAATTTATGGATTGGATTATCAGAACACAACATCATAACAGAACTTGTCAAGTACTTGGATAATCAAATTTAAGAATTGGCAAAATTATGAAGATCACTAACAACAAACAAACACTGACAGTTATCCTTGCGTAATGACCTCCCATTCTAAAAAATAACCAAAAGTACATGTGCACGTCCACGTGGTGAATTTAGTTTTCACCGTGAAGATGCCACATATGTTCTATTAAATCATTGCGGAGGGCATGATATGCATTTTTATCTCTAATACCTAAATGATGAGAGAGAAATGATTGGAAGTCATTGTTAGTACTATAGGAAAGTTCTACTGGTGAGTTGGTTGATGAAGTATCATAATCGAAATCAAGATGCTCATCTCTCTCATCTTCAACAATTATATTATGTAATATAACGCAACTCTTCATTATGTTCCCAAGCATTTTCGGATCCCAAAAACGTATAGCACCACCTATAATTACAAATCGAGATTAGAGCACTCCAAATGCCTGCTCTACATCCTTCCTTGCTGACTCTTGCATCATTATAAAATGTTGCTTCTTTGCTCCTTGGGAAGAAGAGATTGTTTGAACTAGTGTTGTCCATTAAGGGTATATACCATCAGCAAGATAATAATCCATATTATAACTGTGTCCATTAATAGTGTAATGGATAGGGGGAGCTTTACCTTGGGCAAGATCAGAAAACAAGGGCGATCGACCCAACACATTCAAGTCATTGTATAATCCAGGCATTCCAAAAAATACATACCAAATCCATAAGTCATAAGAAGCTACTGTTTCAAGAATGATGGTTGGCTTTTTCTAATGGCCTACGTATTGACCTTGCCATGCCTTTGGACAATTTTTTCACTCTCAATGCATGCAATCTAAACTTCCCAACATACCCGGAAACCCACGAACCTCCCTAATAGCAAGTAATCTAGCAATATCAATTGATGTTGGAGATCTCAGGTATTCTGGTCCAAAGATTTCAATTACTAATACGTATATAATCATCAACTGCATTTGCTGCCACTCTATATGATAATATCTTCACTACTGAAATCATCTTTTGTAGGGGAAACAATCCAAGAATATGAGCAACATCTTGTTTTTGAGCAAAATATGGATCGTGTGCTTTAATAGCATTCAAAATTCACAGATACTGAAGACAACACATTTGAAAACGTCTCCGAAATGTTGCAGGTGAATAAGCTGGATTTGCCTCAAAATAATCAGCAAACAATCGCTCATGACTCTTCCATCTATCGCGACATATGTACTTATGTCCTACAATAGAACCACCTCTTTTCTTTGATCGATCAATTGATTGCATAATCTGAATCATACTAGCATTATTTTGTGAGAATATATTCATGGTTATGTATATTAAGAATTAGGCATTAATTAGGCATATGTATTTCCTTTTTCAGTTATTCCTTGTTCAGCTATATATTAGGGCTATATAAACTGATGAATACGTTGTAAACATCAACAATTGAATATACAAAAAACCATTCAAAAATCTTACATGGTATTAGAGCCAAAAACCCTAGAAACTGTTGCTCTCTCCCAATCGTGAGTTGTGGGTGATCTTCTTCCCCAAATCGCGATATTGAAATAGGTTCTTGACTAATCTCTCTCTGGTTCTCAACATCGATTCTCTGGCTCACATTGCAACATCAATTCAGTCAATGCTTCAGTCTCTCAGTCGACATCGTGCCTCGTCTTCGCTGGTTGGAGTCGAGCCGTCTAGTCTTCTGAGATCAATCAACTTTGGTTCGTGATCATTAAAAGAATCACGATCGTGTTCGACTGAACTCTCTCGTTCGAGCCTTGGTTCATGCGATCGAAGAGGTGTTTTGATTTGCCTCACTAGGTCGACCTCTACTCTGCTCTGTTTGTATCTCTCTCTACGTCTCTGTCTCTCTGTGTTCATGGCTTTGTCTCTCTCAGAACTTTTTTTTGGATTAAAACTCTTATTTACAGTTTGGCCCACTTGTTAGTCATTATTATACTTCAACCTGTGAATCTTTGATTTATTACAATGACGGACACCAAATCCAAGCAATCAGATGTAAACTCACTGGTGCCAATTATGCTTATTGGGCTAGTGTCGTAAAGAATTTCCTTCTTGGTCAAAACAAATGGGGCTATGCTTCTAGTTCGGTTCCTCGTCCATCGGACTCGAAACAAGAAGATTATCTGACTTCCTATGACACTTGGGATTGTGATAATGCAAGTTCTGACCTGGTTTCATAATTCTATAGATGACCGTATTGGAATGATGTTTTCCAAATACAGTACTGCCAAGGAAGTGTGAGATTATTTATTAGGTGTGTATCAGTAGTCCAACTTTGCCAAGCGGTATAAGTTGGAAACAACTATTTAGAGTGCTTGTCAGCGAAATCAATCTATTCAGGACTTCTACATAGAGATGACAAACCTTTGGGATCAGTTGGCTCTCATGGAACCATCTAGCCTCAAGGCACTAGACACTTATGTTGAGTTTCAGGAGCAAGGTCGTTTAGTGCAGCTTTTAACAGCTCTCTCCCCTCAATATGAGGCTATCCGTGTTGGCATCTTTCATCGGTCTCCTCTCCCCTCTGTGGATGTTATTGTTTGTGGGCTCCTCTCCGAGGAAACCTGTCTTAAGACGACCAGTTAGACTCTGTCTCCATCTGTCTTCTTGACTCCTACTCAGCCTCCTCTACTATTAAACTCCCCACCTCATCAGCTTCAGGCCACTGCAAAACCCAAGAAGGGGCCACTAGCCTTTGATGAGTGTGCTTTTTGCCATCAGAAGACAACTGTCCCAAGAAGGGTCGCCAGTATTCTCAACCGTTTATATTGCAGAATCTAAATCATACTAGCATTATTTATCTTATAAACCCCAAAAGTGTGACCATTTTTTCATCATCAGACTCGCTATCAGAGGATGAAGAAGAAGAAGAGGATGAAAATGAAGTGAACATGTAAGAATTTGAGATACTCATTATGCTATGCTTTCAGTTACGGTGCCTTCCAGATATAACGTACCTCTTGTCTAGTATATTGTATATGGATTAATGTGTTTATATCAGTTCTTAGAAAGAAATCATTATTGGAGGTAACAAAAAATAAAAAATATTTAATGGAGGGAAAAAGAAATGGGAAATGAATTGGGAAACATAAATGGAGAGGAAAAAAATTCAGTGCCTTGTTCAGTTGATCGGTCGGTCGTCCCACCAGATGTCCCTAGTCTTTTGATGCAATTTACAGTGCAAGCATTGGAGTGGTTCATATCAGATTAAGAAACTTGTCTTTTTTTGCTCAGATTTAATAAAAAAAAAAAATTGATGAATTGTTAAAAATGCTTTAAAAAGATTAAATAGTGGTGTAAATAAAAGGGATTTTTGGTGAAACCCCCCTTTTGGGCCTTTTTATTAGGATAAAGGATAACCCAATCAATTTTCTTTCAAAAAGTCCCTAAGTAGGAAATGCCTACCTTAATAAGTACATTTTATAATTTCTATTTGTTTTTATCACAATATTGCCCTTTTATATATACGTACCATACATTTGAAATATTTGAAATCTGAGCTGAAGATCTCGCAAGAACGAAATCGATGAAGACGATCTCCAAATCTAAAGATCTCGCAGCCAAAGATCTTTCACTTGGTCAACAATAGACGATCTCGCCGCCGACGATCAACACTCTCAATTAAACGAGAGTTTCATTGAGATTTGTGATTGTTGATCGAGTTTTAGAAACTTTTCTTCTCAATTAGATATGTTGATTTGTTGATTAATTTTTTTTTTTTTTTTTTGGATTTATTTTTGTTGTTTTTGATCAGATTTCATTTGACAGAACCAGAGTATAGATAATGAGAGTAGAATTTTACTCTGGTTCTATTGCTCTATTTTTTGTTTCAGATAATGAGAGTAAAATTTTACTCTGGTTCTATTGCTCTGTTTTTTGTTTCAGATAATGAGAGTAGAATTTTACTCTGGTTCTATTGCTCTGTTTTTTGTTTGAGAGAATTAAAGTAAAATTTTACTCTGGTGTTAGAATGACAGTAAAATTTTACTGTCAAGAGGTGGTCATTGCCAAACACTTCAGCCAACACAAACACTGCTTTCGCTTTTTTACTTTTGTGCAAAGTAACATTTTTACTTTTAGATTCAGAGTCTAACATTTTACTTGTTTTTCAGAGTAAAATTTTACTTTTATATAGAGTAAATTTTTACTTTTGTGCAGAGTCTAACATTTTATTAGTTTTTCAGAGTAAAATTTTACTTTTAGTTTCAGAGTGTAACATTTTACTTTTAAATTCAGGGTGTAACATTTTACTCTTAGATTCAGAGTGTAACATTTTATTCTTATTTCAGAGTAAAATTTTACTTTTATGCAGAGTAGAATTTTACTTTTACATTCATGTCTCAAGTTGTGTTGGTGACACACAATATGAGTTGTCAATCTTTGACAAACCTAATAGTAAAAATTAACTCTAAAATATAGTACAATGTTACACTAAACCACAATAAAATTTTATCAACACAAATTGACGTTTGGACTTGTGGTGACAGTAAAATTTTACTTTGATAGTGATAGTAAAATTTTACTTTAATAATGATAGTAAAATTTTACTTTGATTGATAATAAATTTTTACTGTTAATTGTTTCATATTTCCCCACTTATATGGAACGACATTACAATTAATTCATAACATTTTTTTAATTGAGAGACTTTTGGAGTCATTATTTAATTCCATGAGCTTCACACAAAATAGGCCCAATGGGAGGGACTTTTCACCAAAAATCCCTAAATAAAATCACTCTAAACTACACTGATGGGCTTGATATGACAGGTGGTGCGTAGTCAACAATAATAACTACCATCAAACAGAGTCCGGATCCTCGGCCGCTCATTCATGTGGCGCGTCCTGCGGCATCCCCAAAACGACGTCGTTTTGGGGGAAATTTCATTCAAAAAAAAAAAAAAGACAGAGCAGATGCTCGTACAGAGGATGGTTCAATATGTCCTCTTTGCACTTGGCGCTTTGCCAATTTGTCTCGCTCTCGCTTTGTCGACTCGCCTTCTTCTCCTGATTCATCGCCGCCGCAGCAATCTCCGAAACGTTGTCGTTCTCGCCGTGTATCGACCGCGATAGCCACTGGTTCGACACCGACGAGTCTGAATTGGTGTTTGTCGTCTGCAGATGGAGGAAGCTCCCGTCACTGCCGCCGTAGAGGTAGTTGTGGCTCTGTTGCCGGAGAATCGCGCTGTTGAGCCACGTGGGAGCTCCAACGGAGTGCTTTCCGGGAGCATCGGAGGAGGAGTGGTGAAATTGGTCCAGCGACATCCCGCGTAAAACCGCCGTGTTGTCTGCCAGGTATTGGTCGTGGGTATGTGGGGATCTAATATCTTACACACTTTCTTCTTCCTCTAGTTTGCATCTGCATCTGCATCTGCTCTGTCTTTCTCTTTTCTTTTTTTTTTTTGAACAAAATTTCTCCCAAAACGACGTCATTTTGGGGTGCTGCAGGACGTGCCGCAGGAATGGGCGACCGAGGATCCGAACTCCAGAAAACAAAGCTCTGCTTGAAACCACTGTGTGATCGTTTGAACACGAATTGCTTCTCTCTCTCTCTCTCTCTCAGTGATCTTCTGAGCATCGATTGTTTCTCTCCAAATCTGTCATGAATGCTTTCCATCACAATTGCCAAAGCAATTTGAGACATCTGTACCAAAAAACCCTCATCTTTCTAGGGTTTTTTTTGAATCCCAAGTAGTCTCCCCTTGACATGACTTCGTCTTCCAAATCCTTCTATGCTCGCCCTTCGTCCAACACTCGGATATCAACTTTCTTGATCCTCTATTTCCTTATCGGATTCACTGGTTTTATCTTCGGGTTTGTCGCTATTTCGGAACAGAGTTTGGGATATAAATGTAGAAGTGGTAAGTCTAGATTGGTGTCGGTAGTTTGGGATAGAAGTGGCGGTGGAATTGGGAATGGTGCTGAGGTGCCCAATGGGGATCAAAAAGGCACAAAGTTATGGGTTTCGTTGGAATTCAAACTGGGTTTGCATCAGTGGTACGGCGGCGATCCCTGTGGCAAACTTGGATGCCATCTGATTAGCAAGGACTTTAACGGTATAATCTTTCTTCAGTTATGTATTTTTGTGTTTGCATTTGTTGTGACTAGCAATTTGATGTATGGGTCAGTGGAATATTGAAAATTCCTGCTGTGCTTTTTGTTTTGAACCATGTTGTGTTACTTTGATGAAGTTTGATGACAAGATAAAAATCGTAGAATTATTTTATCAAATTATTCTAACTCAGAAGCTGCTATACCCCCCACATAGTAGTCATAGGTTTGCCTATAATGGATGATTTGGTCATAGAATACGATGAAGATAATGAAGATATGGAGATGCTCATGTCTTCTAAAAATTGGATAAGCGATTCACCAGACTATGAGGTTTGATGGAACGTTTCTTTTGTGAAATAAGTTGATCTTTGGTCTTGTGCTTCAAGACTTCCACATTAATTCAATCTCAATGTTTATATAGTTGTCATGTCATGTTGTGTCAGTGTCAAACACGACACATTAGATAAAAAAAGAAAAAGAAAGAAACAAGGGGAAAAAATAATGAGCAATGTAGTAATTTCAATGCAATATGTGAGTTCTATTTTGTTGCACTAGAAATGCCTATTTATAGTCCTAACCTAACTTAGAAGCTGTTGTACCTCCCACTCCCACATAGTAGTCATTGGTAGGGCTGCAAATGAACCGAGATGTTCATGAACATACTTGAGCTCAGCTCGTTAAAGACTCGTTCAGCTCGGTTAGTTTAATAAATAAACAATCTCGAGCTCAAATTGTGAGCTTGTTTGATAATCAAGCCGAGCTTGAGCTCAAGAAGGCTCGACTCGAAGAAGCTCACAAGCTAAGCATATATTATATATTATATTGACTAGCAGCAACACGTACACACCATGAGTTTTATAATGAGTGAGGGCCAATGCACAGCTTATTCTTTAGCAATGTGGGATTAGATTTCAAAGCAAGTCAATTAGGTGGTTTAGGCAACAAGCTCTTGCATTTTGCTTGTTTGCCATTGTCCCACATCACTCACTCATCAGTTGCATGAGTACATGCCCACCTATATAACAGAGACCTGAGTTACCCTATCATAATGGCTTGGTTCTAAACTATTTCCAGCCATGGCAAGCTGAGCCCAAACTTAGCAAGTTTTCAACGAGATGAGCACGAGCCGAGTTTGAATATAGTGACAATTGGTTGAGCCGAGTTCGAACATAGTAAAGTTCAACTTGGGTCGACTCATTTGTAGGTTTGCCTATGATGGATGATTTGATCGTGGAAGACGATGAAAATGATGAAGATATGGAGATGTTCATGTCTTCTCTAAAGCGGATAAGTGATTCACCAGACTATGTGTCACGACCCCATTCCGCCTATAGTAGAATGGTGCCGTGATGGCCAATAATCCAAGATTACCAAAGGCCAACTTACAAAAATTCACTCACAATCAGAGTATATATATGGGGCTTACATGTGCGGAAGTAACAAATTTAAATCTAAGTAGTCCATAAAAACTGTGCATAGATCAAATAAAATGGCATACATCTTAACATGGTTTTACAACTTGAATACAAAATAAAATGGAGTACATATTACTTCTTGATCAAAAGGCTTCTCAAGCCGAAATATACAAAAGGAATGAATTACAAACTAAGAAGCATAATCTTCAAGATGATACAAAACATGAATCAAAACATCTTGCAAATAACATCTTAGGCGTCACCGCCTTCTTGCTTGCTACCTACATATATATATATAAATGGGGGGTGAGCTTGGATACTCAGTGAATGATATAATTAATAAATGTTTGAATGAATGATATACGAGATCTTTATCAAAACAATACATATAATAACTTGTACAAAACATGGGATGAATCAAGTTCATCAATCAAAGTCTTTCAAAGCTTCTTGGATGTTAATAACATCTACATAATGTCAAAGGATGACATTCCACACAAATCAGGGGAATAACCGTCCCGAAATCGAAGCACACCCGTTCACGACCGTCGATGGCCGACCCGGAATCGGTTAGACAACCCACGTGGAAAACCGTCAGTGACAAACAAGGGAATAATCGTCTCGGAATCAAAGCATACCCATTCACGACCATCGGTCACCGACCTGAGATCGATTAGACAAACTCACCCGTACAAGACCGTCGGTGGCAAAAGAGATATCTCAACAAAGGTGCTACATAGGCTTAACGTCCCCTAGCACGAAAGGACGTTCCAAGAATGTCATCAAAACAAACATAATACTTGATACAAAAATTAGGGATAATCATTCATACTTGAACAAATACTTTTCCGAAACGAAACAAAGCAAAGCTTTTATCAAAACATTGTAACATAGCTTTATTAAAAATATTACTTACATAGCTCTTCGGGTGTAGGGATTAAAACATGAATCCAAGACCTACAAGTACATAATAAAACCCATTGAATGCACTTCAAGAAGACAAGAAGAGATGCTCAAAGATGGGTATGAAATGCATTCTAAAAAACAAGCTTTACATGAGTATAAATGATCCCAGCATTTCTTTCCAAAACCAAGTCAAGATAAATCAAAACATGTGCTGGGAGTCAAAACATTGTTTTTCTTCTAGGGAAAACATGCTGGGAGTAAAAACATTGTTTTTCTTCTAGGAAAAACATGTTGGGTACCAACCAGGTCTTGGAATGGATGCACAGAAATGATCTAGGCAAAAATGGCCTAGCTGGGTGAACTCAGGGAGTCTTGGCCGAGGTGTGGTCTCCTAGGCCTAGGTGTGCGGCTGCCTGCCGAGATGTTACAAGGTGCCGGCAAGGGTGTACCTTGGTCGGCCTAGGTATGTGGTGCTTGGCCTAGGTGTGTGGTGGTCGGCCTAGGTGTGCATGCAAGATAGACTAAGGTGCAAGTGATTATGCAAGGCAGGCCAAGGTGAGATATGATGTTTGGCCTAAGTGTGGGATCTAGGCAAGAGTGGTCTCAGTGACCACACCTAGGGAAAGGTGAAGTCTGGAAATCTGGGTTTCCTCCTTTGAAGAACGTGAACATGAAGAACATGAATGCTAGATTCATAACTTTTATTCCAAAATCTGAGATTTCATGATATGAGTTCAAAAGCATGGACCTGGGTAGCCATACTTGGAGATTTCATGAAAACAAACACAAAAACATGGATCTTGATACAAACTTTCGGATCAAAACATGATTCTATTTCAAGAACACAAGAACATCATTTTCTCTTTCTAAAACAAACTTTAAATCAATGCATGGCTCATGAATCATGCTAGATCATGCAACATGATCAGATTAACATAAAGAACAGCAAGAGTAGATCAAGAATTTAACCTCAAAATGCAAATCCAACAGTTCAAACTCTAAGGATCAAGCTTGGAATCTAGCTCCCTCTCTAAGAACTTCTTCCTCCTCTCCCTAGAGCTTCTCTCTCTACAAGGCTAGGATATGACAAAATGATATGGATTTCTCACTACTAGCTGGGTAATACCCACTGCTGGGACAAGTGGCAACGTCGGATTGGATCTCCTCAAAAAGGTGCCAGAATGCAAAGACAAGAGCATTACAAAGTGTGTACAACAAGTAAGATGATATGGGCACTCCGACAAGGCAATGATCTCGGATTAGGACATAGGCTTCGGCAAGTAAGGTCTCAATGATCTCGGCTAGGAAGGATAACACTTGGCCTAGCTGTGCCACACCTCGGCTTAGATGTGTCACACCTCGGTCTAGGTCATACCAGTCTAGGAACAAGATCACTAGGTGCAAAGATCAAAGATCTAGGACGCCTAGATGATACACATCTCAGCCTAGATGATGACATCTCAGCCAATATGCCTAGGTGACGGGGGAGGTCAACCAAAGTGGTTCCAAGATGGTCCTAGGTGTTGGCGTGCAATGGCCTAGGTGTAAAAGGCTCAAAGGTATGACCTAGGCTTGGCATGACCTAGGCTTGACATGATCTAGGCTAGAGACAGCACCAAGCAAGGAACAAGGCATGCATACAACACTTAGGCAAAACACATAAGTACAAAACAAGGCAGGAACTTTTACTTAGGCAAAACAAGTCAAAGTCTACAAATGCAAGCTTAACAAGACAAAATCATGCGAATGCACATGAACATGACTAAGACAAGAATGTGGGTTATTACACTATGAGGTTTGATGGAATGTTTCTTTTTGTGAAATAAGTTATCTTTGATTCATTTAATATGAGTTTTTATATAGTTACAGTGTATTTTGTAGAATAAAGTTCATATGCTCTTAATGGTTTGAGATTTATTTGATTTGAAAGACTCAAATATTCCTGTGTACATCTTTTAGTAGCAGGAATCGTTGAAACTCATCACGAATCTGAGAAAGAAGCGTGATTCTATGATTTTTAGGAAGAGTCTAAGAAGAATCGTGCTTCTGATGAGAGAGAAATGCGATCTCGATCTGTCTTTCGTTCGATCTTCTTTTCTGCGATCTCGATCTGTCATGTGATCTCCTCTTCTGCGACCTCGATCTTATATTCTTCTTTCTCTCTCGATCTCGTCTCCTCCTGCTCCTCTTCTTCTTCTTCTTCTTCTTCTTCTTCTTCTTCTCTCTCTCTCTCTCTCTCTCTCTCTCTCTATTTGTTGATTTGTCTTCTCTCTCTGTCAATCTATTTTATTTCTCCCTCCCTCCCTCTCTAACAGATAACAAAATTATTTTATTTAATTTTTTGAAGAAAAAAAAATCATCTATTTTTAGAAAAGAAATCTAACAAAATCATATATAATATAAGTTATTTTATGCCTAAAATAATTTTAAATTTTTATTTCTTTTAACAGAATTTGTTATTCCTTATTTGTTAATACTTTTTTATTTATTTATTTTATTTATAATATATATGTGCCAATTAAAAATAAAAAAAATTATATACATAAATTAAAAATATTATCAATAAAAATAATACATATGCGCTCCCAACCTATGACTCTTCTAAGTGGCCACGCTACCACTACCGCTCCCATTTCGTGCAACTAAGGTACATCTGGGGCTATGATTTTTATATTTTTTTAGTCGTTTAGTGTCGTTTTTATATCTTTTGTTTCATAAGCACATGCTATTCTTGCATTTTGCATTTAACCGATTGGTCTATAATTACTCTAATGGTGTTTCCATGGTTATCAAAATTGAAATCTAGATCGTAGGATCCCTAAATTGCCAAAACAATCCAAATCGTTATAGAATCGCTGTTATGGCTAGATCACTGTATTTGTGATTTTTCTCTTTATTTGTAATATGTATCATCCTTATTTGTGGTTTTGCCTTATTTTTAATAGAAGATAGAATCTTATAATCCCCAATCCTATCCATGAGACCATCTCACCGATCATATGTAGGATCTTGATTTTAACAACCTGTTTGTGGGAGGAAAGGAATCAAATTATGATCGTTCTCTTGAATATTTCTTTTTGTTTCAAATCTATGCATTTGCCCATTTTGAGAAGCACGCTCCCCAACTCTCTTGCATTTCCTTGTATGGCAAAGATATGCATTTACAATGTTTTTAATAAAGTTCAGCATGGTAGTCCTACAGTTTCATCCACTTATACCATGTGTTTAATACATTTTCTATGCTTTATTTGGGATTTTGTTTTTATTGTTTTTGTTGCAGAGTTTAATGTTGCCTCGAATATTGTAATTGAATTAACCCAATTTTTTCCCCTCCTGTCCTTCAGGAGCTCCCTGAAGGTAGTTGGTGTTGCTCACAATGCTATTGTCGGATCTGTGGTGATTTGGTTGATGATAAAAGACGCTTTGAAATGACTTGGCGCAGTGAAGTGTGAGCATAAATGTAATTTTCTCCTCCTTACTCGTATTAGATTATTTGGATCTAAACATGTTTTGAATGCCTGCACATAGCTTCAAAATATTATGTGATGGACAAGTCACAATGTAATTTGAGTTGAATGTTTTGATTACAACTAGTAAATAGTCAATGCTTAGTTTAATTTTTAAGGATTCTTATTTTGTCCATGATTCTTTTCCTCATATTTTGGATTCCTACTGATTTTTGTGTTGCATGTAAAAAGACCATGAGGCATGCCTGAAAGAGCACACATATCAAGAAGTGGCTTCCAATACCTGGTTCTGTGGTGAAAGCTGTCAAGAGGTAAATTACAACTTTCCCGTAAATGTCAGTTGATTAAAAAGATGCATGACAATTGGAAAAAGAACATTTGATATGTAGGTCTTGGATGGTATTTGCAGATTCCAATGTGGTTGTATCATGTTGTTTCTTCGTAAAAATTATAGAATGGGCATATATTTCTTTGTCTTTTGAGAAGAAAAATGTGTTAATAGGTGCCAAAGGTAATTTTGTAGATTTTTGAACTTTTGATATGAGTGGTTATTTTATAGAGAAGAGCTTGTTGCATAATCTAAGAAATACAAACACAAACGCGTGATACGACACACATACATACAAATTTTCAAAAAATGCACAACATGACACATTGGGAACCTATGCAAATTCTATATATTTATTATATATCATATTTTTATATTTATTTTATGTCATATTTAATTTCATCAATTTTATCAACCTTAGTATGCTATTTTAGGGGGAAAAATAATAATTTTAAAGAAAAAGGTCCTTAGCATGACCCCAACATGTCTTAGCATGTCTGCAATGTGTCGGCAGAGTATCTGTGGCATGTTTGACTCTGTCCAATGTGTCGGACACATGTCCGTGTTGGACACCTATACGTGACCTCCGAAGGCGTGTCAATGCTTCATAGTGCAATAATAGAGAAGAGAAGGCAATATGTACTTACCTGGAGATAAACAGTTATTGTATACGGTTGGCACCTCCTTGGTGCTCTTTTTCAACAAATTTTTTGGTATGAAAAATAAAAAATAAAAAAAATGCATTTATTGTGGCTGTTTAGTCGCATTTGGCATTCTAGTTTTGATGCTTCCAGTTGTCAGAAGTCTACTAATTTTAATTTTGCGTTGCCATCTTCATTATGGGTTTTGAGAGAACATGGCTCAATGTTGTATGCAGGTTTACTCAGGCCTACAATCCCGCATCAGGATTGTAAATCTTCTCTCTGATGGCTTGTCTTGGACTCTTCTGAGATGCATTCATGGCGATCAAAGAGGTACATTTTGCCTGAATGGTTGTTGCTTTGAAGGCAGAATGCAACTCAAAGCTGGCTGTTGATCTTGAGACGTTGCAGTCAGTATTGTCGCCAGGGAATGTGTCGATGCTTCATGAATTCTTGAAGAGGTAATTTCCCCCATTGGGACTGTATTCTTGAACTTTAATAATAAAAAAGTATGTGTTTGCCCTATTATGACTTGTTCATTTCTTGCTCTAAAATCTTTTTATTTTGGCACTCCATAGTATATTCTCTTATCCAACACTAAAAGAAGAATTAAAATAGTTTGTACCACTCGTATAGATCATCACCAATATGTGAAATATACATGCATGTATAGTTGCTTTTTCTTTCATATCTTTTGAGCTAGTTATTTGCATATTAAATTTTCATTCCATTTTGGTTTTAGATGCTGAAATTTTTCAAGGTTGAGAAGCTTGTCATATCTGCAGAGTCTAGTGGAGACATGGACTGAGTTTTGGCTTCCAACCCTTGGAAGATTATGAGAGGAATAAGGGAATACTATGAAATTGATAGTATTTCACGGGATGGAACAGCATGGTTGAAGAAGCCCCTTTTTGAAATCCAATCAAGAGGTCAACCTAGAGGTGGGCATTTTCTTCCCCGTTCTTGTACTTCGTTTGTTTTGGTAGAAAAATGTTTTCCTAATTTTTTTAGTTTTATTTTCAAGCATTTGGTGGGACGGAAAATGAATGCCAACGAAAAATAAGCTAATTTTGGTGGAAAAATGTTTTCCACTTTAAAAAAGTGAAAACGTTTTCTAGACTTAACAAGACATCCTATAAAACCACTGCACCCCACCACCACCATCACCACAGTTACCATGATCACCTTCACCACCACTATACCACGTTTTTTTCCATTTTCTGGGGAACTGAAGTTAAAATTTCTTGGGTAAAACAGATTCAGGTCATGCATCATGGTCAAGCATAGATAATCCAACTGAAGTAGGTGCTTGCTCCGAAGGAGGGCACATTGATGATCTTACAAGACAATTGGATGGAAGCTCTTCACCAAAAGAAGTTGCCGCTCAAATGGAAACCGGACATACTGACGGTGATGGCAACAACATGCAAGTAGTCAGAGATGAAGATGCAACTTTGCATGAACATTTTTCAAAGCTGTGCTGCGAATAACCAACTTCAATCGTAGGAGGATCTCAACTAGAAATGGTTCCTCATGTAGAATCTGGGGTTATGTATAATGAAAGAAAAACTTTCTTCCGACGAACAGTTGCAGAAAGCCTGTATGTTGCAAGATAGTTAGAAATGAAATTATATATTTTGTGCAAAAAAAAAAAATGGTGCTCTCCATATTTGTGGTCTGGAAAAGGCAGTTCAAATTGTTTGGGGGCAAAGTACATGACATGCCATATGCTCTGCAAAAATATTTGAGTAGGTATAAAAGAGGGTTGGAAGGCAAAAGCATGAGCTAATAGCTAGTGTGATTCAATGTGTTTGATGTAACTTTTAGCAAATTTAAAGTTGATAATTAGAACGAAGAAGTTAAAATTATCTTTTATCTTGTTTGTTATTTAAAACTTATTTAAGTTATTTTTGTCTCATAAATTGTAAGGACATGTTGTATTAGATAATTTGAAGCAGATTTTGAAAATAAAAAGAGTTATAAGAAGCTCTATAAATTGTACCAAAGAGTCCATGTTACTTGAGTTCGGATCCTCTCCTTGAGGAAGGTCCTTGAGTTCCTGCGGGTAACAACTCAGATGAGCCGTTGGTCATCCAACGGCTGATATTATAAAAAAAAAAAAAAAAAATCAAAAATGTTGTGTTTTCGACTTCCCACCCAAACAAAACAACAACACAGCTCAGATGAGGGATTCACTTTCACTCTCACACACCACTCTCACTCTCACGCAGCACTCGCCTCCGTCGAACCCATCCTCACCGACGGCGAACTTCATTCTCACCGACGGCGAACTCCACCGCTCCAGCCTCTACGCTTCGTGAACTCACCATCGGTTGAGCAAAGATCTCTTCTTCACGAACCAGGTTAGTCTTCGAACAAAGATCTTTTGTCTTCCAACGTCTAAGATTGAGATTGAGATTTGGGTTTGGAATTAATATGGACAAGTTAGGGCTTTCAGAATTAGGGATTTTATAATTTCAAAATTAGGGCTTTTTAAAAAAATTAGGGATTTGGGTTTTGAAAAATTAGGAATTTTGGTTTTTGAAAAATTAGGGATTAGGGCTTTTAGAAAAATTAGGAATTTCAGAAGTAGGGATTTTAGAATTAGGAATTAGGGATTCGAATTTCTATTTGAACGGCTAAAAATTTAGGGCTTTTAACGTTTGAATTTTTTTTCAATTTGAGGATGATTTGGTAATATTTTTTGGAGATGATGAGGGTAAAGATGAACCCACAGTTCTGATGTTATGTAATATGAATGTAACCAACCCACAGTTCTGATATAACCAACCCAGATAATTTAAAGGTAATATGAATCTGATTCTTTGTTGTTGTTGAAAATTTAGTTGTTCTGAGTTTGAATTTAAAGGTCTTTCCTTGCAATTACTGTGTAGGACTAATGCGATTTGCTGTTTCTTTTGTGATCTAGAGAATTTTCTGACCCATACATTTTTACAAATGCATACCTACAAAGTAGGCAGAAAGCAGGGGGGAAAAAAAAAGAGGGAAAATTGTAAGAAACTAGTAAACGACAACTTTATTTCAAAAATCAGCTCAAAATCTGATGGAGTATACTATATTTCAAAATTATGTATCATCCAACTAGTACTGATAAAACAAGAACATTTTATCTGTGTTACATAGACTCATTTGTGTATCCAAGTCTCAAATTTCATCTAATTCTCATGTCCAAGATAACACAGCTAGAGTTCATATTTCTTAAATACTTCTTTTACTTTCTCAATGGTAAATTCACATTTACAAACTAAAATTAAGCATTTTATGTATTAAATGCATGGTTATATAGTAATCAAGAGTACTGGTACAAACTTGTTGAGTGCTTGTCCAACTAGGCATAACTCATATCTCACACTTAAAAGTTGAGTATCCAACATGTTCACAAATTTTGAAGTCCATGTTACCAAGATTGTAATGTACTGGAACAATGGGATTGGACAAATATTAGTAATAGTAGGTACATGAGTCCAGCCCCTCCATTACTGGAATAGGAGAATTTCCTACAAAATAGTTGGGATTAACTAGATACCTGTGGTATATGTGGTATACAAAGTGTAAAACTCTGTTGAAACTCACTGTTGGTGGCATTTTATTTAGGACCTCTTTTACTTCCCTCACTGTAGCTATGCTTATTGGAGATAATTAGGGTAAAGATGTGAGATATATGTTGGACAATTGCATCTGTTAATAACCATGTTTGCATCTGTTAACATCATAACCAGTTTGCATTTGTAACAATGTCTTCAAGTTATTCCTATGGGACATATTATTAGAACCAACTTCCATTAGCACCAACCTCCATTAGCACCAACTCCCATTAGCCTTCTCCTCATGTATGCAGATTTAAAAAATGGCTTCTTCTTCTAACATTAGCGACATGAGGTTGGTACCGAGGCTGTGCAATTGTGGAAGAACAGCTGCTATACATATTGTAAGAACCAACGAGAACAGAAATGAAGGGCGTTTGTACTTTGTTTGCCCATTGAAATATGTAAGTTGGTAATTCTAGCTATTTTCTTCCTTTATTAGACACATTAATATTTGTCTTATTGAACTAATGTATTCGCATGCATTGCAGAGTAACCCTCCCACTCATCATTGCAATTACTTCAAGTTCGTGTCTGAAGATGATGAAGACGTTACATCCAGAATCCGTTCCAACAGTACAGCTGCTACTGGTATAACAATAGAAGACTTGAACGATGTAAGGATGAGGCTTCATGACATGGAAAATGACTATGGTCGAAGGCTGCAAAGGATGGAAAATAATATGAAAAAGATGGTGTACTTCATTGTATTTTGTATCATTTTGTACTTTATGATGTAACTTTTCGACTTTATTGTATTTTTGGGAAACTTAATGGAAGTTTGTATCCTTTTGGATTTTATGTACTCTGACTTGTTATCTATTATCTGTTATGGAATGAATTTTTGGGAACATTAAACTTCTTATCTGTTATGGAATGAATGATGGAATTTTGGAATGTTGGAATGAATGATGGAATGTTGTGTTATGTAACTATAATACATGATAACCAGCAGATTCTGTGATGATGAATGATGGAATGTTATGTTGCACAGGCAGATTCTAATGGAATTTTGGAATGAATGATGGAATGTTATGTTATGTAACTATAATACATGATAACCAGCAGATTTTGTGATGATGAATGATGGAATGTTATGGAATGTTATGTTGCACAGGCAAATTCTGTTCTTGTTGCACAGGCAAATTATGATTCATGTGGACAGATCAGGATACCCTTCTCCTCCTTGAAGCATTGGACTGTGATGTTGCTGAGCATGTTGCTACAAACACCAAAGGTCAATCTAAAGGATGCTTTTATGGACTGTGATAATGAAAAGGATGCTACTGTCAAATAAATGTAGATCTGAAGCATACCAGTTTCAGAACATCAGAACCAATTTCAGAATATGCAGATCAATTTCAGAACATGCAGATCCATTTCAGAACATCACAATTTCAGATCCATTGCAGATCCAGTTTCAACATCAGATCAATTTCAGAACCAGTTTCAGAAGCAGTGTTCAACACAACATGACTTATCAATAACATGAACCAGTTTTAAATGAACATGTTCAATAACATGTTCAACATAGAAACAGTTTTAAATGAACATGAACATAGAACCAGTTCAATAACATGTTCAACACAGAACATGAACACAGAACCAGTTCAATAACATATTCAACATGAACATCAACATCAACATCAACCAACCAACACATAAATTAAAAAAGGATATTAACAATAACAGAATCAGTTCAGTTGGGTTTAACATATAAATTAAAATCAACTGTAACTGAACATCAACCAGTACAACTTTAACATCTAAATTAATACATTGGTTCTTAAAAATTGACACATTGGTACTTTAACATCACTTTCTAGCAACAGTTTGCTTTACAATTTTAGAGGCCATGTCTTCACGTTGTAGCCCAATTTCAGCATCAGTTTGGTTCTGTTGATGGTTGTCCATAGCCTAAAAAAAAAAGACAATTTTTAAGCAACTATAAATACATGATATCACAGAATTTTCAGCCACTATAAACTAAAAATACATCAAGGACGAACCTCACTACACATTGGAGTAGTTGATTCTTGAGAATATCGAAACCCAATGTCATATCCACATGAACCTTGTAGTAGTGACTGGAATGTTGGTTGAGTTGGCAAATAATTTGGCACCACATACATCTCCCGCAAATTGTTCGCCTACAAGAATGTCATATATGCTTTCAGTTATGGTTTTAGTCACATATTATATCCACATAAAAAATACAATGTTAAAGTAAGACTTACATGATATGTGGGATACATCAATGGCGGAGGAATGTAATTACCACCCATGGGCAAAGATCGAGGAAGAGGATGAAGGGGAGGAAGAGGTTGAAGTGGAGGAACATGTTCACGAACATATATATCTCCTCCAACAGATAATGGAGAAGGTGCAACCGTTGAACTTGCAACAGATTGTGACGAAGCCAAGCTATTAGCACGGATTTTTTTTGAAGTTCGCTACCAACGCCGCTTCGAATCCACCTTTGACCCTCCTTTTGCCCTTACTAGTTGCCACCTTTTTCTTCAATCCTTTTGGTTGCACAACATGATTCACATCTTCGCATTCTACTTCAAAGCTTTGGGTATCATCATCATTACGTACTTCATTTCCAACACCAAAATAAGCACTTAACTTGCCTTCAACATCTGCACCTAATGTAGCAAGGTGTGCAATACAAAAATCATATGTTTCTTCAGTTTCAGCAGCTCTACTTGCTACTGCTCTAACTGCAGTCATCAATATCTTATACCGCGAAGCTTGTTGGAATTTCACATCTACTTGAATGTCATTTTCCTTAATGTGCTGCACAGTTTCAGCTCTTGCTTGTTTGGTCCACCTCTTCAGAATGTATTGTGAAGGAACCTCTTTCATCTTCAATATGTCTCTAATGACCTTCAATGAGTGAGAACACAATATTCCTTCCCTTTCAAACTTTGTACAATTACAACCCAAAGAGCCATCCCTCTCCAACTTCACTTTCCTTGCATGTTTGTTACCAACATCAACAACTGTGTAAATGGTACTAGCCTCGCCATATTCAATTGCTTCTATGTCCGATTCAATGGATTGAAAGTACTCATTTTGAAATTCCTCAAAGATCTTTTTTGTGTAGACGTTACCCATTTGAATTAACATTCTTATTGTTGCTTTCACCTTTGTCAACCTTTGGCACAAAGCATAGCCCGCTTCTAACTCCTTGTATCGCTTCTCGTAAAGTACCCTTTCGAAATGCATGAAGAATTCATTTAAGTTGAAATCAAAACGAATGTAATCCTTTAAAAAGCATTAAAAGATTCACTAAGTTGTGTGGTACTCATTCCCGCAGCCCATGTTGATCTAACATAAGGCCATCCCCATTTTTCTTTCACCGCAAAAGTCAATTTCAACCAATGGTTATCATGCGCATCATATTTATCAAGCATTTCCGCCCACTCTAATTTCCATTGATTTGTATCTTCAATGTGAAAGAAGAATTTATTTAGTACACCCTTCACCCCCTTATCTTGGAACAAACAGTTAACATGTTTTAATGCATTTTGCATCAAATGCCAAGTACACAATCGGTGACTTGTGTCAGGCATAACGATGGGTATGGCTTTAGCCATTGCAGCATCTTGATCGGTGAACAAAGTTTTCGGTGCCTTCCTTGACATAGCCTCTAGAAAGTTTTCAAACAACCATACAAACGATTCGGCGGTCTCATCATACAACAATGCTGCACCAAATATAACTGTTTCCCTGTGATGGTTGAATCCCACAAAAGATTCGAACGGTCTATGTTCTTTGTTTAACTTGTAAGTCGTATCAAATGTGACAACATCACCAAATTGGGCATAATCCATGATCATTTGTGCATCGGCCCAAAACATATTGGTTATTTGCTCCTCATTATCTAATTGAACAGCATAGAAGAATGAAAGATTCTGCAAATATTTTTCTTTAAAGTATTGCAACACATTGCCTACTTCCCCATATGCTAAACTTTGTTGTCTTTTGGTTCTCAAATAATTTTTAGAATCTAACTTCGTAAAACCAAGACATTGCCTTCCACCAGCTTCTCTACCTATGAGTTCAAAAGACTGGCCCAAACGAAGACCAGATTGTGCCGCTAAATCTAACTGAATTGCTTGGGTAGCGGATATCTTTCTTTGTGACGGCAACATGTGGGCACACTCGGGTGATACAAGATCATGGTTGTGTTTTTCTTTGAAATCAGTCACAACATATTTTCCAGTACCCTCATGTAATTAATATAAAGTCGAGCCTCACACCCACTCCTAGTTTCAGCTCTAGAGTTTTTTGACAATGGGTCTCGCTTGTCAACCTTTCGAAATCCCTCCTTGTTGCAAACCAAAAGTCTATGAATAAGTTGATTAGTGAACTTGTCCTTCTTACAATAATCTCTTCTTATGCTAAACCCCATTCTTCCTCCATATGTATTATAAAATTCATACGCACATTGTTCAGAATCAAATATCATTCCCAATTTTGGCTTCCAATCACAGTCATTCTCAGGTTCCATATCGATATCAAAATGCAACTGAAAACCCATATAAATAAAATCTTAAGTTAATGATAGTTGAGCTTCTTAATAAGATTGCAGGGTTGCTTAGGTTGTAGTGCTATGAAAATGAATTGAAATTGGTTTATAGATAACATTTATCTGGTTTATAGATAGGACCATATGTCATATAAGGAAAATTACTCGAATTAAGGAAATTGAATTATTCATAATTGGCTTATCTGGTTTATTCATAAGGAATTATCTGGTTTATTTATCTGGTTTATTCATAAGGAATTAAGGAAATTTATCTAGTTTATCTGGTTTATAGATAGGACCATATGTCATATAAGGAAAATTACTGGAATTAAGGAAAATTACTGTAATATAGATAGAAATAGCAGTTAATAACACAAGCAATTCAGTTATTCATAACTGGCAGTCTCATGGGTCAAAAATTATTCATGAGATTCAATATAACATATCTAGACACCAGTTAATAATTACATGACCCATGAGACTGCCATGTCTACAAAAGGCCCATAACATTACCCTGTTCTATCCAATTTACAGTGTGTTCTATTAACTGGCAGTCTCATGGGTCTAAAACCAGTAATTTTAAGGTTAAAGAAATAGCAGTTTATGTAAGGTTCCAGTAATTTTCATAAACTGGCCTATCAATTTTAAGGTTCATGTTCTGAAATTGATAGACCAGTCTATGAATTTTAAGGTTCATGGTCTATCAATACGAGTTTATGTAAGGTTCCAGTAATTTTCATAAACTGGTCTATCATAACCTTAGAAATAGCAGTTTACATAAACCAGTCTATCAATTTTAAGCTCTTTACAAATTACAGTGTGTTATATTAACTGGCAGTCTCATAAGCAACCAGTAATTTACAGTGTGTTAACCAAATAGTAGAACCTTAGAGAATAGTTAAAGAAATCATAAAGAGGTAAAACACACCAATTAATGAAAACTCGTATTCGATTTCTTACCTTACTGTCGACTGTAATTTGTAAAGAGCTTCAGTCGAAAGCTTTGGCGGCAGAAGAGTGCTCTGTAGAGGCTGGAGCGGTGGAGTTCGCCGTCGGTGAGGATGGAGTTCGTCGTCGGTGAGGATGGGTTCGCTGGTGAGGATGAGGATGGGTTCGATGGAGGCGAGTGCTGCGTGAGAGAGAGAGTGGTGTGTGAGAGTGAAAGTGAATCCCTCACCTGAGCTGTGTTGTTGTTTTGTTTGGACGGGAAGTCAAAAACACAACATTTTTTTTTATTTTATTTTTTTTTTTATAATATCAGCCGTTGGATGACCAACGGCTCATCTGAGCCGTTGCCCGCAGGAACTCAAGGACCTTTCTCAAGGAGAGGATCCGGACTCCATGTTACTTATCCAATTCTTATTCATCTTCAAGTGAAAGAAAGGGAGGCAGCACCAGATCTTCCATCTTAAAAATTTTCTATTCTTACTACATTCTAATCTATATTCAATAAAACAACTATATTTTAAGATTTTTTTATAATCTCATATTGTATAGTGAGGGTGGACAGAGGGACAGAATTTCAAGACAAAAATATGATTTTATTTGTGTATAGTCACATCACAATTGACAATGTCATCTCTTAAAGGTAACTATTGACAATGTTATCTCTTAAAGTCAACTATGGCAAAGAGGACTCCTATTATCGCTCCAAATTTGTGATTTCCTTTGGGTTGTGGGATGGTTTTTCATTTTTTAATTATTTTAATTTGAGTTAAAAAATTTCGTTTGTAATAGATTTTTTTAATTTTTGTGAAAAAAAAAATATAATGATTATAATTTAAATGTGACATTTTATTTTATTAATTTTTTAATCTTTTTTATTTTTATTTTTATTTTTTGACTAAAATAATCTTTTTAATCCCAAAAATCCTCATGCCAAAGCAGGGCTGTGTTATCAAACATCATATTTAACAAATGTTTAAAACTTTAATAATAAGATTCTTAACATTCACAATAATATATTAGAAGATTTGATTGAAAATTAAGTTTAATTTTAAGTACATTTCTATTAAAAAAAAAAAAAAAAAGAGAGTGATTAGGATTTTGATTCTCATAAATTCTTGACTACATGACCAATTAGGAGCATCCTAACAAAAACGGTTTAAAATTGAATTTTTGCAACATTAAAATTATGTTTAAATTAAGAATTTGTGTAATAAAAAGAGAAGAAAAAACAAAAGGATATAAAATGAATTTATACATAACTTGTAAAAAAAAAATTCTCTCAATAAATTCAAAATCTAAACATAAGCTAAATCCTAAGTTTCCAAAACCAGTGATTTGTTGGATAAATTATAAGTTTACATAGTTTATTAAATTCTAAATAGAAAAAATGGAAATTAAAGTTTTGGTAGAGCTTCAGAATTATTATTTAAGAATAGAGTTGTATTTTGAGTTTGTCAGTTTTAAAATTATAATTTGAATGTGAAAATTTTGTTTGGTTATGAGTTTTGAAAAGAGTTTGAATTGAATGATGTGACATATTATATTTGATTCAAAAATTTATAACTCATAAACAAGCACACAATCCAAAATTTTATTCAAAGCTTATAAAAAAAAATCCAAAATTCCAAAATATTTTTTATTTAAAATATAAAAATAACAGGTGTCAAACAAAAAACAAAAAATACGAACACTATTCCAGTCAACCGGCTAAACGAACAACTGGACGTATGAGAGGATGACAGGGTAGACCCAAAATTTAAAAATTCTCTACTTTTCAGAATGAAAAACACGAAAAAGAATAGGAAAAAAAATATGTTTTAAAATGTGTGGTGGAATCACAATTCTAAAATTCCAACCAAATAATGCATACAAATGGAAAAATAGAATTAAGTTTTCAAAACTGCACTACACAGCCAAAATTTTTATTTCTAAAAGTCTTTATTATTTTTTATTTTTTTATAGAAAATATAAAAACATCAATGAAGAAATAAAATAAGTTAAAAAGACAGTTAACAATAATAACCACCAGAAGCCACTCTGTGATCATTTTCTCTCTCGCAGTGAACTTTTGAGCATCGATTGTTCCTCTCTAAATCTGCCATGAATGCTTTCCACCACAATCGCCAAAGCAATTTGAGACCTCCGTACCAAAAAACCCCCATCCTTCTAGGGTTTTTTCTGGATACTAATTAGTCTCACCTCGACATGACTTCGTCTCCCAAATCCTTCTACGCTCGCCCTTCGTCGTACACTCGGAGATCAACGGTACTGATCCTCTGTTTCCTGATCGGATTCACTGGTTTTATCTTCGGTTTCGTCGCTATTTCGGGACAAAATTTGGGGTATAAATGTAGAAGTGGTAAGTCTAGATCGGTGTCGGTAGTTTGGGATAGAAGTGGCGGTGGAATTGGGAATGGTGGTGGGGTTCCCGATGAGGATCAGAGAAGGCACAAGGTTATGGGTTTCGTTGGAATTCAAACTGGGTTTGCATCGGTGGGACGGCGGCGATCCCTGCGGCAGACTTGGATGCCATCCGATCAGCAAGGACTTCAGCGGTAAAATCTTTCTTCAGTTATGTATTTTTTGTATTTGTATTTGTGGTGTCTGGCAATATGATGCATGGGTTAGTGGGATATTGAAAAATGTTGCTGTGCTTTTCGTTTCGAACCATGTTGTGTTGCTGTGATGACAAGATAAAAATTGTAGAATTATTTTTATCAAATTATCCTCGGGTTGTTTGTGCCTCATTTTAGAAGGATTTGGAGTGTTAGTGTGTCCATTTTGTGAACAAGGTGGAGAAGACATGAATAAGTATCGTTAAGGTATATATAAAAAAAAAAAAAAAAAAAAAAAGGGGTGGGGGGGGGCATGTGGATGATGTTCTCGCTTGCCACTGGGTAAGTGAAAATGAAGACTGTAATTGAGGGAAGCTTCATAGCCTTGAATCCTGAGTTTGTGAGTTGACTGCAAAGTATTTATCAAAAAAAAAAAAAATTTGACTGCAAAGTGGTTAGTTGCCTTACAAAATTATGAATGTAATAGGACTTTAATCAGGGATCATTCTTATGAAAACACAAGATCACAATCACCATGGTTGAAGCTGCCTTGTTGTCGTAATGGAAAATCTTTTATTCAGTCTTTGTTTGGCATAGAGAGTTTGGGCTAAAATAGTTACAAAAAGATAAATAGGCTTTTTAGCCTAATAAGATAAAACATCACATCCAAATCATAATTATTTCATTTTTTCTCTTACAAAAGTCAAAAAAGCCAAAAAGCCTATTCCAAATGAGACCTTTTAGCCCCAGGTTAAAATAGCCAAAAAGCTAAAAAGCCAAAAAGCCAACCTACATCCCAAATGAAGGCTCAATCATAGTTGGTTATGTGTAAATATGTGAATTTGTGCACATATATATATATATATATATTGCATACTTAATTATCTAGACACTGTAGATACAAAGACTAATAAGTTTCTGAAAATGGCCAGTTTTGCATCTTGCTCCTTGGGAGTTCCTAGAGCTGGCCCCAAGCCAATATTCCTGAATATGGGATTCCAAATTACAGTCAGGTCCTACGTTTAAAGGAAATGAGTAGAATAACTAGTTGCTTGGTTAGTCATAATCGTTGGAAATTGAAGAACTATGTACATGGTGCAATAAATGCATGCAATAACTTAAACTGGCATCTGTCAATTACAATTGTTTATTACAATCTGTTTTTTTTTTTTTTGATCGGCAGTTTATTACAATCTATTTGTGTTGCTAATGTAATGGTTTCTATTAGTTCTTGATGACTGTTGTGGTTTTGTCCTGATTCTACTATCATTTTTTCTTCATGTGGGTGAGTGCTTTTGTGCTAATCACTCTGTTGGAAATAAAATGATGGCTCACAGCTTGGAAGAAGCAACTGGCTTGGCTTTCAGATTTGTTATTGGTAGAACCAATGATCAATCAAAAATGTCACAGCTCAGAAGGGAGGTGGCAGAGTATGACGACTTCATTCTGTTAGATATTGAGGAGGAGTACAGTAAGCTCCCATACAAAACGTTAGTGCTGACATTATCTATCTATCATTGTTCAGTGCCTCTGGTCTGTTATTTCTAGAATCTCAGTAACCTCTGTACCTACAGGTTGGCTTTCTTCAAAGCTGCCAACGCACTTTTTGATTCTGAGTTTTATGTTAAAGCTGATGATGATATATACTTGAGGCCAGGTAACTAATTTTACGACATTTATCAATGCTCCATACTCTCACTTACATTGCTCTCTAGATTTTCATGGTTTTTCCTTATGCAACTACTTACAATCTTCTTTCATTAACTGCCAGATCGCCTTTCACTTCTTTTGGCAAAAGAACGTCCACACTCTCAAACTTACCTTGGATGCTTGAAAAAGGGTCCAGTTTTTACTGACCCTAGGCTCAAATGGTTAGTCCTATGATGTTTGACTATATGTATTATATAGTTTGTGATATCTGAGAATTTTCATTTTGCCATTCCTTAGATCTACTTCCAAAAATTTATTCACTTTGCTGTTGTTGTCGAAGCAAAATATGGATAATCTCATAGCTTAGTTTAGTGACTGCCAATTTTAAAACTGATTTTCCTTTTTGAGTATCTGCTTTCCTTTATATTAGTGTATATAATATACTCAAGACATAATACACGACATGTTATAGAGAGGTTGCAGAAGAGAAAAGTAATTCAACTTGAACAGCTAATATGGTTCCATCTCTACGTGTTAATTGTGTGTTGTACGTTCATGTGTAATTGACAAGGCCTCATAATTTAAGTTTTGAGAATTAAAATTTATGCAAAATATTTAATTCTGTAACCACAATGACACAATTGTTTGCTACATGGTTGAAAGAAGCATACAATAGTTCAGGAAAGAAATATGCAGAAGACAGGAAATAAATTTTTGTGAAGATACTTTGCCCTGTACATGGTCTAGCCTAGTATCCTTTCATTATTCTAGCTTTATGAAAACTAAAATACATTTTGCAAGTTCCTCACAAGAGATTGAGATCTACAGCTTCTGCTTTGAAGTATAGAGATTGTCCGTCATTAGTCCCCCTGTCAATCCCAGGGCTTATTTTCCGCAATCTGAATTGAGGAAGATTTTTTGCAATCTTTTTCAGGAGTGTTTGAAAATTTATTCTGAACTACAATCTTTGTAGAAGTTGGATTTGGAGCTCTTCTCAGCAGCATCACAGTAGTCTGTGGGAAGAGTACGAGTGATGATCAGTAATTAGTGCTACATTCTAACTTTATGATTATTATTTCAAGGTGACCAGATCAGTTAAATCTGTGCAGGTATGAGCCACTATCTTATTTGCTTGGGAGCGAGTACTTCCTCCATGCTTATGGTCCAATATATGCTCTTTCTGCTGATGTTGTTGCAAGTTTGGTTGCTCTAAGAAACAATAGGCAAGCTCACTTTCTTTATTATTATTGTTGTAGTTGTTGTGGTGGTTATTATAATTATTTGTTTCTTTATCTGGTATCCATTTATAGAATTTATTTGTAAGCTGGATTTCATGGATTATTTAACTGGATTTCATTTAAGATTTGTTGACAGTGTTGTGTTTGGTTTGCCTCAATGAAATATTGTAATAGAGTTTCCCCTTGTGAATGCACCCATTGTTCCTATTTTAAGTACTTGCGGGGCTAATGTTATATGTAGAAATTTAATGTATAAAGAGAAATGATTGTATTATTGATTGATTTATTTTGATATCTATTACAATGATTCATGATTCCTATATATAGAAGAGGGTGAGTGTGTAGTAGGTAAGGAGTAGGTGAAGTGGAGGTGGTAGTGGTGTAGTGGGTTAGGTTTAGTGGAGTAGGTGAGGTGGTAGTAGTGTAGTGGGTTAGGTTTAGTGGAGTAGGTTTAAGTGGGTGAAGTAGGTGGAGAGTAGGTGGATTTTAACAGCCCCCCGCAAACTCAAGGGGGATAGGAACTAACCAACTTGAGTTTGGAGAGAGTAACAAAACAAGAAAATACATAAAAATAAAAGAGGATAAGAGACACTGTATGGTCGTGTCAGACCATTGGTGAAGACACTGGATGGTGGTGTCATAACGTTGTAGAGGACACTGTATGGGGGTGTCATAACCATGTAGAGGACACTGTATGGTGGTGTCATAACGGTGTAGAGGACACTGGATGGCGGTGTCAGACCGATGTAGAAGACAGTTTATGGGGTCATGTCGGACCGTTGTAGCAGACAATGTTGTGACAGTTGTAGTGACAGTTTACGGAGTCTTGCTGGACCCTTGTAGAAACTAACCGGAATCAATGTCGGGACAGTTTATAGAGTCTTGTCGGACCCCTAAAAAGTCGCACCCGCAAAAGGTGTTGTGACAGTTGTTGTGACAGTTTACGGAGTCTTGCTGGACCCTTGTAGAAACTAACCGGAATCAATGTCGGGACAGTTTACAGAGTCTTGTCGGACCCTTAAAAAATACACTGTATGATGGTGTATATAGGCTGCCCAAATATATATATATATGGATATATATAGTGAGCCCTCAAAAGTCGCGCCCTCAAAAGGCGCGCCCACTTCATCAAAAGGCGTGCCCGACAGAAAGCGTCGAGCCATCAAAAGGTGAGCCGGAGACGCGGCGAGGCACGTGAGCGACAGAGTGGCGTGTCGGCCGCGTCGTCAGTGTCGATATAAACCAATGCGGAGGCTGTGGAAACCAAACCAGGCTGAAACCTCTGAACATTGTTAGACTGAAACACTCTGAAAATACTCTGGATCCAACCCTTCTCTGAAAAACTCTGCGTTTTCGGAGAGAGAAACTTTGTAACACTCTGTAACCAATCCTTCTCTGAAAGTACCAGTCGGAAATCGCTGCGTCGCTGAAACACTCAGCAACCCAAAAACATGGCCTCTTCTTCCCGTCCAGCTACCCAGAACATGGCCTCCTCTTCTCGTGGTCTGCTCACGCTCTTTCCCGACCTCAACGAGTCAACAAGAGAGATAACCAGTGCGGTGGCCAGTGAACCTTAACCAAACACCTCTGGTTTTGCTCCGTTGAACTTTCCGATGCGGTCGGTGGAGCAAAGAATGGCAGTGCAGTCGGATGTGGAAGCCAATCAGTATACATTGACGTTATGTGTGGAAACCATGACTGCGGTTACAAACTTGTCGAACCGGCTGCAGAGTAGGGCAAATGAGGTGCAGCAGTTAAACTCCCAGCTGGCTCTGCTCCAACGCATGTATAAGGATGCGCGAGCAGAGATAAGTGTGCTAAAGGCGGAAAATAAGGAGCTGAAGCGGAAGGCCACCGTGATGTTCCGTTTTGGAGGTCCGCCATATGCTGCAGTGGAGGAGCAGGGAGTAGTGATCATGCCCAGTGGAGTGGGAAATACGGAGGCAACACCGGCAAGGGCCGCCCAGGACAGAGGCAAGAAGAAAAGACCGGCGGAATAGGCGAAGAAGTGAGGTCGGTGGGTGGCCGTCTGCAGAAAAGAAAACAAACCTTTTGGTGTTGTGTTTTGGTTTGTTGTTGTTGTTGTTTTTTTTTTTTTTTTTTTTTTGTGTGTGTGTAAAATTGTGATCGGGGTTAATCCCTGAGATGAATAAATTATGGTTTGGTGTGCAAAGCTATATGGTATGAATGGAATTTGAAAAAGATAAAAAATAATGTGAAAGAAAAATAAAGAAAGAAATAATAAAAATATATTTGAAATCAAAATGAAAGATGGGGAAATAAGGAAAGTGGTTTGGAGAAAATAAATAAAAATAATGGATTTTGAAATCAAACGGAGGAGAGAGAGGGGACAAGCCCATGTGAGGGAAAGAGGGGTTTAAAGAAAGTGAGGGAGTGGGTTGATTAAAAAAAAAGGATTGTGGGTTTGAAAGTGGAAAGATCAGAGAGAGAGAGAGAGAGTGAATTTGTTTGCTTTAACAAGATGACAAACTTGGGCACAAGTCTTCCACTGTGAGAATAAACCCATAAGTTCTCTTAAACATCTCCCGAAGACCACCATTTTGTTTAACAGAAATGCCACATAGAACTAACACGTAGAATGCCCACATGGATGCCCACAAGAAGAAACACACAACTGGTTTCCAAGAGAAACAAATTAGTTACACTGGTTGATTTTTCAGTTCCTTCTGTTGACCTGTCAGTTCACAGGAATTCCTTTGCAGTAACAATTTCCTTGGGGGAGCATCTGGACCATAACCTAATAAAAGAATCACCGGTACAATCAGAATAGCAGGATAAAGGGACAAATGTGTTGCTATGACCCATCCAAAAGCTGCCAATGGAATTTGTCGTGTACAAGCTCCATAAAGTGACAGTATGATGACCAAATTTTCAATTGGAGAAGTAGACAAACCCACACAACTGACTATGGTAAAAGGATTCCATAAGTACACCAGAGCAGCCATATCCCCAGATGAAAGAATCTTTGAATTTTCCAACAGTCCAACAAGGCCTAGTGATTTCAATCTTTGAGAATATGCTTTTTGAAGATTCAGGCCAGTTGAACGAATAAGCATTGCAGTGACAAAATCTGCATAGGGAGACATCGAGGACTGTTTCAACCAGTAACCTTCAGCCAGGCGGCGGAGGGAGGTGAGAGGAGTGGAGACTTTGGGACGAGAGGACATGTCTTGTGTTCTTACATCTGAACACATACACGGCACCGAGACAGTTAGAACAGGTCGGCGGCAGCACATGTAGCTCGCATGAGCAGTGAATGAGAAGGATGATGGACGGACCAACGACGTATTGGGTAGGCGTCGTGGTCAGCAGTCACGGCTGACAGACGCAGCAATATTGCAGGTGCTGGACACGAAGCATGCAAACCATGCGAGTTGGGATGGTCGGCGACGGTGCCCGGAGTTGCAGCAAGGCAATCTGTATCTGCAGTAGGCCGAAATGAAACACTGGTTGCGAGAAGAGTTGGCGTCAATTCGAGCTAGCAGTGGTTTGAGTTGCTGCAGTGGTTGGAGGTTTTGGTAGGTTTTAATTGGTTGAGGTCTGGCGGGCGGTTAAGGCAAAGTTGCCGCCCGCCAGAAGGCGAAGAGCACCAAGAGCTTAACCTTGCTCTGATACCATGTAGAAATTTAATGTATAAAGAGAAATGATTGTATTATTGATTGATTTATTTTGATATCTATTACAATGATTCATGATTCCTATATATAGAAGAGGGTGAGTGTTTAGTAGGTAAGGAGTAGGTGAAGTGGAGGTGGTAGTGGTGTAGTGGGTTAGGTTTAGTGGAGTAGGTTTAAGTGGATGAAGTAGGTGGAGAGTAGGTGGATTTTAACATTATACATTCTTGTCTCTCTTGCAAATGCTCCCAATATTCCTATTTTAAGTATTTGTATAGACTATAGAGGATGAATACTCTGTTGCTAGAAGAGATTACTGAATATTTGCGTCATTTCTGACCCCTTTTCCTCAATGCTACTTTCTCTTGGTGAGAGGGTAATACGAATAAGGTGCTTGGATATTCATGCTTGTGATAGGAAAAGGCAAACTTGTTTACACTTACAAAGTTTGGCTTGGTTTCTGAGCCAAGGACAGTTCAAGCTTAAAGAAAGGTTCAAATTTGGACATGAAATTGCATGCATCAATAAGGACTGAGATTTGTATAGGCTAAACTTGAGCATGATTTTGGATTGAGCACTGGATGTGTTGCTAGTACAAAATAGGGCTTTTTTTAAAAAAAAAAACAAAATAGGTCTCTCTCTCTCTCTCACTTCTCATGTGTCCAATGGTCAGTTCAACCTAATTGATTGGCAAAAATGCCAGAAAATTTTACATATAACATAAGGTAGACAATAAATTTACGCTCTTCAATCTTTTTAATTTTGATCCTAATATATGTGTGTAGAATTTTATTTCCTTTACCCAGTGCTGGTCCAACCTTTGTGCGGTGCTAATCGTGTATACTGGGTATACAATATATTACCCTTTGGCATTATTTTTGCACAAAGTGGTTACCCTCAAACTTGCATATTCACTGTTGATAGCCTGAGATTTTACTGTTCACATCTGAATCCTATCTCCTGACCTAGAGAAAAGGAAAATAATTAAGAAGTGAAAGTACTTAAATCTAAACTTCTGTAGTATTTATTGATTCTTACCCAAGCAAAAATTACTATGACCTCATATAAGAAATAGGTAAAAAATGACAGTATCATTTGTGTGAAGATAGATATTTAAGATTAAAGCATTTCACTAATACTCCTTTTGGAGTCCATAACTTTTATATAATGTGTTCAGATTTGCTTGAATTTACAGTTTCCGGATGTTCAGCAATGAAGATGTTACGATTGGTGCATGGATGCTTGCAATGAATGTCAACCATGAGGACAACCGACAACTTTGTGAACCAGAATGTACTCCATCATCTATTGCTGTTTGGGATATTCCAAAGTGTTCAGGTTGGTAATTAACTAATTATTCTCATGGTTTGGTTGCATGTTCTCTTAGAAACTGCCTCCATATGCTGAAATCTAATAAAATCCCACCTTGGAGAAAGAGGAAAAATAAAGGAAAGAATTTATCAAGAATTTTAACAAGGCCCCTTAAAACCCACTGATTGACTCAAAAGAATTTAGAAAGGATAAAAAGTTGATGTGGCATGAGGGATAGACATTCTGTATTAATGAAACTGTTTTGTTATGTTGCGGCATTGTCCTTAATATGTAATTTAGATTTTTTTAAATTTTTTATTTTTGGCATTTAATTTGGTTTTGTGGTTGTTTTCCTTTTGAATGGATGTCATATTGAAACAAAAGCTATTTGTGCAAAGAAATTAATTTTAAAGAATGTTCTTCTTATGCATAGAAGTTACATACATCTATACTTTGTTGAGTTACCAATTTTCCCAAAAGCCTAAGCTATTAGGAAATAGGCCCAACAATGCATGTCAAGCTATCTAACATCCTCCCTCATGTGCAACACCTTCTTGCACGTGGAGGCACAAACAAAGAACCAAATAGAAGAAGTAAACAACTAAACAAAGAGAAAGAAACCAAATAGGGACATTATCCCAAATGCTAACAGAGAGACTTGAACCCAAGATCCTTCTCTACCAGAGCTTTGATACCATATTAAGTTACCAATTTTTTCAAAAGCCTAAGCAATTAGGAAATAGACCCAACAATGCATATCAAGCTATCTAACATACTTGCCCACAAAAAATAGATTTGCTATACATTCAATTCAGATGCTATGAAAACTACAATGGCTTTATTTGTTCAACAGTTGTTTGAAATACAACTGAATGGTATCATTTTAATGACATTTCCATTTTGTTATTGCCTGATATTTGCTTTGTTTGGGTTGCATTATTATGTTCACGAATGTCTAACACTTTGGCATCGCTCTCATCTTCTAGGGCTATGTGACCCAGAGAAAAGGTTATTGGAACTACATCAGAAAGAGAGCTGCTCAAAAAGTCCGACTCTATTATCTGACGATTAACATTTTTGGCTCCATGTTCTGGAAGAGTCCCATAACTTCTACTGATTACATTCAACACATCCTCTTACGACTGACTACACAACTATCAAATTCAGTTTGTAATCTACAAAGTTGCTTTAGAGCAGGGCTTTGTTGTTTTAATATTGTTATATCCCAGCCATCATTTTTTTTTCTTGCTTTGTAATTTAATTTTTCATTGTGTTTAATGGAGCGAGAAATTTTGTTTCAGAGTTACTGTATTTAGGAATAGCTGCCAGGTGGCAGGAGCATGATCTCCCATTTAAACTTTCATACATTGTACGAATGTGCTTAATGATTTTTACCTGATTAATGAAGTTATCTAGTTTTTGTAGAGTACATTTTGGAAAGATGATCAAGATAAATTATTTTCCGAGGTTTTACTTGTTTAATTATTGGCTCTGCTTTATTTTTACTGTTTTGACTTGGAATTATCTTCAAATCTGAAGAATATAGTATTTGTGAATTGTGATTAAGAAAATGAGGTATGTTCATTAGGCCGTTATTTTCTCGGATTTGTTTCTTGCAGGGCTAAAACATACCATCCATGAATGCATGTAGCTAAGTAGCATCCAATTTTTGGTGCTAACAGCTCAAATTTTTACTTCATATAGGCTCTGAACATATTTTTGAAATAGATTCTCCTAACCATGTATTATTATTGCTCATGATGGTTTTTTTTTTAAAAGGAATGCTCACAATGCTTTTTCTGCTATGAAGTTATCATGTTGACTCTGCAAATGGACTGGATTCAAAGACAATTATGGGTATTCTAATGCCAATGGCCATCATCAACATGCTTCATCTTTATGTGAGTACTTGCTTTCTTTGGATATTGTTTTTCATGAAAGTATAGGGAAAACTATCAATGATTTAATTTAGTTTTTCATTTTACTTATCCAGAAATTTTAAATAAATATATATTATTATTTTTTTGATAAATACCTAAATATTAAACAAGTAAAAAATAGATTGTATAGTAAAAATTATCAATACTTTTAAAGACATAGAATAAATTGTAAAAAATAATAATATTAATATATATCAGACTGTAATACCGCGCTACTAAATAGATTGTTTAGCCAATATAAAAACAGTTAAACATGTTAACTTGAACAAAAAAGAATTTAGAACTAATTAATGAGGAGGAATGATAAATATAATAACCCAAAGGGTGTTAGGATTTTGAGTGAACATTGATTGGGATCAAAGCTAGGTAGCTTTAACTAGGAATGAGCAGAGTGCATATACAGTTTTTGACTTAAAAATTAAAAAAATGGTCACATGATTTAGCAAATGATTCATATAGTGGACTAGACGCATTAGTTTTGGTGGGCTTTCTATGAGTAATGGTAGGACCTTTTTCATTGGGCCACATGAACGAAAACAAAGAAGTGTTCATTCCATATGATTTCCAAAATTATCATATAGTGCTCTGTGGCATTTGCATTAAGACCATTTTCAATATTGAATTGTCAAAATGACACGTCAAAAAAGTAATTTTTAAATTGTTACAGTATCCAAAATATTAAAATTTGACAATTTTGTTCCTAATAGATAACATTTATGAATACACCTATCAACGGAGGGAAATAGAAGACTCTTTCCCAAATTTGAAAATCTGGTCTCTTTAAAAATAACAACCAAAATCATATCTCTATATCTAATAAATTAGATATATTTTCAATTATTTACATCTCTACATCTCATTTTTGTATTTTTCTTTTATCACTAATAACTTCATATTTTTCAAATGCATATAATCTCCTAAAAATGGGAAGAAAAATATTTGAGAGTCACAAAAAGTGTGGCTCAAATGGCTCAAAACGACGTCGTTTTGATCGTTTTGAGCCATTTGAGCCACACTTTTTGTGGCTCTCTACCATTGCTCAAATGGAAAATTACCCTGTCTCACTCTGCTCATCATTTTCTCAATTTTTCTCATCCCAACAAAAAAAACAACACCATAAACCTATTCCCGTCTTTGTCTCGTTGCCATTTCTACACTAAAAAATTGAATTTAGTCTGAAATTTTAAATATCAATTATTATATATTCGTAACGTATAAATATTTTAAACTTTTATACCATTATTCATTGGTATAACGAAGAACAAATAAAATCATATGGTTTCTCTTCTATTATCAAATGGGCATCACGCGTCCTTGCAGCTCCTCAAATTTTTCAACAAAGAAAACCCATTTTCCACCGAGAAAGAGAAAGAGAAAGGTTGAGAAAATGAACTGTTGCTTGCTTGTACGTAACAGGGTTCAATGATAGCACTGCTCTGACTTAACTCTGTGTACTTATCTGCCACTTTCTATATATTACTTTTTATAATATAGTTTTTTTTTTGGTTGGTTGCTTCGACTGACTCAAAATTTAACTCAAATCTAACCTAACTTTCTGAAGAGGTATTCTCTACCATAGATACGAGCAATCAGATATGACCAAATGACTTTAATATATCAAGTGACAGTAAAGTTAGACATTCATAATACACTATAGAATGATTCAATATATATATATATAATAAAAAAATTGGGATCAAATCCAGTTATGAATAAATCTGGACCTATATATATTTTTTGTTTTAATTTTATATTATAACATTATTGAAGATAAAACATACAAAAGACAGGACAAAATTGAGCAGCAAAGCCATAATGAATCTGTTCTTAACCAAATACCACTTATATGTATATATATATCGGGTGTGTTTAGTTTTGTTTTGAGAGATAAATTTTTTTAAAAAAAATTTAGGGAGAAAGTTTTGAAATTTTTTTAATTTGTTTGGTTGTACATTTTGAAAATAGTTTTGGAATATGAGAATTTGAAATGATTTAATATTTTATTATAATTGAGTAGGTATGTGTGAGAGAGAAAAAGTGATTGATTGATATACGGAAAAGAAAAAATGATTTAAAAATTTTTTTTTCAAAATTACTAAACTAAACAAAATTTTAAAAAAAATTTCTCTAAAAAATAAACCAAATAAGGCCATCATGTGTCACCCTCTTTTGAGTCTCTTTCTCTAGCAGGAATCCAAGGCACCCTCTGAGCAGACAATTAGGATTGTGCCCCACCCTGGCATTTATTACCTCCATGTGGTTTATGCTATTTCTCTGTTTTAATAATGTTAGCTAATGGTATAAATAACAGTTCTTCCACATATATATAATCGAATAGTTTTTTTTAATTTTGTGCACTTAAAATTTTTTTCATCAAAACATATATTTACAAATTAACTAAGATATAATGCTTGGCGTTCCCATGTTACGTGGTCGAACTTGTGTAAAAATTGTGTTTAATTGATGTATTTGGTAGTATTTCAACAGTATCTATACTAATACAATCATTTCTCGTGTGAAAGGGAGTTTTAGTTTCGAAAATAGTCAAGATTTATTCGGATACTCAATTTTTTTATATTATAAAAATGATTACATAATTTCAATCACGTTATATATCCATAGGCATGTTTGATAATCGATATTGATTTTTAGACATTCAACCGAATTTACAAATTATGAGATTATGAATAAAATTAGTGATCATAGGATAATGGATGAGATTAGTAACACTATTGAAATCTATGTATTACGTTTGATTTGGAATGAGATAAAAGAAATAATTATTTTTAACTGTCGAACAAGTAATGTGATTATTCCTATAAATCTCATGGTCCCGATATCAACAATACTAGAAGATGGCATTGATTGTCTAACTATTTAGTCAGATTGATATGTATAACTTATCTATAATTATTTCTAAAAACACACACTGCATTCAAATTTTCCTTTTTCTAAAAAAAAAAAAATTATTAACTCATTTTGGAATCACATGTACTCTAAGGTCATGTTTGATTCACAAGATTAATAGTGAAGTATTAATAATCGTATTAAATTAGTGTGGTATTCACTATCCAATTGGATTAATATTCATTGGATTAATAATCCCACCCCTACCCTATTACTAATAATCCTATAAATTTGTTAGATTACTTATCCATTAGATTAATAATCCTAAATCAAAATATTAAAACAAATATTGAATAATTAGGCCCACAGATTAATAATGTCAATCCCATATTCTAATCCACCCAATTAAAGATGCCCTAAAAGTTCAAGGTTAACCATGTGCAGTAAAACTGTGAAGGCCCAATGGAAAGGTGGGTCTAAGTAGAGTGGCAATTGGAGTATGTGTGTGGTACATGAACTCTATTGGACACCCTCCATGCTATATGCGCTTTTAATTATTGTCTTTAAAAATTTTTGGGCAAATTATATTAATAATTTTTATATTTTGTGTTTACATCATTTTAAGCTCTACACTTTTAATTAATTCAATTTTAATTTTTAATTTTAAATTTTGTGTTAATTTGATCCGATTGATAATATTATTAATGTTTTTGATAGAAAATAATCACTAAATTGATTAAGATTAACTTACTAAAAGCATCTCCAACGATAATAGACATTTTACCTATCTGAACATTACTATAAAGTATACATTTTATTTTTCCTATCAATTGTTTCATGTTTCTATTACAACCATACTCTGTATTTTAGATATTTATCCAAATACTATTAACTTTATAGAATGTCACATCAGCAACAAAGATGGAGAGAAATAATCTTAATGATTAAATACATTTTGTCTAACCTTGAAGGCTAGTTATATGTAGCTAATGAATGTGAATTGAGCTAAAATGCCTAATCATATGCCTAGTGCATTGGAATTAAAAAAAGTGAGTCATGCTACGCATTTTGACTAACAAGCATTATATACCTAGTGGGCTGGAAATGCTCTAAGAATATAAAATTTGTAATTTTTCTTCTAAAAACATAACACATACTACTTATGTATGTATTTTCTGTTAAAAAAATACTAACATTTATACCAATTGGATGAGTGTTTTGGGAAGTTGGTTAAAAACTAATTTTTTGTTTTTTTTTAAATACGTGTAAAAAAGTAGAGAGGTAATGTGATCTAAAAAAAAACAAAAAGTCAAAAAGTTGGCTTTTAACCAACTTGCCAAAATTGAGACAATTATAAATTCATGATCAAAATCAAGTCAATTAGAATTATAAGGATCAAAATGACACAAGAATCAAAATAGAGGACTACCGACGTAATTTATCCAAAACTTTTTATCAACAATGCCATATACGCAAATTTTACACCCATAATGCATCCACAATGATGTGGTAAGGGTGGTGGATTCCATATTATTGAGTGTGTAACCAATCAAAAATTAACATTTATCAAATCAAATCATTGTTGGTTGAATTGTCAAAAAAATTTAAGAGTCTCCTATTTTTGCATCTAGGTTAAAGGCCAGTTTATTTAGCTTTTTGACTTTTTTGAGTTACATACTATTTATTCCCTTTTTTTTTTTTTTTTACACTTTTTTTTTTAAAAAAAATCAAAACCAAAAAAAAAAAAAAAAACAAAATTAACTTTTTAACCTATTTCCGAAAATCGGTTTTCACTTTTTATTGTGTCTCTGATATTTTCCTTAAATTAATTTTATTTTTTGTAAATAGTACCCATACTATTTTGAGCTTCAGCTCTCCGAAACATTCCAATTTGCAGCACCCTTGTTTGGTTCTCTCACATGGCATTTCACTTTCCTGGAAAATGCTAGTTTCCTACTTCTTTAATCTGATGGAATCAATGGTTATGAATTGCTTATCAGGAAATTTCGTATAACTGTGGATTTGTTCTTTTTTTTTTTTTACCTTGGAATTCTGATCACTTTGGTTCCACCTAGTTTCTATTTAAACCCCATTATATTTCAAATTAAAAACCCACATTTTTAGATAAAAAATTTACTTGCGTGTACCATGTTCACTATGTGAAGCATAACAAGCTTTTGCAAATTGGAAAATACTTTACACAGAAATTTTATACAGAGAGATCAATTAGAATGACAGTGTTTAAATAATAAATCATTATTATGATGAGTTTTTTTATTTGAAATGAATAAATAAAAACTTGTCAATAAAAAAATTCTATCATCACACTTGAGTCATTTTGATATACGTGCCATAAGGTGCATGGAATATGAAGAAAGAGAGATGATTGATTGAAGAAGGGGGGGGTCACTGGTGACAACCTAAAACTTCTGGCTCTGAGAAGAGAATGGATATGAGGGAGGCATTTGAAAGAAGAGAGAGAGAGACAAAGGATAGAAACTGTGAGAAAATGATAGAACTCAAGCCTTTGAAAATGATTCCACATAAATCATGGTTTCCCTTCCACTTCCATGTGGTCATCACGTGCCCTTTCAGCTCCATGCCAAAACCCTCTTCTCTTCTCTTCTCTTCTCTTTTCCACCATGAAAAGAGAGAGGTATATATCCACTCTAACAGGATTCTCTGTTTCAAAAAAACATTATTGTTCGGTTCCAAATTATTCAGAGTCCTTGAATCTTGTTTTTTTAAAGAGTTTTAAACAATTTAAGTTGTGTTTGGAGTATGGATTGGGTAGGAATTTAAAAGAGAAATGAAAAATGTGTGTGAAATATAAATAAAATATAATTATATTTCACTTTTTTTTTTATTTCTCTTTTTTTTTTTCAAATTCTTACCTAAATTCATAATCCAAGCACAACCTTAATAATCGTAAGTACTTTGGAATGGTGTCGTGGGATATCTCAAATTCTTTATGTTCTATCTCAAAATATTTATAACTAGATTTTTGTCTTTTAAGATTCTTACATGATCTAATAAACATATGATTATGTGTTTTTTTTTTTTTTTGGTTTAATAATATAACAAAATGTATCACTTTACATTTAGTTAAGAAAATTGAATTCCAAACTAATAATTCAGCAAGACATGATCTATCGGAGTTGACAAAAAGAGAGTGTCATATAAAAATGAAATTAAAGAGAAGTTCAAACTAATAGCTAAATTACAAATTTGATAAAATTTGGACAATCTCTTATAATCTTAGACTGATTCAACATAGGCAATCCAAATAAATTGATAATTTCAAAATTAATAATCTTATAAATATGCTTTGTTATGGTATTGCCCTGACCTCCTTTTCTAGGGTCAGAACAGCCCAGGTTTAAATTTTAACTTTCATATGGCGTCAACCAAAATTTGTGACACAAACTTAACACTTTCTTGGGAGGCATTTGAATGGATACCTTTTAACCTTGGTAAGGCTGCGGTGCACTGCGCGGAGACACAAATATGAACCCAAAAAAAAAAAAAAAAAAGTTCAACAAGGAAGGAACAGAAAAACATAAAAATATATTAATATTAAATTATATATAATGACCGAATACACACGTTTGAGGACAAAAATACAGCAAATCCATGAAGAAAATTCGTCACCCTTTCCCATCTACATCTCTCTCTCTCTCTCTCTCTCTCTCTCTCTCTCTGTGTTTCTGTCTCATGTATATATGTGTGTATGTCATGTGATGAAGATGGTGGGTTGTGAGCCCATGATTATTGGTTCTGCAAAGTATCCTTCAAATTTTATTCAACAATAATTTAGATCACTAAAAAATAAATTATTAATAATACTAATATATTGAGAATGACAAAAAAAAAAAAACAAGACATAGTAAGTGAGAGGGGCCCACTGTCACATTATTAGTACTCTCCTTAATATTCTATTTTTAATACTCTCAAGCATTTTTCAATTTTATTAATCCGTACTCTGACCTCTCTCAGGTTGTTAATTTCGGTACATTCTAAATTTGTACCCTCTTTTTTTCCTCTTCATGTCACTCACATGGCACCTCAGATTCCCCCCCTACCCTAATTCTTATGCCCAGAACATCCTATGACAGGATTTTTAAGTTGACCTTTTCGAGTTAAATTGAAAGAAATTAATTGATCCATTTAAATCATCAGACTTTTATTTAAATAGTAAGAAATTTAAATATAGTAATAAGGTTCTAAATTCTTTAGAATTTTTAAAATCCCCCTAGTTTTACAATTTTTCCTTAACCTCCAAATTTTTTTCTTATAAAATATAATAATATAACCCTAGAGGAACATTTAAAGAAAAAACTTGTGACATAAATTTCTAAAAATATCATCAAAAAAAAAAAAAAAACTACTTTCTATTGTTGCCAAACAAAATACACTTGCAAGGATTGCCATCAATGGTGGTTGCTACTTTTGAAGACATGGGTGTGCATTAGGAGCAAGTGGGAACTTCAGTTTTTGAGTCAACCATTGAGCTTTCTAATGTAATCCTTACTGCGTTGATGATTAAATTTAAATAAATAAATAAATTTGATTAAAAAAATTACATTAAGACATGGAGCAGAGTAATCAAAAAAATTTAGCCATCGATACATTAGCCAAAAATAAATGGCAATACAAAGTGAGTGGCTGTGAATATTAATCACCGTTGATAGTGGTGACACTAACTCCGTGTTCATATTTAGTTGAAATTCACTATTTCAATAAAAAAAAACAATTTCACATTTGTTTTGATTTTTCATTAATTATGTGTCTTATGCAATGCTTTTCTGGTATTGGGCTCTTAGTTATTTGTCAAACCACATTTCTTATCAATCAATTGGTTAGTGGATTATTGGAGGTTATTGTCAATATATTTATCATTAAAAACAAATTTTGGCCCTTAATCAAAATGTGCTCTATGAGAGACTTGACAAAATCTTTATTCTAACCTTCTAGAGTGGAGTTGAGTGTATTGACTCTATATACTTTTATTTCACTCGTCTAACAAAGTCATTATATGGCTCTAACAAAGTTGTGCTAATTAAAAAATGATCATCAAATTTAGTTTAAATTATACTACTTTAGGGTATATTATATCGGGGTGACTTATTTTGATGATGATATTTTAGTCATTTTATAATGAAAGTCTTATCTCAAGATAAACTGACTCTTCCTTTAGAATAAAATAATTTCAAATATTCGGAATAAAAGGATTTTTCTGAATCACAAAAATATAAATTAAGTTGTCTGACCACCAATTATATTCTTGAATTGCAAGTACAACTATTTTCATTTCACTATGTTTTAATGTTTTAAAATAGAATGGAGCTATCTTTACTATAGATTACAAAATAGGGAAGAAACCAATGGTATAAACTTCATAGTTATAATGAACATGAGATGCCTCCTCTCCCATATTTAGCTTATGGACCATTAATTAATGTTAAATTAAGAGAGGAAAACAATGAAGCTTGTGATAATAATAATCATATGAAATGTTTACACTTTGCAATGCCCAATGGGTATGAATTTATGCACTTGGGTACACTGAACTTTCCCTATAAGAAGTGAGAGTAATGTTGAAGTGATCTTCTCTACTTTGTTGGGAAAACCCCATTACCTCCATCCTCATTATTGTAAGTCCTTTTATAGGAGTAGCTCTTCTTTTGTTTAAAGGTATGTAATGCTAAAGATAAAAGAGAGAGAAAAAAAAAAAACCCCCCATTTTATTAGCCTTTTAATCACTCCTTTTTTTTTTTTAGAGTTCCTCTCATACTTTTGGTCCAGGCCTTGGGGATTTTAGATAATCTAATTTGTTCATTTTATAATATTTTATGTGTAAATCATTTATAAAAAAAAAATTAAATTGATTTGATAATTAATAAACATACATAATGGTTGTTTTTGCTAGACATGGAATCATAACAATGGTCTATAGTTCATTGATCAAAGATTATAATGTTAATATATAATCATCAAAATATAAAATCAAATTGATGCTAGAGTAAACTACAAGAAAGCTATGAATAAAACAATGATTTATATGTATCCCCAAAGAGAGGGTATTATTTATATTATGTATGTTTATTAATAAGTTGGTTCTACTAAGCCATCACATTGTGGATGGGTGAAAAAAATATTTGAAAATCTCTTTATTTGGTCCATATTTACTATTTCTTTCACACACGCAACCAAAAAAAAAAAATTTTTTACTTGTCATCATTTTGAGTTTGGAACAAATGTCTCCAATATTTTTGTATAATATTATTGAGTTGATTATTACTATCACCAACACATTGGTCATTCATATAATGTGCTTAAATTTCATTGAAAAAAATATAGTGTTTTCAGCTAGTTGGAATTAACTTAAAACGTGGTTTTTAATGGATTGTTTTGGTTTTCAATGAATATTTATAACAAAAAAAAGGAGTTTTATGAATTTTTTCAATAATTTTTTTTGTACCAACAGTCAAAACTTAAAACTAATAACATGTATCCGCAATGCTAGGTATCATGAAAAACCTTTCATGAAAATAATCATGAAAATTTTGTGACCTTTGGATTACACTTAGAATAAAACACCACACACTAATCAAGGTAATCTAAGAATCATAAATCTTTCATGATCATTTGCATGGTCCCTAACTTTTCTCAAAATGTATATAATAAAAAAAAAATCATAAAAACCAACCGTTAATGTGGGATCTGACAATTACATTTTTAGTGGTGTTTTAACTTCTTCTTCTTTTTTTTTTTAAAAAAAAATCTAAACTGATATGTTTGGTAATTGTTAAAAATAAAAAATAAAAATTATCATTTAGAACAGATTAATGAAAAAATTATAATTATAATTATTAATATTTTTAAAATCTACCACTTATTTATTATTATTTTGTACAACTTACCCTAAACTGAAATTTAAAAAAAAAAAAAAAAAAAAAAAAAAAAAACCTTAAATACTAGACACAGAAGAAAATGAGTAGTGGTCTGTTCTCCAAGTTGGTTATGAATGGAAGCAAAAGTCTTAAGTAGTCACTCACACACACACACACACACACCCTTTGTGGGTCAAAGTGGAGACGAACGTAAGAACACAAGAACACCGACCGACCTCGTGAAGGTTTTGACAATTGAATCCACTGAGGGCCACTCCCCTACACTACATTACAGAGCAAAAAGTGGAGGGTCTTTTGGCTTTTGAGCCGTTATGTTCTCTCTCTCAACCTTTTCTTCCTAAAATTTGTCACCTTGTATCATATCTCAATATCAAATTATGGATCACATATATATATTATATTGTTTGAAATAGCAAAAAAACAAAAGGCTTCATATCATACATTTTTATACCAGTTGTTCCTTGGAACTTAAGCCAAATTTTTAGTCCTTTTGACCTATATATATACACACAAATTTTAATTAGATTTTCTTAACATCATATACAAATATAGATAATTGGACTTGTGTTTATTAATAAGTAAATAAATAAATAAATAATATTATTATGTATAATATTACTTTTTTTGCTTAAAAATTAGACGTTTCTAATTTATTTTTTTTAAAAAAAATACTTAATACATAAGAAAGAAAAAAGTTTGGAATTCCTAAACATCACTCCTAAAGTTACTTACAGCATGTGAATTATTTTATGTCAATTATTGATTAATTTAAATGTCAACCATTTAAGATCCAATCTTTTACCACCTCATGAAAAGTGAATATAGAAGTTTTAAGAATCTTGAGCATTTCTACCAAGCCAAGGTTCCTAATTAGTTTGTCCTCTCTGTTACCAAAGGTGCAATTTCTATGTAAATAAATGCAATGAGTTGAAGAAGGCATGCACATAAATTATAAATGATATCAATGTTGTCAGAGTGATTATAGTTCAAAGTTTATTAATTTTTAGATTAGTCATGGCTTATTGTTCACATTAAAACATTCATGTAATCTACAATTCTCTTAAACCTACTTTTTTCAATTACCCTACAAATTTTTTAGTTACCATGTTTAGCATAGTTCAAGGGAAGAGCATTTTTTTTTTTTTTTTAATTAAAAAGGAAGAGTATTTTATTAAAGGAAAAGTGTGGTAATAATAAGTCTAATTTTATTTATACGCTTTCAAAATGTGGGAATAAAATATAATTTTTAATTGATTTAAAATAATAGAACCTCTCATTTTAAGTGGCATCAATATTTTGGTAATAACATGGACATGATTGCAATTTTTGAATAAAAAATTAGTTATCGCCACCCACACATTAAAGATTGGACAAGGTGGGATAAGGGCTATTAAGTTGGGCCAGAATTGTATGGGCCTACAATTTTAGGCCCAACTCAGTGAATGTGAACCTACATGGCATGACGATGATGGCCCAATGCTTGCATGAGAAGAACACGTGGCCACTTGTAAATAATTGTAAAAAGTGTCGTTTGGTAACACTTACGTTTTCAGTTTTCTATTTATATTTACAAAAATTTTAAAAACTCAAATAAAAATTTGTTTAGTGAAATTTTTGATTTATAAATTAGTGGACTCAGTTTATAAATTTGGCCAAAAAATGAAAACACAAAAAATGTGTTTCCGTTATGAGTTTTGAGTTTTTAGTTTTTTTTTTTTTACCACCCAACACTAGTCACCACCGACCACCATTTTTCACCACCGTCTTCCGCCACCACCACCCACCCCCCACCACCACTCACCACCCACCAGCCACCACCAACCGCCACCCACCTGCCACCCACTCGCCACCACCACCTACCCTTCGCCGCCGCCACCACCACCACCACTACCACCCGCCTGCCATCCACCACCCGCCACTACCATCCACCCACCACCACCACCCACCACCACCACCACCATCCACCCACCACCACTCGCCACCCACCACCCACCAGTCACCACCACCACCACCACCCACTCGCTACCACTTACCACCCGCCACCATCACCCACCCACCCACCCACCCACCACCACCACCACCACCTCCCTACCACCCGCCACCGTCACCCACCCACCCACCCATCATCACCACCCACCTGTCACCATCCACCACTGCCCGCGCATCCGCCACCAACTCGCCACCACCACCCATTACCCACCACCACCACCCACTCGCTACCACCCACCACCGTCACCCACCCACCCACCACCCGCCACCACCACTACCCGCCACCGCCACCGCCGCCCACTCGCTACCACCCACCACCCGCTACCGTCACCCACCCACCCGCTACCACCCGCCACCACCCACCACTACCACTAGCTACCCACCACCCACTGTCACCATTTTCCATCATCGTCTTCCGCTATCACTTGTCATTTCTCACTCTTTTTTATATTTTTAAATTTTTTAAAATATTTTGTCAATTACCAAACGCGTTTGTAGTTTATGTTTTTATAAAAATAAACAAAAATCAGCTTATAAAATTTTTGTAAATATAAACTGAAAACTTAAACGTTACCAAACACACCAAAGTGAATAATAGCCATGTAGCCTCGTTCTCTTCCTCTATTCACACTTTGATTCTCAATTGTTTATGGGCAAATTACACAAATAGTCCTATAGTTTAGGGCTTGTGTCGTTTTGGCTTCTGACTTTTCAATTGTGACACGTTTGACCCTGAATTTAAAATCTTGTTCCAAATAAGGACAATTGAAGATATCATTAGATTTTGGGTTAATTACACTAATAGTCCCTATAGTTTGTGACTTGTGTCACTTTAGTCCCTGACATTTCAATTGTGACACATTTAACCTTAAATTTTGAATCTTATTCCAAATAAGAACAATTGAAAATATCATTAGATTTTTGAAGGGTAAAATCATCAATTTGATAAAATATAAACTAATTTGACAAAGATAAATGTCAAAAAAATATCTTTAATTTTTTAAAAATTATTTTTATCCACCAATGATAAAATTATGTAAAATTAATAAAAATTACATGACTAATTTTTTTAAATTAATTTTACATGATCATCATCCAAACACATAATAAAAATTAATTTGCTAAAAAAAATAAATAAATGTTTAAAGAATTTATCAATTTTACATAATTTTATTTTTAGTGGGTAGAAATATTTTTAAAAATCAAAAATATTTGTTTGACATTTATTTTTGTCAAATTAGTTTATTTTTTATCAAATTGACAATTTTGCCCTTAAAAAATCTAATGAAATCTTCAATTGTCCTTATTTGGAACAAGATTCAAAATTCAAGATCAAATGTGGCACAATTGAAAAGCCAATGACCAAAGTGACACAAGCCCTAAACTATAGAGACTATTTGTGTAATTTGCCCTTAGATTTTTTAAGGGTAAAATTGTTAATTTGATAAAATATAAACTAATTTGACAAAAATAAATGTCAAACAAATATTTTTGAATTTTTAAAAATTATTTCTACCCACTAAAAATAAAATTATGTAAAATTGATAAATCTTTTAGACATTTATTTATTGTTTTACCAAATTAATTTTTATTATGAGTTTGGATAATGATCATGTAAAATTAATTTTAAAAAATTAATCATGTAATTTTTATTAATTTTATATAATTTTATCATTGGTGGATAAAAATAATTTTTTAAAAATTTAAAATATTTTTTTGACATTTATTTTTGTCAAATTAGTTTATATTTTATCAAATTGATGATTTTACCCTTGAAAAATCTAATGATATTTTCAATTGTCCTTATTTGGAACAAGATTTAAAATTCAAGATCAAGTGTGTCACAATTGAAAAGTCAAAAATAAAAGTGACACAAATCCCAAACTATATAAACTATTAGTGTAATTAACCCATTATTTATTGACGGTATAACGGTAATGGAAAAAACTGAGAGACTCTCAAAATTGGGGCTAGCTTAACTAATAAAGATACAATAAATTAATTTAATTAAGAAGATAAAATGTTATATTTAAATTATAATTATTATTTTTTTTAATCATCAAATCAATTTTAAAAAATCAATTATTATTCTAAACCTAATTTTTTTAATTAGGTTAAAATAACTAAATAATTAAACAAAACTTTTTAAATCAAGTTAAAATAACTAAATAATTAAAAAAATAAGTTAAAAAATTTCATCCAAAACGAAAATTCAAAAGTTCTCTTATAAAGGATCACGTAATAAATAAATAAATAAATTATTTAAATAAAATTCTTGTGTAAGATCTATTGAATTACTATTTTTTTTACATGATAGTAAATAGTATGTTAATAGTTAGATTATAACACAAGTTAATATTTTTTGGACAAATTACCCACAAGTCCTTTTTAAAAAGGTTGTATTCTATTTAATTAATTTTTTTAGATAAACTCAAAAGTCCTATATCTATTTATCTTCTCCTCTTCCCTTACACCTTACTTTTTCTCTATATCTTTTTTTCTCTGATATTGACGACAACCACGACTATAACCTCGCCTTTCTTTTTTTTCTTTCTCTTTCTAATCTACAGTCACCAACGACCGGCGACCACCATTGATTGGGATTCACAAGCAATCATCGAGCACTAACTCCTTGCTTCGTGCTCACTAGCAGCGAAAGAGATGAGTTTTCGATGAAAAAGATGAGTTGTCTTTCATCTTCGTAAGATTCGTCTAGACCTAAACGAAAAAATGGTTGTCAGAGTACAAGTATTTCTCTATATTGGTCTCTTTCTTTCGATTTCTCAGTTTTAATATTTTTTTTGTATTATACACTTTTATTTTTCTGTTATAATGGAGAAAAATTTTAAATTCTAAACAAATTGTTTTTGAGTTTTAATTACAGACGGTGAAAATTGAAAAATTTTACAGTTTCAGTTTTTTTATGCTGAATTGAATAATTCTTTAAAACAGTAAAATTTTACAGTTTCATAAATTTCTTTAGAACCGTAGAATTTTACAGTTTCATAACATGTTTTTCAGTTTGATTAATTAGGATAAATACTTAAATAGAACCATACTTTGAAACTGTAACATTTTACAGTTTTAAAACTTGCTTTTCAAATTGATCAATATTAAAAATTATTTTCTTAAACCCTACAAAAATTGAAAATAACATATGTTTTTTTTCATTGTTGTTATTTGTTGTTCTTAGATTTTTTTTTTCTTTTTTCAGTTTATCAATATTTAACATATTTTGCTATGTTTTTTCACTTTAATTTTTTAGTTTATTCTTCTTATTTTTTTTCGGCAATATTCTAAACATTTCAGTGAGTTTTCGGTGATATTCTTAATGTCCAGCGAATATTCTAAACATTTCTACGACTTCCAATATCGTTCAAAACATTCCGGCGATACTCTGACGAATTTTTGATAATATTCTAGCGACTTTCAGATGATGTTAAATATTTCGGCAAGTCTTCAATGACTGTCTGACGGAAGTCCGACGTGGTGAGATGTAGAAACATTTTAAAAAAATAAAAATAAAAATAAAAATAAAATTGATAACAATTAAAAATATATACAACTAATTAATGCATGTATTTTGTTTTTGAATCAAATGGATTTTAAATTTTCTGGATAAGACTTATCAGTAAATTTTTCATATATATATATATATATATATATATATTAATAGATTTGAGCTTAAAATCTTACTTATCTTCGCATAATTACTTGGGTAACGCCCCAGGTCGAATTGTTAATTCAGCCTCTGTTTGGCAAGTTGGTTCTTGGGCTTTTTTGGCTATTTTAGCCACAAAAGACAAAATAGGCTATTTTAGCCATAACAAACAAAACATCACATCCAACCCATAATCATTACATTCTTCTAGGGGTGGGCGCGGGTCGGTTGCGGCCACGGAACCTCCAATCCGCCATCCGTCCGCCAAATTGGCGGATTGGAGAAAATCAATCCGCATCCGTCCGCCAATCCGGCGGATGTGGATTGAGCGGTTTGGCGGTTTGGCGGATGGATGCGAATCGGTTTGGCGGTTTAAAATTTTACAAATTTTCAACATAATTCAACTTGTGCACTTTCTCAAAAAAAAAAAAAAAAAAAAGATAATATTACAGTCAATGACTTAAAAAAATATTACAATTACTGTATGCCTTATCTAAAGAAAGAAAGTTTAAAACTTTAGAATATCACGATCACTGCATGCCTTATCCACATATTATAATCACAGCATGATTCATCCACATAAAGTATTACAATCTGTGGTTCTTAAAATATAATAACAATTCAAATCACCAAAACCATGAACAGAGAAGTAGTAGAGATTGTATGTCTCTGTATTGTTACATCTATATATGTTTTTTAAAACAAAAACCAACCAGCATATATCATATTTTCTATTTATTATTTTTAGATTTAGATTTAAAAACAAAAAAATATAGATAAATAATATGTTTATTTTTTTCAACTAAATATTTAAACTCTTTTTCAATTGAAAACACAAACATAATATTTAAACAAATTGAAAACACAAAATCTTATAAATTACTAGGAGTGCTCGTGATTTGGCGGTTTGGCGGTTCGGTTGCGGCCAAATAAATTTCAAATCCGCCATCCGTCCGCCAAATTGGCGGATTGGAGAAAATCAATCCGCAACCGTCCGCTCATCATCACGCATCCGTCCAAAATGCGGCGGATCGGTTCGGTTCGGTCGGTTTTGGCGGATCGGTATATCCGCTGCTCACCCCTACATTCTTCTCTCACAAAAAAACTCAAAAAAGCCAAAAAGCCAAAAAGCCCTTCCCAAACCAAACTTTTAAGCCCAGGCTAAAATAGCCAAAAAAGCCAAAAAGCCAACCCACTTCCCAAACGGAGGCTCAATCTCAAATTTAAAAAAAATAAAAAATAATAAAAAAAAGTTAAACGTTTAGGTTCAACTTATGTGTTTGGCAAGTGGGTTTGTAGGCTTTTTTGGCTATTTTAGCCACAAAAAACAAAATAGGCTATTTTAGCCATAACAAACAAAACATCACATCCAACCCATAATCATTACATTCTTCTCTCACAAAAAAACTCAAAAAAGTCAAAAAGCCAAAAAGCCATTCCCAAACCAAGCTTTTAAGCCCAGGCTAAAATAGTCAAAAAAGCCAAAAAGCCAAAAAGCCAACCCACTTCCCAAACCAAGCCATGAATCCAAAAGTACAAAAACATAGAAATAAAAATTTATAGGAAAAAAATATACTATAAAGAACAAAAAAGCAAAAAAATTATTATTATTATTTTTTCGTATTATTTTTTTAAAAATAATATATTTATAAATTCTTCTGGACAAACTTTAAAATAAAATAAAAAAAATTGACACAATTTTTTTAAAAAGACAAAAATAAAATAAAAATAAAAAATTAAGTTGATCCAAACACGCCCTGAATCATTGAATAATTTTCTCTCACATATTAACTTTTTGAAAGGCGAGGGGTGGAATGAGCTGAGACCCGATTCCCGAAACTCCACTCTCTTTTTTTTTCTTTCTTACGTGATTGACCAAAAGTGAAAGCATTACGTGTCAAGAAAACAAAGCCCTAGATGTACCAAACTACCCTGGACCAGAGAAGACCAGATCTTTTCTCTCTCCATCAGGGGGGGTTTGATAACATAACACTGATTAGTGCTTACCTGGCATGGAGTGGGAAAATCCCCTGGTCATCATTCCACAACACCCTCACCACACTGCCACCCACCACTGTTTGGCATCTGTGTATGGAAGAATTATTTCGTGGTTCACGGCACCACATATGCGAGTAAGGATCCTCTAAAATGATTTTTTTTTTTTTTTACTGTGTTTATTTCATGAAGTTATATAGGATTTTGAAAATGAAAAAAATATAAGTAAAATTTAATCACATTTTACCTAAATTTTATACATCTTTTTTTTTTTAAATTTATGAACAAAATATAACGTTAGTGTAATTGTAGAGTGATAATATTAGAATTTAAGAGTTGAAAAATGAAATAATTATTATATCATCAAACTTTGATAAAATTAAAACTCAACTACTTAAAAAATCATTATAAGAAAAATCAATTTAAAACATCTTCACTCCCTATTGTTCCTCCATAATCAACATAAAATCGTAAATTTCATTTTTTTCATCAAACAAAACACACCTAAGCACTACATGACAATATTCCAAAAACACCAAATAACTTCTCCTGTGCATCCCCTCTCAAGTGGTGATTCATCCCATTAATTTTTGGACCACTAATAGCTCTAATGAGTTTTAAAAAAAAAAAAACTCAAGCCAAAACATCAAATCACTTTGGTAGGGTCACTGTGCCACATCATTAGTGATGCTCTAGAGCTCCCAATTTAGTGCTCTAAAACATTATTCTCCCCTCCCCCACCCCCTGTCACCATACCCTCTTCAACTCCGCCTTCCGTCTCCTTCACTCGAATATTCCGTGCCAAAACCCAGAATATTCCACTCACTCCGTCACGTTTGCCGTCACTGCTTAGCTGGAGGCCACTGTGAACATTAGGGTTTTTGCTAAATGGGCCAGCTGGCAGGGGCACTCCCAAGCACATGGCCAGCTGCTCCTGTCTCTCTGACTCCCCCATGCTTTTACCTTTTTACCCCTCTTCCCTACCCCTATTTACACCTCCACTGCCACTCCCTTGGGTTGGTAAACTTTGGAGGTTGACATTTGAACCCATTTTCATCTCTGTTTTTTCTCTCTCTCGGTATTGACGAAGTAAAGCATTTTCGTAAATAGAAGAAAAATTGAGGGGTAGTAACGCAAAAGTGAAGTCCGCCGGTGTGGGCGTTTTGGTAATTTTAGTTTTTTTTTTTTTTTAAAATAAAAGATCTTGTGTTAGCTTTCTGACTTGAGTACTCCCTCCGTCCCAAAATATTAGTCCCTTATTCCATTTTTCATTGTCCCAAAATATTAGTCCCAAAATATTAGTCCCTCTTCAAAAATTAAGTACAAAAATAATATAAATTTCCTATTTTACCATTCTTTTAAATTAATAAACAACATAAAAAGTACAATTATGCATTGATATTCCCAAAAAATGTACTATCAAAAGGATAATTTTGGAAAATCAACTTTTTTCAAATGCAATAATTGTACTACTAAAAAAAGTTGAATTCCCCAAAAGAGACCATTATTTTGAGACGGAGGGAGTATGAAGGTGGAAAATCAAGAAAGTACAAGAATCTAAGGAAGGATAAATAGAAACAAAATTATAAATGTAAAATAAATAGTAGAGGAAATTTAGGGTGTAAACAAAACACTTATTACGCCCCTAAAATTGCAATCAAACGTCATTAGCTTTTGGTTTCAATGCCTGTGGGCCGGCCGTGTTGGGGATTACATTGGTAATGTTACTTTTTATTTTTATTTTTATTTTAAGTCATTTTATTTTATGAATATATAGTCTACGGAGTTGTTTAGGATGACCTAAATAAGTGTATTTTTTGTCTTTTTACGAAAAGATGTGCAGAAAAGTATAGAGGTGATGTGATGAAAAAAAGATAAAAAGTGTGTATTTATTTTGAGTAGCCAAACTTGACCTAAATTAGACGGTCAAACTTTTTCGGCCTCTTAAAATTTATTTAAATTATAAATTATTTCTTGTAATTCTATAAATTATATTATACCTTTTAAGATTTTTAATTTTATAACAAAGATATCTTTTTATTAATAAATTATCAAGTTAATTAATAGTTTTTAATAATGTTAAAATTTTATTTCAATTAATAATTTAGATAATTTTATTATTGTATAGGTGAACGATTAAAATTTTTATTTTTTCAATTAATTCTGTTAAATAAAAAATTCTGAAAGGAAAATATTTGTAATTTTTCAAACCATAGGAACAATTTGAATTTTAAGCAAATCTCAAGAGATATATTTATAATTTATCTAACTTTTTCATCAAAAAATTAAGGAAAAATTACTCATAAATCCCATTTAGAGAAAAGTTATTCTATTTAGTCTTAGGCCTCATTTGGGAACAAGTTTTTTTAATAATTTTTTGACTTTTTGATTAAAATATGATGTAAAAAAAACTAGGACTCTGTTTGGTGGAGCTCTGGAACGTTGATTTGAACATGGTGTTTGTTTATGATTTTCAAAAATTAATTACACACTCACTTTTAAAAACGTGATCGAAAACGAAAAAATTTGGGCTAACCGGTCATCCGGCCGGTTGACCAGAATAGTGTAAATTTTTTTTTTATAATTGACACATGTTAATTTTTTTATATTCAATAAAAAATATTCTTTGAATTTTTTAGAAAATTTTATGAGTTTTAATAGAATTTTGAGTTGTGATATTGGTTACGAGTTATATGTTTTTTTAATCAAATGTCATATGTCACATCAAAAATTTCTCATTCAATTCAAAACTTTTTCAAAACTATCAAACAAATTTTTCACACTCAAATCATAATTTCAAAATTCACAAATTAAAAATACAACTCTATTCTCAAATCATATTTAGAAAACACTGTTAAACGCAACTTAGTATGTTTAGGATGGATTTTTAGTTTTTTACGAAAAGGTGTGCAAAAAATAGAGATAAAATAAAATTTTTGACTTTTTGTATAGGTTGCCTTTTTAATTTTTTTTAGTGACTTTTTGACTTTTAAGTTAAAAACTGATGCTGCCAAATAAGGTCTTAGAATTTTTCTTTCAAACCAGTTAATCCTTTTTATTTGGGGGTTTGAAAGTTTACTTATTTGCCATTGTGTGTGGTTTTGTTTGGAATTTTTTTCCTAATGTTAGGTGTGCGTGGGTAAGGTAAGTTTTTTGAGTTGGGATCCCCTCATTGGAAATCCTCCTTACAACAGTTGAGATCAGCTATTGCAACACCCAACGACTGATTTTAATTTCTTTAGCAGTTGATCTCAGCCATTGGATGTTGCAACAGCTGATCTCAGCCGTTGCAAGGAGGATTGCAAGGAGAAGTTGCTAGGAGGGGATTCAGACTCAAGTTTTTTATGTTTTTTTTTTTTTTTTTTTTTGTAAGAATTTAGTAGAGTGATTTGTAGGTAGATGATGTTACCCCATTTGTGGTGTTACTAGTGTGGTGTTTGTCCCTATTGTAACATTGACATTATAACATTAACATTAATTAACATTCAAACGTAACACTAATGTAACATATAAAAAAATTTCTTATTGTATTTTTTTCAGAATGTAACATTCCAAAAAAAAAATTCTTATTGTAGCACTCTAGTGTAACATACAAAAAAAACTTCTTAGTATATTTTTTTCAAACGTAACACTCTAATATAACACACAAAAAAACTCATTAATGCAACACTCTAATATAACACACAAAAAAATTCTTAGTGTAACACTCTAATGTAACCTACAAAAAAAAAAACTTCTTGATGTGTTTTTCCAAATGTAACACTCTAATATAATACTCTAAAAAAACTTCTTAGTGCAACACTTTAATGTGATACACACAAATTTCTTAGTGTAACATTTTAATGTAACATGCAAAAAAATTCTTTAGTGTACTTTTTCTAAACGTAATATTTTAATATAACACTTCAAAAAAATTCCTTAATATAACACACAAAAAAAACTTTTTTGTATACTTTTCTCAAATGTAACGCTTCAACGTAATACACACCAAAAAAAAAAAATTAAAATCTTAATGTACTTTTCTTAAACATAATATTCAAATGTAACACTAAAAAAAAAGGGGTGAGATTATTCAAATCATTCCAAAATAAGTACAAATATTTCTTAGTAAGTTTTGAACAAATGTATAATTCCAAACTGTGAATGTTATGTTTGAAAAAAGTATACTAAGAATTTTTTTTGGTATTTTTGTATGTTACGTTTGAGTATGTTATATTAGAATGCTACGTTTGGGATTACACTGATTGAAGTGTTACATTTTAAAAAATAACACCAAGGAAATATTTTTTTTTTCTTTTTTTTTTACATTGTAACATTACGTTTGGGAAAAGTACACCAAATAATTTTTGTTAAGTGTTACGTTATACGTTTGAGAAAAGTATACCAAGGAGTTTTTTAATGTGTTACATTAAAGTGTTACGTTATTGAAGTGTTACATTATAGTGTTAGGTTTTTGTTTGTAAGGTGGGATTTGTTCTAAAATGAGAGAAAATTCAAAAAACTTATATAGTTCAAATTGTCCAAATGTGTAATCTTATATTTTGAGAAAAGTACTTTTATTCTTTAAAAAATTAAACCCAGACATATAAGTGACTACCTTTTTATGTAATTTCCACTTTAATGAGACTTTTGGATTTATAAGAAAAAAAAATAGAACTAAACTGTTCACAAGATTACATTTTAGGATTTATTGGTACTTCACTAAAAAATTAACTTTATTTTTGTATTTATTAAACTTTTTTTTGATAAAAAATTAACTTTTACTTGTTTAGTGATTTATTTTTATATTTTAAAACCAAAATTAGCATATTTTCGATTTTAAAATTTTTTGATACAATTTGTTTTACTTTTTTTTATTTAGTGGATTTTTAAAATTATATTACAACTTTTTAAAAATTTTAAAGATTGACTAATTTAGCCAGATTTTTAAAATGGAGATTTATTAGAAGGCAGTGGCTTTGGTCTAGTCCAACATCGGACTGAACCGTACTGTTGGGCTAGTAGGAGTCCACCACGGGTCCCGTTTTGATAATCCGAACCGTTCAATGTGTAGAACTCGTCGAGTAGTATATGCCTGTAAAAAATCACGTTGATCGGATATCGATAACTATGTGAACAAAACAGTTTTTTATCAATCGTTAATTGTTTCACCGTCTATTTTTTTTTATACAAAATTGATTTGATCACATAGCTATTGATATCCGATCAACGTGATTTTTTACAGACATGTAGTACTCGACGAATTCTACACATTGACGGTTCGGATTATCAAAACGGGCCCTAAAAATGGGCCCCATGGGCCGAATTAGACGGGTCCAGTCTTGATCTCAACTTGAGACAAGTTGGACCCTTATTAGAAAATCTTTTTTCAAGTGTTTGTATCTCAATTAGTCTATAAAATATTATTGTATTCCATTAAATCCTATTATTTGAACATTTGATTTATCAAATCTTACTTCTCATATTTAAGGTCTTTTATTGACATTTCTACCTTTATAAATATTTTTTGAACTGTTAGCAATTTGATAATGTGAATATTCATATTTTGCAATGTGAATATTCGCATTGATGTGTGAATGTTCACATTGATAGTGTGAACATCCACATTGACAATATAAATATTTACATTGACATGTTAACATTCACATTGATAGTGTGAATATTCACATCACGGAATATTGACACTATAAATATGAATATTATTAGAGGTATTTTGATTACTATATCAATCATAGGATTTATTGGAATATAAAAAAATAATATGGATTAGATGGAATATAAGTAAGTAAAAATAAATTTATGAAAAAGTGTCCATTTTAAAAAAAATTACTAATGACAAACAAAAAAATAAAAATAAATTTACTATGTCTCTTATAAGTGTGAGACCTACATGAAACCCACATTGTGTTGGTCTCACAGCCCTGTGAAACATTTGATAGAATTTTTGATAATTTTTTTTGAATCACTAGCATTACTCAATTTTTTATGGAGTCTAACATTAACACTAGAGCAAATTACACTAACAATTCCTATAGTTTGGGACTTGTATCACTTTGATCCATATTTTTAATTGTGACAAATTTAATTCTCAATTTTGAATCTTGATCCAAATAAAGACTATTGAAGATATCATTGCTCAATTTCAAAGGCAAAGTCGTTAATTTGATAAAATATAAACTAATTTGACAAAAATAAATGTCAAAAAAATATTTTTGAATTTTTAAAAATTATTTTTATCCACCAAATATAAAATTATGTAAAATTGATAAATTTTTTACACATTTATTTTTTTTACCAAATTAATTTTTATTATGTGTTTGGATAATGATCATGTAATTGATGGTTACTAGGCTTTTAATGTGTAATCGATATATTTAATATATAAAATGTGTTTAGGCCTTATTTGGCAAGTGACTTTTTTAGCTAAAAAGTCACTAAAAAAAATAAAAAAACCAACAACTCATACAAAAAAGTCAAAGATTTCATTTTCTCTCTACTTTTTTGCACATCTTTTCGTAAAAAGTCAAAAAGTCATCCCAAACATACTAGTTTTTTTTACATCACATTTTAATAAAAAAGCCAAAAAGTTACTTAAAAAACTTGTTCCCAAATGAGGCCTAGTTTTGAATTTTTTGATTGGTTTAATAATGATATCAAAGTTGTCACCATATTTGAATTTTAAAAAAATAAAAACTAATTTAATGAAAATAAAAACAACCACTCATTACATGATCATCATCAAAACATATAGGGGTGCTTGTTTAGGCTTTTTTGAGTAAACTTATAGCTTTTAATTTTGGAAAAATAATTTTGGCTGTTTGGTTAAACTTATTTCAGACAGTTTCTAATTCTAACAACTTATTTTAACTCAGAAAAATTGATTCTAAGAAGCTGCTCCTCCCTTACTTTTGATTATCAACTTTATTCTATAGACATATTAATTTATGGTTATACTCTTACATTTTTTTATTTTTTATTTTTTAAAAAATAAAAAGACCTAAATGGACCATAGATTATTATTATTATTATTATTATTATTTAATGAGAAATATAAACAAGTAGTAAATAACAAAAAATAAAAGTCAATTGAAAAAACTACTTCACAACTTAATTAACAAACACAACTCAGTAAGTTAAATCTGTAATCCAACAATTACACAAAACAGATTAACAGCTTTTGATTAAAATCATAATCAATAATCTGTTAAGTTATAATTTATAATATGTTTTAACAGTTACACCAAACGAGGTCATAATAAAAAATAATTTGGTACCAAAAAAAAAAGTGTAAAAGATTTATCAATTTTATATAATTTTATCATTGGTGGGTATAAATAATTTTTTTTATTTTTTTATATTTTTTTAACATTTATTTTTTCCAAATTAGTTTATATTTTATCAAATTAATAACTTTACCCTTGAAATTGAGTAATGATATATTCATTTGTCATTATTTGAAACAAGATTCAAAATTTTGAGTCAAATATGTCACAATTGAAAAGCCATTAATCAAAGTGACACAAATCTTAAACTATAGGGACCTTTAGTATAATTCGCCCTTAACAATAAGCCAGAAGGGCATAATATACGCACTTTTTTTTTGCAATCTCATCCTTTATAAGATATTTGTGAAATACGTAAAACCTTCGTTTGGGATGTGGATTGAATTTTTGACTTTTTTATTATTTTAATTTAAGATTAAAAAGTTTCGTTTGTGATGAGTTTTTTGACTTTTGTGAGAGAAAAAATAAAATAATTATAATTTTAATATAATATTTTATCTTATTAAAATTTTAATTTATTTTATTTTTCTATAATTAATATAGTAAAAAAATAAAAAAAATCACGCTAAACATAGCCAAAATATGTATATTTCCAACCCCCCCCCCCCCCCCCCCCAAGTTTTTTTTGGGTGTGTAGCACGCTTCCCTTATTGTGGGCTCCAAATTTTCAAATATATATATATATATATATATATATTTGGTTATAAATGGTTATGCTGCATTTGAATTTATCTTCTTCTTTTTTTTTTTTTTTTCTCCTTTTAGCAAGTCATTTTTAAATAATTTTAGGTGCATTATCTTAAAAATTGGAGAACAAAATATTAAGAACAAAAAATACAATGACAAAAAAAATTGGACCAAGTGACCTAAAATAGACATTGTAGTTTTTTTCTTCATCTTATGATTTTTTTTAATAAAGAAATGTTAACGATTAGCCAATAGATTCATATATGTGATAAATGTATAATAGTATTTGTACTGGAGCCAAATATCCGACATTACTTGTATTCCTTGTGTCCAAGCTGCGCTATGCTTCGATCGACCTAAGAACACAATGAAGATGAGCTACCTAGCGGTGTGCTGCCAGAAATTCCCTCCGACGATCAAGTTAGCACACTTAGGGAGAGAGAGAGAGAGAAAGAGAGAGACAAAGTGGTAAGTGAGTTCTGATGAGAGGATGCTTCAGACCTGAGTACGGGGGAGCAACACCGTTTTATATAGCTTCTGTGCTTGCTTTTGCGTCCATTCCCCTCTAGACGCATGGACCTGCTCCCCTCTCTAATTTCCCTACGTGTTAGCACAAATACAGCTAAACACCACCTAACGAAACCACGAAACGGCTTGGCGCGTATGGACAGTGCAATCCCCTTCCTGTAGACTCATGGTGCCGCATAGTTTTATTGACCGAGCTACGCTTTAATGCGGGGCGATGCCATTTCTCAACAATCGTGCTACTTGTCCGGTTTCTTTGATAACCTCACATCGTGGCTCAACCGAGCTCCATGGTCACAACCGAGCATGAGCACAGTCCAAGCCGTTGAAGGACTAATCCAATTCGATTCCGAAGAGTGCAAATCTCCCGCGGACTGGTAATCCACAATTGTTCTAACTCGACTGGGCTAAAGCCTCGGTCAAGCGCATACTCAATGTTTGACCGAGCAGAGGGCATCAACTTCGGTCCAAACCAACTAGGTCCAATATTCAGTCGTAAAACCTCCCTCTCAGTATTTAAAAAATGTAAAAATTATTTTGTAGTTTTAATAAACATTAATGTGTCTCATTAAGGCTATAAATTTTTTAAAAATATATCTTATTTACAATTAACATCTTTAGTTTTGAATATGATCATTTATTTTCTTAAATCTTTTATCACAATTTTAACTATGATTTTATAGTGATAAGAGGCAAATATGGAGCATGTGCTACATACTGTAATTTATTTAATTAAAAAAAGGTTTTTTTAAAAACTTTTATTCTAAGTGTATTTTTTTTGGGGTGAATAATTCTAAGTGTATTTTGCTTAACAAAAAAGCCATAATTGTAATGAAGAAATTTACAATTATTTTAAATGCATTAATTAACTTATAAAAATATTTTATTAAGAAGACCTGCAATTATTTTTTTTTTTGTTATTGTTATTGTTATTGTTACTTGTTACTTGTTTTTTGTTTTTTTTTCTTCTTCTTCTTCAATGAAGTGCTCATTTAAACGCTATTTTTGTGCGATAAGAATCGAATCCACAGCTACATATGATTTAATACATTCTTATATGTTCATGGCTTATTAATTAATTATGCAAATTTGTTTGGTGATTCTTTTTTCAATATCACTATTATGTCCATTTCATAATCTTTAAAGTGAGATATGAATTAAATCCCAAATCTCACTTTTTCTTTAAGATAAACCCCTATACTCGTTTAGGTATATTCATACAATTTTGGATTGTAAAATTAACAGTTAATTATATTGAAAGTGATGTTTTGTGGATTCTACAAACATAATTATAATTTTTTTATAATTATTTAAAAATATCATACCTTATTTTTCATGGATTAAAACATATTGTCTCAATATTCTCCTTCAAGGAGATGTTTGTTTTTAAATATACCTTAATTTTGTTACACATTTTAAAAAATTCACTATATGAGAGGGAACTTATCATGATGTGTTATTACTGCATGAAACAATAAATTAAATATAAGGTGAATTACATTTATAGTTCTATAGTTTGAAATTTGTATAATTTTTGTTTTTAATTTTTTAATTGTGACACATTTGATTATGTATTTTGAATCGTGTTTCAAATAAGGACAATTGAAAATACCATTACTTAATTTAAAGGGTAAAATTGCTAATTTTAAAAAATACAAACTAATTTGACAAAAATAAATGTCAAAAAAATATTTTTAAATTTTTAAAAATTATTTTTACACACCAAAGACAAAATTATATAAAATTGATAATCTTTTAGGCATTTATTTATTTATTTATTTACTAAATTAATTTTTATTATGTGTTTAGATGATGATTATGTAATGGGTGGTTGTTAAGATTTTAATGTATAATCAATATTTTTTAGTTTTAGATTTTTTAATTTAATGGATTGGTTTAATAAAGATATCAAAGTTGTCGTCATATTTGACTTTTGAAAAAATAGAAACTAATTTAATAAAAATAAAAACAATCACCTATTGCATGATCATCATTTAAATACATAATAAAAATTAATTTAGAAAAATAAATAAATGTTTAAAAGATTTATCAATTTTACATAATTTTATCTTTAGTGGATAAAAATAATTTTTACAAATTCAAAAATATTTTTTTGACATTTATTTTTATCAAATTAGTTTATATTTTATTAAATTGACAATTTTGTCTTTAAAATTAAATAATGATATATTTAATTATCTTTATTTGAAATAAAATTTAAAATTTAAAGTCAAATGTATTATAATTAAAAAGTAAAAAATTAAAATAATATAAAATTTAAATTATAAAGACCGTTAATATAATTTATTATTAAATATAATAAAAAAATTGTGATAGGTATAACATTTTCACAAATTTTCAATTAAAAAACAACATAGAGTAAATTATGGAGGCTGACGGAAAAGAAAGAGAGAAATGGAAACCTGTCTCGTGAAGCAGCAAGTAAGAAAGAAAAGAAAAGAAAAGAAAAGAAAAAAAAAATATATATTTTACTTTTATCCTCTCACTTGTCTTGTTCAACTCTCTCTGTAAAACCCTTTCTCTCTCTCTCTCTCTCTCTAAATCTCTTTCCTTCTCTCTCTAACACTCACATTCATTCTTTGCTTCACCCTTTTAAATCACGAGATCCCCATCTTTCTCTTTCTTTCTTTTCTGTTTCTCTCTCTCTTTCTCTCTCTCTCTCTCTCTCTCTGCATGTCTTCTTCAAGGCCTCTCTGTTTCTCTCTGTATTGTATTGGTTGGTGGTGGTCTTGTAGCTTCAACGACAGACATTGCTGAAACACCAAAGCGCAAAAACAAAGCCTAGAGAGAGAAATCCAGCCAACTCAGAGAATTTAGCCCACATTTCTCGTTCGAAAATGACGCATTCTGGAAAACCCATCTCCGAACTTGAAATTGATACTCTGACCGATCGGTTTCGAGACTCTCTCACCTATGACACCGCCAACACCAACAAGCCCGACTTCAGAGAACTCGATCTGGGCTCACCAGTCTCGCCCTTGCGGACTCGCCACTCGGGCGGACCCGCCGCGAGTGGACTCACCACCACCACCGCCACCACCACAACCACAACAAGCAGCAGTTCGAGCTCGTCTGGATCGGTCTCGGGTAGAAATGGGTCCAATCAGTTATTCAAGAAATCCGATTCGGGTGGTAACAATCACTCTGGGGAGCTCTCGGGGTCCGTCGAGAGCTCCCCAACGGCCTCCGGAGGCTCCCGGGGCGTTAAACCCGGGCACCGGAGGTCCGATTCATGGAACTCTCCCCCGTTAATCTATTCGGGTGGGAGCTCCGTGAATTCGCCTACGGTCAATGTGCTTCCGACAGGCAATATATGCAAGTCGGGCAAGGTTTTGAAGACGGGAATGGCGAGTCGGAGCTCAAAACACGATGTTTTGGGTTCCGGAACCGGCAATTACGGACACGGTAGCATAATGCGGGGCGGCACCGCCGCCAAATTGGGCGGAGAAGGGGTGGTTGGGGGCGGAGATTCGGTGAGGAGAGTCATGTCGAGTGCGGATCCGGAGGATTTGAAGAGGGCAGGGAATGAGCAGTACAGGCTTCGGAATTTGGGCGAGGCGTTGAGTTTGTACGATCGTGCAATTGCGATTTCGCCGGGAAATGCTACGTACCGGTTCAACCGTGCGGTGGCGCTGACGGGTCTCCGGCGATTCGCCGAAGCAGTGAGGGAATTGGAAGAGGCCATTAAGTTGGATCCAGGTTATGCCAAGGCACACCATCGTTTAGGATCTCTTCTTATTCGGTGAGTGAGTGAATGAAAGTTCAAGTTTTTTTTATGCCTATTTGTTGCTTTATTTGCTCATGTTTTCATAAATCTAGGGAAATTTAATGTAATGTTATGTGGGTTTGTGTGAATTCGGGTTTTTTGTGATCTACATTGGTGACAATGGTTCTTTTCTTTTATCTTCTCTCAGATCTGTTTTGTGGGTTTACCTGTTTGGTATGTATGTGTAATTGATTTTAATGTTTTACCTGGTAAACAATGGCATCTCATTGCTATGTTATTATATCTTATTATGTTTAAGTTACTTAGATTAACGAATTAGCTTATTGGTCTTCTATGTGAATGATTTAGAATAATGGATACTGGTTTTGGATGTCTTTAAGATTAATTGCTTCGTGCGTTTTTGGTGGACTTTGCCAAATGTGTTTGCTCTTTTTGGGTATTTGAGGATTTTTACTTTCACTTCAAGTGCATTTTGGTTCTATTGAAATCATAATCAAGTTAAACTGTACCTTAAGTCTAATTTGTAGTATTTCATTCGTAAATCTTGAGTTATTGTCTTGGATCTTTCAAGAAGCTCTACCTCTATTTGTTTCAATGCTATGTTTGTTTTGTTTTGTTTTTAAGTTATTGCGATATCTGTTATTTTTCCTACATTATTGTGCTACAAGCAATCTAATTCCTGTTAGGATCACAGTCTAGGGCAAGTTGAAAATGCCAGGAGGCACCTTTGTTTTCCTGGGTATCAACCAGATGCAAGTGAGTTGCAAAAGTTGCAAGAAGTAGAAATTCATTTGAGCAAATGCACTGATGCTCGGAAGATTGGTGACTGGAAAAGTGCATTGAGGGAAAGTGATGCTGCCATTGCTGCTGGAGCTGACGCTTCTCTTCAGGTAAGGCAATGCCTCAAACTTTTACTACTCGTAGTGGTAGAGATATGCCATAAATCCAATAACTATATAATTTAACTTGTGAAAACAAATTTTACAGCTGCATACGTGTAAAGCAGAAGCCTTCTTGAAGCTTCACCAAGTAGAAGATGCCCATTTGAGCCTATCAAACGTTCCCAATTTTGAACCATCTATTTCCTCTAGCTCACATTCAAAATTTTTTGGGATGCTGTTGGAAGCGTACCTCTTTTTTGTCCAAGCGCAAATTGAGATGGCTTTTGGAAGGTGAGTTTGAATTTTTATTTATTTATTTATTTTTTAATGTCACAATAATAGAAGAACTAAGGGTTACGGGGGAGAGTGAGGATGGATGATGGATGTGTTGCAGGTTTGAGAATGCAGTTACAGCTGCTGAGAAAGCAGGGCAGATTGATCCTCGGAATATTGAAGTCTCAGTTCTGCTCAACAATGTAAGGCTGGTGTCGAGAGCTCGTGCCCGTGGCAATGATCTCTTCAAATCCGAAAGGTTTACTGAAGCCTGCTCTGCCTATGGTGAAGGCCTCAGGTTTGACCCAACAAACTCGGTTCTCTACTGCAACAGAGCAGCTTGTTGGTATAAGCTTGGGCTTTGGGAGCGTTCGGTTGATGATTGCAATCAAGCTCTACGTATCCAACCTAACTACACCAAAGCACTGCTTAGAAGGGCTGCCTCAAACAGCAAGGTAGGATTGCTCTTAATTTGGTAGAGCTCTCTAGTTTGTGATTTGATGTTTAAGTGAATGTTTGAACAATGTGATTATAGCTTGAGCATTGGGCTGAAGCTGTCAGAGATTATGAGGTCTTGAGGAAGGAACTTCCTGATGACAATGAGGTTGCAGAGTCTTTGTTCCACGCCCAAGTTGCGTTGAAGAAATCCCGTGGGGAAGAAGTCCATAACATGAAGTTTGGTGGGGAAGTGGAGTTAGTAACAGGTCTCGAGCAGTTCAGGGCTGCAATTTCTTCTCCAGGTATGTCATCCCACATTTGGTTGTTTTTCACTTGATTCCGCTATCAAAATCACAACTCATTGAATTTACAATTTGAAATTACAGGTGCTTCTGTAGTCCATTTCAAAGCATCATCCAATCTGCAATGCAAGCAGATATCTCCGTTTTTTGACACCCTATGCGGACGTTACCCGTCCATAAATTTTCTTAAGGTAAATTACTGGCATTTTATTTCTTTGTTGTTTTTGATGTCACCCAACTTGAATTTTTCTTAGTTTCTGCTTGAATAAATTTAAATAAAAACACGACTTAATGCATACGATGCTTGTTTCATGAAAGGTGGATGTGGAGGAGAGCCCTGCGCTTGCAATTGCTGAGAACGTGAGGATTGTACCAACGTTCAAGATTTATAAAAAAAGCAGCCGGGTTAAAGAAATGGTTTCCCCGAGTCCAGAGGTGTTGGAGTCATCGGTGAGGCATTATAGTTTCTAGAACAACACATGAGCGTACTACTATACTATTGTTTATCCTCCTTTTTTTCTCTTGCATTCTCTACTTCTAGCCCAACACGCTGAGCTTGGTAGGAAACTCTTTTTCTTCCATAGCTCTCTCATCACTTCCCATCCCCACCATAACCAGGATTATGCGTTGTCTGTGACATAAATGAAGCCTACTGCAGAATAAACTCTTTAGAAGTCGTTGCCATTGGAACCCCGGGAGATAATCTAGTTTTTTTTTTTTTTTTTTGTTGCTTTTTTATTTATTCATTCATTCCTCATTGCTCTCTGGTTCCATCTTCCTTCCATCACTCCCCCCCTTTTTTTTGGCCCTCCATAGTTCTTTGTTTTTCATTTTCTTGTAGGCTGGCCTTGTTCTAGTAGATATCTCCTTGGTCATTGAGAGTAGAGCAATGTGTGTACAATTCATTGAATCAGATCAGAGAGAGAGAGAGAGAGACAGAGAGAGAGAGAGATGGGTTGGTGGCTGGCTGGCTGGCTTTTAGATGAGGATATGTACATGTATATATAATGATGATATATACAAAACATGAAAGCCATTGAGGGAGATTTGGATGGTCTTGGTGGGTAATTTACAGGGTTGGTGAAGGAAGAGGATGAATATGATGTGTTGTTGATACTGTTATTTCTTTGCACAACCATTTCATCAATAAGAAATTGTCAATTTTTTTCCTTGTGTGATCTCAATTTTGTATTAATTGTTGGAAAAGACCAGGGATGCACTTTGTAACTAAAGAAAAAATAACATAATTTTATATTTTTTGAGTCATAATTAAGATAAAATAAAAAGTCATAATCAAATAACACATAAGGGATCATGAGTTATAATTAAAATAAAGTCATAATTAAAGAAGAAAATTAATTATAAGTTGAGGTGCATATAATAAGAGGTGTGTATAGCAGTGTATAGTAGAATTCTCTTTAATTGTTATATCTTGTTAAAGTTCCCTCTCTATCAATCTAGACCTAGCTAACATGATAATTTTTTTAGTTGTGTTAGCAATTTTAAATCATTTATTAATTTTTTTTTTATCAAATTTCTTATATAGATTTGTGATTTACGCACATGTGAGTTGGGTGGGTTTTACACTTATGTAAAAGATTTAGGTTTTTTGACTTTTTTGATTATTTTAGCTTGGGTTAAAAAATTTGGTTTGAGAATGGTTTTTTGATTTTTTTGAGAGAAAAATATAATGATTATAGGTTGGATGTGATGCTTTGTTTGTTGTGACTAAAATAATTTATTTTGTCTTTTGTAACTAAAATAACTAAAAAAATTCAAAAACTAACTTGTCAAACGGAGGTTTAAGATTGTATAGGGACCATAGTATTTTTTTAATTTTCTTCTTAGAGCAGGGGTAATATTGTCATAGTGAAAGATGGAGATTCTTATGGGGTGGGTTGGAAGGTGACTAAGTACACGAGTTTTTAAATGATGGTCGGTATCCTTATTAAGGGGTGGGATGGGTGGTTGAATAACCATTTATTACTGAGTTGGACTCTTTCTCAAGAAGGGAGAGAGAGTATGGAATGTGTATTAGAGGTGTTGGTGTACAAAATTAGAAAAAATATATATGAATAGTGTTAGAGACATTAAAAATTTTATTAAATGTCTTACAGGGGTGAGATTCACACAATGTCGGTTTTATATGAATCTCACATTTATGTGAGATATTTGGTAAAATGTTTAGTAAAATTTTTGAAATCTCTAATATTTTTATTTATATATATATTAGTATATCACCCGTGCTACGCACGGATTGTGTTTACAATTATCTATATATATGAATTGTGATTTTTAAATGTTTTCTTTTTTTTTCTTTTTATATTATATTAAAGTTTAATATTTTGATAATAATCATATGTGTTGGACTTTTCAAGAATTTTTTTTTATGTTTGTTCTTAATGTATTAAAGTGTTATTATGAGGGATAATAATCATATATGTTAGGACTTTTTAAGAAATTCATATGTGTTGGATTTCAAAGAATTTTTTTATGCTTGTTCTTAATGTATTAAAGTGTTATTATGAGAGTAAGACTTGGGAGTTGGGAGAAGTTAATAAATGTTAAGATTTTATTTTTTTTTAAAATTAAAAAATCAAGAAATTTAGATTGAGAGATTGAAATTCCCACAAAGTTTGGAACTAAAAACTTCTTTTTACTTAGTATAGATATATATTGTCTTGGTGTACAAAATTAGAAAATGTAATTTGGATTGATCTGTGTTGTGGGTTACCCTTAAATAGGGTAAAATTTTAATGCGGTCTTTTTGTCAATTACCTTTTAATGTTTTGGACGGGAAATGATATGTATGAAATTAGAGGGATTCAAATGAAAGTATAAAGAATTTATAAGGACTATCATTTTAATTTATTCATATATATATATATATATATATGTATATATTTTTGTGGGATAAATTATTAAAATTTTTGATAATGATTGGTGGTTACAAATTCTGTGACTCAAATGGTCCGAAAATGCTAAAACGACGTCGTTTTAGGTACAAAACAACTTCGAAAATGCCAAAACAACGTTGTGTTGACATTTTCGAGCCATTTGAGTCACAGAATTTGTGACCACCAAACATTTTTCTAAAACTTTCATGGGAGTTGCATGTCATATTTTTTTGGGTTCAAAATCTTAACAATAACTATTATTCAAAATGTTAACAATAATTATGGAGTACTCGCATTTGAAGGTAAATGTGAGTTTTAAGTACAAATTACAGAGATTAAAGTAAACCTTGCAATTTTTGTATTATGATCATGTGTATTCAATATTTTTTGTTTTTTTAGTCAATAGAGAATATAGAGGATATAAAAGAGAGACTCTACTAAACCCAATGTTAGGTGTTTAATGTGGAGATGAGATGTGATATTACCTAATATGGATAGTATATGTGAATATGGAGGGTAATGGGCTCTCTAAACCCCCACCATTTTATCCTAAATACATAATTTATGTCTTGTTTGGAGGTCAAATAGTTGCTAATAATTCATTAATATTGCTGACTCAAAAGCCCTTACAAATATTGTAATCACATGTAAGCATTTAATAAGTTGCTACCTCCCAAACAGTCCCCACCCTCGTCATAAAATAAAAAAACAAAAAAAAAACATAGTACTAAAAAAGAAAGGTCCATAAAGCGGTAAGTGTCAGTGCTAACATGCGCTTGATGAGTCCGCACCATCTGTCCTGGCTGTCAGCTTAGGTCGACTTTTTGTGCCGTTGCAATGAATATGAATTCTCCTTTCCATATATGTATACTAGCCGAATAATATTTGGTAGTGCGAGACTTTCCTCCCTTTGAATTTTTTTAATGTTCAAAATGACATCGTTTTGAACATTAATTTGGTTTTTTTTTTTTTTTTCCTTTTTATTTTCAGTCTAAAACTGAAACGCAGGGGAAAGAGGAAGAGGGAGAGGGAGAGGGAGAGAGAAGGAGAAGGAAGAAGAGGGTTGCGAGCCTCGCCGTCCGCTCGTTGCAGTAGCAGCAACAGCTCCAGCTCCGACCACCGTCTCCGCCTCCGCCTCCTCCTCCCTCGAATGTTATGCCCTCTCCAGTCCCTCCTCCTCCTCCTCCTCCTCCTCCAGTCCCTCCTCTTCCCTCTTCCTCCTTCTTCTTCCTGGTTCTGATCTGAAAAAAAAAAAAAAAAAAAACGAAGCAAAAACGGCATTGTTTTTTGTTCGGGGGATTCGGGGGAGGAGTTTCAAGCTACGTAGCATCATTGATACTAGCCTATCACTCGTGCTATGCACGGGATAATTATAAATATTTATATTTGTTTTAGATTTTTTTTAATATATAAATTATGTTTTTTTGAGATTTTTTATAAAAATAATTTAACAATCTTATCATTAATCATAGTATATGAGAGAAGTTGAAAAGGGTACTGCAGTAACTATACACAGATTGTTTCTATAATTATTTATATGAAGGGATTTTAAATGCTGATCAAGGATTTTGACCAAATCAATAAATGTAGGCATGTGTAAAGACATGTGAATTGAAAAAAATTAATAAATGCTGGTCAGGAAATTTTGACCAAATCAATAAATGCTGAGTTTTTTTTTTAATAAAATATTTAGAAAATTCAGATTAGGAGATAACTTCAATCATACAAATCACAATTTTTTTAATGTTATCTAACTACAATGACATTTTTCTCATAATAAAAAAAATAATTGAAAAAAATAACCGTTAAAATAGTAAATAAAAAAGATTATTTAGAACCATTGAGCAAACTACAATCATATTTTTCTTTTTTTCAGTGTTTATGTTTATCTAACTTCAATTACATTAAAAAATAAAATTATAAACAAAAGGAGATAATTTCAATATTACAAATCACAATTTTTTTAATGCTATCTAATCATCATCAATAATTAACAAAACACAATAATTTATTTTTCAAAAAACATAGTGAGTTAAAAAGATCAATTACAATTTTTTTGGGGTCAAAATACAATCTAATCATCATCAATAATTGGTACATTATGTGACCGTAATGAGTACAATTCATTTTGTTTTTCAAAAGACACAGTGAGTTAAAAATCAAATCACAAATTAAGTAAATTGATAGTTAAAAAAACACAATAATTTTTTTTCCAAAAAACACAGTTAGTTAAAAAAATCAATTATAATTTTTTTTTTTCAAAATACAATCTAATCATTATCAATAATTGGTACTTTAAAAATCAAATCAGAAACAAATCAAATCAAATCAAATTACAAATATTTTTATGCTATCTAACTACAATCATATTTTTTCATAAATAATTGTAAAGAAAAACCATTAAAACAGTAAATAAAAGATTAAATCACATTACAACAAAGAACTATTGAACAAATTACAATCACATCACATTTTTTTCATAATCAAAAAATAAAAAAATGAAAAAAAAACATTGACTAACTACAATCACATTAAAAAAAAAGAACCATTGAACTAATTACAATCACATTTTTTTCTTTATGAGTATTTTATGTTTATCTAAATTCAATAATATTAAAAATAAAATTAAAATAGTAAATAAAAATATTAAATAACATTAAAAAAAAACATTAAACTAACCACAACAATCATATTTAAAAAAAAAGTCATTGAACAAAGTACAATCACATCACATTACAATCACATTTTTTTCTTTGTGAGTGTTTATATTTATTTAACTTCAATCATATTAAAAATAAAATTAAATAGTAAATAAAAAAATTAAATAACATTAAAAAAAACCATTGAACTAATTACAACAATTATATTAAAAAAAGAGCCATTGAATAAACCACAATCACATCACATTTTTCCCATAATAAAATAAATAAATGAAAAAAGAACTATTAAACTAACTACAATCACATTAAAAAAAAAAAAGAATCATTCAACTAATCATAATCACATTTTTCGCTTTGTAAGGGTTTATATTTAGCTAACTTCAATCATATTAAAAATCAAATTATAATTTTTTATTCGCTAGACAAATCACAAATATTTTTATGCGCCGTCTAACTACAATATTAAAACAGTAAACAAAAGGAAAAGTTAAGAAGGAGAAAACAAAAAGAAGACTTACGGTTTGCATACGTGGTCACTGAAGTTGAAAGTGTAGAAGTGAGAAGTCAAGCATGAGAAAACAAAAAGGAAACTCACTGTTTGCAATAGGTATGTGAAAAGTTAAAAAGAGTGTATGTATTGGAGAAGTTAAAAAGACTTGGAAAAATTTAATAAGTGTTAAGTCTTTTTTTAAAAAAAAAATCAAAAAAATTAAGAAAGTAAACTAACTATAACAATCATATTTAAAAAAAGAGTCATTGAACAAACTACAATCACATCACATTACAATCACATTTTTATCTTTGTGAGTGTTTATATTTATTTAACTTCAATAATATTAAAAATAAAATTAAAATAGTAAATAAAAAGATTAAATAACATTAAAAAAAATCATTGAACTAACTATAACAATTATATTAAAAAAAAAGAGCCATTGAATAAACTACAATCGTATCACATTTTTTCCATAATAAAATAAATAAATGAAAAAAAACTATTAAACTAATTACAATCACATTTAAAAAAAAAAAGAATCATTCAACTAATTATAATTACATTTTTCTCTTTGTAAGAGTTTATATTTAGCTAACTTCAATCATATTAAAAAATCAAACTATAATTTTTTATTCGCTAGACAAATCACAAATATTTTTATGCGCTATCTAACTACAATATTAAAACAATAAACAAAAGGAAAAGTCAAGAAGGAGAAAACAAAAAGAAGACTTATTGTTTGCATACGTGGTCACTGAAGTTGAAAGTGTAGAAGTGAGAAGTCAAGCAGGAGAAAACAAAAAGGAGACTCACTGTTTGCAATAGGTATGTGAAGAGTTAAAAGAGTGTATGTATTGAAGAAGTTAAAAAAACTTGGAAGAATTTAATAAGTGTTAAGTCTTTTTTTAAAAAAAAAATCAAAAAAATTAAGAAATTAAGGTTCAGATATTGGAACTCCCACAAAACTTATGAGTTAGAGATAGATATAAATAAATAGATAGATATAGATATAGATATTTATATTTATATTTGTTTTAAATTTTTTTTAAATATACAAATTATTTGTTTTGGAAAAGGTACTGCAGTAATTATGAGAAAAGTTAAAAAGTCTTGTGGATTGAGAGAAGTTAATAAATGCTGAGGTTAATTTTTTTTTTAAAAAAAATAAAAAATTAGAAAATTAGGATTGACATATTGGAGGTCTCACAGACCTTGAGGGTTAGAAATTTCTTTTTACTTAATATATAGTATAGATATTTTTTTTTTGGTAATCTTTCCATTTCATTAGGTTTAGCCTTAGGTATTGGGAGAGAAGGGTAATATGGGAATTGAAGACATTGGTTCTTGGGTAATAATTTGAAAGTAGAAAGGAAAAAAAAAGAAAAGAAAAGAAGTGAAACACATGAAATATAATTACATTATATATATATATATATATTTAATTTATGAACTAAATATAGTCTTTCGCCCTTGGCAACATCACATTTTAATCTAAAAGTTAAAAAGTTATTAAAAATTCAAAAATTCAATAATTATAAAAAAAAAGTCCATATTCATTTTTTTATACTTTTTACACATCTTATCGTAAAAAATTAAAAAATCATTCCAAACATATTAATTTTTTTATCTTATATTTTAATAAAAAAATTACTAAAATAGCCTGTTTCTAGGCCTTAATATATAGAATGTGAATCAGCTTGCTTGTTTTCATTTTTCAGAAAACACTTTTAAGCAAATTCTACTTTCTTATTTTTCGTATTTTTTTATTTTTACTGAATTTTTTCAATATTTTAAGCAATTTTTTTTTTTACTTCTTAGACACATCTAACATAAATACAACTAAAAAGTAAAAAAATAAATAAAAAAAATCTTTTAAAAATTTACTAAATACCAAAAATATAAAAAATACAAGAATTTAATAAATTTTTTTGTATTTCTATGTATTTATTAATTTTTTAAAATATTTTTTTACAAATTTTTTACTTTTTAGATACATCTAACTAAGTTGCATCTAAAATAGTAAAAAAAATGTTTAAAATTTTAAAAATATTCACTAAAAACAAAAGAATATAAAAATTAAAAAATTCAATTTTCAAAAAACTTAATCCAGAAAACTCAAACCAAACACACTGATTATTTTTCTAAACTATTTTTACATGTGCTTTAAGAAAATTGTGTCCTGTCATTTTATTATGGTCTATAATTTACCCTTTGCACATTTATATCTTTTATTTATTTTCTAAATTTATATCATTTTGTTTGTTTGGGTATTAACTATTCCAAAAAGAAGAGAAAAAAAAATTCAATTGTTTAAATATTATTGAACAACAATCAATTATTCGAATGTATGTTTCCAGCTATGCATTTTTGTTCGATAATTAATATTTAAATAGATAAAATGGTGTGGATTTAAAAATATTATGGTTTGTAAAATGAAAGCTTTCATATATTTTGTGGTTTTTGTTGGTTATCTATCCTTCTGTATATTTTGGTCGAAGTTTTTTACCTAGTGAGTTATAAACATAAATATAAATATAATGATTATTATATTCAATTATATATATATATATATATATATATAAGACATTATCATAAACATTTATCAAGCCTATAAAAAAATCACATATAAAATTAGAAAAAAATTAAGTGTACATAAATGGGGAGAGTCAATTGTCAATAGATTAAAATAATAAAAAAATTATTATAAATTATTATATCACTCTCTTTATTTTTTTAACATATTTTTTTTATAAAAAATAATTAAAATAGTCAATTTTCTAAGACATTGTACTTGGTGAAAGAGAGGTAGGGAGGTCCCATTTGGTAATAATGATTTTGATAGGGGGTTGTAATGCAAGTACACATGTAAAAATTGTCCCTTTCAATGGCATTGAAAGAGTCTCTTCCTATCAAAAAAGAAAGAGTCTCTTCCTTTGGAAGAAAAATGAATTTTTGATCTTTGCATTTACATTTCCCAAATTGGTAAATTGTTGTGACTTTTGGATTAGTGGGAGATGAATCTATGGCCTCTTTTCACAAGAGATTAAAAGTTAATTTTTTGATTTTTAATTTTTTTTGAATTATATTAATTCTTTATTTTTTTACATATATTTTTTTTAAAATGTCAAAATAAAATTAAGGGGTTGTTTGGAAAGTGTTAGATTAGTATATTTTTAACTTTTTACAAAAAAATATAAAATATGAGTTAAGTTTGAAGTAATGTGATATAGAGATGATGTGACTTAAATAAAATGATTGTAACATAAATAGGATAATGTGCTAAAATAACATGTGCTATTTTAGCACATGGCAAAAAACCACTAAAAAGTTAATTTTTAATCTACTTCCCAAAACAACCCTATATATAGAGAATAAGTAATGTTATATAAATAAAATATATATATATATATATATATATATAATTTTTATATATAATAATATGATTCATTATGAATCATTTATTTCAAAATAAAAATCATTAAAAATAAATTTATTTACAATAATAATATTGTGACATCATTCTTATTAAGTTTTTTATATAAATTTTATATATATTTGGAATTGTTCATAAAGAATAATAGGCAAATAGCAAAGTAGAAAATGTAGGTGCAACAAGAATAATTGAGGTGGAATAATTGGAAATAAATGCGCACTAGTACAATTATTTATTTATTTATTTATTTATTTATTTATTTTGGTTCAGTTGGGAATCTTGATTTTGGAGGGTATTTTTTGGGTGAATATTTTTGGAGGTTATTGTTGGGGAGTATTCACTTTAATTATTTGAATCGATAAATGTTTTTTTATTTTTTATTTTTTCCCACAATATATATAAATATTCATAAAAAAAATATATTGATCAAAGCACAGTTGTCCAAATCAATATGCTCAATACATTTTATAAAATGAATAGCTGATAATAAAAAAGTCCCATAATTCTCAAGTGAAAAAATTTCCAAGCCTTATTCAAATTAATGATCTACGTATAGTATAAGGCTACTAAAAAAAATTTAACTATAAATATGTAGGCCTTGTTTGGGAAGGGGTTAAATTTGCCAAAAAGACACTACAAAAATCAATTCACTCTTTCTATTTTTTTCTCTTTTTTCATAAAAAATTAAAAAGTCATTAAAAAAACAAGCTCTAGATTAGTAAAAAAAAAAAACTATAAAAAGTCAACTCATTCTCTATATATATTTTTTTACACATTTTTTTGTTAAAAATTAAAAAAATCAATTCTCAAACAAATCTGGATGGTTGAGGAGGTGTTGTGTGATGAGAGATTTTGGAGTTGTAAAGGGAGGGGGAGGGAGGAAGGGAGATCCAAAGGTGGTGTTTGTTTGGAAGGATTCAAATATGAGAATGACTCCGTTGTTTGATTCAAAATTTTTGCACTGGATTATGAATCTTAAATCTATGAGATTGTTTTATCCCAAGGGGGGGACAATCTAGAAGATAACTTATCTCATGGGATTATATAATGAAATTATATTTTTGACCCTTTACTATTTAATATCTTTTTAAAAATAAAATTTATTTATTAAATTATTTATTTTAATAATCATATGGTATTAATTATACTTAGTAAAATAAAATAAAATTTAAAAATCTCAACTACAAATTAGAATAAATTTATATAATTTTTATTAATATTCTATTTATTTATTTTTTAAAAAGTTCTAGTAAAAAAATCAAATAAAATTTATAATTCAGATTTAATATTCCTATTATTTAATAAATAATTCAAAAAGGCAAAATAATTTTTTAAGCATTTATCATTCTCCATAATATCCCTAACAAACATATGATTCAATAAAATATCCAATCCAGACATTTAATCTCATGACTAAACAAACATAGGGAACAAATCCAGTCTAACCAAACAGTCCAGGGACAATGTAGCCCACGACTAATAATGTGGTGGATTACACTCCCCCCATATCCATTCCGTCCAAACAAACATGCCAAAGTGAAAGAGTAATTTGGTTCTAATTTTTTGAATTCAATTTTTAAAAAATTGAATTTTTAATAATTCGTATTTTTTTTGTTTTGTTTTTAGTAGAATATTTTTTTTACTTTTTAGATACACCTAACCTATACGTATGATGTACCTAACAAGTAAAATATTTTAAAAAATTAATAAATACACAAGGATACGAAATGTATTGAATTTTTATATTTTTATATTTTTTAATATTTTTGGTATTTAGTGAATTTCTTTAATGTTATACTTTTTAATTGTAACTAAAAACTAAAAAAAAAAATATTTAAAATTGTGGGGACATATTTTTTGGATAACAACACGTGGCGAAGGTGGCACCAAAGCGCCAGCCGAGGTGCCACGTGTTCTAATCATGACGCCGACATGACCTCGGCTAGGCCGAGGTTATCTGCAGAGATGCCGGAATCCGGGATAAACGGATAAGCTATAAGAGTCTTAGAATGGAGGAGGACTTTAGCTTGGATAAAAATAAGGCTCTTAGGGAGTTTATCTTTATCTATTGGAGAGTCAAGGATGAGCATTGGGCCAGAGTCTAAGGGAAGCTAGGCTTCTACATGGATCAAGTTAGTGATGACTATAAAAGTAAGACACCCTCATGGGTCTAAGGTACGCTTTTTATATTCTAGCTAGTGAGTTAAGCACTAATTATTATCTTTGGGAGATAACTGAGTACTGACTTGATCGTCGGAGTACCCCTGGGCGGACGAACCACCGCCGGAGTCTTATTTTTCTGTGACATGTCGTTCGGGCGCAATCTATTCTGCAAGTGCTCTCCAGCTGAGTGCCTGTGGTCAGAAAACAACACACACAATTTGGCGCCGTCTATGGAAATGAAAGGAGAATAGATGGCCAACAACGGACAGAAAGAAAAGGTTGGGGACGACATCTCTACTGGGAGTGGTAAGCACAATGACCTTAACGTGGAGAAGGATAACTACAATGAAGAAACTCGGGATCAGAACCCCAGAGAGAAGGACGTCGGCCATGAGGGAGACGTACCAAAGAAGGCAGACTGAGGCAGGTATTATAACGAGAACGACCTTCAAGTATGGAAAGAAAGGTGCCTGCGGAGGAACAGAGAGATGAGGGGAATGCCGAACAAATTGGCGGACCTGCAATCGGTCGTCAATTTCATGATGCAGAACAACGTCATGCAACCACCGTTTCTGTTACAAGACACGCCGATTCCAGCGGCCAAGAACAATGCCCAGAGAGGGGGGCAGAAAACAGTCCCTGTGGTCCCTTAGTACACTAGGACCAATGAACTTCTCACCGACCTTCAAGGGAAGTCGGGTGAGGAGAGTCAATGAAGGGAGATTCTCGGAGGATGCATCGTACCAAAGAAGCCAACCCCAAATAACATCGGCATGTTCAAGGGAAGGAACTTTGTTTCGACACAACTAATGGAGAGAGGTCCAAGAGGACTCATAAAGACACCGGGAGTAGCGCGCCCAAGAGGCTAAAATCCGTAGATAGCTGAGCTCTTAGACAGATCAAGGAGGATCTGAGGGATTACCTCTAGAGGAAGCAACAAGATGTCGAGATAACCTCATCGATCAAGCCGATAACGCTGTTATCGGTGGAGTTGGACAAATTTGAGGCCCTGAAAAGGTTCCACATGCCGAGATTCTAGATATACGACGGTAAATCTGACCCTAACTTTCACGTCGGCTTGTACCTAAACTCAATGGCACTATACACTGGGAACGAGCCGTTGCTCTGTAAGGTGTTTCCCTCATCCTTTGGGGAAATCGCATCAGACTTGTTTCACAAGTTGCCGAAAGGAACTGTGAAAAGCTAGGAAGGCCTAGCTGAGATGTTCGTGGCTAGATTTGTGACAAACAAACTACAACCGTTGAGGGTGAACTCCCTAATGGTTTGAGAATAGGTGAGGATGAAAGCCTCAGGGCTTATGCCAAGAGATATTATGAGGTATTCAACCGAGTACCAGGATGTAACCAAGAGGTGGCAGTCGTGTCTGAGCGATGATTGTTTGCTTCGAAAATCATTGGCAAAAATACTGCCAAAAAGTATGGAGGAACTAATGGCCAGGATAGAGAAGTATGCGAGGGCCGAGGAAGACATGCCGGGGACAAATGTGTCAAAATAAGAGAAGAGAAACGGCTCGCCGAAGCGAGGCCGAGGTAACACTGGATACAACAAACAACAGACATGATTGAGGGCTGCACAGGCAGTCACTACGGTGTTCCGAATTCCGGTTTACAAAGTCTTGGAGAGAATCCGGAATCAGCCCTATTATAGAGCACCAGAGAAAATACCTGGAGAATTTATGGGAAGAAGTCTGGGGAAGCACTACGCCTACCATAATGAAGATGGGCATTTAACTCAGGGGTGCAGAGCCCTAAAAACACATTTGAAAGACCTGGTAAGACAAGGTCATTTAAGGGACCTAGTAGATGAGGCCAGGATAAGGGAAGAGCAAGCGAGACTGCCTTAGGCACCGGCAGCACCACCTCCCCCAGCACCACAATTGCAAGCAGGCAGACTTCGAGTGATCAATGTGATTCACTCGAAAGTCAATGAGAACGAAATACATGGGGAAACTCAGAAGGTAAAACACTTACAGCATGTGTATCAAGTTCTACAGAAGAGACCTAGGGCAGACGAGTGCTAGGGACCAGTGTTGTCCTTTACTGAAGACGACCTAGAGATAGTGCAGCATCCACATAACGATTCCTTGGTAATATCCCTCCAGATTGGAGAGTGCCAGGTAAAGCGCATTCTGATCGACCAGGGCAGCTCTTGTGACATCATATATGTCAGATGTTATAAGGAGCTTGGCCTTCACTAAGATGATCTGGAACAATCCAATGGTCCAATGGTCGGGTTCAATGGAATGCCGACGTGGCCCCTGGGGGCAATAAGTTTGGATGTGCAGGCTGGCACCAAGAAGGTAAAAACTGAGTTCACAATAATTGACACTCCCTCTCTTTACAATGCTATCCTGGAAAGGCCATGGCTGCATACAATGGGGGCTGTTCCCTCAACATTGCACCAGCTGTTGCGGTTCCTAACAGAACATAGAATTGAGGAGGTTAGAGGAGATTGGGTGCAGACAAATAATTGCTCCATGACAGCAATGAAATCCAACTGCAACATACGAGAAGCAGAAACAGCGGAGATTGAAGATGATGACATGGAAGTCATTGAGGACGTCGGCAAAGAACTAGCCGAGAAAAGTGAGGAAGCCCTGAAGAAGATCTTGGTCCAGCAAGGAGATGAAGAACGCTTCTTCCTTCTCGGCTCAGGCCTGGTCGAGGAGGAGGAAAAGGCTTGAGAGCAAACCATGAGGTGTTTGCTTGGACACCATACGAGATGCCTAGCATTGATCCCGAGGTCACTTGCCATAAACTAAATATGGACAAGTCGGCCAAACCTGTCATCCAGCGAGTAAGGAGGCCTACGTTGATGCATGTTGAGGGAGTAGAAGAGGAAGTGGGTAAACTTCTGGAGGCCAGAGCTATTCGAGAGGTAAACTACTTGACATGGTTATCAAACACGGTCGTTGTGAAGAAAAAGAATGGGAGGTAGAGGGCCTACGTGGACTTCCCCAGCCTAAACAAGGCTTATCTCAAAGACAGTTTCCCACTGCCCAATATTGATCAATTGGTAGATGCCACCTTAGGGCATGGAAGGATGAGCTTTTTGGACGCTTATACAGGGTATCATTAGCTAGCCATGTACCCTCCAGATGAGGAGAAGGCTACATTTATCACCTTTAAAGGGCTGTATTGCTACAGAGTAATGCCTTTTGGGTTGAAAAATGCAGGAACAACTTACCAGAGATTGGTGACTAAGATGTTCAGACATCTAATAAGCAAAACAGTGGAGATATACATTGATGACATGGTCGTGAAGACCAAGGAACCTGAGAATCATCTGGCCAACCTGAAGGTAGTCTTTGATATCCTAAGGACATTTCAGCTCCGACTCAATGTATCGAAGTGCGCATTTGGAGTTGGGTCAGGAAAATTCCTGGGATACTTGGTCACCAGAAAGAGCATTGAGGCAAACCCAGATCAAATCAAAGCCATCTTGGAATTAAAGAGCCCAACGTCGGTAAAACAAGTGCAGATGTTGACTGGAAGGGCTACAACCCTAAATAGATTCATAAGCAGAAGTTCTGACAAATGCAAACCTTTCTTCAGTTTAGTGAAGAAAGCCATAGACTTCTTATGGAGAGAAGAGTGCGAAGTCGCCTTGGCCGACTTGAAGAAATACTTGACCACCGCTCCAGTTCTCTCAAATCTAGTACCTGGAGAGGAGCTGTTCTTATACTTGGCAGTTTCAGAGCATGCAGTAAGTGCAGTGGTAATCAGGGAAAAAAAGGGAGAACATAGGGCAGTTTACTACATGAGTAAAACCCTAGCAGATGCAGAGACCAGATATCTACCTTTGGAAAAGCTAACACTAGCTTTGGTAATGGCCTCCAAGAAGCTGAATCATTACTTTCAAGCCCACAAGATTGTGGTGTTAATTGAACATCCTCTGAAGTCCCAGTTGCAGCTAGGAGATCTGACAGGCGGGATAGCCAGATGAGCAGTGGTGTTGGGCCAATATGACTTGGAGTTTAGACCCAGAACAACAATCAAAGGCCAAGTTTTGGCCAACTTTGTGGCCGAGTTCACACTAGGCGCCATCATACATCGGGCTTCGTTGAGCCGGGGTATACGATGTCCAGGTGAACAAGAAAAAACCCAGCTGGGGATAGCAGAACAGAGGAAAGAAGAGAAACTCAGGTCCTGCAGTATTTACGTTGGCAACTTCTTTCGCTTGTTTGTTGATGGAAGTTCAAACCGACAAGGAGCGGGGGCATAAGTATTGCTAGTATCACCGAATGGACAGATGCTGGAACAATCCAATCATTTGGGGTTTAAGGCCTCAAACAACGAAGCAGAGTACGAAGCACTGATTGTCGGATTAAAGTTGGCAGCAGCAATGGAAGCCGACGAGCTAATGGTCTTCTGTGACTTCCAGCTTATCGTCAACCAGGCAACAGACGAATACAAAGCTCGAGATGTAAGGATGATGACCTATGTAAAGGAGGTGGGCAAACTGATGGCATTGTTCCAAAATTGCCGACTAAAGCAAGTTAGCCGAGATGAATACAGCCATGCTGATGCCTTGGACAACCTGGCTAGTGCAATGAAATCAGGAGAGGTAAGGACAATAATGGTTGACTACTTGTTAGGTCCAAGTGTAGAACCACTGAACACAGAACATGAGGCAATGTGTGTGGAGATGGGACCAAGCTGGATGGATGCGATAATAGTATACCTCAGAGATGGAAAACTGCCAGATGACCATAAAGAAGCACACAAGATCAGACTGAAGTTGGTAAGATTCAGTCTGACAGCAGAAGGGCATCTCTACAGAAAATCTTTTAGTGGTCCCCTTTTAAGGTGTGTGCATCCTTTACAAGTTGAAGACTTCTTGTATGAAGGAGTATGTGGAAGCCACACTGGGGGCAGGTCTCTTGCTCATAGGGCTATTACTCAGGAGTACTGGTGGCCCTATATGCAGAAAGATACTGAAGCTTATGTCAGAAAATGTGAGAAGTGTTAGAGGTTTGCACCCTTGATATACCAACCAGTAGCAGATTTGAACCCAGTGTCCAGCCCTTGGCCATTTGCCCAATGGGGCATGGATCTTGTTGGACAACTACCTCAAGCAACTGGACAAAGGAAGTTCTTGCTAGTGGCAACAGATTACTTCACCAAGTGGGTTGAAGCTGAACCCCTTGCAAAGATTCGAGACATTGATGTAAGAGCTTCATATGGAAGAACATCATTACCAGGTTTGGGATCCCAAGAGAAATAATAGCAGACAATGGTACGCAGTTTGATAGTAAGCTAATCAAGAGCTTTTGTTCAAAGTACAAGATCAAGAATTACTATTCCACTCCAAGTTTTCCTCAAAGCAATGGACAAGCAGAAGCATCCAACAAAACTATTCTAGATGGAATTAAGAAGAGGCTAAAAGCAGCAAAGGGAAAGTGAGTGGATGAGTTGCTCAATGTACTTTGGGCATATCGGACTACGCCGAGAAGATCAACTGGGGAATCCTCATTTTCCATGGCTTATGGCACATAGGCAGTAATCCCATTAGTGGTCGGCATCCAACGGGTCAGAACCCAGGGAGTGGAGAATGGGACTAATGATGCATTTTTAGCCCGAGATCTGGACCTACTGGAAGAAAGAAGGAAAAAAACAACAATTCAGTTGGGGGCATACCAGCAGCAGCTTGCTAAGGCTTACAATAAGAAAGTGAACCCACGAGAGTTTTAAGTCGGGGACCTCGTCCTAAGAAAGGTCGTCGGCAACAAAAAGGATCCCAGAGAGGGCAAGCTTGACCCAAATTAGGAGGGACCTTATAGAATCATCTCGGTCTTGGACAATGGAGCACGTCGGCTTAGAGACAGTGGAGGCAAATAATTGCCAAGACCCTGGAATACTTACAACCTGATGTTTTTCTATCATTAGATTTTTTATTTTTTTAAAGTTTTTTGTTATTAGCCAAAGTAATAAATAAAATTTTAGCTCGATTTTTAATATCAAAACTTGTGTAATACGACTGGCCAGTCACTTGGCGATGTTTCTAAGTGAAACATGACGAATAACTTAGACTTATTATATGGCAGAGTTGAATCATACTTGCATATAATATAGTTGAACTAAGTTGGCGATATTTTTGATTGAAACATGACGAATAACTTAGACTTATTATATGGCAGAGTTGAATTATACTTTCATATAATAGAGTTGAACTAAGTTGGCGATGTGTGGACACCCCATTTTTGACCTTCTTAAAGACTTGGACGTCATCGTTTGAGTGCTCGGTGATTGCGCATGTTCACGCTCGTTTGGAGTCCTCGAGGTTTTTGGCTCTAAGTCTTTGAACTCTCTTGGTTTTGTGCTTGTTTTAAGCCAACTCTTGGTCCCCCCTTTTGCCTGGAGGGAGAAACAGTGGTGTAGACCACTTTTCTGCCCTGTCGACCAGTTTTCTCCCTTGCCAGCCAGTTTAGGTGGTCGGTCGGCTATGGTTGATGGTCGGTCGGCCACCTTAAGTGGTCTGCAGCATGCCACCACCTTCTCCTCTCTTGGGAGACCCTCTTTTTGCCCTGTTGACCAACTTTTGTCCCTGTCGACCACATTGGGTGGTCGGTCGACCAGGTGGGGTGGTAGGTCGACCCCTTTAACTGGTCGGCTGCCTTTCTGCACTTTCTGCAAATATTTTTGGTACTAGCTGTGCCAGCTGTTGGGCATAGAATGCATCCCTCCTACACGTGTAGGGAGGGATTCAAGCAAGCTTTGGTTTGCATATTCTATATAAGAGGAGCTATCTCCCATTTTCAAGGGTTCAGAATTTTTAGAGACAAAAATTGACTCTCTCTCTAGAATTCTCTCTGTATATATATATATATATATATTGTGCTCCATAGTGCTTAGAAGTGAGCTTTCTTCACACTTTTGCACACAACCTCTTAGCCAAACACTTCTACCTTGTTGCTGAGGTGCTTGAGGGTCTTGTGGGAGCTTCAAAAGGCTGGTTTTTGGCTCAAGAAGGTGTTGTTGTTGCTGTGCTTCAAAGGTAATCCCATTTTTCCCTTTTAAAGCTTTGTTTTGGTTACTCTCTTAGCCACCTTTGCATGCTATTTTAGGCTTAGCTTTCAACTGCAAAAAGTTCTATTTTTAAGTGTTTAAAATGATGGTTTAAGGCCTAGTTTGAGTTAGGAGTGGTTTATCCCCTTTGGTGGCTTGTTTTGCCTTGCTTTGTGCCATCTTTTAAGGCCTTTGGGACCATCTCTTTTTGGCCTTCTTACCACTGAAACTCAGAGGAATTTCAGTGGTAGAAAGGTGGTTCTGAGGTCCCAAATAGGTGGGGGTGGTCCCCCCTCATTTTCTCTTGTTTGCATGTGTTGATGGCCCATCAAAAGAGCTTGTGTTTCTACTTCTTTGTGGCTTTGTTTAGGCTCATTTTTATGAATTTTTAGACCTGCCATAATTCTGTTTTTGGTTGTCATGGTCAACTCTTGTATGCTCCTTGCACTTGTAGTGCAATTTGGTTCACTAGCCTAGTGTATTTGGTGTTTTAGCCTATTGATCTAACATGCGTATGCTCTACTCCAGCACATTTTTGGCTATGTTTTAGCATGCTTTAGGTCTGATTTGAGTAGTTTCGGTCATGCATGCTTGGCTTTGCATAGCTATAGTGTATTTAGCTTTGCTAGCCTTGCACTTTGGGACCTCTAACATGTCATATTTGAGCTTTTTGCATGGCATAGCATCATTTGGCATGTTATTTCAGACCATATACCTCTGCCATATTCTTGCATTTATCACTCTTTCAATACTTTTGGAGAATTGTGTCTTATGCCTTGATCATGAGTTAATTTGTATGCATGCTTGTTGTCATGACCCGAACTCGCCCCTGTAGATTAAGGTCATAACCGACCAGTAATCATGAGATTACTTACGACCTCAAACCAAAAGAAGTGTATAGCAACAGAGTGAAGAGGCCAAAACGGAAGCAATCTTAAAAATTTTGTCCAATGAGCTATGCTCACATGGCATGTCAAAATATTTCACATATACTTAATAATAACTAACACCACATACCAGTAGTTAACATCTTGTATACCCAGGATCATTCAAACACATAGTCAGCTAAACTAAAAGCTTATGCACATAACCGGTCTATCATGACCAATAGAAATAGAAAAAGGAATACAAAAGATCATAAACAAAGCCTCTTGCGTGAGGCACCTGGGCTGACTTTAGAAAACTCGGGTTTCTTTCTTAAATTCCACTAAGGCTGGGGTTGAACGTCCCTTTGCTCACCTACATACATATAAATGAGAGTGAGCTAACGCCCAGTGAATAATATCAAAATAAAGAGGTTAATGAATGAGATTCGTTCATAAATGAATCATACTTGTAATGTACATATTTGAACCACTATTCTCATTCACACCAGATCTATAAATCTCAACAAAGCAAAATGACCTTAGGTCCAACACATCATGTCCATATGCAAAACGACCTCAGGTCCAATTCTTATATAAAACAATGCGACCTCGGGTCCATCTATACGAAACGACCTTTGGTCCAACCAACTCTCTATTCAAAACAACCTTTGGTCCAATTCGAACACATCAAACGGCCTCAGGCCCAATTCAAACATATCAGGCGTATCAAACGGCCTCGGGTCCGTTCTCTTTATATTCATATCCATGCGCATTTCATATTCATGATCATGATCCCTTTCATTCAAACGGCCTTTGGCCCATTACGGTATTCCAACATATCAAATGACATATTCAAACGGCCTTTGGCGCATCTTTGCATTCATGTCTAACGGCCTTTGGCCCAATCGTTCATATCCGACGACCTTTGGCCCAATCATTCATGTCCAACGGCTTTTGGCCCAATCATTCATATCCAACGGCCTTTGGCCAAATTCTTATATATCAAACATATCAACGGCAAACGGCAAATGGCAAATGGCAAACGGCCTTAGGCCCAATTCAACTTTATCAAACGTATTAAACGGTCTTATACAAATTAGGCATATAGAATACTCATTCATATTTCAAATCAACAAATCCATGGAGCTTATATAGAAGTAGTATTTGGAAAGTGACATACTTGAAAATATCTTTATTAAGATATTACTCACAGTGATCTGCCGGCGGATTTACTCTCGTGCTCGACCCTACACATTTCATGAACATAATGGGTCACAAACGATTCCATCCGTTCTTAACTTATGCATTCCTCTTAGGCATCTTTATTATCTTCTTACTCCATTTACAATGTTCAATGCATGCCTAAGAGTGCTCAGAAATGGAAGAGAACGGAAAATGAAACACAAAACATCTTTACAAACTTTCTGAAACAGGGCTCCCCGCTCGAGCGCGGCTTTGGCCGCTCGAGCGGACCCTTTAGGTCTGCAAAAGTACTGGTTGCCTCATATTCACGCTCGAGCGCTAATTCGGACGCTCGAGTTGAGGGTCAAACATATGCCTTGGACGCTCGAGCGTGATTCTCCCCGCTCGAGCGGACGACAATGTCTGCAAAATTGCTGGGAACCAGCATTTCACGCTTGAGCGGCGTTTTCCCCGATCGAGCGGACATGCCAAATTCTGGGTTTTCCAAAACTGTTCTTGAAGTTCAATTTTGATGTTCAAAGGCTCCAAACTCATGATTTTGGTTCAAAAACATGCAAACACATTATACTACATGAGAATATAAGAGTATGAGACCAAATTGTTCAAAATCATAACCCGATTCTCAAATGAATCCTCATTTCTTTTGTATGATCAAAACCCATGCATTCAAACTTCATACAAAATTCATATCTCTATCAATTCAACATGCATGTTAGTCTTTGACCCCAATTCCATTTCAATTAGCACCAATGATGCTCCTAACCATGAAACTCAATAAAACTATGCTTGCATGTATGCTTCAATGCTTAATTTTTCATAATCAACATATTTCATGCTAGCTTATGCAAATTTATGGCAATTTCCTACATGCATGTGCATTTTAGACTTCAATTTCATCATAATTAACTCAATTCAAGTCCTTGATCATCATCTAACATGAATTCACAAAATCACAACTTAAACTCGTGAATTTACTCACCTAGGAGCTTCAATCTTCACAAATTCTTGTTAATTCTTGAGTGTAGCTTCCCAATTCACAATCTTTGAGTCAAAATGCACAATTCTCTCTCTTTCTCTCTCTAGAATCAACACACTCTCTCTCTAGAGAGCAAATTCAGATTTTGAGCTCAAACATATGGTGAGTTTAAGTGTATAAGGGTCTATTTATAGGCTCATCTAAATAGACTTGATTAAGGATAATTAATTGTACCCAATTCAATCAGTTTAATCTAATTATTTTGATTCAAACTAATTTCTAATTAAATTTCACTACAGGCTCTAAAAATTATGCCATTCACAATGGCGTAGTCAATTTCGGGTTCTGTAGCCGATAAAGCCTTCAATTTTCAGTTCAAAGCACAAATTCTAACAGATTTTCCTACGGTGAATAGATACAAAGCCAAAATCACATATAATCATGCAATTAACACCCAAATTCACATTAAACACATAATTACAAACATAATCATGATTAATTAACATAGTACAAGACACAGTTATCACACTTGTCTAAGCTTTTGGGCTACCATCTCAGCATGTTTTTGGTCTTATTTTGCCATGTTACAACTCTGATTTTGATTGGTGGAGTCACCCCTTGCTTGGTTTTGGTACTTGTAGTGTAATCCCACTCATTGGCCTTGCATGCTTAGTGTTTTGGCTTACTATGCTAGGTTGTTTTGGCTACACTCCATCATGTTACTAGCATTGTTTTGACCTACCTTACGACTGTTTTGAGTCATCTTGGTCCTTTAGGGCTTGCTTGATATGGCTATGGTGCAAGTGCCTTAACTAGTCTTGAGTTTTGAGCACTATAGCATGCTATGCATGTGATGTTTGTATGGTATGACACCATTTAGCATGTAATTTCAGTGTATATAGTGTAGTCACATTCTCACATTTGTCACTTCTTCATTATGTTTGAGAGTTGTGCTTTTATGCCTTGTTCATGGGCCAATGCATGAGCATGCATTTCTTGCTTTTCATGTTATTATCTCAGCATATTTCAGCCACTGTTTTGGCACATTTAACCTCTGTCCGGGGCTGGTTTGGTCATTTAGGCTTAGTATTGTATGCTTATAGTGTTATGCTCTTTGCTAGCTTCAATGCTTTTGACTCCGAGTATGTCTTGCATGCATCGTCTTCGTGTTTAGATGTCATTTAGCATCCTATTTCAGTGCTGGAATATGCACCATTGCATCCCATTCTTTGTTTGTTATATCACATTGAAAGTGGTCTTAAGCTGCTTGTTGGCTTGAGAACGGAATTGAGGCGTTCGTGTCTAATGGTTTTAACCTTCTCTTGAGGGTTTTCACTAACCAACGACATGAAGTTTCTTCCATGCTCAAGGTGCTTGTGGTTTAGACCCTCTTTCCAATTAGAGGACTCTCACTTTTGGACTTAACCGATTAATAGACTAATTGGTAATCTAAAATGTGTAAACAAAATGAATCAAGTAAAACATGGCCAAGATAACATGTTTGTGATGTATTGCGTGTGTTTGGATCAAACTTTAATCCAAACACGAGAAATGTGGGACGTTTCATACTCATAGTTATGCAACGTGTCACATTTCTCGGTCGTCGACGCCCTTAATTATGCATGATAGGGTGGAGGCCTTTCGAGTCTTATGTGTGCATTCATTGAGTTTTGCGCAAGCTCGATCCTTTGGCCACCATGCATTGAAGATGCTCGGTTGGCGGCTTGAAAGTCAAGTGCCATACTCTTTTAAGCTTGAGATATGATAAGAAGTGTAGAAATGCATACATTTCCTTGCAAATATACTATCTTGCCTCTGCTTGTGCTCTGTTGCAGCAACATGAGGAATTTCAGCCCTCAAGGTGTTCTTGAGATAAAAAAGAAGCAATATGGAAATCGGTGTAATTTTCCAAGGTTCAAAAGAGTGTAAACAGAGGCGTCTTAAGGCAAGGCGGTGGATTTCTAGGAGGACGTAACCGAGCATGCATATGTCCCTTGCCCGCGAGGCCATTTATCATTTTTTTTAGCTACCTGTAGTTAATTACCTACGCTGTAATTAATTTAGTTTAGTGCTTTGTAATACTCTAATTAACTTAGATCAGCTAGTTATTCAATTTGATTTGTAATAATTAATTAGCTAGAATAGTTAGTTAATTAGTTGGTTTGTAATAGTTAGCTTAATCAGCGTAGCTAGTTGGCTTTTATTTCATTCGGACCCTCCGTCGAGAGGGAAAATGTTGTAATAAGTGTGCGTGTGTGTGTGAATGTCTTCCAATCCTACGTCTTTCTCCCTTTTATTTACCAGCTTTTGATGGTTAGTTTTAGGGTATGTTTCCATTAGCATACTTATGCTTTGCATGTGCGCATCATTCATTCGTATTGCATGCACCGGGTTCGGCGCATCATTCAAACTGCATTGTATTTTAATGCTTATTTGAATACATGTATCAATTTGTTGCATTCATATGCCATTTTAGAATAGTCGAGTCTATTTAGTTGCATTTTTACATGCTTTGCATTAGGCACTTAACATAATTAGGATCATGCATATTTCTAACTAGTTTCCTGTTTTGGCTCGAAGTACACTGTGAGTGTTTACGCTTTAGCATCCTTGCATGAGTGTGAGTGTTACCATGATAGCATGCTTTCCATAAGGCTATTTGCTTAAGTGTTTAACGGCATGAATGCTTGTGGATGAAGGCTTCATTACTTGAATTGGAATAATTCATCAAAATGTAAGTTTTAAGCTCACTTGAGGTGGCAAATCATCATGTTTTAAGCCCACCTTGTTTGGTGGCAAATCCACATTTTAGCCTATTTGCGAGTAGCATTTTCAAACCATTTTAAAAAACAAACATGAGATGTTTTGTTTCAAATCGAGCGATTTAGTCTATACTTGTGTGCTGTGCGCATCACATAGTAAGTTAGCTAATAATTGGAAAAAGAACACATGTGTTTTCAAAAATAACATATCATGCTTAGTAGAGGCCGATCCTTTGATCGGGCGAGCGGGGGTGCTCATTTCCGGACCTTCCCCTCTCGTATCCAAGTTCCCGAGTCGAGGCAACTTTGGTGATGACGGACACGTGGCCTTAGGCACAAGTCAAGGTTTCTTAAATTTCTCAAAACAAAATATTTAGGTGGCGACTCTAAAATCTGGTAAAGCAGTCCATGTTTGGCGCTTTTTGATTCAAAATTGATTTTTCAAAACCAATTATCGGATTTGGACTCTTTGGTGATTTATCAGTCTTACATTGCACTTTGTGAGATTAGATTCAAAACCATGACAGGAGTCCGAATTGTAATAGCTAGAACCCAATTCGCGCCCTCGCGCGCGGAGGAAGTTCGGGTGGTCTACACGATGTTTTTGATTAAAACATAACAAATAATTTAGACTTATTATATGACAGAGTTGAATTATACTTGCATATAATAAAGTTGAACTAAGTTGGCGATATTTTCGATTGAAACACGACGAATAACTTAGACTTATTATATGGCAAAGTTGAATTATACTTGAATATAATAGAGTTGAACTAAGTTGGTGATATTTCTGATTGAAACATGACGAATAACTTAGACTTGTTATATGGCAGCGTTGAATTATACTTGCATATAATAGAGTTGAACTAAGTTGGCGATGTTTCTGATTGAAACATGACGAATAACTTAGACTTATTACATGACAGAGTTGAATTATACTTACATATAATAGAGTTGAACTAAGTTGAATTAACGTAGATTTGTTGAAAACTTTGAACGACACTAAGTACATATCAGTCAGATTGATAGAGAGACCGAGGTTGATAACCTCGACCAGTCTCTGTTCGAATTTGATCTCGGTGACAAAATCATAGGTGTATGCTTAATAAGAACCCAAGTGGAACTTAAGTTCACATTAGGGGACAGAGAGCTGGAGAATGATGCTTGGGAGTTGGAATTTACAAGCTAAAGTTGGTTTAACACTTGTTGAAATTTAAAAAAAAATTTACAAGTTGAAATTAAGCCGAGATTATGTTGAAAGAAAGTTGGTTTAACACTTGTTAAAATTTTAAGAAAAATTTACAAGTTGAAGTTAAAGCTAAGGATATGTTGACAGAAGTATCCATGTACTTGCCGAGATTACCATGTTCCCAAGATTTGGAAGATAATGGAAGACAGAAGTCTTGATAAATAAAAGTAAAGTAGCAAGTTTTAAATAACACTTGTGAAAATATTTTTTACAAATGTTTTCAAGTGTTAAGCCAAGGCCAGGATGAACAAGATTGGAAGTTATGTCTGAGGAATTTTAATCCAAGAAGACTATACGGCTAAAGGCATAAACTGAAGACATGCAAAATATTCTAAGTATGGAAGCAGTAGAGCTTATAAGCAAACACTTGAAAGAAGAAGTTGTACTTGCATTAAAAGAAGAAAAAGGGCACTTCGGCCTACAAAAAGACTACTTGTTCTGATTACAAAAGTGACACATCGACCAAATATGAAAATTGAAAACATTGTTCAGAAAATTACTAAGTACAAAGAAAGAGTTAATGGTAGGACTATTCGGCGTCATCAGCTAGATGGGTTTGGTCCTCAAAAGACATTTGGGAACTCTTTTCGACAACCTTCTCAGTCGTGAGCTCGGCATCGATCTCTTCAATAGTACGGTCGAGGCTCTTCTTGGCGATAAGCGCCTCGGATGTTGTCTTCCCGCATGAGGCATTTTTTGAAACCTCGTCCCCCTTATCTTGAGTTAAGTCTAAAACTTGCTCATTCAGAGTTGGGGACTTGGCCCAATAATTTCAGCCTTCTCAGACTAGTCGGCCTCGACATCTTCCTCGGACTCAGCCTCGTCCTCGGATTGGCTTGGAGTAGGGGGGAATGGCAGGATGAGGAGGTTGTGATCTCGGAGAGTTGAATCCTTGGGGACAGCCAACTCCTTCAAGGCAGCCATCCAGCCAAGGGTGTAACCCTTGTTGCATACCTTTTTCACTTGTTTTTTTGTAGTCCTCACGAATGTCGGTTGCCCCCTCGGCGTATGCTTTCTTGTCCGTCGCTTTGATCTCGGCGGCTTTGGCGGCCAAAGCATCTCAGAGCTCGGCTTGGGCTTCGATCATTTTGGCCTCGGCGTTTTTCTTCTCAGCCTTAAGGACCTCAACGACAGCCTCAGCAGCCCCCGCCCTTTCATCGGCTTCGTCTTGGGCCTGTTTGACTGCCTTAGCCTGATTTATCAATGTCTTCATCTTGGCCTCGGCTTTATTAATGGTCCTGAGCAAACCAGCAGCCTCCTTGGTCTTGCGGGTCAACTTTTTCTTAATGTCGAAAGCCTGCATTGCGAAGGAGTGGGCATGTTGGATCGCCTACAAGTAATGGAAAAAACAAAAGTTAAATAAAACTCTCTAAGTATGGAAAAAATAGAGGATGGAGAGTACCAAGTGTTAGGGGCTTACTTGTATGGAATGCTGCAACATTAGAGTGAAATTTTCGTATTCGCTGGCCTCGGCGTTGCGTTCGAGGTCTTTGGGAAAGTAGAGAGGGCAACGCCGACTTCAATGTCAGTCGCATTGTCACTGACTCTGACTGGCTTGTCCTCGATGGTAATTGGAGGGGCCTAGGGGGCATCGGATTTCAAGGACCCCGAAGTTGTAGTAGGCTCTGACCTCGGCTTCTTTGACCGGGTGGATTTGGAGGGAGCAGCTTTTGCGAGCCTCTTTTCGGCGCAGAGGCATTTTTTTCTACCTCAGCCATTTTTGAGATTGGCAAGGTGTCCTTAGAGTCGATCTAAGTCACCGTTGCCTTGGCTTGGGCTTTCTTCAGCCTCTTTGGCTTTGGTTTGGGTTGAGACTGGGAAGGGGAAGATTGAACTGTGACGACATTGGGGATGTCGACAAAAAGGTCTTTAGCAACGGCTTTTTGTCGCCCCATTTCGTCGGCGGAGATGGCAATAGTAACTTTAGTGCCAAGGCGGATCATTGGAAGTGCGGTTGATGGGTTGGCTAGATCGTAAGCCGATGCCTCAGAACTTCGGCGTCTTCGACTACGAGTCCTGCCTGCTGGTGCGAACAGTGGAGCCCGACGTCGGCGTTGGCATTGGGAAGGTGGAATCAGTTGTGGAGCAGAGGTTGATGGCTGTTCTGCTGGATCAGAGGTTGATCCTTGATCTAGCCGAGGTGATGAAGTTGTAGCAGGAGTTGTAGCAAAATGAGGGGACTTGCTCTTCTTCGGGACGTCAGGGAAAATGGACTTTTAGGTTGGGATATAATTGAGCAGCAGAGGGGCTTTTCACTAGTCAACTAGCAAACCCAACAACTTCTTGAAGTCTTTGCTTGGGAAGAATATTTTGCGGAAGTCCTTGGGTGGTTGAGGAAGAACTGCAAAATAAAACAAACAGACGTTAGAGCATACAAAAAATATCAAAGTAAAAAAGACTTGAAAGCAAGTATTGGCTCTTACCATCTCCCTCTTTGAACAGTGTACGGCTTAAAGGGTAGAGGTGAAGATCATCATCTGGAGGGAACTCCTAGTTGCCCGAGATGATGAAGTAATCGTCTCCGGCACCCTTGTTGGAATTAGGGAGGTCGGCGATGAGTTTGTATTCCGTCGACCTCGGCTTAAGGTAATAAATGTAGCATTTTTATGACTTACGACCACACATGGTGTAGCAGTACTAGATGTCGGCTAGAGTTACCCTAGCATTTTCTCGGCTAGCTAAGGCAATGATATCGTTGATGCCTCTGTAAAAATTAATGGCTAATTGCATTGGGTTGAGTTTATAATAGTGAAGGACTTCTCGAAAGAGGATGTCAAGAGGGAACGTAAGTCCACACTCTAAGAAGGCTATTACTAGGAAGGGCATGGAGTCGTCTTTGGACAGCATGGAGTCTTCCTCCCCAGCCAACCTGAGATGAACGTCGGTAGAGATGGCAAACTCATGCCTAAAGTATTCTAGCTTAGTTAGGGTGTCTACCCTCCACCTGAACATACCCATAACGTTGGCTAAATGGGGAAGGTGTTAGATTTTAGAAGAAAGTGGTTTGTTAAGGTTTAAGTGACCTCGGCTTAAACTCAGAACAGAAGCAAAGGCAGAGGCTTTTTAAGATCTAGGGAAATTTATTCCAATATTCCTAGGGAAAGTGGCTTTTATCAAAACCCAAGCCTAAAAATCTATGTGGAAACAGGAAATTGGAGGCAAGAATCTGGCAAAATGCAACAAGAAAACAAAAACAAGAACATGATTCAAACTCAAGAAGATGAAACAAGAATTCAAGAACATTTTACAAAACATGTACAGATATACAAAGCCAAGGACAGTGGCAGAATAATAAATATGTATTTGGTTCAGCACCTAGAAAGCAAAATCAAGAACGGTGACAAGCTAACAACAACGTCAAGTGTATGAACAACATGTGCGCGTGTGTGTGTATACCAGCAACAGATTGTAGAAAAGCAGAATCATGAAACAGATGACGAATGGTAGAATTCAACAAACAAGTAACTATTTAAGAGTATGAACAGATTTGCAATGGCAGTATACAAGCATAACAGTTTGAAGTGAAATAAGAAATTGAAACGAAGGGAAGCAGTGGCTTACCAGGAAGAGTGATGTCGGTGAAATGAATGCTAAAGTTGAACGACGGTGGAACAAGTAGCAGGACGGTGAATGCCTCGCCGAAGGAAGAAAATGGAAACAGTTGCAGAAAGCTTCAAGAGAATGAAAATGGAGGATTTGGGAGATGAGTGTTAGAGAGAGAAAGTTTGGAGAGGACGAAGATGCAAAAGTGAAACGGCGAAGAGAGAGGGAAGTGTTTTTGATCAAAACACGAAAATGCAGCAAAAACGCAATTAGTGTGCCTAGGACGATGTCTCTGTCAGGCGGTGCACGCAAATGCGACGCAACTTGATGACGTGTGTCAGGTACGATTCAATAGGGAAAGGACACGTGGCGAAAACGGTTGAATTACTGCGCGTGACAGCTCATACGCGTGTTGAAACTCTTGGAGTTCTTGACTTAATGACGCAAAGACCTCGGCTAGGGAAACGATCTCGGTTAAAGAACTTGGAAAAACTTGGTCCTTGGTTCTACAGCATTGATGAAAACAGACTACAAGTTTTGGTCATATGGAGCCAATGAATAATGACATCGGTAACGAATGATTGAGCAAACTTAGCCGACGTGCTATAGGTTCAAATGATATAGGTTCCATCACCTTAGGATGTCGAGGTAATAGAACCTAGGGGATAGTTGTGGGGACATATTTTTTGGATAACAATACGTGGCCAAGGTGGCACCGAAGTGCCAGCCAAGGTGCAACGTGTCCTAGTCATGACGCCGAGATGATCTCGGCTAAGCCGAGGTTATCTACGGAGATGCCGAAATTCGGGATAAACGGATAAGCTATAAGAGTCTTAGAATGGGAGAGGACTTCAGCCTGGATAAGGATAAAGCTCTTAGGGAGTTTATCTTTATCTATTGGAGAGTCGAGGATGAGCATTGGGCTAGAGTCTAGAGTCTAAGAGAAGCTAGGCTTTTATAGGGATCAGGTTAGTATTGACTATAAAAGTAAGGCACCATCATGGGTCTAAAGTACGCTTTTTGTATTCTGGCTAGTGAGTTGAGCACTAATTATTATCTTTGGGAGATAACTGAGTATTGACTTGATTGTCGGAGTACCCCCGGGAAGACGAACCATTGCCGGAGTCTTATCTTTCTGTGACAGGTCGTTCGGGCGCAATCTATTTTGCCAGTGCTCTCCAGGTGAGTACCTGTTTGGCAGTGTGGTCAGAAAACAACGCACACAAAAATATTAAAAAAATTTAGTGAAAATAAAAAAATATGAAAAATTTTAAAAATTCAATTTTCAAAAAATTTAACCAAGTGTTTGGCAAAGGCTTTTTTTGGCGTTTTAGGCTAAAATTCACAAAATGACAAAATAGGTTAAAATAACCAATAAAACAAAATATCACATTAAACCTATGATCATTTCGTTTTTTTTCTCATAAATATCACATTCAACTATAAAAAAATCTATCTTCCTAAACACAAAAATTTTAACCTACTAAAATAATCAAAAACTAAAATAATCTACTAAAATAGCAACTTTTCAAACAACCACAAGAATTTTGGTACATCCCATCACAATACACATATTCAAATAATTAGTATAAGGAGTTTTCTTAAGTGTGCAAGTGCACACCATGTGCCACTTATACAAAAAGTGTAAGTGTAAGGTGTAAGTATAAGTATAAGGTGTAAGTGTAAGGTGTAAGTGTAAGATGTAAGGTGTAAGTGGGTTGCACATGGTGTGCAACCTCAAAAAAGGTGTAAGTGTAAGGTTTAATTTTTTACAAAAGGTGTAAGTGTAAGGTGTAAGTGTAAGGTATAAAGTGTAAGGTGTAAGTTGCACACCATAACCAAACCCTTAGTATAATATTCTATCTAAATTTTTTTTTTTAGTAGTATAATACAATAGAGCTACGTAATGTCATACATACACACCCATCAGAGCAGAGTACATAGTCCGTACCTACATTCGGGGGGGTCTTTATTATCATGGCTGGCCTCTACTCTGCCACTGGAAGATGGTGTTGTTGCTTTGCTTTGCTGCAAAAGAAAAGAAAGAAAATATAATAATATAGCCGTTGGGAGATAAGGATCAGACAGACCCATCAGTGCTCTGTGACTGCGTTGTGAGTCTGAGACTTTTTGTATTGAAAATTGTGTTTTTGTGTTGTGACTTTTGAAAATTGTGTGTTTCTGGGCTACAACATGTCCTTTGTGGTTTACCTGGTGTTTGGGCAAGTGAAAAAGCTTGCTGAAAGTTTTAAAGAGCATATCTTCAATGAAATAGTTAAAATTATGTGTTAAAACATGTATGCTCAAATGTTTGTTTATTTAAGGAGGGAGTAATGGCTTGTCAACAAGCGATACAGTGGGCAAAGGAACAAAATTTGCGCAAAGCACGTGTATGGACAGAGACTCACAATTTTTGGTAGATGTACTATGTAATCAAATCACTCCTTTTTGATCTTCCTGTACTACAGGATATAAAAAGTTGGCTAGCAAGTATTTTGATTAGAAAAATGTTTGAGAGTCACAATTTTTATGATCACAATAGCTTAAAATTGTTAAAACGACGTCGTTTTAACATGTTTTACACTCAATACGACAATGGCTCAAAATTGCTAAAACGACGTCATTTTGATAGTTTTGAACCATTATGACCACAAAAATTGTGATTCTCTAACATTGTTGTTTTGATTATTTGTGTATATGTAAAATTAAATGTTAAGATGTGAAGCCTGCACATGATTTAGCCCGTTCTGTAAATAACTTCCTACTTAATCTAATACTATGTTCGTGTGTTTTAAGCCCATTAAAGATGGAGAGGCCATGAAGCTCGAGCCTGGGATGTAGGTTGGGAAATGGCATGCCTTGACCATGAGTAAATATTGCATACAACAGCAAGAGCATCTCATACTCTTCCATGTGAGGTCATCAATCGCATTGCTCCCACTAATCCAATCATAGTGGACTATTGGCAATAAATTTCTCATTAGCAATATACCAACACATGATATACCCAATATTTTCCTAGGCATGGCTAACTAATTGATACCAACCAAAATGTATGAGATCAGGAATTAGTAATATACCCAATATTTCCACACACGATGATAATAATAATAATAATAATAATAATAATAATAATAATAATAATAATAATAATAATAAGGAATTAAATGAGAAGAATATATAATAATGATAATCAGGAAAGGAAAAATAAAGAAAGTCAGAGCACTAATCCCCAGCTCCCATAGAATAATTAAAAAATCCATGATCAAAAGACACAGAAGCATCTTATATAATTATACAAAAGAAAGAAAAAAACAACAAAAGAAAAGAAAGAAGAATAAGAAGGAAAAAAAAAAAACGGAAAAAAAAGAAGTCACAGCACTAATTAAAAATCCATGATCAAAAGACACAGAGCATCTTATATAATTATACAATTTCAAGATAAGGATCCAAGGTCATCAGCAGTAGTTGGAAGCTTGGAGAATACTCAATTCGAATCATCTGACCATCAATTCTTTCAAATTTTCATTTAAATTCAACGGTCAATAGGATACATTGCATATTATGTTAATTGCGGAGAACCTGGTCACCATTTTCATCATGCACCACTTGCATATAAACGGGTCCATTCCTTTGCTGCATAGTTCAGAGAACATAATCCAGTAAAGACCATATAATTTATTGAAGAAAATTACTACGTAAAAAATCATTTTTAGGAACCATAATGATTTGGTCAACATGGTCAAAACAGAAATATGAACAGAATGTTGTTTTTCTTTTCCTTTTTATTATATTATTTGGATTACTACAAAGACAAAGTTGCCAGGATACCTGTTTCAACGGCTTCAGCTTCATTGCTTTTCCAATGCTTTGCAATGTTCTCAGATAGAGGATCATCTGGATTTGGAGCACTCAAAAGTGCTTGAATGCTAAAAGCGAAATAATCAGACATTACCAACATCATGAGTTTATATTTTATCAGCAAACCATAAAACGATACTGACAATTATTCGAACTCAAATCAAAACGACTAAACATAAACAATTCTGCTCATTTTTCCAATCAGTTCGCAACCACACAATTCTTATCATCATCAAGTAAAATGTATTGGATCATGTCAGCAAAACATCTAGAACCATAGTTACCTCAAGAGTACAGTTCGAATCTGAAGAGCGGGACTCCATTTGTCTTTAAGAATATCAAGGCATATCCTTCCAAGCTGCATTCAAAGAAAGATCATTTCTGTAAGAGGCCAGAACAATTAAATCTGACAACTAATAAGGCAAGTGTAGGCACAAGTATGACAAACCTTATCAATGTTAGGATGGTAGATTTTGGTGAGAAATCGAACCTGTTACAAGGGGAAAAAAAAGTCCAAAATGACTATGTCAGTCAAACGTTGTGCAAATAGCAAAACCTTGAACGAAGTTCCATCAATAACACAGGAAACACATGAGCGCCTGCCTGCAAGTCTATAATATGTGTGCAACGCAATAAAAATGTTGATAAAGAAGAATAGCAGTAGACCAAAAGGAGGAATCAAATGAATGCGTTTACAAAATAAACCTTATACAAGTTCTGGAGATGAGAGAGCGCAATTAAAATGTGCAACGAAGACCAATAACACCAGTAGTGCAGATACATTAAGTTGGAGGAGGTAGAAGTAACCACCAAAGCAGTAGCCCAAATGAGAAAATGGTATAGACACAAAGAAACCCAAAACAACCTTTCAAGATAAGTTGACTTAATGGAGCAGTCAAAGTACTTAGCATGCACTTATTGAAATCATATACTATGCTACTACTCATTGAAATCCAGCCAAAACCCTATAAGCACCAATTAATTGTGCATGTGAAAACCGCCATATAGAGTTGACAGTATATAATAAACCCAAATCTAGCACAAACTGTATACACTGAAAACAACAATATCAAATTGCAACACCAATGGACTGCATTTTAAAATCTTTCCAATCTATCAAATGAACATGATTTGTAATTTTTGGATAGCATCGACAAAAGCAGCATCTGTAAGTAAAGTCGGGCAAATCAGCTGTTAATTGCTTTCAACAGAAATTTCATGTGCATCATCAATCCAACTCAATAATGTGACGCAAACAAATTGCAAAACTCGGTTAAGTTTGTACTATGATTGGTCAATATGAACTGGGAAACAAAAGTAAACCAAATGCATTACAAATTTCTAAATCACCAAACACACAGACAGTCACAAGTACAAAACCAACAATAACCACACAGCACTTTTAGGCCCCGTTTGTTTTCAGAGGTAGAATTGATGGGATTCATAGTGAGGGGATTGTTAGTGAAGGGATTGATAGTGAGGAGATTAAGTAAAATTGTGTTTGTTTTGATGATAACTGTTAGTGTAGGAATTGTTAGATTATTTTTATATAAAATAATAAAACAAATTAAAAAAATATAAAAAAATTAAACATTAATGTTTAAAAAAAATTCCCAATATGTAAAAAATAAAAAAAATAAGAAAATTTCTAATTCCCTCACTATTTTTCTAATACCACCTCCTCCTCCTCCATCCTAATCGCCCTTCCAACCTTCATCTTAATCCTCTCCTCCATCCTAATCCCTTCCCCAACTCTACAATCAAACACAACACTAAATAACTCCACTTCCATCCTAATCCCCTCCCATCTATTACACCCCAAAACAAACGGGGCCTCAATGCATTCTTTTGGCTAGGTAACATCCAGAGTAAGAACACAAAGGCCACATGCCTTTTTCCAAGAACATTCATAAAGATTCATATGATACCAATAAGAAAAAAACCATAGCCATCCAGCCATCATTCCAAGTTAGGAACATATTATACACCATTGACCATACTAGTCACAGAAGTTTAAAAGCAGCCCACCAAGCAATACAATTTATGTTGCCAGTGAGGGCCCAAAAATTCCAACCAGTTACCAAAAGTAATGACAGCTGTTACACTAGACTTAAGTCTATTACTGTGATTCATTCAGAAAGAAAAAAAAACATGTAACAAAAGTCAATAATCCATAAATACATCATAATCAAGTTGCCAGCATCTGTTAGCAATAATTCAGCCAAATCAGTGCACAACACCATAATGGGTTTAAAATATCACAAATCTAATGCGATATAACCACAATGGGTTTTAACAAGAAGACAAAGCTAATGCAACATAATTTACAAAATGACTGAAGACTTGCAGGGAAAATACTCCCAAAATAAGATTCAACAGGAGTGTCTCTGATGCACGCCTAGAAGTTTAAACTAGTAGGTTTTGACCCTTTTTTGTCAGAAATTCAATGGTCACATGATTTGCCTAAAAAACTTTCAATAGCTTTTTGTAGGCCTGCTGCAATACCTAAATTAAAAAATGAGACCTAGTGCAACATAAATGAGAAAAGCAACATTATGGCCTACTTTCTCCATATGCACTAGAAACTGCAGCGTAGAATCCAAATCTTCTTTCTTTTTGACTTTTCACTTGGCATCCTGAATGCTGCAGCAGATCTTGGTGTCATGCAAGAGAAACAAGTTGAACCCATGTATGAAAATATTCCTATCTTGTAACATCTACTTGTTTACCATCATCTTCATATGTTCATTCAACAGTCTTTGACCATCATCCTTTTACCAAGCGGTAAACTATAAGATGTTTGGCACCCTAATCACTTTTAAAAGTAGAACAAATACAAATTATCCTTTTCTTAAACACATCAGCATGAAGGCCAGGCATATTACCCAGTCATGGGTTAACAAATGATGGAGAGAAAGAAAACAAGGCTAAAATCAAATTCAATATGCATACGAGAGACACAAAATGCAGTAAAAACACAACAAATGAAATAAATGTATGCAACAAAACATAAACTCAGAAACTGACTTTACCAGAAGTCCAGCATTATGAATGATTTTTAATATAGCAACAAATTCTTCAAAACATTGGTCGACAAGGAGAAAAAAGTAGGGAAAAACATGGTTTCTTTGCGGGCCACCAGACCTATGTCCTCCCTTGGCCAACAGACAACATCTTAGCCTACAGATATGGTTTCTTTGAGAGACGCACGCCGGGGGGGGGGGGGGGGGGGGGGTGGAGTGAGTTTACAGAAAACAACTACCTCAAAATTTCACAACAAAACAATTCTACAAAGGAAGTAAAATGATGATCCCCAAAGAAAGTAAAAAACACAGAATGGTTCATGATGATTGATTAATAATAAATTGTGCATGGAAGTAAAACAGCAAACAAACAATAATGCCCAATAACTAAGTTTTGTACATCCCCTCAAAATAAAGCAAGAGATTATTCACATTGTACAAACCTTTATGGCTAACAGCATTTAACTGCTGGACTTTTCAGTAAAAAAAATAATATACCTTGGGGGCAGCCATTGGGTATTCTTCAGGCAAAAACAATTCCAGCTTGAAAACCCCCCCTACACAGATGGTAAGACAAGAGAAGAAATTGCATCAAAGTAGGGATGAGCATATCATCAAAAAAAACAAAAACTTGAAACCACCTCCCCGTAAATTGACTAACTGTCAAGGAAAAATATTTTTAGTAATTCTCCCACCACTTCCTCAACAAAGACTAAGGACATCAAATCAATATTTTTAACCCATTGCCTCTTGGAAAAGAATTCGAGAAACAAGTTTAAGAACACATGCAGGCAACACTTCAACAAAAGAGCTGAAAGATTTTTGTTAACTTTTCCAATTTTCTAGAAAGTCTGAAGCATCTAAAGAACCAACCCGGTGAATTCATTCCAACCTGAGGCTTTTCTTTTGCCCATAAAATGTAGAAAATACTAAAAATCACAATTTTGAGCACAATAAAACAAAATCCACCACACAACTCAACCAAATGCAACTGCCAAAGGTTACTTGAGTCAAGTTTCGTCCCACGCAAAACAAAAAAGTTTAGGAATAAGTTCTCTTTTCCACAGTATTGTCAATGATCAAATGGAAGGTCAATGCTAGTGTGTGAAGCTTAAACATTAAGCACATCAATGTGATCCAAAAAAATGTGATCAAATTGTTGATTGTATCTTTAAATACATGCTTATGAAAGAAAATGCTGTTGAGTTCATTACCTTCATAAGGAGACTGTGTTGGACCAAGAATCATGACATTAAAGTACCGCATGTTATCTTCTGAAGGCGACGCACTTATTCCCGGCGCTAAACACACAGATAACAAGAACATACAAGATGAATTACACTTCAAATTCACAATTTATTTCCAATTACAAAAAAGAAATCATTTACTCAACAGTCCACAACGAAACAATTCTTAAATCTTCATAAATCTCTGCACAAATGACTAAAGAGAAAAAAAGAAAAAGAAAAAGAAAAAAGATTCTTGCTACTGAAACAGTAACATTTCAGATGCTAAAATTCAAACAAAAAGCACACAAGATAGGCGATATATAATTTATAAAAACGTATTTCGTATATATACAGACAGAGAGGGGGAGAGAGGAGGAGGAACTTTACCAGGTTCGCTCAGGAGACGTTGAGTTTCCTGAAAGATTACAAAAAAACAAACCGATCAAAACGAGCAAAAACATCCAAACCGAAGCAAATATGATAGAAATAAAGAAAAAGAAAAACGCGAGGCAAATACGAAGAAAAAGTGAGGTTGAATCCGAAATCGGAGAGGTTGAAGATGAAGAGAGAAATCGAGTGAATTAGCATAGAGATCGAGAGAAGACACGGAGATCGAGAGTCGAACCTTGATGATTCTTCGAGGTAGATTGCTGTTAGCCATTGAAGAAGAATGTTCGATTGCAGAGTACGCAAGGGTTTGAGAGAGAGAGAGAGACTTTCAGAAACTCAAAAAACGCGAAATCGGTGATTCTTCCATAAACAAACGCTGCTTTATGTCATTTCTCTAAGTGGGCCAGCACCGAATAATGGAGCACTGAGGCCGGCCCATATATATGAGTTTGGGTCCACTTTTGCCCTAATAGAATCCAAGTCCAAAATAATAATTCATTAGGGGTAAAAAAAATTATATACCAAAAAAAAATGATAAACATTAATAATTAAAGTTATAAAAATTTTCACATTTTTATAAATTATTTTTCTGATCCTCACTGATCAGTAATTTCCCCAATTCATTATTTTATACTGTCTTTGGATCTTGAATTATTTTATAAATAAAAAATTTATATATATGTATATTAAATTTCATTTAGAGCAATTAAAAAATATTGAATTGTGTTACAAAAGATCTTGATTTTGTGGGCTAAAAATCTTGGATTTATACTTCTTTTTTTTCTTTTCCTCACAAATTCAAAATTTAAGATTTGGATAAATCATATTTACCTTGTCTTGTAAATGTTCAACCTTTTTAGAATTTTTTGATTTTAAAAAAAAAAAAAAAACCGAAGTAGTGTGAGTTCCGTTTTATCTCACAGTAGCATCTGCTGTGCGGCGGAAATTGGCCCATTTCGGGGCCTATTTTGATAATCCGAACCGTTCACATTTTAGAATACATCAAGTAGAACATGTCTGTAAACAATCAAGTTAATCGGATATCGTTTACCCATTCATCCACTCACATTTCTATCTACAAAAATAAATAATAATTGTGATTTAAAGTATTAAAATGAATACAAATGTGTGTGGATGAATAGGTAAATGATATTCAATTAACTTGATTTTTTACAGACATATTCTACTTGATATATTCTAAAATGTGAACGGTTCGAATTATTAAAATAAACCTCGAAATAGGCACATTTTCGCCGCACAGCAGATGCTGCTGCGCAGCCCGCGCAGCAGCATCCCCAAATCCAAAAAAGTGGCATTTTTTGAATTTGAAATTGGATCATTATCCATTTTTAATTTTTAAGAACCTGGCATGGTCTTATTGAATTGCAGTCCTACCAAATAAAACTAATAGAAAAATGCTCATGAGACACTTGGTCAAATTGTTAGCTAAATAATAAAAATAATAAATATGAAAATAGTAGGTTCATGTGATTCACGACCACATCCAATGTGTACTTCTCGAGTAATGAATATTTACATTTTTTACTTTTAATTTTTTTATTCTACAATTTTTATACTTTTGATCTTTAAAAATATATGCTTATATTATTTTAGTTTTTAATATTTTTCTATTAAGTCAATTTAAAAGTGACTATAAAAATGGCCCTCCCTTAATAAATCTCGTCATTTCTATTAATTTTTTGCAAAAGGTGTATTTTTTTTTCTTCAAAAAATATTTTCTGATTTTGCCCATGAATAGTGATGGTGCAAACGATGGAGACTACGTTAACACATATTTAATAATTGAAAAATAAAATTGACACAATAAAAATATTAAACACCAAGATAAAATAAAAGATAAATACTACCCTCACTTGAACCTTAGCTTTCCAGGTTCAACGTAATTAATTTATTAAAAATTCAAAAAATGTGGGTAGCGTAAGGTTTTGTTTAAAGATGACCACTTGTTTGGGAAAAAAAAAAAAAAAAGTAAAGGAAAGAGTTATAATATAATAATTTAATTATCAATTCATAATTATTATTTTCCTTCTTCCACTAAAAAGTCTACAATTATAAACAAAAATGGAATGGGTTCATAATGATGTAATTCAATTGCTCTGTTTTTTTTTTTTTTTTTTTTCCATTGAACCCACAAGCAACTCCAATTCTTGACCTCTTTCCAAAGTCAATACGTGGAGTTATTTAAAAAAAAAAAAAAAAAAAAACAAAAACAAAAACAAGAGCACCACGTCACAAACCAAAATGCCAAATTAGTGCATGGGAAATCATATAAAAAAATACATATCGAGTGGTCAAAAATTATTTAAATGTAACACACTACATTCAAGATAAATTTTATCCACAAATTATATTCTTGTACCTTTTTTTTAATCTTGTGTGGGTGATTTTCTGACCACACTGCCCGCCTAGTAATCAGCTGGAAAAGCACTGGCAGAATAGATGACTTCAACTAACTTGTAACAGAAAGAAAAGGCTCCGGCGGTGGCTCTTCCACCCGGAGACACTCCGACGATCAAGTTAGTATATCTCTCAAAGATAATCAAGTGCTAAACTCACAAGCTTAAACATAAAAAGCATACCTTAGACCCATGGGGGTGCCTTTCTTTTATAGCCAACTTAATCCTAATCCCATTAGAAGCCTGACTTCTATGGACTCCTATTCAGTGCTTACTTTGGATTTCACAAGAGATAAAAATAAACTCCCTAAGAGCTTTATCCTTATCTTAGCAAAGTCTCTTCTTTATCCTAAGACTCTTGTCCCTTATCTTTTATCCTCTTATCTCAGATTCCGATATTTTCGGAGATAATCTCGGCTTTGCCGAGATCACCTTGGCGTCGCGACCAGAACACGTGGCACCTCAGCTGACACGTCGGCGTCACCTTGCCACGTGTTGGTATTTAGAAAATACATCCCCACAACTGCCCCCTAGGTTCTATTACCTCGGCATTCTGAGGTGATGGAACCTATATTTGTATTTTCTTTCAGTAAATCGGCTTAAAATTTAACAGCCGAGATCATTCATTTCAGGCCGACATGCTTTCCCTAAAAAATCAAGATTTTTAAGGACCTTCTTACGCGCATGAGCTGTCATGCACTTCAACCTAACCGTTTTAGCCACGCGTTTCCTTCTTATTGGTCCGTACACGTGACGCGCCTGTTAGCCACCTCTTTCTTCATGTGCCCCGTCTGACGCCCTCGTTCTTCTAGGCATATTGATTGCTTTTGCCGCCATTTCTGTTTAATCAAAAACTTTTCCCCATTTTTTCCGTTTCTTCACTTTTTCATTCGAATCTCCTGCTATCTCTCTCTAGCTTTCGAAACCCTTCATTGCTTAAGCTCCCAAAGCTCTGCAACCTTCTCCGTTCACCCATTCCGGTGAGATTTCCACCGGTCTTCTGCTCTGGCAACCGTCGTTGGATATCGGCAAATCCCTTTCCCGCTTCCTTTTTTTCTGGTAAGCTACTGTTCTTTTCGTTTTCAATTCCCTGATGTTTCTTCTTTTTTTGCTGTCGCCATTACTGTACTGTTTCAAGCTTTTTTAATTCATAAATCGTTCATTCGACTGCATTCATCCATGATTTTGTCTTTGCACACATCTTGAACACACGCACTGTTTCACCACTTCTTTGCACTTTTGCCACTGTTCTTAGCCATATACTCTTGTATTCTTCATATTCTTGATAGCCCATCTCAATTCTTGTTTCTGAAACTTCGTTTTTGTTTTCTGTTTTTTGCATCTTTTCCAGATTCTTGCTTTCAATCCGTGTTTCCGTAGATTTAGGTCTGGGATTTGTCTATAGAACCCATAACTTAGGAAAAAACTGAAACTTGCACCTACCTTATTGTCTGCCGAGGTCCCAATAACCTTTCTAAAACATCCTCTGAGACCCACATTTTAAGATTAAGCTGATATCATGGGTATGTGGGAACATAGGGTAAACACCCCCTTCAAACTAGAATACTTTAGACAGGAGTTTGAGATCCCAGCCGACGTCCATTTGAGGTTGGCTGGGGATGATGACTCCATTATGCCCACTGCCGACTCCATGCCTTTCCCCGTAGTCGCCTTTATCGAGTGTGGACTTTGGCTTCCACTAAACATTCTGTTTCGTGAGGTTCTCCATTACTATAAGTTGAACCCTATGCAACTGGCCATCAATTCTTACCGAGTGATCAATGGTATTATAGCCCTAGCTAAACAGGAAAACGCTAGGATCACCCTTGCCGACATCCAATATTGCTATACCATGTGTGGCCTTAACTTGAAAGAAAAAGACTACATTTATTACCTTAAGCCGAGGTCCACAGAATTTAAAATTATAGCCGACCTCCCAGACTCCAACAAGGGAGCCGGTGACGATTATTTCATTACCTCGAGGAACTGGGAGTCCGCCCCAGATGAAGACCTCCATCTCTTCCCTCTCCCACGATCAATCTTTATAGAGGGTAATGGTAAGAGCCCTACATTCATACTTGTTTTACTTTTAAAGTCTTGTATACTTTATCCGTTTCCTAATGTCTACTTTGTCTTTGCTTTTGCAGTTCTTCCTCAGCCGCCAAAAAACTTTGGCCAATCCTTTGTTCTCAACAAGAATTTAAAGAAATTATTAGACCTGCCAGTTCAGAAGCGAAAGGCACCCCTGCTTCTCAACTTCATCCCAACATACAAATCAGCTCTCCTCGACGTCCCCAGGAGAAACAAAAAGAAGAGCTTATCTCCTCCATCTGCTACAACTCTTCCAGCTGCATCAATATCGCGAACAGACCAAGGATCAACCTCTGATCCAGCAGAACAGCCGTCGACCTCAACTCCATACCTCATTCCACCATCCCAAAGAAAGCGTCGCCGACGTTTTGTTCTTACAGCCGAGATGGGTCGTGCAAAGCCAGTCGCTAAAGACCTCCTAGCCAACATTCCATCATCCATTGACGAACAACCAACACAAACCCAACCTCCAGCAAAACCAAAAAGAATAAAAAAGGCTCAACCAAAGGCCAAGATAGCTCAGGTTGAGTCTGAAGACACTCTGCCTATCTCAAAGTTGGTTGAGAGTGATAAATCTCAGCCTCCTGCTGGGAAGAGGCGTTCTGAGTCTCAACCATCAGAATCCCAACAACCAAAAAAGCCGAGGTCTTCTTCCGCCACAACTTTGGGATAAAAAAAGCCCGATGCCCCCGGGGTCCCCACAATTACTTTGGAAGACAAGCTTGTCATGGCAAGTGATAGTGCTGATGATATAAACGTCGGCGTCGCACTCAGTACCACCCTGCTTCTTCCAGGCGACCTGGAGCGAAATGCCCCGTATAGTGAATATGAGAACTATGCTTTAATGCTTCAACACTCTGTTCAGGTAAATGTCTTCTACTTGGTAAATTTTTCTTTCTCTTTATTTCATACTTTGAATATTCTTTAATACCTCTGTTTTCTTTCAGGCCATCCAGCATGCCCACTCTTTCTCAATGCAGTCTTTTAAGAACAGGGAGAGGCTTGCCGAGATGAAGAGGGAGGTCTCCAGCCTCCAAAAGACCAACAAAGGCTTCCAGTAAAAAATGAAGAAGCTGGAAGACCAAGCTGAGGAAGCTATCAAGGCTCAGACCGAAGCCGAAGAAAAGGCTGAGGCTGCTGAGGCCATTAGGAAGGTGGCCGAATCGCAAAGGAGAGAGGCCGAGGAAAAAATGGCCCAAGCTGAAAAAGAGCTTCAGAAGGCCCTGGCCACCAAAGAAGCTGAAATCAAAGACGCTGACGAAAAGGCGTACTCACAGGGTATGGCCAACGTTACTGAGGCCTATGAAAAACAAGTGAAAGAAGCATGCAACAAGGGTTTCACCCTTGGTTGGATGTCCCTTCTTAAAAAGCTTAATGTTCCTGATGATTCTCCATTGCGGAAAGCCGATGCCATTCCCTTGCCATTTCCTCCAGCCCCAACTCCGAGTGAAGATGTCGGCGAATCTGATGCCGAGGATGAGGCCGAGGAGGAAGAGGACGAGGCTTTGATTAGAAAATCAAAAGATGCTAATAGGGCCAAGTCCCCTCTTCAGAGTAAGCAAGTCCTAGACTTGACTCATGATGAAGAAGGCGATGAGGTTGTCCAAGAAGTTGTTCCCGACATTGCACCAGCCGACATCCCTTCTGAGGTCAAGACTGTTGAAGAAACTCTCCAAGAATTGACGTCGAGATAACGGCAGAGAAGGAGGCCAATGTGGTATCTGATCTTCAAATTCAACAATCTGGAGGAGAGAAGCCTTAGTTTTATGTTCTTCTTTTACTTACTTGTATTTTGTTGCTTCTTTATCTTTTGGAACAATGTATGTTTTTTGTATGGCCGATGTGCCCTTTGGTGAATGAATATAACTTTTTTTTTCTAAGTGCTTTCACTCCTGTCTTTTCTTTTTTGCCTTTGCATGATTCTATACTTAGTATATTCTACACATGTACACTCTTCCTCCTTTATGTAACTTTCTCGGGGTGACACACCTCGACTATGCCTACCGATGATATACCTCGGTAAGTTTCTTGTCTTTGATTTATCTTCAACTTGTAAATTGTTACAAATTTCAACAAGTGAAGATAAACAATTATCTCGGTTTAACTTTAACTTGTAAATTGTTACAAATTTCAACAAGTGAAGATAAACAATTATCTCGGCTTAACTTCAACTTGTAAATTGCTACAACTTTCAACAAGCGTTAAGCATTACTTCGGTTTAACTTCAACTTGTAAATTGCTACAAATTTCAACAAGTGAAGATAAACAATTATCTCAGCTTAACTTCAACTTGTAAATTGCTACAAATTTCAACAAGCGTTAAGCATTGCTTTGGTTTAACTTCAACTTGTAAATTGCTACAAATTTCAACAAGTGAAGATAAACAATTATCTCAGCTTAACTTCAACTTGTAAATTGCTACAAATTTCAACAAGCGTTAAGCATTACTGTCTTCTCTCTGCCCCCAATGTGAACCTGAGTTCCACTTGGGTTCTCATTATTTCAGAAACAATCATTATGCATCTTTTATCAATTTACAAGTCTTTGGAGAACTTTGCTAAAATTTTATTGTTGATGTTGGTAAGAAATAACAAGGAACATTTAATGATAGAAAAATTTCAAATTACAAGTGTTCCAGGGTCTTGGCAATGCTTTGCCCTCATTGTCTTCAAGTCTGTATGCTCCATTGCCCAATACCGAAGTGATTCTGTAGGGCCCTTCCCAGTTTGGGCCAAGCTTGCCCTCTCTGGGATCCTTCTTGTTGCCAACAACTTTTCTTAGAACTAGGTTGCCAACCTGAAAATCCCTTGGATTGACCTTCTTATTGTAAGCTCTAGTAAGCTGCTGCTGGTATGATGCGAGCTGAATTGCAGCTTTTTCCCTTCTTTCTTCTAAGAGATCCAGATCTTGCGCTAGAAGTATGCCATTAGTTCCATTCTCTACTTCCTAGGTTCTGATTCTTGGGATGCCGACCTCCAGTGGGATAACTGCTTCTGTGCCGTAGGCCATGGCAAAGTGGGTTTCCCCTGTTGATCTTCTCGGCGTAGTTCGATATGCCCAGAGTACATTGGGCAACTCGTATACCTATTTTCCTTTTGCTGCCTGCAGTCTCTTCTTTATTCCGTCCAGAATTACTTTGTTGGATGCTTCGGCTTGCCCATTGCTTTGGGAAAAACTTGGTATTGAAAAATAATTCTTTATCTTAAATTTCGCACAGAAGTTCTTGATAAGTTTGCTGTCAAACTGCGTTCCGTTGTCGGCAACTATTGCTCTTGGAATACCAAATCTGGTGATAATGTTTCTCCATATGAAATTCTTGACGTCCATATCTCGGATTTTGGCAAGAGGTTCCGCTTCTATCCACTTCGTGAAGTAATTTGTTGCTATCAGTAAGTACTTCCTTTGCCTAGTTGCTTGGGTAACTGCCCAATGAGATCCATGCCCCATTGGGCAAATGGCCATGGACTGGATACAGAGTTCAGGTCAGCAGCTGGCTGGTGTATCAAAGGTGCGAACCTTTGGCATTGTTCACACTTCTTCACGTAGGCTTCTGCATTTTTTTGCATGTAGGGCCACCATTATCCCTGGGTAATGGCCCTGTGAGCTAATGATCTGCCCCAGCGTGGCTTCCACAAATCCCTTCATGAATTTCGTATAGAAAATCTTCCACCTGCAAAGGGTGTATGCACCTTAAAAGGGGTCCAGTGAAGGACCTTCTGTAGAGATGTCCGTCCGCTGTCAGACTAAATCTTGCCGACTTCAATCTGATCTTGTGTGCCTCCTTATGGTCTTCTGGCAGCTTTCCTTCTTAATGCAATAATTGCATTCATCCAGCTTGGTCCCAAGTCCACACACATTGCTTCTTGCTCTGTGATCAGCTGGTCTATGCTCGAGCTTGACAGATAGTCGATCATTATTGTTCTTGTTTTTCTAGTTTGCATTGAGCTTGCCAAGTTGGCCAACGCGTCGGCGTGGTTGTTATCATCTTGACTGACGTGAAGTAGTCGGCAGTTGCGAAACAAGGCTGCCAGCCTGATGACTTCCTTTGCGTATGCCGACATTCTCTCATCTCGGGTTGCAAACTCTCCTGTTGTTTGATTTACTATAAGTTGTGAATCACAAAAAATTATTACCTCATCTGCTTCTGCTAGCTTTAGTCCTGCAATCAGTGCTTCGTATTCTGCCTCATTGTTTGAGGCCTTGAACCCCAATCGAATAGACTGTTCCAATATCTCCCCATCAAGAGATATTAACACTACTCCTGCCCCTGCTCCTTGCCGGTTTGAACTCCCATCGACAAATAGGCGAAAGGAGTTGCCGATGTAAATGCTGCAGGGTTTGAGTTTTTCCTTTTCTTGTTCTTTTGCCTTTGGCTGGGCTTCTCCTTATTTGCTTGGACATTGTTCATCTTGGCTCAACGGAGCCTGATGTTCGATGGATTCTGGTGTGAATTCGGCCACGAAGTCGGCCAAAACTTGGCCCTTAATTGCTGTTCTTGGTCTGAACTCCAGGTCGTACTGGCCCAAGGCCACTGCCCATCTTGCTATTCTTTCAGTTAAGTCTCCTTGTTGTAGCAAGGACTTTAGTGGGTGCTCTGTTAACACTATAATCTTGTGCACTTGAAAGTAATGGTTTAGCTTCTTTGAAGCCATTACTAAGGCCAGCATTAGTTTCTCTAGTGGTAGGTACCTTGTTTCTGCGTCGGCCAAGGTTTTGCTTACATAATAAACAGCCTTTTGCTCCCCTTTTTCCTCTCGGATTAGCACGACACTTATCGCGTGTTTTGAAACTGCTAAGTACAAAAACAGTTCTTCCCCAGGTTCAGGTGTTGAGAGGACTGGAGCCGTGGTCAGATATTTCTTTAGGTCGGCCAAGGCGGCCTTACATTCCTCAGTCCATAGGAAGTCCGTAGCCTTCTTCACCAGGTTGAAGAAAGGTTTACATTTGTCTGAGCTTCGGCTTATGAACCTGTTTAGGGCTGCGGCCCTTCCAGTAAGCATTTGAACCTGTTTTGCCGACGTCAGGCTTTTCAGCTCTAGGATGGCCTTGATTTGATCTGGGCTGGCCTCAATGCCCTTTCTTATTACCAGGTACCCCAAAAATTTACCTGATCCAACTCCAAACGCGCACTTCGATGCGTTGAGTCGGAGCCGGTATGTTTTGAGTATATCAAAGACCTTTTTTAGGTCGGCAAGATGGCCCTTTGGTTCCTTGGTCTTCACGACCATGTCGTCGATGTAGACTTCTACTGTTTGGCCAATCAGGTTTTTGAACATCTTGGTTACTAACCTTTGGTAAGTTCCTTCTGCGTTTTTCAACCCAAAAGACATTACCTTGTAACAATACAGCCCTTTCAGGGTGATAAACGCTGTCTTCTCCTCGTCTGGGGGGTACATGGCTATCTGGTGGTATCCTCTGTAAGCGTCCAGGAAGCTCATCCTTCCATGTCCGGATGTGGCGTCTACCAACTGGTTAATCTTAGGTAGAGGAAAGCTGTCTTTGGGACAAGCTTTGTTCAGGCTTGTAAAATCTACGCAGACCCTCCATTTATCGTTCTTCTTCTTTACCACTATTGTGTTGGATAGCCATGTCGGGTAATGAACTTCTCCGATGGCCCCGGCCTCCAGAAGTCTGTCCACTTCTTCCTCTACTACTTCGACGTGCATCAACGTTGGTCTTTTGGCTCGTTGAATCACAGGTTTTGCCGACCTGTCGACGTTCAGTCTGTGGCAAGTGACCTCGGGGTCGATGCCAGGCATTTTGTAAGGTGTCCAGGCGAACACCTCAATGTTGGCTCTTAGAAAAGTCTCCAACTCTTTTTCCTCTTCTTCGGCTAAGCCCGATCCGAGAAGAAAGAAGCGTTCTTCATCCCCATCCTGGACGAAGATTTTCTTCAATGCCTCTTCGCTTTTCTCGGATGGTTCTTTGCCGACGTCTTTTAGGACTTCGACGTCCTCATCTTTAATTTCTGCCTTTTCTGGTTCTCGAATATTGCAGGTGGATTTCATTGCTGCCATGGAGCAATTCTTTGCCTACAGTTGATCTTCTCTGACTTCTTCAATCCCATGCACTGTTAGGAACCGCAGTAGTTGATGCAATGTTGAGGGAACTGCCCCCATTGCATGCAACCATGGCCTTCCCAAGATGATATTGTATGGCGAAGGTGTGTCAATCACCATGAATTCTGTCCTGATCTTCTTAGTGCTAGCTTGTACTTCCAAGCTTGTTGCGCCCAGCGGCCACGTCGGCGTTCCATTGAAGCCGACCATCGGGCCATTGGATTGCTCCAAGTCATCAGGATGAAGGCCCAGCTCTTTGTAACATCTAACATACATGATGTCGCAAGAGCTGCCTTGATCAATCAGGATGCGTTTCACTTGGCACTCCCCAACCTGGAAGGATACTACCAAGGCATCATTATGTGGATGCTGGACCATCTCTAGGTCGGCTTCAGTGAAGGCTATCGTCGGTCTCTGGTATTCTTCAGGCCGAGGTCTTTTATGTCCAACCTGGTTCACGTGTTGTAGGTGTTTTACCTTCTGGGTTTCCCCTCGTATGTCGTTTTCGTTCACCTTTGAGTGAATTACGTTAACCACCAGTGGTCCTCCTGCGGGTGGTTGCTGTGCTGGAGGAGGCGGAGCTGCTGGTGCTTGAGGCAATCTTGCCTGTTCTTCTCTAGTCCTGGCCTCATCAATAAGGTCCCTCAGATGTCCTTGCCTTACCAAGTCTTCTAAGTGAGCTTTTAGGGCTCTGCAGCCCTGAGTTGGGTGCCCTTCTTCATTGTAGTAAGCGCAACACCTACCGACGTTTCTTCCCATAAATTCCCCTAGTGTTCTTGTCGGTCCTCTAAAATAGGGTTGGTTTCGTATTTGATCCAAGACTTTGTGGATCAGGACTCGAAATATAGTCGTTACTGCCTGTTTAGCCTTCAATTCCGTTTATTGTTTGGTCTGTTCGTTGTTACCTCGACTTCGCTTCGGCGGGCCGTTTCCTTTCTCCTGCTTTGTTTCTTTATTTCCCGACGCATCCTCCTCGGCTCTGGCGTACTTCTCGATTCTCGCCATGAGTTCTTTCATGTTTTTTGGCAGTGTCTTTGCCAAAGATTTCCGTAGTCGGCAGTCATCTTTCAGGCCGTTCTTGAAGGACACGACCGCCACCTCTTGTTTCCAATCAGGTATTCGATTGAACACCTCGTAGTACCTTTTTGCGTAGGCCCTAAGGCCTTCGTCCTTGGTGATTTTTAAAGCCATCAGTGCGTCGACCCTCAAGGGCTGTAGTTTATTTGTCACAAACCTGGCCACAAACATCTCGGCCAGGCCTTCCCAAGTTTTTACGCTTCCCTTCGGTAGTTTATGGAACCAATCTGATACAATTTCCCCGAAGAATGAGGGGAATACTTTGCAGAGCAACGGCTCGTTCCCACTATATAACGCCATTGAATTCAGGTATAGTCCAACGTGAAAGTTGGGATCTGACTTACCATCATATATTTGGAACCTCGGCATACTGAATCTTTTTGGTGCTTCAAATTTGTCCAGTTCTACCGAGAATGGTGTCTTTGGCTTAACCGGGGATGTTGCCTCGGCTTCAGCATTCTGTTGTTTCCTCTTGAGGTAATCTCTCAAGTCTTCTTTACTCCTCCCTGGAGCTCGGCTATCTTTGGACTTCAATCTTTTTGGCACACTACTTTCAGCCTCGTGGTGGGCTCGTTTTGATCTCTCTCCATGTGTTGTGTCAAAGCAGAGCGCCTGCCCTTGAACATGCCGATGTTCTTTGGGCTCTGGGTCCTTCGTGTGATACGTTCTTCGGGACTCCTCTCGTCTCGGCTCCTCTCGTTCGACGTCCCTGGAAGGTCGGTGAGAGTGCCTTCCGCTCCTGGTGTGCTGAGGGACTTCGGGAATTGTTCTTCCTTCTCCCTTCTGGGTATTAGTTGCTGGCATCGGGGTATCTTGCAGCGGGTATGGTGGCTGCATGACATTGTTTTGCATTATGAAGTTGACGACCGACTGTAGGTCTGCCAACTTGTTTGCCAATTCTTTTACTACCTCATCCCTCCGTAGGCGCCTATCCCTCCATACTTGAAGGTTATCTTTGTGATAGTACTTGCCTTGGTCTGTCCTCTTCGAAGTGTTTCCCTCCTGGCCGACGTCTTTTTCTCCGTGGCCCTGGTCATGAGTTTCTATATTGTGGTTGTCTCCTTCAATGTCAAGGTCAATTGGTCTGCCACTCCTAGCAGGAGTGTCGCCCCCAATGTTTTTCTTCTGTCCGTTACTGGCCATCTATTCTTCTTTCTTTCCCACAGACGGCGCCAAATTGTGTGGGTGATTTTCTGACCACACTGCCCGCTTAGTAATCAGCTGGAAAAGCACTGGCAGAATAGATGGCTTCAGCTAACCTGTAACAGAAAGAAAAGGCTCCGGCGGTGGCTCTTCCACCTGGGGGCACTTCGACGATCAAGTCAGTATATCTCTCAAAGATAATCAAGTGCTAAACTCACAAGTTTAAACATAAAAAGCATACCTTAGACCCATGGGGGTGCCTTTCTTTTATAGCCAACTCAATCCTAATCCCATTAGAAGCCTGACTTCTATGGACTCCCATTCAGTGCTTACTTTGGATTTCACAAGAGATAAAGATAAACTCCCTAAGAGCTTTATCCTTATCTTAGCAAAGTCTCCTCTTTATCCTAGGACTCTTGTCCCTTATCTTTTATCCTCTTATCTCGGATTCCGATATTTTCGGAGATAACCTCGGCCTTACCGAGATCACCTCGGCCTCGCAACTAGAACACGTGGCACCTCGGCTGACACGTCAGCATCACCTTGTCACGTGTTGGTATTCAGAAAATACATCCTCACAAATCTTAATTTTGATAATCCAATATACTTTTTCACCAGTGATTTTTTTATCACATAGCCAAAACCATTGTCTTTTGACAAGTTGTTTATTAGACTGAGATTTTCTGTATTCAAAAATTTCGTGTCACTTTATCTTCATGTATTTACAATTACACCATCTAATTCTCTCATTGTAAAAATTATTAAATACAAGATTTTATAATTGTGAGTGCATGTGACAGAGAGCAAATTACTTTTTAGAAGCAAACAATCCAATATATTAGAAGTTGCTATTGTATCAAATCCGTGCATTTAATTTAATCAATAAGTATAGTAACACAATTTTGTTTTAAAAAAGTACGTCATGATCCTGAATGGACTCTAAGCTTACTTTGCAATTTTCTATTTATTATCTAATTCAGAACGACAATGCACACCATTTATTAATTTAAATATATATATATATATATATATTTGTATATATCTATATTATTATATATGTGAATACATGACTTGATATTTAATAGTGTAGTGACTTTTTCTTCTGTCACGTAACAAATTTTTCTATCCTAAAATAAAAAAATATTAGTAAAAAATGTGGGTAATATTTGAATTTAAGACCTTAAGTTTCATTCAAGAACACTCTTTATTATTAATTTTTATATTTATTTATTTAAATTGCATATGTATTACGCGTGTCACCCACTAATACATAAATATATATATATATATATATATATATATATATATATATATATAAAATATACATATACACTTTGTCACACAAATACACAACTATAATTTATCTGAATTGCACACGTATTACGCGTATCAGCCACTAATATATATATTGTTATCCAAAAATTAGTTCAATAATAGTTAATTTAACAGAATAATAAAACAGAACAGATAATCTTAATAGAATAACAAAACAGATAATGAATAAACACAAGACTTAGTGAACACTTACAACTTTCTTCAGAATCAAACTTAAATCAAATGTTGTGATTGAGGCCAGTGTTTGGACACTGTGTCTTTAAGACAGAAATTCGTCCTCTCCTAGGTGCTTGAGAATTACGGACGTCCTGTCTCCAGGATTCAACAATCACCCCAAACAGATGCAGCACTGCAAACTGATTGTACAGCGAACCAGGCTGTGGTATTTCGAACTCACACCAGATACAAAATGAAGAATGTATGAAACAGGGAAAAAGGAGAAGACTGGTTACGGGAAAAACTATATATCTCTTTTATCTGGAATGGAGGATTGATATATATATAGGCAGGGAAGTGCCTAAACCGGAATAGATGCCCATTGGAAAGAACCGTCACAAGGTTGAGACGCAACTGTTGGAGAAGGAGAAACCGAAAAATTTAAATTCAAACTTTCAGTTTTATACTTCCTTTTCCCGCTGAAAATTATTTGGAAAAATTCAAATAATTTCGGAGTAAAAATAAAAGACGGGTTAGACCCATACCCACACCCGCGCCCGCCCCGACCCGGCCGGACGGACGGCGGCGGCGGCGCGCGCGTGTGGTGATGGATTTGGGTTTGTCCATAACTCCTCCTCCTACAAAACTTGGGTACCCCTTGGGGCCCAACCCAAGGTCTCCAACTTAGAGCTTATAAACACTTTTGAAACTATTCTAAGTTTCCTATGTGGGACAAGGTTTTAGATACCAACTCAAGGGAACCACACAAAACATTTCATGTTTATGAGGCTTACTACGGTATCAATTTCTCATTCACTCGTAAATGGTTTCGACCACCTGAGTATATATTCTTGTTCACCACATGGCAAGGAACGTGTTGCCACTTGGACCCATCCAAATCGAGGTGTGGGACCTATATTAATAAAAGCTCAAATTTACCGGAAATTAATGGTGAAATCCATTCCTCTAACAATCCCCCACATGAATGAAATTGAAAACGAAAAATGCAACAACATGCAGACACTGAGAGTACAAAACTGAAAATATCCTGCACAGGATAGGTAGCTTTTGACTTTGAACCTTCCCTTGTGAAAGACGATCAGGTTTACTGGCTGATTAGTGAACATGATGTCTTGAACTACTCTGCCATTGGTGTAAACCGAGACAACAGTCTGTCACACAGTTTTATTTTCTTACACAATCTGGTTCTATCGGTTGTGCCCATTTTGGCCCTGGACAATACCTGGTTTTCCTGAGTGCTCTAGAGAATTCAGCCTTTTATCAATTCTCATTGAACCGGCCCAGTTCACACTCATATAGGTGATTTTCATTAAGAGTATTCTGCTATACCCCACTTGGATTTCCAAGCTATGAATATCATTAAAAGCAAAGCTTAACCTGATTAGCGCTGCAGACATCACTATGTCATCATAGGAAAGGGTAGGAAAAAGTTTCCCTTAGTGATACTAATGAGTCACACATAATTCGGTTGTCCCTTTGAACCTAGATTTTGGGATCTCCAGTCAACTAGGTTGGGTTGCCATTATGACGACTCTTTAGTTAAAAGGCTTTAAACCCATTCCCCTCGATGATCTTAAAACTTGCTCTCTGGTCAAACCTTTGGTTAATGGATCCGCGATATTATCTCTTGACCTTATGTACTCAATGGAGATCACTCCATTTGAGAGCAGTTGCCTAACAGTATTATGTCTACGTCGAATATGACGAGACTTACCGTTATACATATTATTTTGTGCTCTTGCCATTGCTGCTTGACTATCGCAATGAATGCAAATGGCTGGCACAGGTTTTGGCCACATTGGGATATCCTCTAGAAATTGACGAAGCCACTCTCCTTCTTCACCTGCTTTATCTAAAGCAATAAATTCGGACTCCATTGTGGACCTTGCGATGCATGTCTGTTTGGATGATTTCCATGAGACTGCTGCGCCTCCCAATGTAAAGACATAACCACTGGTAGATTTAGAGTCTTTAGTGTCTGATATCCAATTAGCGTCACTATAACCTTCTAAAACTGCTGGATATCTCATATAGTTCAGCCCATAGTTTCGAGTATACTTTAGATATCTAAGTACCCTAACTATTGCTGTCCAGTGGTCTGTTCCTGGATTGCTAGTATACCTGCTTAATCTGCTAACTGCATATGTTAAATCTGGACGAGTGCAGTTCATAAGGTACATTAAACTTCCGATGATCCGGGAGTATTCTACTTGTGATACACCTTCACCCATATTCTTCATCAAATGAAGATTAGCATCTATAGGGGTCTTAGCGAGACGATCGTCATGCTTGTTAAATTTCTCAAGTATTTTATCAACATAATGTCCTTGTGACAAAGTATATCCTTCAGATGTCTTTGTAATTTTTATTCCAAGTATAACATCTGCTATTCCCATATCTTTTATGTCAAACTTAGAGTTCAACATCTTCTTGGTAGCTTTGATCATATCATTATTACTACCAAGGATGAGCATATCATCTACATATAGGCAAACAATGACATATCCCTTTTCTGTGTTTCTCACATAAACACATTTATCACATTCATTAATTTTAAAGCCATTTGACATCATTACATTGTCAAATTTTTCATGCCATTGTTTAGGTGCTTGTTTTAGACCGTAAAGAGACTTCACAAGTTTGCACACTTTTTTCTCTTGCCCTGGAACCACGAACCCTTCTGGTTGTTCCATGTAAATTTCCTCATTCAGATCGCCATTCAAGAATGCAGTCTTAACATCCATTTGATGGATCTCAAGATTATTCAAAGCTGCAATAGCTATTAACATTCGAATAGACGTTATTCTTGTTACAGGTGAGTAAGTATCAAAATAATCTACTCCTTCAGTTTGCCTGTAACCTTTAACTACAAGTCTCGCCTTGTATTTATCAATTGAACCATCCGGCTTCATCTTTCTTTTAAAAATCCACTTGTAACCAAGAGGCTTACAGCCTGGTGGAAGATCCACCAATTCCCAAGTATGATTTTGCAGAATTGATTCAATTTCACTATTGATAGCTTCTTTCCAGGAAGGAGCTTCAGGAGTGGACATTGCTTCTTTGAAAGTTCGAGGCTCCTCTTCCAGTAAGTATGATAAGAAATCAGGACCGAAAGTTTTTTCCGTCCTAGCTCTTTTACTACGTCTGGGTTCCTCCTCGATTTTTTCCTCTGGGTTTTCCTCAACTTGCCTTTGATCATTGTCAAAAGCAGCATCATATGTCCTTTTAGGCTCTTGTGTCAATTTACAAGGAAACACATTTTCAAAGAATGATGCATTCCTAGACTCGATAATTGTATTGACATGAATCTCTATGTCCTCACTTTTATGTACCAAAAACCGATAGGCACTGCTGTTGTTTGCATATCCTATGAAAATACAATCAACAGTCTTAGGTCCAATTTTAACCTTTTTCGGTTCTGGTATTGCTACCTTAGCCAAACACCCCCACACTTTCAAGTATTTGTAGGAAGGCTTTCGACCTTTCCACAGTTCATAGGGTGTTTTATTAGACTTCTTATGAGGAATTTTATTGAGAATATAATTAGCGGAAAGAATAGCTTCCCCCCACAAATTCTGAGGTAACCCTGAACTAATTAACATGGCATTCATCATTTCTTTCAAAGTGCGATTTTTCCGCTCAGCAACTCCATTTTGCTGAGGTGTATAAGGTGCAGTGGTTTGATGTATTATCCCTAATTGTGAACATAAGTCACCAAATGGTGCTTCATATTCACCACCTCTGTCACTCCTTATAGCTTTTATTTTCTTGCCAAGTTGATTCTCTACCTCAGCCTTAAATTCTATGAATTTTTCTAAGGCTTCATCTTTGCTTCGCAACAAGTATACATAGCAGTACCGAGTGCTATCATCAATAAAGGTGATGAAATATTTTTTCCCTCCTCGTGTTTGAACAAATTTCAAATCACATATATCACTATGGATTAGATCCAGAGGTGCAGTATTTCTTTTAATTGACTTAAAAGATGCCTTAGTCAATTTTGATTCAACACATACTTCACACTTATGATTTGCAACAATATGAACTTTAGGTAGATATTCTAAGTTAATTAATCTACGCAAGGTACCATAATTAACATGTCCTAATCTACCATGCCAACTATATAAAGACTCCACAAAGTAAGCAGAAGATGTGTTATTCTTATTAGAAATAGGAACCACAGTCATTACATTTAGTTTAAAGAGCCCATCGCTCAAGTATCCTTTCCCCACATACATCCCATTTTTAGTGAGTACAAATTTGTCAGATTCAAACACAAGGCGAAACCCGTTCTTGCTCAGCAATGATCCTGATACCAGGTTCTTTCGAATTTCTGGTACATGCAGGACTTCTTTCAAAGTAAGCTCTTTGCCTGATGTCATCTTGAGTACTACTTGTCCCTTGCCTTCAACCTTGGAGGTAGAAGAATTGCCCATATAAAGTTGTTCCTCGTTATCTACCATTTGATATGTGGAGAACATCTTTTTCTCAGAGCAAATGTGACGTGTAGCACCTGTGTCCACCCACCATGTTTTGGGGTTGCTTACCAAATTTACTTCAGACACCATACCAGACACATGTAATCCTGAAATCATTGCACAAAGATTTTCCTCCTCTGTTATGTTGGCTTGAGCAGGTTTCTTTTTCATGGTTCGTTGAGTCCGACGCTTGTAACAATCTTTGGCACGATGTCCTTGCTTGTTACACACATAGCATTTGCCTGTGAAGTTTTGAATTTCACTTGTCTTTGAACCAGAGCTACGTTTTGAACTCTCACCAGGATACTTCCTCTTCTTACTGTTGTGCTTAGGCTTCTGTTCCACCACATTAGCCTTGGCCTCCATGGGATGACGCCCATTTTTCTTCTCAGACCCACGGTTGTCTTCTTCAATCCTCAACCGAACAATCAAGTCCTCCAGTGACATCTCTTTGCGTTTGTGCTTTAAATAATTCTTGAAATCCTTCCAAGATAGCGGTAATTTCTCAATCATAGCTGCTACCTGAAAAGACTCACTTAGAGACATACCTTCTGCATGAATTTCATGCAAGATAAGTTGTAGATCTTGGACTTGACTGATCACCGTCTTGGAATCCACCATCTTAAAATCCAGGAAGCGACCAACAACAAATTTCTTTGTTCCTGCATCTTCCGTCTTATATTTGCGATCCAAGGAATCCCACAACGTTTTTGCTGTTTTGATCGGACTATACACATTGTAAAGTGTGTTGTCCAATCCATTGAGGATATAGTTCCTGCAGAGAAAGTCTGCATGTTTCCATGCATCTACTGCAGCGACAACTTGCGCATCACTCTCATCTTCTTTCAATGTTGGCGCATCTTCTCGTAAAAACCTTGCCAAATTCAGGGTGGTTAAATAAAATAACATTTTTTGTTGCCACCTTTTAAAATCGGTACCACTGAATTTTTCAGGTTTTTCCCCATGGTTCACTGGAACATGTCCATGACCCGGGCCATGAGTCAGAGCAGGAGTAACAACCGGAATAGAAACCACCGGTGGAGGTACAATGGGATTAGGAGTAACAACAGTACTCTCAGTTGCCATCTTTCTGATTAATAAAACAATTTAATTAAACAGAAATTATTTTCCAAAAGAATAAATAATCTTACAAAATTCTATAACAAAATATTCTATATGAAAATAAACAAATAAATATGAGGAGATCAAGTATATATATTTATTGGAAACAGACAAAATAAGTAGCATAAACTAAATCAAACAAACAAACTGTTTAAGAGAATCGATTAATTTCACCAAATGAATTATCTTATCAAATTAATCAAAATATAAAGACCAACAGAATATGACTAAATAAAACAAGAATTATAGAGCATATACTGTGTATTAAAGAAAAATTAATTATATACAAAAATTTATTCTTATTTAAAAACAGTACAACATGTCTGTTTGATTTACATTCTGTATATATCTTTTCTGGTTAACAACAAAACTAATCATGCTCCATGAAACCAAATAAATGGATAACCAAATATAATAGCACTACGAATTTGTTTAAACAAAAAAAAATAAAAAAGAAAAGAAAAAACCAGAAACAAACAGACTACTCATATATTAAAAAACTTATCAACACACATGGCATGTGATAAAGGTACCAGTGCTCTAATAAAATAAAGAAAAACATGTTGTTCAACAGGCATGTGATAAAACGTAACTTTCTGCAGTTATGAAATAAAGAATAAAACAACCACTCAAAATGTTATCATTCACCAGTGGATCCCAAATAAATTGGAATCTATACTCAGACTATTTTATTATTCTGTCTAGAAGATAAACACACAGACTACTTCAAAATGCTGTAAATTAAATTTTGTTTTTGTTTTAAACCGAAGAACATATATACTGGAATCTAACACGTAAAACAGCAACTAAAGCAAAAGATAATTTCTGTCTTAAACTTGTTATCCAAAAATTAGTTCAATAATAGTTAATTTAACAGAATAATAAAACAGAACAGATAATCTTAATAGAATAACAAAACAGATAATGAATAAACACAAGACTTAGTGAACACTTACAACTTTCTTCAGAATCAAACTTAAATCAAATGTTGTGATTGAGGCCAGTGTTTGGACACTGTGTCTTTAAGACAGAAATTCGTCCTCTCCTAGGTGCTTGAGAATTACGGACGTCCTGTCTCCAGGATTCAACAATCACCCCAAACAGATGCAGCACTGCAAACTGATTGTACAGCGAACCAGGCTGTGGTATTTCGAACTCACACCAGATACAAAATGAAGAATGTATGAAACAGGGAAAAAGGAGAAGACTGGTTACGGGAAAAACTATATATCTCTTTTATCTGGAATGGAGGATTGATATATATATAGGCAGGGAAGTGCCTAAACCGGAATAGATGCCCATTGGAAAGAACCGTCACAAGGTTAAGACGCAACTGTTGGAGAAGGAGAAACCGAAAAATTTAAATTCAAACTTTCAGTTTTATACTTCCTTTTCCCGCTGAAAATTATTTGGAAAAATTCAAATAATTTCGGAGTAAAAATAAAGGACGGGTTAGACCCATACCCACACCCGCGCCCGCCTCGGCCCGGCCGGACGGACGGCGGCGCGCGCGTGTGGTGATGGATTTGGGTTTGTCCATAACTCCTCCTCCTACAAAACTTGGGTACCCCTTGGGGCCCAACCCAAGGTCTCCAACTTAGAGCTTATAAACACTTTTGAAACTATTCTAAGTTTCCTATGTGGGACAAGGTTTTAGATACCAACTCAAGGGAACCACACAAAACATTTCATGTTTATGAGGCTTACTACAGTATCAATTTCTCATTCACTCGTAAATGGTTTCGACCACCTGAGTATATATTCTTGTTCACCACATGGCAAGGAACGTGTTGCCACTTGGACCCATCCAAATCGAGGTGTGGGACCTATATTAATAAAAGCTCAAATTTACCGGAAATTAATAGTGAAATCCATTCCTCTAACATATATATATATATATATATATATAAAAGATATACAAATACGCTTTGACGCACCAAAACACATTTTATTAATATAAACTTCTCCCCTACAAATACACTTCGTCACACATCACTGTTACATATTGCATTACTGCTCAAACAAAGTTCATCACATCACACACATACGGGAGAGGAGGAGGAGAAGAAAGAAAAGAAATAAATAAAAAAGAAGCCACGAGTGTTCCTTATTCATGGCAAAAGCCTTAGTCACCTCTTCAATTAGTGCTGGAGCTCAATTGGGACGAAACTAAGCTCATCGAGCACCTCGGCACAGTCGGTGAGAGCCTCAGTCTTGACGAATCCGATGGGGTTGGCATAGCGAACAGCAGATTCAATGCCGCTGTTATGGGTGAGGCACAGCCTGGTACTGTCGATCTCAGAGACGATTTCGTTGCAGCTGGGGTCGGGGCTCGACACAACCACAACGTCGCAGATCTCGTCCTGGTGGTCGCCGTGGACTTTCAGGCTGTAGCAACCACCAGCTCCGCTTCTTCCGGAGACTGAGTAGGTCACTGTGCCATTCTCAATGGCCCTGCATCTCAGTTCCACCTCAGCACCTGCATAGGAATAAGCACATATCATCTATTTCATTCTCTGTTTTATGCTAGTAAAAAAAATTGTACCTTTTGAGTTTTTGAAATTTTTTAATTTTTAAAAATATTTTAATTAATTATTTTTTTTTTAGATGGATCTAAAGAAATCTTTAAAAAATTTACTATAGAGCATTTTTGTGTGTTTTTTTTTTTGAATTTTTAATTTTTTTCCATATTTCTTTATAAATATTTTATTTTTTTATGTACATACAGATTAAGCCTTTGTTTGATTAGGCTTTTAATTTTTTTTTTTGACTATTTTAATAACAAAAAGACAAAATAGATTTTTTTGCTAAATAAGACAAAATATCACATTCAGCTCATAATCATTTCATTTTCTCTCTGACAAAAGTTAAAAAAGCCAAAAAATCTATCACAAACGAGACTTTTTAACTACAGGCTAAAATAATCAAAAAGTTAAAAAATTAACTGACATCCCAAATGAACCCTTAAGTAAATTTCAAAATTAACTAAAATATGAAAAGAAAAATACCAAACATAAAAATATACTAAAAATAAAAAATTTAAAATTATATTTGACCTTAAAAAACAAAAAAGGAGATGTTTTAGTGGAGCCTCTCTTTTCTATGTCCATTTATATAGCTATCAAAGCACATTGTCACTGTGTGTGTTTTTGCATGGCAACACAACATCCACATTTCTTGCCCAAAAAAGTGAAACATAAAATCAAATTATACATTAATTTTTGTGTGCATGTATCAATGCAAATGACGATATAGGTAGGGTAGGATGTATTATGGTGTACCTTCCAAGTACTGGGTGACTCTGGTAGGGAACATGACACGACATGTGTCGCAATAGACCTTACCCTCGACGTTGAATACCTCTTCGTGGGATTGGGCGATGGTGGCGAAGGCCAAGACGCAGAGGGCGAGGAGGGCGACGGCCTTTGCCATTATTTTTGGTTTTGGGGTTGTTGTTAGGATCCTCTTGGTGTGTGTGTTGTGGTGTGTTGTTGGTGTGTTGCGGTGAATACAGGTATAGGGAGGCCATTTTATAGATAGAGACAATGGTAGAGGTGGTGGTTTTGAGAGAAAAGAGAGGTGAACCGTTATGTGTGTGCGGTGATTCCTTATTCTTCTCTACATATTTTTGTCAAGGAGACTCTTTCAATTCAATGTTAATAATGGTGTAAGTTTTGGGTTATAATTACGCTAACACCCCTCCCATTTTTTGATAGATATCACCTTGTATCATCATGTATGAATTCGAATATTTTAACTTATTTAATTATGAAAATATATCACTTTTATCCTTTCAGATTATTTCCAAAAATGAATAATTATTCAATAATGTCGAACTATGAACACTGTACGGGAAAGAAATAAACATTCTCGTATAATCCTGTTGATCAAGTTTGCGCTCCTCCGTACGTCATCGCTTTACTTCCTGAAAATACAAACGTGAGCTAGCTAGCGGGTGTGTGCCAGATACCTCTCCGATGCCTAAGTCAGCAAAATAGACAAAAACAAAAAGCTTTGTGTATTCGAGAATCAAAGTTGTGTGTTACCCCTCCATAAGTGATGTTGTGAGCTTTTATAGGTTCCGCGTGGCATAATCCTAGTAGGACTCTTACTCCTCCATGTAGAGTCCTCCTTGGATTCACACTCTTGAAAGACAATGCTTATCCTTCAACACCCCACTCACTGCTTAAACCAAGTTAGATGGTTTTACCATGGCCAGACTCCAACATGACCGAGGTAAGCATGGCTATGCTAAGCCGCAGACTAGACCGAGCTAACCTTAGCTCGGCTTTTCCATTCACTCCTCTTATCCCGGTTTCCCCTGTACAGACCACAGTATGATTGGACCGAGCTAACTATTATCATGGTTCCGACCGATCTAATACCACTGCGCCATGACTGGTATAACTTTTAGTATGGTGACCGAGCTAACCGTTGCTCTTTTAGGACCAGACTAATTACCAAGCCTTTTTACTTAGTCTAGTGGCAAGAGCCTTACTTTGGACTGAGATAACAATACGCTTTCAGGGACCGGACTAACTTTCGGGCCGTCTGGGACCGGACTAATTTTCAAGGTCTTTTTACTCTGTCCTCCGTATTGTGGCCCATAACGGCTCATTGCCCAGCTCGGCCCAATTTATAAATATAAATTATCCTCTCAAACACGTAGTATTATAATTGGTGGAGAAGGTGGATAGGTGGGATATTGTGTTGGGTGATTGGGAACATGAGGGGTTATATTGAATGACTAGGGATAACCCATGCTTGAAGGCACTGTGAACAATTTTTGTTTGATACCACACGTGCTACAAAATTCAATTATAATAAATCAATTTAAAATGATAATATCATTCTTATTTAAAACATCACATAAAACAGGAACAAATGATATAAAAAAAAAAAACTGAAATAAATAACTAATATATTTCAAATTTTGTATTTCCTAATGAATGTATCATGAATGTAAACTTCTCTCCTCATTCACATAATTGGGGTGATACCTTTAAGAGTTCCCACCTCATTCTCTAACATATTTTCAAAGTCAGCCATGTTTAAGAAATAGTTCAAATTAGTCTAATAAAACATCAACTATCAATAGGAATAAAACATCAAACATCAATAGGTCATGAAAAGAAAAATGAATTCATAAACAAACCATGAAAATAGTGCATCTAAATACATTGGTCTTTCTTAATCAAGAAACATAAAATTCATAGCCATACTATAACATCCTCCTTCAACTCACTAATAAATTATTCCTGCACAACAGACACTAAATTTACACAAAATCCATGTCAAGCATATGTGACTTCCACCAAAATATGCAAAGATACTAAATTTAGTGAATTTTCAAAGGCACTTTACTGTCCACACTCAATAACAATCCATAAGGTCCAATCTTTTATATTGATAAGAGACTTTACAAAAATATTAGAAATTCATTGAAGTACATACCAGTAGGAAACTTTACAAAAATGGTTAACATCAAGGATATACTTTACAAAATATTTGTCAACTTTACAAAATTTATGCCATATAATGTCTTTAAACTTGTTTTTTTACAAAAAAGTACTTGGACGCCTCTAAAGTGCTTGGACACCCTCAAACTTGTTCTCCATCACGTTCTGAAATGTCCGAGTATCAAGTTCTATGTACTTTTTCCAGTGAGGAGCATACACAACAATCTAATATTTAAAAAAGCAATAACATTAGCATATTGACATAATACGGAAAATAGATATTAAAACAATATGAACCAAAGATACCTTATTACAATTTCATCGAAGTAATGTAGTCTTATTTATCCTCTTGAGCTCCATAGCTTTTTTAACCCAATCCTACAAAAGTTTGACTTGATCATAATTTAAACACAATTTTAATTAAAATACACTTTCAATTTATTTCCTTCTTTCATCATTTGTGTTCTTTTTTAAACTTTAGTTACTTCCATATTCCATTTGAGAAATTTTATATATCTTTGTAAAAGATCCTTTATAATTTTTTAAGGATGCATAATTTAGTTTGAAAATCAGTAATATTAAGAAAATTACTCAGAGATTATGCATGCTTCAAAATATCACATTTCTCCCATGATTTTCTTTATACATGTTCCAAAACAAACTTGAAAAGAACCATACCACTTGTGTATTTTTTATTCCATTTCTTGAGTAGTTTTCCTTTTCTTTTCCTTTAAACTTCTCATTTTCCTTTGCCTTTGCATTTGCCTTTGCCTTTAAAAAAATAAGCAAAAATTATTAAGAAAAAAAAATGAGAAACAAATAAATTTGATTAGTGGGTTTAACCCACGAACATAGAGGACATTGAAGTCTCGTTCATTATGGATCATAACACTGACATTTTTGTTTTGAAGAAACTAAACCTGTGTATAATGCATTTGAAAGGTCAAAGAAAAATTATATTAAGGAATGTATAAATAAAAAATGAGTATAGAGATCTAATGTTACTGTTTCCTCTAACATATCATCCACCTGCAAAAAAAAATACAAGAGCATTTGATTATAAGAAAAATTATAAATAATAAGTAAGAAATTAAGCCTCGATTCATAAGCTATAAAGTAAACATACATAACCAAAAATATGAATGTTGTCCATGATATAAATTAAAATGAACTCCAAGGTTGTTAAAGAGGTTAAAACACCAAAGATCTGTAGTAAAGAAATAACTCATTTAATAGTGCCATAAATAGATTAAGTTTAAATACCAATGGGCTGTACAATGACTATTTGATTACTTAACTGTGCCATGATTTAAATACAATGGGCTATTTCTTTCTCACTATAATTCTAATTTTTAACAATCAAATAAAAATAAAAGATCACAGAACATTACTTTGCATGTTAAAAAAGGAAACTCAATTCACACATTTATCAAAATAACTTAAATCATTTATCAAAACACTAATCATATTTGAAACACTTCAATCTCATTGATACTTTATTTGGTTCACTGGAATGAGATAAATGATGATTCCCATTGCAATGAATTTTTCATTATTCTTTTAATCAACCAAATATGAGAAGTGTAAGGAATCTTTGCACTTTATTATAGAAGATTAACACATAGTGAAAAAAAAAATGTAATGATAGGAAAAATTCAAAAATCAGCAAATTTGACTATCCAAGCCTATAAGCAACAATTCCTATTTATCAAAGTTGAGAGCTTTATCCGCTAAACAACAATTTCCAACAACACATAAAACATATGTTCAACAACTTAAATTCCATCCCATATCCCAAAAATGTCTGATTTCCTGAGATGAGAAAATAACAAAGAAAAACAACCCATTTCCATTATTCATTCATAATAAACAATGATTCAAGATAAAATTACAGCCTGCTCAATCCATTTCAAAGGCATAACAACAAACTAAGCATCACTGTAACAATGTAATAAATATATTTAAAAAAAAAAAGGTCGAATGTTACAATCAATCTTCAAAACAAACTAAAATAGATATGTAACGACATAAAATGAAATGAAATGAAATGATGGGTGTTGAAGGTGGGGGTGGGGAGAGGGCTTCGAGCAAGGGAGTTACATATCAGAGCCGTTGGGATGGGAAGTGGTTTTTTGACTAAATGTCATATAAGACTCTGTATTTTCCTACCTCTTCATTTGGTTTTCCCCTTTGGCTTGACACACTTTTAACTTGGAGCACGAAACTGATCAATTTTGCAATATGCATTCATCGGACTGGACCAAACAGTTGAATATAGTTCTCTAGTTGTGTGTAAACTTGGTGTTTTATCCATTTCTTGAAAAACCATTTTGACTTAAGGTTATATTAGTTTCTAAAATCAAAGGGCTTAAGTTTTGCTATTTTTTGAATACATACTTGGGTTTGATATAGCCAAATAGAAAACCAACTACAATTAAAAAATAATATAAGCAAAAAGCCACAACTATATAAGAAGCCAAAAAGCAAGACAATCCATTTCAATTATCACAATCCAATTTACCGGATTAATAAATGATACTGATTACTTGAAAGTAGAAAAATGAAAGAAAAAAATAGGAAAAACACAACCCATCATTGGATTATTAATAGGAAAAACAACCCCAAAATGTCTGATTTCCTGATTAATCCCTAAAATCTATCAATTTCAATTATAACTTGCTTAATACAATTATAAATTGCTTAATACATTCATAATCAAAAGCATGAATAACAAAATGATTTAAAAATTATAACCTGCTTAATATAGATTTATGGATAAATAATTCAAAAGCATGAACAAAAATAATGTTACAATCAACAACAATAACAATATAACATGCTTAACACAATCCACAACAGGTGGGTACGGAATTAAATTGGAATTATATTTAAATGAAAAAGAAGAAAAAAGTAAAATTATATTTCATTCATATAATTTTAGGTTGTATCATGTACAGACACTAAAAATTCTTGGTTCAAAATATTGGTATTATCAAAATTGATTTTCTTCTATAAATTGAAATTAAACAAAACTAAGATGAGCAATATAGAGTCGGGATGAGGTTGCCAATTAAAATTTTATTCAAGTCTAAGCATGTGGAAAAAAAAAAAAAACAAACAAACAAAACAAAAACAAAAACAAAAAGGAATCTCAGTCAGGAGTTTAATTTTTTAATTTAGAAATTGTTGATCAGTCAGGCACTCAGATACATGACTGATGTCAGAAGTTTAATTTTTTAATTTAGAACTTTTTTATTTAATTTTTTAAGGCAAGAAAGTGATGTCTTCAACTTTGATTATGTTCACAAATTAAACTTGCAACTCAGTTATTGTTCAATCACTCTTCTTGGACAGTGATGGATAAACAAAAATGATGACAGGTGTAGATACCCCATTTTTGACCGTCCTCAAGACTTGGACGTCATCGTTTGAACACTCGATGATCATCCATGTTCATTCGTTTTGAGTTCCTGGAGGCCTCGGCCGAGTGCCCTGCCTCAGGATCTCTTAACTTGTTTGTTTTGTGCTTGGTTGGACTAAACACTTGTTGGTTTTTGCTTTGAAGGGTAGAGAGTGGCTTGTCTGCCATTCTCTAAACCCACCGGCCATGGCTTAAGGCCACCGACCTTGGTTTCTTGCCACCAGCCATGGACGGTCGGTCGGTCGGTCGACACCATTGATGGACGGTCAGTCGGCACCTTTGATGGACCGTCGGTCGACACCATTAATGGACGGTCGGTCGGCACCGTTGACAGTCGGTCTCACCGTTGACGATCGGTCGGCACCATTTGATGGTCGGTCGGTCAGTTGTGGTCGGTCGATCGATCGGTACCATTGATGGTCGGTCAGCCATCTTTGTTGGCCAATTGGCCTTTTTTTTTTTTTTTTTTGCTGGCTGAACCCTCGGTTTTAGCTTCTTGAGGAAGCTTGAACCTTCTGAACCTTTATTTTAGCTTCTTGAGGAAACTTGAACCTTTTGTTTTAGCTTCTTGAGGAAGCTTGAACCTTTTGCTCTAGCTTCTCCAAGAAGCTTGACCCTTTTGCTTAAGCTTCTTTGAGAAGCTTTGACCCTTTCTTGAGGCTTCTCCAAGAAGCCTTGGCTCTCTTCCTCTATAAAAATGAACCCTCCTCTCCATTTGCAAGGGTTAGAAAAATATTTGGCTGGAGCATTTGCATACACCTCTCCATATCTCTACATTCTAAGCTCCATAGACCCTTATTCTTGGCCATTTACACTACACCTCATAGCCTACCACCTCCACCATCCATTCAAGCACCTTGGGACTGATTTTTAGAGGTTGAAGGTTCACTTTCTTGGTCCAGAAGTTGCTGCATTGCTGTGTTACAAGGGTAAGTCTTCATTTACCCCCTTTTTGCACTATTTTGCTATATACTTTAGCTCCATTTGCAAGAATTTTCGAGCTTTGGCATGAACTGAAAAGTGTCTTATTTTGAGCCCCTCTTGAACTTTGTTTCAGGACACTTTTCTATTTGAGGCCATCTACCTCCTTGTTTGCTCCATCTCTCTTTTAAGGCTTATTTTGCTTCAAATCTTAGCCCTATTTGTGAGCATTTTTAGACTTCGACCTAAACTGAAGAAAGTCTTTTTTTGACCTCCTCTTTAAGTTTTATTGAGGTCACTTTTCTGTTTGAAGTCATCTTCTTCCTTGCATGCTTCATTTCCTCATGCTTTGAGCCATGCATTTGAACATTTGCATTGGCCTTGTTTTGGCCTCTTAGCCACTGAAATCCAGTGTATTTTTGTGGCTTTGATGTGTCTTTGAGCTCCAAAATCATAGAGGGGTGACCCTCTCACCCCTCATTCTCTTTACTAGCTTTGTTGGCCTTCCAAAGGAGCTCCATTTTGCATGTTGTGAAGTCATATTCCAGGATTTATTTTGTGAGTTTTATGGTCTGCATTAGCTCTGTCCAGAGCCCATTTTTCCATATTTTATGTCTATGATGCATGTGTAGAGCAATCCTATTCAAGGCCTTTCAAAGGGACCTTTTATTGCATGCTTCCTAGACCAATTCTAGGGCCTATTTGGTGAGTTTTAAGGTTGTCATAACTCATTTCCAGAGGTGCTTTTGACCTTTTATGTGTCCATCATATAGGTATAGAGTAACCCCCTTGCATGGCCTTCCAAAGGAGCTCATCATTTTTCCATGCATTGACTGAGTTTCAGTGCTTGTTTGGGCATATTTTGGCAGGGCATATTTTGGCATGGCATACATATGTTTTTGGCTGGTTTAATGAGCTTTCATATGCTTCATATAATTGTAGAACAACTCATGGTTCACTAGCTTTCTTTGTATGCTTTGTGGGCCCTTGATTTTATCACTTTTTGGCCATGTCATAAACTAATATTGTGCTTATTTTGGACTGTCCTAGCTCTGTTTTTGGGTCTCGTGATTGAATGATGTTTGTTTTGCATGCTTGTAGTTCAATACCCATGCTTAACTTTGAGATTTGAGGTCCATTGCATGCATGTGCTGAGGTGTGTTCATGTTTTAGGCTCATTATACATCATATTTTAGAGCTTGTATCAGTGCCATATTTCCATGTTTTGTACTCCTTAAGTGTGCTTGAGAGTTGTGCATGAATGCCTTGTTTTCGGACCATTGAATGAGCTCCATTTTCTTGCATGTTGAGCCACCATTTTAGGCTATTTCCCCACTGTTTTAGACCTGCCTAGGGTCTGTTTGGGGTTGGTTTTGCCTTTGGTGCATTGCTTTGGGTACCTCTAGTGTAACGCACTTCACTAGTTTCGGTACCCGGGCCCCCTAGCTTGCATTGTGTGACATATTTGCATGTTTCGGGACCATATTGCATGCTGTTTCAGAGTTGTAATTTATGCTATTCTATGCCATATTACATCCCTTGCCATGCTTTGGTAGAGTGGTATGCTATGCCTTAGGGACGGTCCTTTGTATCCGTGCAAGTTTGCATGTGTTTTGGTTGTCTCGTTTCCATCCTAATGGCCACTGATGTGAGTGTGGCTGTGGTCCACTCACATTGGTATAAGTCCATCTTGCATCAAGTATGCCATGTAGTTCATGTTGTTGCATGTTTAGCCTTTGCATTGCGTAAGCCAGGTTGTTAGGAGCATTGTGCATGCCATGATATGCCATTCCTCGCATTGTGTATGCTAGGTTGATAGTCGCATTGAGTATGCCTTAGTTCACGAGCATTGTGCATGCCATGTAGTGTTAGCATTGTATATGCTAGGTGCATGTTTGCATTTTATCCTTTGCATGCTTGCATCACTTGGTTGCATCACATTTAGGATTGCATGCTAGTCGCATTTGCATGTGCCATGCATTGCTTGTTGCATTGTGCTTGGAGTAGGGTTTAGTCCAAGCACGGGAAACGAGGGACGTTTCGTACTCCAAGTGACGAAACGTGCCTCGATTCTCGGTCGCCAACATTTCGAATTTCCCATGATGGAGTTTAGGCCTTAAGTGTGTATTTGTGCATTCATGTCACATTAAAACCTGCAATTTGACTCTTCGGCCATCATGCATTGAGATGCGTGGTTGATGGCCCGAAGACCGAGGGCCACACTCCCTAGAGCTTGTGCAAGGACGGGGAGGAGTGGTTGCGCACACATATGTTGAAAGTACCTTACTTTCTTTCCTTCTTGCCTTTGTTGCAGAAAAGCCAGAGTCCAGGGGCAGAAAGTAGTCGGCCGACCAGGTTTCCTGGTAGGCCGACCACCTTTTTTGGTTTCCACCATAAGGGGTGGTCGGCAAGGGTTTTCCAAGCCAATACCTGGTCGGTGGCTTTCCCAAGGTGGAGTTTCAGCCTTCTGGAGCTTTGTGTAAGTTTTTGAAATCAGCTGCAAACAAAGGCGAGACGAGGCATCGTGATGGAATTTACCGACAAAGCGCATCGAGCATGCATGCATCTATTATCATCCAAAACAGAGCCGAGGTAGTCACATTCATTTAATTTATTTGCTTACTTAGCTAATTTGTTAATTAGTTAGTGGTTGTGTAATAATTAATTGTAATTCGTTATTCATTCGGACTGTATTACTTTCGGACTGTATATTATTTATTCGGACCCTCCGAGAGAGGGCAATGTTGTAATAAGTGTGCGTGTGTGTGATGTATGTCTTCCAACCCCACGTCTTTCTCCCTTTTATTTACCAGCTTATGATGGTTAGATTAGGGCGTGTTTCAATTAGTATACTTATGCTCACATGTTTGCATTCATTCATCTGTATTGCATGCACCGGGCTCGACGTATCATACTAACTGCATTTGTATTTCAATTCCAAATTGAATACGTGTTAGCTATAGCATCATCATATGCCATGTGTTGCATTAGGCATTTCTGTATAGTTAGGATCATGCATGGATTTCTAATGTAGCTTCTGTTTTGGCTTGGAGTACTCGGTAAGTGTTTATGCTTTAGCATCCTTGCATGCGTGTGAGTGACTGCCATGATAGCATGCTTACCATCAGGCTAATTGCTTATGTGATATAACTGCCTGAATGCTTGTGGGTGAAGGTTGGGTTATTTGGATTAGAACAATTCATTAAATGCGAGTTTTAAGCCCACTTGAGAGTGGTAAAATCATTTTTTTCTAAGCCCACCCGAGGGTGGCAAATCCACGTCTTAGCCTACTTACGAGTAGCACCATCAAACCATTTTCAAAAAAATAAACATGAGATGTTTAGTTCCAATTCAGGCGATCCAGTCTATACTTGTATGCTGTGCGCATCACATAGTAAATCTAGGCTAATAAGCGGAATAAGAACGCATAATGTTTTCAAAACTCGATATCATGGTTAGTAGAGGCCGATCTTTGATCGGACGAGCGGGGGTGCTCACGAAGTGACCTTCCCCAATCGTACCTAAATTCCCGAGCCGAGGCAACTTTGGTGATGACGGACACGTGGCCTTAGGCACGAGTCAGGGTTTCCTAAATTTTTTAAGAATAAAATATTTAGGTGGCGACTCTGTATTTGGCAAAGCAGTCCATGTTTGGCATTTCTTTCAAAAAATCTATTTTCAAAAACAATTTGCCGGATTTGACTCTTTGACGATTCATCGGTCTTGCATTGCACTCTGCGAGATTAGATACAGGACCGTGACATTGAGTCCTGAACTGTAGTGAGCCCAATGAACAAAACGAGATTCCCTCTCGGGGCGTTCGGGGACGTCTACAGTTTCTGGCGACTCTGCTGGGGATTTAGAGAACTTGACTCGAGCTCATGATATCTGGTTTTGATTGCACTTATGTGTCTTTCTGCATTGCATTTACATTGGTGCGCCTAGGATACCGTGTTTGTCATATGCTATTCTTGAGCGGTTTGCCAGAGGCTGCGTGCCATAAGGCTTACTGGTTATGGGCTCTGCCAGTATGGGAACACAAACCACGGTTTTACCGGGGCACCCCTTTTGACCATTCGACCTAGTGCATATTCGAAATCCATAGTGACCATTCCAAAGCTAGGACAGGTTGCTTGCCTGATTGTAGGTTGTTTGAAACCGCTGCGTGCGTAGTGAAACCCTAGCTCCTGACAAAATAGGACAGGGAAACCTTACCCCAACATAGGGGTGATTTGGCTCTCACTCATTTGTTATGTGCTTTTATAGTGCGTCTCTATACGAATGCATGTATCAGTTTACAAGTTTGGGCATTAGGCCTGCGGGCGCCAGTTCAGTATTTTGGGTATCAAGCCTGCGGGCACCAGTTCAGTTTTTTCGGAATCAGTTATCTGCGGGTATCAAATTCAGCTTCGGGGACAGTGATTTGGGAATACTGATTAGTCTTTGAGAACAGTGTATCAATTGCGTGTTAAATATACCTGACTATGTGTTGTGTTTATTTATGCTGTTATGTTGTCCGTTTGTCTGCTCGTTTATTTCCTTATTATTGCTTTATTTATCTTTTTGTTAGGGGGCAGTTTAGCACTATTGCTTCAGACCAAGCAGATATTCCCCCAGCACTCTGGATAAGAGGTTGCTGACTCTATCGATCTGAGGATCTGGTCGACGGACAACCAGTGTATCATTCCCTACCCTCGGTTATCAGACGGAGGTCGAGAAGACGCAGTGTATCCGAGCAGAGGTTGCAGAGCAGTGGATTACCCCATCAGTGGACAGTCGGACTGAGATCTCAATTATTGCTATAGAGATAGACCTGCCAGTAGTTCAGATAGATCAGGGCAGTATGGTGGGACCGACAGGAGTTGAAGAAATGATGTGCCAGATGCAGGAGACCATGAGAGCCATGCAACAGGACGCTGTTCGCCGGGATGAGTTTGCCAAATAACAAGCCAAGATCATGGCCCAGCAGGCAGAGTTAATTGCCAGGGTGCAACAACAAACCGGGGCATCTGCTTTACACCCAGCTCCTCCCCCACCAGGAGTTCCAGTACCTAGGGAGGCACTAAATGTCCAGGGAGATACGGACATCCCGACGGGGCCTGCTCCACCCCCGATTCTACCACAGTTATCTAAGGCACCTACGCCTGTCAATCAACCGGACTCTCCCTTTGAGTTCGAGGTAGACCATACAACATTGAAATTGAGCAAGCTCGAGAAGTTGTTCAAGAAATCCCAGGGGGTGAAGTTCATCCCAGACATTGAGGACGAATATACTGACGTGGCCGTGACGCTGCCAGATAGGTTCAAGATACCATAAATCGACCGCTTTGACGGATCCGGGGATCCCATGGTCCATCTTCGGTTGTTCTCAGATATACTGCGACCGATGGGCCTCACCAGACCATAGAAGCTTTCACTATTCGGCCGGACCTTGTCAGGTGTGGCCGCTATCTGGTATGCAAAATTAGAAGATGATGTCAAGCGGAACTGGGACGAGATGGCCAAGGCTTTTATTGCACAATACTCTTACAATACCCAAATCGAGATTGCAACCCGAGATCTCGAAACAACAAGGCAGGAGCCTAAGGAGAGCTTCTCGGATTTCGTAACTCGGTGGAGGGCGAAGGCTTCAATGATGACCCTGAGGCCTACCGACAAAGATCAAATCCGGATGATTATGCGCAATCTCCAGCCGAAACTGATGCAAAAAATGATCGTGCTCCCCTTCCCTACCTTTTCTGATCTGCATGAGATGGGAGTACAGATCAAAGATGTAATGAACCAGGGTCTGATTGACCAAGATAAGGAGCAGCCCCGAAGGACTTTCAACCGCAACAACAACGTAGGCACAAGCAGTGCTGCGAATACAAAGGCTTCGGAAGTCAGCATGGTCACCACCATCCCCCCTCCACGACCCATGGCAGCCACACCTTTCTCCGGCGCGTCTGGAAGCAATACACAAACAGCCAAATACCAACCCAAAAGCCAAAGAGCCTTCGCCCCACTATACATGTCCTTGTCCAAGGCTTTAGGGGTTTTAATCAGAAAGGGGCACCTGAAACCCCTAGAGCCACGGCCATTACTGGAAAAACTTCCCCCTACCCACAACCCAGCCAAATATTGCGCATTTTACCAACAGCATGGTCATGACACCGACCAATGCTACCGATTACGTCATGAGATTCAAGATCTCATCGATAACGGGGTGATCCTGCCTCCAGAAAAACCCAACGTCATAACCAACCCTCTCCCTCCGCACAACCAAGCTCCACCTCCCAAACGTATCAACTTCATCCAGACTGGGGTCGTGTCTTACGATCCTAGCATCTATATCACTCTTTCCCACCTACCTAAGCCGGAGGTGTTCTTTCCCGACTGCACTGACTTGTGCATGTTGGACATCTCCAGAACCCAACCCGAACCAATGGTGGTGACTGTCGAAGATAGAACAGGGGAGATTGCAGAAGATGATGGGATTGTTAAGTCAAGGTTTGAGCAGTCTGGGAGTCTCGCTGAGGAAGCCTACAATTCGAGTGGTTACATTCTGTCAACAGGCCAGGCTAGGTTAAGTGTAGAATTGCTAGAGAGGGCAGAGATGTGTGTGATCCAGGGGATAGATTTGAGCAAAGGGCAGATGATTTAGCAGCTGTGGGAGAGGACTTTGCCAACCTCCAGTTTTTCAATAACCAAGATCCAGGGGACACGACAGTCAACTGGTTTGATTATGAGGAATCGACAAAGGCTACCGGGTGGCTGGATGATCAATCAGATGTTGTGGAAGAATTCCAACCAGAACAGGGCTCGGCAGGGGCGAGAATATCAGTTGTGACCGGAAGGGCCGGAAGTCAAAATGAATCACCGAAGAACACCGGTGTCAAGAATTTCGCTCAGGATTGGAGCATTTTGAATACAGGAATTGATGAACAGCCAGCTGTACTGACACAGTTGGAACAGGAAAGGTTTGAGGATTCTGAGAGAATCAGGAAAGCTAAGGCCCACGTGGGGACTAAAACTGTTGTGTGCGCAGAGACAGAGAATGCTGCGAGCATATGGATGAAGGGTACTGTGAGTACGAGAACGGTCATACCGGAGCCGGACAGGTGTCTGTCGGCTGTCGATGGAATGTGGTGGGAGGACGATGACCTATGTCTTGCCCACACGGACGAGGATTGGGGAAGTAACCAACAAGATGATACCTGGTACATCGGCGAAGTCGATCATATGACTAGGAGTGGACGGTATTTCAAGCCTCTACACCTAGATCAACCAGAGGCATCTGGGAAGGATAAGGAAGCGGAGAAGCAGAAAGAAAAGCAACTCGAAGATGAGGCCGTCTTGAGACAGTTGAAAAAGATACAAGCAGACATCTCCATCTGGGGACTACTTATGGCTTCTTGAGTACATAGACAGACCGTCCTTTCAGCCATGGACAAGGCCAAACTCTCGGTAGACACCACGCCGGAGCAGCTAGTTAGATTGGTTTTTTCGGGAGGAGGTCCCTCGACGTTGACCTTTTCCGACAAAGAACTACCGCCTGAGGGCATAAATCACAACAAACCTCTCTACATCTCTGTGGAATGTAGAGGCAAATGGGTACCAGTGGTTCTTGTTGACACAGGATCCGCCATTAATGTGTGCCTGTCAAGGACGACATATGCAATCGGATTGAAGCCCGCGGACTTCGTGCCAACTGCCCAGGTGATTCGGGCGTATGATAACACAAGTAGGGAGGTGATGGGGACTGTCAAAATTCAGACCTAGGTTGGTCCAGGACAACATGAGATTGATTTCCATGTCTTGGACGTTCCCGCAACCTTTAACCTACTTTTGGGGCGACCATGGTTGCACCAGGTAAAGGCAGTTTCTTCCACCTTGCATCAGATGTTGAAATACCCCCATGGGAAGGGGGTGGCTATAGTTTTTGAGAATTCATCGATCCATCCGCCACCAGAGGTGTCCACACCGGTTTTGGAAATCGAACATAGCGCGGAGGATGTCTTCTTATCAGGATTTACCCTGGCCAAGGCCCGGGTCGTTCAGAACATCTTGGTTGATAATGAGGGGTTGTACGTTAGTGCACAGTCAGTGTATCTCATGAACAAACTTCAGCACATCCCTGGGATGGGATTGGGAAAGAGTGGCCGGAAGGGCGTCGCAGTATTGGCCGAAGTGCCACACAACCCACATACCTTTGGCTTAGGTTACCTGCCCACCAAAGAGGATTGGATAAGGAAAGACAAGGAAATGGCCGGAAGAGCCAGAGCAAAGAAGGCCGGAAAGCCTTATGAGCTAATGCACCGACCCATTCAGGGTACCCTAAACAGACCCTTCATCTAGGAGGGGAAGGACTTTCCTTTTTGTGGCTTCCCAGAGCCGTGGCTGAACGCGGAGAGGAAGCGCGTACCGGGCTTTGAGATCTTCTTTGATCTGCAGTTATCCGGGAATGATTTTGCCGAAGAGCAGACAGACCCATTAGCTGAGGCTGAGCAGAGCAAGAAAGTGGAGTTTGAGGACTTTGAAATTGAAATGGGGGTAGCACTGGCTTGTCTACTTTCAGATCCTCCGATCGAACAGAAGTGCTTGGGGGATAACTTCTCAGTGTCCATGATCGGGAATGAAACGGCTGCGGGCCTACCAGCAAACATTTTGGATGCATCCATCGCACCATCTCTCATTTGGCAGTATGAAGAGGGTTTTTTGTCAAGCAACACTGGGTCAGGTAGTGAGCCGGAATCTAATTCCACCGAGTCTTGTGAGTCGGAATCAGGTTCCAGCTCGACTGAGTCTAAGTTCGGTATTCCTGGGAGTGATAACCCGGATACCACAGTCCTGTCCAGGTCGTCTTTTTCTTTCTCTTTTAAGTCTGTTGTAACCGAAGAATCGGACAATTTGGATGTGCTTAATGAGAATGATGTGGCTGTGGTTTCTAAGTACTTTTCTGTACCTTTGATTTATTGCTTGAATCAGGACTTTCAAAATTTTGATAAAAAAAACGAGGAAGAAATTCTGCTGGTTTTACAACGCTTAATTGAATAACAGCAGGAAAGATTTGTTGAACCTTTAGTTGATGAAATCACTACTGTGAATGTCGGTACTGAGAAGGACCCACGGCTGGTCCAGATCGGGTCCATGTTGTCTTCGGAGGAACGCGAGCATTTAGTCGCTTTATTAAAAGATTTCAAAGATGTTTTCGCGTGGTCCTACGAAGACATGCCTGGAATCGATCCTAAGATTGTACAGCACCGGATCCCTCTTGACCCCGAGGCCTGACCTATCAAACAAAAACTCAGAAGGATCCGCCCGGACTGGGCTCTCAAGATTAAGGAAGAGGTCACCAAGCAAATCGACGCAGGCTTCCTGCTGGTATCCGAATACCCGACTTGGTTGGCCAATATCGTTCCCGTGCCGAAGAAGGATAGCAGGATCTGGGTGTGCGTGGATTTCAGGGATTTAAACAGAGCCAGTCTGAAGGACGACTTTCCCTTGCCACATATTGATGAGTTGGTGGACTTCACAGCGAGGCATGCTTTACTTTCATTTATAGATGGCTTCTCAGGTTACAATCAGATAGTGATGACACCAGAAGACCGGGAAAAGACTGCCTTCACCACCCCGTCGGGGACATACTGCTACAGAGTGATGCCGTTTGGGTTGAAGAATGCTGGAGCTACATATCAATGGGCCGCGACCACAATATTGCATGACATGATCCACAAAGAGGTTGAGGTGTACGTGGATGACATGATTGTCAAGTCCAAAGAAAAAGAGAGCCACTACACCGCCTTGCAAAAGTTTTTTCAAGGGATCAGAGAATTTCGGTTGCGGCTGAATCCTCAGAAGTGTACGTTTGGTGTTACAGCGGGAAAAATGCTGGGGTTTCTGATTACACAAAGGGGCATTGAAGTTGACCCTTCCAAAATCAAGGCCATCTTAGAAATGCCACCACCAAGGACTGAAAAGAATGTGCGAGGCTTTCTGGGTAAAGTGCAATTCATAAGACGGTTTATCACAAAATTAACCTTGACTTGTGAATCACTTTTTGGTCTCCTGAAGAAAGGAAAGAAATTCCAGTGGGACGGCCGATGCCAAGCTGCTTTTGAACAGATCAAAGAATATTTACAGAACTCGCCCGTGTTGTCACTGCCAGAGCCGGGGAAACCGTTGATATTGTATCTTTCAGTAACTGAGACTATAATGGGCTGTGTGCTCGCGCAAGAATCAGAGAACAAGGTGGAGAAAGCCATCTACTATCTGAGCAAGAAGAAGCTAGAGTATGAGACTCGCTACATATCGTTGGAGAAGGCTTGTTTAGCCTTGGTATGGGCCACCAGGAAGCTGCGGCACTACCTATTAGTTCACTCTGTAATGTTGGTTTCACGACTCGATCCCATCAAATATCTTTTTGAGAAACCGGCACTTACGGGTAGGCTAGCTCGTTGGTTGCTGTTGCTTTCCGAATTCAATTTGAAATATGTGACGCGCAAGTCAGTCAAGGGAAGAGCAGTAGCAAAATTCTTAGCCGATCATCCGGTGAAAGGGAGTAAAGCAGTTGAGTACTTATTCCCAGATGAGGCCATTTTGCATATCGAAGATGAAACTTGGACGATGTACTTTGACGGAGCGTCAAACCAGTACGGATATGGGATAGGGGTGTTGCTGATAGCACCCGACAATTCCCGTATCCCTCTAGCCTTCAAACTCCGGTTCAAAGTCTCGAACAACGAAGCAGAATATAAGGCATGCATTGCCGGTCTAGAAGCAGCCCTGGAACTAGGGGCTAAACGATTGGACGTCATCGGGGACTCGAACCTTGTTGTGTCTCAAGCAAAAGGAGACTGGAAAGTCAAAGAGGAAAAGATGATAATGTATCACCAAACCTTGGACTTGTTAATTCCTTGGTTTGAGAAGCTAAACTTCACTCATCTATTAAGAGAGAACAACAGGTTCCCAGACTCATTAGCAACTCTATCTTCCATGATAGACATCCCGTTTGGAGTCCGGATGCGTCCAGTCATCATTGACCAGAAGTTTGCGCCGACATACGAATCAATTGCTGCCATAGACGAGGTTCAGGATGAGAACCCCTGGTATTGCGACATTTGGAATTTCTTAGAGAATGAAGCATATCTGCCAGGGGTAAATGCCAAGGATAAAAGGGCAATCAGAAGAATGGCCGTTCAGTTCATAATCTACGGGGGTAAGCTGTATAAGAGAGGTCATCTGGGAATGCATAAGCTATGTGTAGAAGCTGAAGAATCGAAGCGCCTAATGGAGGCCATCCATGGAGGAGAATGTGGAGCACATATGAACGGGGTAATGCTAGCGCGGAAGATCCTCAGACAAGGTTACTATTGGTCCACCATGGAGGAGGATTGTATCAGCTTTGTTTGGCGATGCCACAAGTGTCAGATCCAGGCAAACCGCATGAATATTCCGCCATCGAAGCTGTACAACATGACTTCGCCATGGCCATTTTCAGTTTGGGGAATCGATGTGATTGGGGCTGTTACTCCGAAGGGGTCGAATCGGCATGAGTTCATCCTGGTCGCGATAGATTATTTCACGAAGTGGGTTGAAGCCCAATCCTATGCGGTATTGAAGGCTTCACATGTTGCGAAGTTCATCAGAAACAACATCATCTGTAGCTATGGGGTCCCAAACGAGATTATTTCAGATAATGGTTCCCACTTCAAGAAGGAAGTGATTGACTTGTTGGAGAAGTACAACGTGGCTTTTCATAAGTCGTCCACATATCGGCCGCAAACCAATGGAGCAGTTGAGGCCACCAACAAGAACATCAAACACATACTGCAGAAGATGGTGGAAACCTACCAGGACTGGCTAGATAAGCTGTCGTTTGCTCTGTGGGGCTACCGAACTTCAATTAGAACTTCTACTGGGGCGACTCCGTATTCGTTGGTTTACGGGATGGAGGCCGTTCTGCCTATTGAAATTGAGGTTCCGTCTTTGCGAGTACTGGCCGAGTGTCAGATAGCCGAAGCAGATTGGCAACAGAGTAGATTTGAGGAACTCATGCTCTTTGATAAGAGAAGACTGAAAGCACTGTACCATGTTCAAGGTTATCAGCGCAGAATTGCCCGAGCTTTCAACAAGAAAGTTAAGTCCAAGAATCTAAAGGAAGGAGATTTAGTGTTCAAGGACAACCGAGCTCCCATTCATGACCCTAGGGGTAAGTTCAGACCTAATTGGACTGGCCCCTACATCATCAAGTCAATTTGGTCAGGTGGAGCTGTGGTTCTGATGGACCTAGATGGCCTAGAGTTCTCACAACCGATCAATATGGACAAGTTGAAGAAATATTACCCCTGAGAGGCTCGCTAGGCCGAAAATCCGAAAGGGCGACCTAGGCAAAAATTAGAGCATGAAAAAAATTTGAAATTATAAAAACTGAGCTCGCAAGGTTGAAAACCTGCAAAGGGCGGCCTTGACAAAAGTTAGAGCGTAAAAGGAGAATGAAAATACTCGAGTGAACCCAAGCCTGAACTACGTAAGGCTTGATTCCCATCTTTGGGATACGTAGGCAACTTCGTCCTGAAGTTTAGCCATAAGCTTTTCCTCGATCAACTTTGTCCATTTGATCATCTCGGTCATCTTTGTCTATTCAACATTCAAGAGTTCGGTTATGACCTCCGGTGCAGTGCTTTTCAAACTAGGGGCAACTTTTCGTTGCCATGAAGTACTACGGTACTATTCAGACTAGGGGCAACTTTCCAGTTGCTAGGATCCGAGGTTGTGCATCTCAGTGACAGATTTCAGGCATGTCCAGTTCTAATCCATATCAAAAATGACTTTGAAAAGTTTTGATAAAAGTTGACTTTGTTCAAATTAATCTTTTTACAACTTAGACCATTTCTGGACCAAAGTGAAAAATTTTCAGTACCCACAACCTTCAATTTCATTGATTTCAATACAGAGTTCTCCTGCTCTTGCATATAAATTGAAGTTGTTTTTTATTACATTCATAAAGAAAACTTGAAAGTACTAATAAAGCAATAAATCCGGGGCATAGATATATCAGGTGTTCTTGCGCCTCCTCCCAGAGCTGGTCGAAGCCTCTGATGCCAAGCTAGGCCCAATCTGTGCCACTTCATTAAGCCAATCTATGCACTCATCAGACAAAGTGCAACTGAAAGTGGGAGCGGGGGCCAGGAGCTCTCTAATCCTCCATGCTGTCGTGTATCGAGCAAGCTGCGCACCTCGGACTGGGAATGCAGCTGGGTACTCTATTCCCTCTGGCGGGCAAACCTGATCATGGCCAAACTGGCACTGGAATCGGAATGGAAAATAGAACACAGAGTGAGTCAAGCCAATCAACTGAATCCCAGTCTGCCGGGACATGCTGTAACTCATTGCCGGTAGGTTGAGCCAAGGACAATGCCAAACAATGTGATCTGCAGACAAGCCGCACATCCAATCGAACCACCATCCCTCATCAAGGGCATCGACTAGGCGTTGCCGGAAGAAGTAGCCGCGAGCTGAGTATGCTGGGCAAGAGTCCACAACCTGCAACTTATCCATCAACCACACCTGGGAAGGGTCGAAAAATGAGAGAATAAAGAATAGAGAGATGTACGATGAGAGAAAAGTGAGCAAAGGGTTTTGTGAGAAAAATCGAACCTGAGGGCCGAGTGATGTGAGCAATACATATGTGAGATTGGGTGGGAAATATTACCTGCAGCAGTAGTGGACTCCCCGCAAATCTGGTCGTCTCTCAGTGATAAAAGGCATCCAAGCCCATCAATGTTTCGGCCAGAGTCATGGCAATGCAGCTTTTGCCCTCCTTTAAGCCTTGAGTAACCTCGACTAGCCGGACACTAGATCCTCCGGAGCCTGAGGCAAACAAGAAATGAGATAGCATGCACAAACAAAGGGCATGCCGCCGAAAACCTTACTAATAATGGTCACCACGGTCACCGGCATCAGAAAAACGGCAAATCAAACTCGGAACATCCAGCATTCCATCACAAATTAAAGATCGAGCATCGTGTATTGTGAGCCCACACATTTGCCCTAAGGCTTGGGCATGGCCAAGGCGAAGCTAAGGCAAGACTTCTTCGTTGCGCTCAGATTCCATCAAAGCTTGGAAATCTTCGAAGGTAGGACATACCTTTTGCCCGCCAAAGCTAAAGACATGTGTTACCGGATTCCAAAACCTTGCCGCGGCATGGAGAAACGAAAAGTGCAGCGGAGTACGACTCAGAGTGAATAGTGCGTTTATATCGAAGCCCCGGAAATTCAGCTTTTCCGAGCCATCCAAGTTAGTAATCCAAGCTGTGAGATTCTGGGCAAGAAACTCTTCTATTTGGAGCAAATCAGTGTTGGATTGAGAAAAACTACAAAGCTGAGGCTTTTTGTAGGGGATAAGGTGTGAGTGGAGGACAGGTGTCAACATTCTGGTGGTTTTTGTAGGGGATAAGGTGTGAGTGGAGGACAGGTGTCAACATTCTGGTGGTTTTTGTAGGGGATAAGGTGTGAATGGAGGACAGATGTCAACTTTTGGTCGATTTGTCAAATCTGTTGGCCGATGGCCATTTCTCGAGGCTGGTGTCCTTTCCTTATGGCCGAGGGTCTTCCCTCTTGCTCCAGCAGCTATTTAGAAGTTGAATATGCTCAAAAATTGTGGTTGGTACCACTTCCAGTGCCGTCCGGCGATAATTTTGCGGAATCACGCCCATTTGCTTATTGAGTTGTTGCACAGTTGCTTATCAAGTTGTATGTCACATCTTTTAAGTTTCTGTTTTGCTTATCGAATTGTACTTACACTTGGTTAGCTTATCGAGTTCTTTGTTTTGCTTGTCGAGTTGCTTTGTCGTTAGTCGGTTCACTACCTGATTATTACGAGGCAAACGCTTACTTTTCAAACAAAGTTCAAATTCATTCACATTGTTATGTGATGCCATGCAATGCGATGCATGAAAAGTGCAAATGTAATACCTTTTTCGTGGACAAAATAGCTGTTTCATTTCCATCGTATCTTTTGCAAAAAAATATACGGTTTGGAAAACCTGCCTGAGGCAGTGCAATGTGCTTAAACTACCAGTAAAAAAGGAAAGTAAAGTAAAAAGGAGAGCAGGGCCGCAGAGTATCGGGTTTGATACCGGTAACCTCCCTTTGGATCGATGTATCTCCCGCGCCCTTGGTCGGGTCAATTATCTGGTCTGGCACCTTCATTACTCGAGACAGTGCAAGAAAGCGCACTTCTGAACATTAGTAGACCTTCGAGTTGACCTCAAGCCATGTCTTCTATGAGCGATGCTCGATGCATGCAAGGAGAATCCCTTCCCGTATCCTTTTTGTATCTTGCAAATTTCACAAATCGCTTCAATCATGTCATATTACGTTGTTTCGTTTTAGAGCACGCTCGTTACGCGTCTCGCGTCAAAGTGATGCCTCATCCTCAGCAAGTTGCATCTCAACATCATGAATAGCATGTCTTTACCATGTTTCAGTTGAATATGCCCATTTTTTGCATTTTTATACACATTGCATGTGTTGTCGCGTTATGCTTTACTTACATGTATTCAAGTTCCTTTTTATACACATTGCATGCGTTGTCGCGTTATGCTTTACTTACATGTGTTCAAGTTCCTTTTTATACACATTGCATGCGTTGTCACGTTATGCTTTACTTACATGTGTTCAAGTTTCTTTCTATACACATTACATGTGTTGTCGCGTTATGCTTTACTTATATGTGTTCAAGTTCCGTTTTTATGCACATTGCATGCGTTGTCGCATATTGCTTTACTCACATGTGTTCAAGTCCCTAATATTACACATTGCGCACGTTGTCGCGTGTTCTTTACTTACATGTGTTTGTGCCTCCATAGCATTGTTATGCTTGCCCCGAGTCGCATTGTTATGCTTCTCACTCGGTTTGCGTCGTTACGCACTTTCAATTGCATTGATATGCATACTGCTAACAATATTGTACCTGTTAAGTTTTCTTTCTCTTACAGGCACGATATTGTATGTACAGTTCATTTGAGGCTGAAGCGACCAGATGAACCGCACAGGTATTGTATTCTCCGTGTGAAACACGTTGAGAATTGAATAATTCTCTTGCATCCTTTCTGCATTGTAATGTAGTTGGATTTATGTTAGATTGCTTAAAACTGTTGCGTTGTTATGCTTCGTTACAGCTTTCTTTGTTTGATCATGAGTTATGTTCGGCTTCTTGCATTCTCAGTTGCATTTTACCCCCGCCTTCGGGCGCATATCTTTATCTGTATCTTTATCTTTATCCTAAGTCTTCGGCCTTGTCAAAAATGGGTCGTCTCTGGACTTTGACATTCACTCCCGTCATTGTTATGACTTTCGAGTTCTGTCAAAAAGGGACAACTGTAGAAACCCCAATTTTGACCGTCCTCAAGACTTGGACGTCATCGTTTGAACACTTGATGATCATCCATGTTCATTCGTTTTGAGTTCCCAGAGGCCTCGGCTGAGCGCCCTGCCTTAGGATCTCTTAACTTGTTTATTTTGTGCTTAGTTGGACCAAACACTTGTTGGTTTTTGCTTTGGAGGGTAGAGAGTGGCTTGTCTGCCATTCCCTAAACCCACCGGCCATGGTTTAAGGCCACCGACCCTGGTTTCTTACCACCGGCCATGGACGGTCGGTCGGTCGGCACCATTGATGGTCGGTCAGTCGGCACCATTGATGGACGGTCGGTCGGCACCTTTGATGGACGGTCGGTCGGCACCATTGATGGACGGTCGGTCGGCACCGTTGACGGTCAGTCGCACCGTTGATGATCGGTCGGTACCATTTGATGGTCAGTCGGTCAGTTGTGGTCGGTCGATCGGTCGACACCATTGATGGTTGGTCGGCCATCTATGTTGGCCGATTGGCCTTCTTTTTTTTTTTTTTTTTGCTGGCTGAACCCTCGGTTTTAGCTTCTTGAGGAAGCTTGAACCTTTTGAACCTTTGTTTTAGCTTCTTGAGGAAGCTTGAACCTTTTGCTCTAGCTTCTCCAAAAAGCTTGACCGTTTTGCTTAAGTTTCTTTGAGAAGCTTTGACCCTTTCTTGAGGCTTCTCCAAGAAGCCTTGGCTCTCTTCCTCTATAAAAATGAACCCTCTCCATTTGCAAGGGTTAGAAAAATATTTGGCTGGACTATTTGCATACACCTCTCCATATCTCTACATTCCAAGCTCCATAGACCCTTATTCTTGGCCATTTACACTACACCTCATAGCCTACCACCTCCACCATCCATTCAAGCACCTTGGGACTGATTTTTAGAGGTTGAAGGTTCACTTTCTTAGTCCAGAAGTTGCTGCATTGCTGTACTACAAGGGTAAGTCTTCATTTACCCATTTTTTGCACTATTTTGCTCTATACTTTAGCTCCATTTGCAAGCATTTTCGAGCTTTGTCATGAACTGAAAAGTATCTTATTTTGAGCCCCTCTTGAACTTTGTTTAAGGACACTTTTGTATTTGAGGCCATCTACCTCCTTGTTTGCTCCATCTCTCTTTTAAGGCTTATTTTGCTTCAAATCTTAGCCCTATTTGTGAGCATTTTTGGACTTTGACCTAAACTAAAGAAAGTCTTGTTTTGACCTCCTCTTTAAGTTTTATTGAGGTCACTTTTTTTTTTGGAGTCATCTTCTTCCTTGCATGCTTCATTTCCTAACGCTTTGAGCCATGCATTTGAGCATTTGATTTGGCCTTGTTTTGGCCTCTTAGCCACTGAAATCCAGTGTATTTGCAGTGGCTTTGATGTGTCTTTGAGCTCCAAAATTATAGAGGGGTGACCCTCTCACCCCTCATTCTCTTTACTAGCTTTGTTGGCCTTTCAAAGGAGCTCCATTTTGCATGTTGTGAAGTCACATTCTAGGACTTATTTTGTGAGTTTTATGGTCTGCATTAGCTCTGTCCGGAGTCCATTTTGCCATATTTTATGTCTATGATGCATGTGTAGAGCAATCCTATTCAAGGCCTTTCAAAAGGACCTTTCATTGCATGCTTCCTAGATCAATTCCAGGGCCTATTTGGTGAGTTTTAAGGTTTTCATAACTCATTTCGAAAGGTGGTTTTGACCTTTTCTGTGTCCATCATATAGGTGTAGAGTAACCCCTTGCATGGCCTTCCAAAGGAGCTCATCATTTTTGCATGCATTGACTGAGTTTCAGTGGTTATTTGAGCATATTTTAGCATGGCATACATCTGTTTTTGGCTGGTTTAATGAGCTTTCATATGCTTCATATAGTTGTAAAACAACTCATGGTTCACTAGCTTTCTTTGCATGCTTTGTGGGCCCTTGATTTTAGCACTTTTTGGCCATGTCATGAACTGATATTGTGCTTATTTTGGACTGTCCTAGCTCTGTTTTTGGGTCTCATGATTGAATGATGTTTTTTTTGCATGCTTGTAGTTCAATATCCATGCTTAACTTTGAGATTTGAGGTCCATTGCATGCATATGCTGAGGTGTGTTCGTGTTTTAGGCTCATTATACATCATATTTTAGAGCTTGTATCAGTGCCATATTTCCATATTTTGTACTCCTTAAGTGTGCTTGAGAGTTGTGCATGAATGCCTTGTTTTCGGACCATTGAATGAGCTCCATTTTCTTGCATGTTGAGCCACCATTTTAGGCCATTTCCCCACTATTTTAGACCTGCCTAGGGTCTGTTTGGGGTTGGTTTTGCCTTTGGTGCATTGCTTTGGGTACCTCTAGTGTAACGCACTTCACTAGTTTCGGTACCCGGGCCCCCTAGCTTGCATTGTGTGACATATTTGCATGTTTCGGGACCATATTGCATGCTGTTTCAGAGCTGTAATTTATGCTATTCTATGCCATATTGCATCCCTTGCCATGCTTTGGTAGAGTGGTATGCTATGCCTTAGGGTCGGTCCTTTGTATCCGTGTAAGTTTGCATGTGTTTCGGTTGTCTCGTTTCCATCCTAATGGCCACTAATGTGAGTGTAGCTGAGGTCCACTCACATTGGTATAAGTCCATCTTGCATCAAGCATGCCATGTAGTTCATGTTGTTGCATGTTTAGCCTTTGTATTGCGTATGCCAGGTTGTTAGGAGCATTGTGCATGCCATGATATGTCATTCTTCGCATTGTGTATGCTAGGTTGATAGTCGCATTGAGTATGCCTTAGTTCACGAGCATTGCGCATGCCATGTAGTGTTAGCATTGTATATGCTAGGTGCATGTTTGCATTTTATCCCTTGCATGCTTGCATCACTTGGTTGCATCACACTTAGGATTGCATGCTAGTCGCATTTGCACGTGCCATGCATTGCTTGTTGCATTGTGCTTGGAGTAGGGTTTAGTCCAAACACGGGAAACGAGGGACGTTTTGTACTCCAAGTGACGAAACGTGCCTCGATTCTCGGTCGCCAACATTCCGGATTTTCCATGATGGAGTTTAGGCCTTAAGTGTGTATTTGTGCATTCATGTCACATTAAAACGTACAATTCGACTCTTCGGCCATCATGCATTGAGATGCGTGGTTGATGGCCCGAGGACAGAGGGCCACACTCCCTAGGGCTTGTGCAAGGACGGGGAGGAGTGGTCACACACACATATGTTGAAAATACCTTGCTTTCTCTCCTTCTTACCTTTGTTGCAGAAAAACCAGAGTCCAGGGGCAGAAAGTGGTCGGCCAACCAGGTTTCCTGGTAGGCCGATCACCTTTTTTGGTTTCCACCATAAGGGTGGTCGGCAAGGGTTTTCCAAGCCAATACCTGGTCAGTGGCTTTCCCAAGGTGGAGTTTCAACCTTCTGGAACTTTGTGTAAGTTTCTGAAATCAGCTGCAAACAAAGGCGAGATGAGGCATCGCGATGGAATTTACCGACAAAGCGCGTCGAGCATGCATGCATCCATTATCATCCAAAACAGAGCCGAGGCAGTCACATTCATTTAATTTATTTGCTTACTTAGCTAATTTGTTAATTAGTTAGTGGTTGTGTAATAATTAATTGTAATTCGTTATTCATTTGGACTGTATTACTTTCGGACTGTATATTATTTATTCGGACCCTCCGAGCGAGGGCAATGTTGTAATAAGTGTGCATGTGTGTGATGTATGTCTTCCAACCCCACGTCTTTCTCCTTTTATTTACCAGCTTATGATGGTTAGATTAGGGCATGTTTCAATTAGCATACTTATGCTCGTATGTTTGCATTCATTCATCTGTATTGCATGCACCGGGCTCGGCGCATCATACTAACTGCATTTGTATTTCAATTCCAAATTGAATACGTGTTAGTTGTAACATCATCATATGCCATGTTTAGAATAGCCGAGCCTATTGTAGTTGCATTTTTGCATGTGTTGCATTAGGCATTTCTGTATAGTTAGGATCATGCATGGAGTTCTAACGTAGCTTCTGTTTTGGCTTGGAGTACTCGGTAAGTATTTATGCTTTAGCATCCTTGCATGCGTGTGAGTGACTGCCATGATAGCATGCTTACCATGAGGCTAATTGCTTATGTGATATAACTGCCTGAATGCCTGCGGGTGAAGGTTGGGTTATTTGGATTGGAACCATTCATTAAATGTGAGTTTTAAGCCCACTTGAGAGTGGCAAAATTATTTTTTTCTAAGCCCACCCGAGGGTGGCAAATCCACGTCTTAGCCTACTTACGAGTAACACCATCAAACCATTTTCAAAAAAATAAACATGAGATGTTTTGTTCCAATTTAGGCGATCCAGTCTATACTTGTATGCTGTGCGCATCACATAGTAAATCTAGGCTAATAACCGGAATAAGAACGCATAATGTTTTCAAAACTCGATATCATGGTTAGTAGAGGCCGATCTTTGATCGGGCGAGCGGGGGGGCTCACGAAGTGACCTTTCCCAATCGTACCCAAATTCCCGAGCCGAGGCAACTTTGGTGATGACGGACACGTGGCCTTAGGCACGAGTCAGGGTTTCCTAAATTCCCCAAGAATAAAATATTTAGGTGGCGACTCTGTATCTGGCAAAGCAGTCCATGTTTGGCACTTCTTTCAAAAAATCTATTTTTAAAAACAATTTGCCAGATTTGGACTCTTTGACAATTCATCGGTCTTGCATTGCACTCTGCGAGATTAGATACAGGACCGTGACATTGAGTCCTGAACTGTAGTGAGCCCAATGAACAAAACGGGATTCCCTTCCGGGGCGTTCGGGGACGTCTATAACAGGTTATCTAACAAAGATATACATAATAAAGAAAAATGCAAGAATGATGATTACATAGGTTATATAATCTATGATCTAACTAATCATCCCTTCAAGAAGATGGCAAACAATCATATTATGATTGTCTATTTGCTTTAGTTTTCATTGCTCTTCTGGCCAAAGTAGAGGAGAACGAACCTACTTTGACTTGTTCACCAACTAATAGATTGTAGTTTAAATCATGAAAAGAGACATGAAACCATATAGATCATGAAACCATATAAGTTCACCAACAGTTTTCTTTACTTCTTTTACACGTCAGGACATGATTTTTAGGGGAAAAGAGACCCCCCCCCAAAAGAGAGAGAGAGAGAGAGATAGAGAGGGAAAAAGATGAGGCAATTCAAATCATATAAAACGTCTTAACTATGAACAATAACGAATAAAGCCAATCTCCAAAGATATCTTAATAGCACTTTCAAACACAATCAGACTCCAATCAAAATTGAGTGAATTCCTGTAACAAAGCTAATTAATCCAAGAACTTGACACATTTCAATGAAGCATCTTCTAAAACATATCTTCTAAAACACATCTTATTATTACTATTTTTTTTTTTTTTTGTAATTATTCATGAAACAAACAATAGAAACCAATATGGTGGATACAAACCAAAATGTATATAAAAAAGAATGTAGTGAAATCAAGCTACAACCAAACTGCAAAATTAAGACAAAAACACAAATCCAAATCCTCAAAACAACACATTTCACCAAATCAAGCTCATTACCAGAATTGTGCAACTAAATAAGAAAATATGGGATAGGATTGTGCAACAATACATACCAAAACAAATAAAAGGCAGGATACCCTTTATTGGTTTTGTTTCCTATGGTAAAATAGCCCCTTTTGTTTTCACCAAATCAAATATTTCTTGCGTTTCTTACCTAACAGGATAGAAATTTTTTCAAACCAATAGAAACACAAACACAAACACAGCCCTTTATAGGCCAAAAACTGTCTGATTTGTTGATTAATTCCCAAAAAACTGTCTGATTTATTGATTAATTTCCAAAAATTGTCTTGATTAATCAATTTCATGCGATGAGAGAAAACAACTCGAAAAATTTCCATAAATGATTAAAAAACATGAAGAGAGTGAAAGTGAGAGTAGGGGGGACTGAGACCTTGAGGGAAAGAGAGAGGTGTTACCTGAACACGACGACGACCACCGAATCAACGAAGAGCCGTTGAAGCAACGAAGAACCACCGAAGCAATTATGACGAATGGGTTTGAATACAACCACTGTGGCAAAGAAAGAGAGAGAAACAGTGTTGATGAAATGGGTTTAGGTGGTGATGGGAGAGTGAAATGGGTTTGAAATGTTTTCAACTTTCAAACTATTTCCAACGGTGAAATGAACAATCTCAAGCTTTAAATCCATAGGATAGATGTTCCATTGGGATTCAAACCCACTTCAATTAAACTAATGTAAAACAATGAAACTCTCAACAACTAATTCCAAAGAGTTTTGCTTGAACAGTATGATACTGTGAAGGGCCTATTCGTGAATTCTATAATTCTGTTAAGGGCCTATTCGTTGAAATAAAAAAATGAAATGTGATTTAGATTTAAATGAGACAAAATGTAAAAAAAAAAAAAAAAAAAAAAAAAAATTCGTTGATAATTGTAAGAAAAAATTAATAAACCATACTTATAAATTTGATTTTAATATACCCAATTTGATTTTAATAAACCCAAATTTTAATAAACCAGACTTACAACCAACCAAAACAATGATCAATCACAAACTGTAAACATCAGACACAATGCTTCAATCACAAATTGGACAATGTTTCACCTAATCAATGTTTAAATGTTTCAATCACAAATTGATTATTGAAATTAAAGATTAGAGTAAAGATTATTCAAAAATTAGAGTAGAGATTATCCAAAGATTATCCAAAGATAGAGTAAAGACTAAAGATTAGAGTAAAGATTATCCAAAAATTAAAGATTAGATTAAAGATTATCCAAAGATAGAAATATAAATACTATAGAAAAAGCCCAAGTTTGCTCACCTAAACAGTATGTATACCGGATTATTCATGAGATGAGAGGAAACAACTCAGAAAATTTCTATAAATGATTAAGAAACATGAAGAGAGTGAGAGTGAGGGGACTAAGACCTTGAGGGGAAGAGAGAGTTGTTACCTGAATACGACGACGACCATCGAATCAACGAAGAGCCGATGAAGCAACGAAGAACCACTGAAGCAATGATGATGAATGGGTTTGAATACAACCACTGTGGCAAAGAAAGAGAGAGAAACAGTGTTGATGAAATGGGTTTGAAATGTTTTCAACTTTCAAACTATATCCAATGGTGAAACGAACAATCTCAACCTTTAAATCCATAGGATAGATGTTCCATTGGGATTCAAACCCACTTCAATTAAACTAATGTAAAACAATGAAACTCTCAACAACCAATTCCAAAGACTTTTGCTTGAACAGTATGATACTGTGAAGGGCCTATTCGTGAATTCTATAATTCTGTTAAGGGCCTATTCGTTGAAATAAAAAAATGAAATGTGGTTTAGATTTAAATGAGACAAAATTTAAAAAAAAAAAAAAATAGTTGATAATTGTAAGAAAAAATTAATAAACCATACTTATAAATTTGATTTTAATATACCCAATTTGATTTTAATAAACCCAAATTTTAATAAATCAGACTAAAAAATTTGATTCTTGCTCCCCCTACCCCACCCAAATAATGATAATTATAAGAAAAAATTAAAAAACCAAGCTTATAAATTTCTTACACAACCAACCAAAACAATGATCAATCACAAACTGTAAACATCAGACACAACGTTTCAATCACAAATTGAACAATGTTTCACCGAATCAATGTTTAAATGTTTCAATCACAAAGTGATTATTGAAATTAAAGATTAGAGTAAAGATTATCCAAAAATTAGAGTAGAGATCATTATTAGTAAAGACTAAAGATTAGAGTAAAGATTATCCAAAAATTAAAGATTAGAGTAAAGATTATCCAAAGATTACCCAAAGATAGAAATATAAATACTAAAGAAAAAGCCCAGGTGTGCTCACATGAACTGTATGTATACCGAATTATTTCTTTGTTGAACACCATTGTTCCCTTTTGCAGTCCCCTTGTTCCTCTTTTGCAACGGCTCCGTCGTCAATGGGGTTTGGGGCTGCCATTGTTGATGAAGATTGGGAGAGAGAGGGAGGAAGAGAGAAGATGAAGAGAGTAATACGGGGTTCGAGGTTCAATCGCCAGCAAGGGTTGGGTGGAATGGGCTTCGATGGAGATAGATAGAGAGAGGGGGTGCCGTCGTCAATATTTAAGGGTGTTTGAGGCTGCCACTGTTGATGAAGATTGGGATGGCGGAGAGATGGAGAGAGGAAGAGAGAAGATGATAAGAGGAAATGGGCTCTGACAGGGAAGGTTAGACTCTGATGGAGAGGGAGGGAGAGAGAGAGAGAGAGGGGGGGGATGTGTGTTTTCAAAATTTGAAATAAAAAAAAAAGAGATAAATGGGAGAGACAAATGGGAGTGAGAGAGAGAGGGTCTGTTGAAAATGAAAGAGACAAATGGGGTGAGATATTTTGAGCCTTAGATTAAATCAATCTAATGGTCCAAATTTTGACACAGGTATAAGAGTCACATGAGGATACAAAATTCTGAATTGTTTTGTTATATAGATGATTGGTTAGAGAGTACAAACAAATATTAGTTCGGAAATATTGAATAATTTTTTCTCAAAAAAGATATATTTGTATGATTTTCAAAACTGAGAGATTAATATATACGGGTTTTACTAATAGTGGAAGGGGTGTTGCTGTAATTTAAAGTTTTTAAACAAAAGATTTATATATGGCAGTGATGTTTTTAGAATGATTAATTTATTAGTATTATTTTTAATGAATGAATGTTAAAATTTTAAAGTATGCTTGTGGAATTTTTGTAATGTTTCCATATGTGGAATGATCTTTTTTGTTAAAATTGATAGCATAAATATAGGGATGATTTTTTTAAAAATAAAATAAAAATTCTAGAACTATGGAATTAAATTAGAATCGATTCATTTTTTGCAATAAAAAATGTATAATTTTATTTTTGAATTATAAATTATCGCAATTATATCGAAAGATTAAATAATATTTATTATGTAATATTGATCATAAATACATAATTAACTTACACATTGTAGATATACTGAAGAATTTTTTATATGTAGGGCTGTTTTGAGTTTTTTTTAACTTTTTTTGATTTTATATTTAAAAAATGAAGAAATAATTTAATTTAAAAAAAATTAAAAATTAAAAACTAACTTTTAATCTCATTCCAAAAAAAAAGCAGAAAATGGCAACAACATTATTTTTTATGAGAAGATAAAGAAGGCGCACTTTCTTTGTGTCATAGCATTTTGACAATAATTCTGATAGAAAAAATATAGACACCACACGCGGGTGCCATATGGTGTGAGGTTCATTGTTGATTTGATTTTTAGAGGGTGTTTGGGTGTGTACAATAAAAATATATTTATATATTTTTTAATTTTTTAAAATCATATTATCTCGCTATTTTTTTATAAAAAATTAAAAAATATACTTATTTAAATCATTTCAAACAACTTCTTATTGTATCAACAACAATATTAACATTAAGAAGTAATTGTCATTCTTATTGTATCAACAACAATATTAACATTAAGAAGTAATTGTCATTTTATCTTTACATCTTCTAGCTTAATTGTTCGAATTTACCGTTAATATCAAATGACAAAATTACCCTTATCTTTGTATTTGTCTTTTAATTCTTCATGTCAAGGGTATAATGTAAATATAAATTTAAAACCAGTTAATCAAGTGTGAAGTAGGAGACATCGGGGGTGTTTGGTAGAACTTATAAACAACTTATTTTAACTTTTAACTTAATTTAAGCTACAAATATGTGTTTGGCTCAGCTTATTTCACCAACTTATAACTTAAAAGAAGCTAATTTTCAACTTATTTGAAAAGTGAGTCAGGGGATGCTTATATTTTAAGCTTAAGCGCGAAGCTACACAGTGGGTGGTAAAATGACTTATATGCCACTCTTAATCTCCATTATTTACGAACATGCCACTATATATAAACCACATCTCAACACTACTGTTCATGAACCAGAGAGAGACGAAGGGGCGCAGGCAATTTTCGGCCTACACAGGTGATTTCCGACGTCGACAACCCTAACCCTAACCATCGCCATCAACAGCGTGACGATCTCAAACCAAAGCTCATCGTCGCGATCTTAAACCATAGCTCACTGTTGCATCGCGATCTCAAACCAGAGCTCACTGTCACGATCGATCCACCAGAGCTCTCTCTCTCTCTCTCTTCTCTCTCTCTCACGAACTAAAGGAAGTGGCTAGGGCACCATCATCGTCGCCTCCTCTCTTTCTTTACGCGATCTGACCGCCACCGTCGCTATCGCGATCTGCGATGTGAAACCCTAGCCACCAGCGGTGGTAGCTAGGGTTTGTAATGGAAAAAAAAATAAAAAATAAAAAAATTATTAATTGTAATAAAAAAATTTAATAAAAACATAATCATAATTTAAAAAAAAAATTAAAATTGAAGAAAAAAAAATGAAATAATTTATATTAAATGAAATAAAAAATGAATATTATAATTTCTATTAAATTAATAATTGAAATTAATATTGTATGGGGAGCAAATATTCCGGCAAGCCCGTACTCCTTTCTTCCGAGCTCCGTTTCTGTCCGATCACCTGCGAGCAAATAACGGTGAGCTACTTGGCGGTGTGAGGCCGGAAAAACCCTCCGACGATCAAGTTAGCGCACACCTTAGGATAGAGAGAGAGAGAGAGAGAGAGAGAGAGAAGTGTTCGAGTGTAAGAATTTCCTTACCAAATGTTCCTGTCCCGTATGGGGCGTGCAGACATACCTATATACCCTTCTGCGCCTCAAATCTACTCCCACTGGTCTCTCGACATGTGGCTCTGTTATCCCATCTGTCAGCACAAATCTTGCTATACATCACCTAACCCAACTGCCAGCCCACTCTACTGGGAGCACGGCAGCCGGGCAACATTATCTCGGCTATCAACGGCCATACTGAACATGCCGAAATGCAGTTGATATAGTTTCCTACTACCGGGCCTAATTCCAGCCGTGCTCAACTGTATTCCGGCGAAGCTGAGCTGGAGATTGGTTGTGCTGGACAGCCAACAACCTTCTCAGCCAAGCTCCAAGCACCGGCCTTCCTACCGGGTTAAGGTGCGTGCATTACAGCCTTGCAACGCGTGAGTCGGGGAGCCTCATCTGGGCTGTTCTTCCACCTGTCCGTCCTTCGCGGAACCGAGATCATATAACACGGTTCCACGTGGGCTTTGCCATTACCGAGCAATATCACGGCCTGATCTTGGACCCCAATACCTCAGCCCAAATTTGTCCGGCTGACGTCTCGGCCCAATCTCAAATCATAAATCACCCTCTCAATTGCCCCTTAATTCCGTCCGCAAAAACGTGACTGGGATTACTTATTTCGACCGGGATAACACTTCCTCGGTCCTCAGAATGCGAAATGTTGATTGGGCTAGTTGACATTCCTGTCTGCAAGCTTGCTCAGTTATACTCCTCGGTAGACGTCCTCTTCTTCAAAAATTGCCCGGTTGTCTCATCGACTCTTCAACCTGTCCTTTCAATTCTGATGTCGTCATAAATGGGGACACGTGGTAGGCTTCCATTGGACCTCGAGCAGCCAAACCAGCCGTCCGCCTAAATTTGAATTCTTGGCGGTTTCCCCATCTATACATACAAGCTCCCTCTTTCTCATTTCGCTCCTACTGCCTCTCTGCAATCCGACGCTTCAGAGCTCAAGCACCTTTCTCCAAGCCTCGTCTGCCATTCTTCGTGCTCGAAGGAATAGTCCCTGCCCTTCACTGGTAAGTCCTTCAACTCCTCTTTTGTTGTTATCTTCTTAAATATTTCACGCATTAGGGTACTAAAACATAGTTCTTAGGATGTAGGCCATAGAAATCGTCCCAAACCTCCCACTGTTCATGGTGTTCTTCATTTTCGCTGATGAACTTCGAAGAACTGGGGCGGACCGGGCTCCAGGTCTTCGTTTGATCCAAAAAACCAAATCAACCGACCAAATAACCTGTTAGATATAACCATAGCAAGAGCCGGGATAACAAAGGTCTGGGCCACTCAACCGGGCTAAAATCTGGTCTGCTTGGGCGGCCGAGCTCCTTGTCAGCCTCTACGACCGAGGTGGTTTGGCACTCTAGACGACCGAGCTAAGGTCAAGCTCGCTTTGCGCGACCGCGCTCCCTCTTACACTTGCCCTCCTTTTCCTGTAGAGTCTAAGGGGACCACTGTCCAATCCTGAGGCTCCCAAAGACCAAGCAGCCACAAATCACCTAACAGTGCCAAACCAAAGCCGAGCTAATTTAGCCAGTCGTCAATGGGGAAATTCTGCTTCCTCGTAGATACTCCGGCTGCCCTAGCTGCGTTCAGGGAGAAGTATGGCATCCCGGCCGATGTCCACCTAGAGATCGCAGAAGAAGAGACCACGCCTTGGGGCAGAACAGAACAATGCCCCTTCACCATGCTGTCGATCGTCGAAGGAGGCCTCCGCTTCCCACTCAACCCACTTATCACCGAGTTCCTCCGCTGCACCGGGCTGGCACCCACACAAGTGTCCACCAACACTTACCAAATTATCGACGGCGTCCATGAACTGAACAATCGGCTAGGCACTAACTTAGGTCTAGCCGAGATATTGAGGCAATACACGATGGGTCACACCGGTGACGACCTAGCCTATTACTTGAAAATCAGACCGGGCAAGGAGAAAGTTGTAACCGGCACCTCGGATAAAGATTTGCACGACGACGATTTTTTCTGGGTGTCGGGCAATTACGAAACAACCGAGGTACCGGGCTGGTTTATAAGCAAGAACTTCGGTTCCTCATGTAAGCCGCTCAAACTTGCTCGGTCAGCCTACCTCTTTATTCTGTAATTAACTAGTTTTCTTGTTTCTTTTGCAGCAATCCAAGCCTTGCAAGCCAACTACCAATTTCCCAATGTAGAGGCAATTCGGACCGTGCTTCGCCATCACCACCGAGATTGCAACGAGCTGCTCGGCTATACTCCCACCTACAGATACTCCGCTCCTCGCCGGAGTAAAGTTACAGACTTCCTCCGTGCTCCATCACCTCCTCCAGATCCAATTTTGCCAGACGTTCCATTAATCCGGTTGACAGAAGAGCAAGAGATGGCCAAACGAAGCCGAATAAAAAACCTGCTCACCGCAACTTCTGCCGAGATACCAAGTGTCGTCACCCGCTCTTCAGCCGCCGGTCAGTCAAGGGGCGCCGTGGTTGCCCTTGCTTCTCAAGCTGCCGGGGACTCAAGCCAAGCAACACGCCGGGCTAGCAAAAGAGCTCGCACGGACCCGTCTGCTGAGCTGATTACCGAACTATCCACCGAGCAACCTACTGTCACAGCTGACCCAACGCTGGCATGGAGACCGCAGCTCAAGCACCGGGGAAAGGAGATCCCGGTGACGGTTTCCATCAAGGGAGACAAAAAACATCTTCTTGCCTTTGATCTCTCCAAAGCCCTTCTCCTGCTGAGTGACGTGGTTGGCAGCGACCACGTTCCTGACACTCGACTTGTGAAGTCTTCAGTCAAGTCCATGGCCAGGGTAAGTCTCAATCCTTTGCTGAAATTTTTATTAAGTGTTTGCATGGTTTCTTCTTCTCTGATCAGGTTTCCTTTTTGCAGGCCATCCAAAAACAACACTTAGTCATGGAGCGCATCCACCGACTTCGGCAAAAGGCAGCCGACACCGAAAGCCAAGTCCAAAGCCTCCAAGCCGAGCTTGGCCGGGCAAAAGCATCTCTCCAAATCGCCAATGCTGACAACAACAGGTTGCACGATCAGCTTGACGAGGCCGAGAAGAAGCGCGATGAGCTCCAGGCCGAGCTGGACGCTCTGAAAAAGTCAAGGAAGAAGGACTGCCGAGATGCAAACAACGCAGGCTTCCTAGAAACCGAGGAAAGCTACAAGAAGCAGGTCTTCGCTACCCAAGACATCTACTTCAAAGTGGGTTGGAAGTCTGCCTGCGAGCATCTCGGTCAGGGACCTGATACTGACGTCTTTGCCACCCTGCCGCTTGCTTCCCTGCCGGCCTACCTTGTGCCATATGCCAATGACGTCTTCAGTGCATTGCAGGCTGAGGCCGAGGAAGAGGCCGGGAAAGGTACTGACGGAGAGGAGCAACCAGAACAGGAGCAGCCCGGCCGAACTGAGCCCGGTGTTGAAGACCGATCTCCAAAAGTGAACTTGGAGACAACTCCGGATGATGAATTCACCAATCTCTCCCCCTTAGCTTAGTTTTTTCTTTTTTCTGTCTGCAAATGTAACCGGGTTAAGTTCCCCACCTTTTGTATTAACTTTTTATCAATGAAAATCTTCAATTTCATCAAGTGTTTGCACGGTTCTCTTCAATTCTATCTTCAGCAAAACATCTCGGTTTGAATGACTAAGTTGCACAAATCACCAACTAGCTTGACCGGAGTTAACACCTCGGTAAATTTTAACAAAATTGAGGTTCTGCAGCAGGAATAAACATCTCGGTGGGATCAACAAAGATGAACAAATCACTAATTCGTTCAACCGGACTAAACCATCGCGGTTGAGCATGCCTGAACTGAACCAAACATCTTGTATAACCGGAATACACCATCTCGGTTTTAATTCTGATAAAATAGAACAATCAACTCCATCAACCGGAGTAGGTCATCTCGATTGGAATCTTTGAGTTGAACAAACCATCAATGCCTTCAACCGGCGTAACTCATCTCGGTTGGAATCCCAGAGTTGAACAAACCATCAACTCCTTCAACCGGAGTAGGTTATCTCGGTTGGAATCCCAGAGTTAAACAAACCATCGACTCCTTCAACCGGAGTAGGTCATCTCGGTTGGAATCCCAGAGTTGAACAAACCATCAACTCCTTCAACCGGAGTAGGTCATCTCGGTTGGAATCCCAGAGTTGAACAAACCATCAACTCCTTCAACCGGAGTAGGTCATCTCGGTTAAGGATCTCAAGTATTCAAAGCAATCAATCAAAATGCTAAGGCAAAGAAGACACCTCTATATATAGACAAAAAGAATTACATTCTGAAGTGTAAGGCCAAAAATTCCTTTGCACAAAAAGAAAACAAAAACTATAAATAGTATAGTTTGAGATTGGCCGCATTCCATGGCCAGGGTATTCCTTTACCATCGAGATCCTCCAAGTGGTATGCCCCCTTGCCCGGCAGACCGATTATCCTGTAGGGTCCTTTCCAATTTGCCCCTAGTTTGCCTTCACCTGGCACCAGGGTGTTGCCCATAACTTTCCTCAAAACCCAATCACCTACTTTGAACGGTCTGGGGTGCACCGTTTTATTGTACTTCCTCGAGAGCTCTTGTTGGTAGGCAGCGATGTGGATGAGAGCCTCTTCCCGGCATTCTTCCACCAGATCCATTTCCAGAGCAATGGCCTCGGCGTTCAGCTCGGGTTCAAAACTTTCACTTCTGAGAGTGGGCATACCCACTTCCAAAGGTATGACCGCCTCCATGCCATAAGCCAAAGCGAATGGAGTTTCCCCGGTAGAACGCCAAAGGGTGGTGCGGTATGCCCAAAGGACGCTGGGAAGTTCCTCGGCCCACTTTCCCTTGGCCTTCTCGAGTCTCTTCTTCAGTCCGTCAAGAATAGTCTTGTTTGACGCCTCGGCTTGACCGTTGGACTGCGGGTAAGCCGGAGTGGAGTTGTAGAATTCAATCTTCAAATCTTCACAAAACCCTCTGAATAGGCGACCGTCAAACTGGGTGCCGTTGTCAGAGATCAAAATTTTAGTGACGCCGAACCGTGTTACTACATTCTGCCAGACAAACCGCTTCACGTCTTTCTCCTTGATTGTTGCCAAAGGCTCGGCTTCAACCCACTTGATGAAGTAGTCGGTTGCCGCGATGAAGAACTTCCGGTTGCCTGGAGCTGTCGGGAGTGGCCCCACTATGTCTAATCCCCACATTGCAAAAGGCCAAGGGCTAGTTAGGGGAAGAAGTTCTCTGGCCGACTGATGGATCTGGTGCGCAAACTTCTGGCACTTTTCGCACTTGCGAACATATTTCTGTGCATCGGCTTGCATGCACGGCCACCAATAGCCTTGCGAAATAGCGCGGTAGGCCAAGGACCTGCCCCCTATGTGACTGCCACAGAGGCTTTCGTGAATTTCGTATAAGAAGGCCTCCACGCTACTCGGATGCACGCACTTCAGATAAGGACCGGTGAAGGACTTTTTATACAATGCTCTAGATGGAGAGAGCTAAAATCGCTCCGATTTCACCCGGACTTTGTGCGCTTCTTTCTTGTCTGCTTGCAGAGTTCGGTCTCTGAGAAACAGGGTTATAGGGTCCATCCAGGAAGGACCTAGCGCGGCGCAAAATACATCCGTCTGCCCGGCTCCCTCTATGCTTGGCCGTGGAAGGAATTCAATTAGCAGGGGGTTAGGAGATGTACAATCAATCATGGAAGCGAGGCCGGCAAGCTCATCAGCTCGGTTGTTCTCTTCTCAGCCAATCTGTTGAACTCTGATTGCCTGAAATTGCTTGATATGTTCCCTGACCAAAGCTTGGTACTTTGCCATTCTGTCATCCTTTGCTTCAAAAATCCCAGCGACTTGGTTAACCACAAGCTGGGAATCACTGTACACCATTAGCTCGGAACCTTGCATCTGAAGCGCGCTTTTGAGACCGGCCAAAAGTGCCTCGTACTCAGCTTCGTTGTTGGATGCTGGAAAGCCAAGGGTGATAGAGTGTTCAATTGTCAACCCGTTTGGAGATATCAAAACTATACCAAGCCCGGCGCCGTGACGGTTCGAGGCTCCATCAATAAAAAGTTTCCACATCTCCCCCATAAAGAGCTTCCAGCATTCTGAGGGGTCCTGAGAGGCTTGAAGGTTGATGGGATCACGACTGCTCGGCTGTGCGGTTTCAAGTTCTGTGTTGATCGGTTCCAATTCAGTCACCCTTGATGATTCGGCACCAGACTCAGCAAGTTGATCTGCAATGCTCAAGTCCGTAGGCGAATCACCAGGTTGCGGTATTATGCCGGCCGCAGGTTCTGAGCTGTGTGGTTCCATTTCTTCCCCCCTTGGTGATACGGGACCGGATAGAGTAGATTGTACGGTGATACTCAACTCCGTCATCGCATTACTGGGTGGTAAAACCGTACAAACTGAGGGTGCTTCAGTGGTGCGCGCAAACTCCGCGTTGCTACCTCCACCAACTGGTTATATCTCGGATGGTCTTGCATGCACCTCATCATCTGCCGCGGTAATATCGACCGGGCATACCGGATGAGTTCCAGGTGAGAATTCAGCGACGAAGTCGGCCAAAGTCTAGGCTTTGATGGCAGTGCGCGGCTGGAACTTCACATCAAATTGTCCCAACTCAACCGCCCACTTTAGAATCCGACCGGAGAAGTCTGCCCGCTCGAATAAAGCTTTGAGGGGGAACTCGGTCAAGACGATGACGGTATGTGCATGGAAATAGTGCGCCAATTTTCTTGAAGCCATCATTAATGCCAAAGCAAGCTTCTCCAACGGCAAGTATCTCAACTCTACCGGTAGCAAAGTTTTGCTGACATAGAAGATAGGGAGGTGCTTGATTCCTTCAGCCCGGACAAGCACCGCACTGACTGCATGCTGTGATACGGCCAAATAAAGATAGAGTTCTTCTCCAGGCTCCGGGGTGACCAACAGTGGTGCTGAAGACAGATACTCCTTGAGCTCAGCCAAGGCTCGGTCACACTCTTCATCCCAGGAGAACTTTGATTTTAAGGACTGAAATAAAGGGCGGCAGCGATCTGATGACCGGCTTATAAATCGATTAAGCGCGGCGGCCATTCCGGCCAGATGCTGCACGTCTTTTGCTGAGCTAGGCTGTTTTAACTCTTGCATGGCTTGGATTTGTGTAGGGTCTGCTTCGATACCTCGGTTCGTGACTAGGAATCCCAAAAATTTTCCGGATCCCACGCCGAAGGCACACTTGGATGCATTCAGGCGTAGCTTGTGCTGTTTGAGAATGGCGAACATCTCGGCCAAGTCGGACAAATGATCTGCCTGATGCTGGCTTTTAACCAACATATCATCAATGTAGGCTTCCATTGTCCGGCCCTGCAAAGGAGCAAACATCTTGGTCACCATCCTCTGAAAAGTTGCCCCGGCGTTCTTCAAACCAAAAGGCATGACTCGGTAGCGAAAGAGTCCCCTTGGTGTAGTAAACGAGGTGATTTCTCGGTTGGGGCCATGCATGGCAATCTAATGATAGCCGCGGTAGGCATCTAAGAAACTTAGCCTGTTATGTCCAGCCGTCAAATCCACAAGCTGGTCAATTCTAGGTAAAGGAAAGCTATCTTTCGAACAAGCTCGGTTGACAGTCTTGTAATCAACGCAAACCCGCCACTTCCCATTCTTCTTCGGTACCACCACTGTATTTGAGATCCACCGAGGATAGTGTACTTCTTGAATTGCTCGTGCCTCTAGCAAATTCTTGACTTCTTGAGCAACTACCTCGGCGTGAAGCAGCGCCGATCTCCTTGTTCGTTGAATAACTAGCTTGGCTCCGGGGAAGATATTGAGATGATGGAAAATGAAACGAGGATCGAGGTCGGGCATGTCGTAAGGCGACCATGCAAAAACTTCGATGTTGGCCATCAAAAACTCAACCATCTCGGTTCGTTCCGCGGCTGTAAGGCTTGAGCCGAGCAATAAGAACTTGTCCGGCTGCTCTGTATCGATTCGCACCTCCACCAATTCCTCGACAGCTTTGTCCATGGCCTTGGTGCCCACATCATCCAAGACACCCTGGTCCTCCGGTCCCTCAATCATTTGAACAAATCCTTTGGCAGCCTGGCTCCCATTGACTGCCACGAAGCACTGTTTTGACATGACCTGATCACCCCAAATCTCCTCGATTGCCCCCATAGCCGAGGGAAATCTCATTACTTGGTGAAAAGTCGATGCCACGGCTTGCATGGCGTGAAGCCACCCCCTTCCAAGGATCAAATTGTAAGTAGACGGCACCTATAACACCCAGAACTCCACCTGTTTGACCACGGATCCCGCTTTGACCGGCAGGATAATCTTTCCCAAAGGCCACTCCGGTTATGAGTTGAAACCAACCAATGGCGAAGTCGCCAGGGCCAAATCCGTATCTCGGAGCTTGAGCTGTTTGAAAGCGTCGTAGTACATGATCTCGACCGAGCTTCCCTGATCGATCAAGATCCATTTCACTTCAAAATCCTTGATGCGGAGTGTAACTACTAAGGCGTCATTGTGCAGTGTCTGAATGCGCTCTAAGTCCCTTGAAGAGAAACTGATCACATCTTTCGCTTCCGTCTTCCCCCTCTTGAGCGCAGGCTGAACTGGCAAAACTTCCTTCATGTGCTCTGCCTTCTTGATCATACCATGGAGCTCGCAAACATGCGCCGGTTCCACTATGCCGTGGATGACATTCACAACCCCTTGAGGAGGTGTATCCCGGTCATCCGGTCCCTGCGGATTAACCGGAACTTGATTTGCCTTAACGCCCCCATCAATGTAAAGATCCAGGTGCCCGGTCGCGACTAGCTCTTCCAGGTGTTGCCTCAATGGCAAACAATCCTCAGTCCGGTGGCCTCGCTCCCGATGAAACGTGCAACGATACCGCGGATTGTAGCCTTTTTGTCCATCGCCCAACTTAGCAGGAAACCGGACATACTTCTCGTCTCGGATTTCACTAAGTATGCGATAGATCGGAATCTTGAAGACTGTGGTTATGCCAGTCCTTGCCTTCAACCTTCTATTTGCATCCGCTACATCATCTTGGGGGTAGTCATCCCGGTCATTCCGACGTCCTCTACCCCGGTTTTTGTGATTCGAGCCACGGTCCGATTCCTCTGCTCGGTCACTTGAGCGGCTGGACTCTTGCCCAACTGCGTGCACTTTGCCTGCTGTCTTCTTATCTGTTGCTACTGGAGTTGCCTTCACGGTAGATGCTGACGCGTCATCCTCGACTCGGATGTGCTCATTGATGCGCTGCATGAGCTGGCCCATGGAGGTCGGCTGGTGCATGGTAAGCGAGTCCCGCAATCTATGTCCGACTGGGAGACCACGCTTATATTGCGTGTTTGCAAGGTTGACCGGGCAATCCAAGATCTCGTTGAAGGTTTCCCAATACCTTGAGTTGTATGCCTTCAGTGTGTCGCTCGGTTCCATCTTGACACTAAGTAAATGATCAACTTCCTTTGGTGTTTTTGTGTTGGTTTTGAAGCACGTCACAAAGGCTTCGGCCAACTGATGCCACCGTTGTATGCTCCCTTCCGGCAACCTCTCGAACCACTTCAAGCCCAGCTTGCCTAAACTTGACGGGAAAATCAGGCACATAAGTCCGTCATTTCGCCTATGTCCGGTCATAACTTGTCGGAAGTGGCTCACATGCATGTAAGGATCGGTTTTTCCGTCGTAGAATGTGAACTTAGGCTGGTGGAAGCCTTCCGGAAGCGGTGTTGTTTCTATTTCTAGGGAAAAAGGGGTGGCACTCAACCTGGCCAAATCTGAATCCACTAGGAGTGGCGCTGCTTGGCGGGGTGGAGGCATTCCGACCTCCTCGCTGGCGTGAACTCCATAGGATAGCCGCTGGAACGCCGGTATCCTCTGAGCTTCGCGCTGACGAGCCCGCTCCTTTAAGACCGCCCGCAAATCCTCTGAATGAGCGGAGTAAGAGTACCTCAACGTCGTCACCGGACGTGAGGGCCGGTAGGTGCTGTCTTGCGTGCTAGACTTCTCTGCATGCACGTTGAAATCACCAACCTGGTAGCTTCTGGTAATAGAAATGAATGGAGTGCGTTGTTGACTCTGACCGCCTGAACGGCGGGATAGGGTGCGCTTACTATGGTCACCCACTCCAGCTACACCCTTCCCTTTGACATGCCGCTTGAGCTCCTCCATCTCCGCCGCCATTCGCCGGATGACAGCGTCTTGGTCCCTCAACTTGTGTTCCAGACGTCGGGCATGTGATTCTCTCCGCCGCCGATGACCGTCCGGACTTCGAGAATGACCATAACTTCTTCCGCGCTTATCCCGCGCGTCTCCTGACTGTCCTCTGGTGGGTGTCTCCAAGTCCGCCATTGGATGGATGGCGGGAGGTCCTTCTCTCATTCGGGTGAACTCCGGGGTGGCTCCGTCTGTGGCAGACAACGAAAACTCATCGTTGTTCGCCATGGACGGCAATCAGACGAACTTGGAAGACAAGGTTTTGTCTGTCAAGCTTCCCACAGATGGCGCCAATTGTACGGGGAGCAAATATTCTGGCAAGCCCGTACTCCTTTCTTCTGAGCTTCGTTTCTGTCCGATCACCTGCGAGCAAATAACGGTGAGCTACCCGGCAGTGTGAGGCCGGAAAAACCCTCCGACGATCAAGTTAGCGCACACCTTAGGATAGAGAGAGAGAGAGAGAGAGGAGTGTTCGAGTGTAAGAATTTCCTTACCAAATGTTCCTGTCCCGTATGGGGCGTGCAGACATGCCTATATACCCTTTTGCGCCCCAAATCTACTCCCACTGGTCTCTCGACACGTGGCTCTGTTATCCCATCTGTCAGCACAAATCTTGCTATACATCACCTAACCCAACAGCCAGCCCACTCTACTGGGAGCACGACAGCCGGGCAACATTATCTCGGCTATCAACGGCCATACTGAACATGCCGAAATGCAGTTAATATAGTTTCCTACTACCGGGCCTAATTCCAGCCGTGCTCAACTATATTCCAGCAAAGCTGAGCTGGAGATTGGTTTTGCCGGACAGCCAACAACCTTCTCGGCCAAGCTCCAAGCGCCGGCCTTCCTACCGGGTTAAGGTGCGTGCATTACAGCCTTGCAACGCGTGAGCCGGGGAGCCTCATCTAGGCTGTTCCTCCACCTGTCCGTCCTTCGCGGAACCGAGATCATATAGCACGGTTCCACGTAGGCTTTGCCATTACCGAGCAATATCACGGCCTGATCTTGGAGCCCAATACCTCGGCCCAAATTTGTCCGGCTGACGTCTCAGCCCAATCTCAAATCATAAATCACCCTCTCAAATATAAAGAAAAATAATATGTAATGTCATCACAACATTAATATAAATACATGGATATTAATTGTAATGAAAATAATAATAACAAATAATTTATTAATATTGAAATAAATTGTGCAATTTACATCCATTAAATAAATTACACAATTTAATTGTAATGAAAAAGAATAATAAATTAAAAAAAATCACAATTGTTATATTATTAATTGTAATAAATTTTTTTTAAAAAAAATAGAATCAGAAATGTCAAAAAAATTTAATATTGTATATTTTTGTAATGAATTAATTATTAATTGATACTAATTAATAATAATTGTTGATTATTAATATTATTTGATACTAATAATAATTGATTATTAATATTAATTTATACGAGTTAATAATTTTAGTATTAATTTAGACTAATTAAGCCATTAATTGATACTAATTAATAATTTTAGCATTAATTGATACTGATTAAGTAATTAATTGACACTAATTAATTTATAATGGAAAAAAATTATTACAATAATACTTTTATTACATTTTTATCAACTGTATCAATTTTTATATTAGTTTATAATAATTAATACTAATTATATTAACTTTTATTAATGAAATAATTTTTTTAATTTAAAATTGAAAAAAAATGACAAAATTATCATTTTTGTATTATATAAGGGCAAAAAAATCAATTATACAGAAAAAACTATTTTACAGTTTATTTACCAAACATCATCTTCTATTTAAATCTATAATCCTACAGTTATACCAAACAGGTTACCAGCTTATACTCACAGCTGTAAGTTGAGTTATAATCTATAATCACTTTCCTACAACTCCACCAAATTAACGAGACTATCATCTTTTTTCATCCAGTTTACTGGTGCATGCACAAGTGTGACCATAATTTTCACACAATATAATTATGTCAAAATTTTAAAAATTACTATATACTCCAACTTCTCAAAACATATATGTCATTAACAAGGAAGACAAGATTCAAGTTCCATAAGAGACTCAAAGCTCAAGTTTAAGGCATCTCAATTAAGGATGGTCATTTTTTCCTGTCCCAACTCTCCTCCCACAGCATCCGCATTCCTTGCCCCGTACAGGTTTTCCCTATCCCATTCAACAAGTAGGGCAAAGACGGATTTTGATTCCCCGCCCCATTCTACCAAAATCCCGTTCCAATTATATTTACACTTATTATTAAGTATAAATCATTATTCATAATATTACACTAATAATTTCATTCTTCAACTTATAAAATTCACCCGCCTCCTACCCAGCATCCACCCCCGCCCCCGCCCCCGCCCTCGATATGAAACGGGACGGGATGGATTACGACAAACCCGACCCAAACCCGACTCATGATCATCCCTAATCTCAATTCTCTTATCTTCTCTTTCTCTCTCTTCTTGTCTATGTTGCCTGTCAATATTGCCATTCTTGCTGCCCTTTTCCAGCTCAGTTCTCTTGCTCTGAAGAAACTCAACCAGGCCTTGAAGGGAAGTATCGACGGCGCTGCTCTTCATCAGCTTCCCTGCAACTTCAGCAGGTGTAGCCTCCACATCTCTCAATAGCCCTTCAATCTGATCAAACAATTTGTGATTACTAATCCCTAAATAATTCAATACCAACTGCTTAAATGCAGAAAAGTTGCAGTATGACAAATGGACATGCATGTCCATACGCCCCGGCCTCAACAGCGCAGGGTCGAGCCTTTCTCTGTGATTTGTAGTGAAAACAATAATATGTTCCTGTCCACAGCTCGACCATAGTCCATCAATGAAGTTCAGGAGACCTGAAAGGGTCATCTTTTGCCCATCCCTTTGCTCAAAACAAAGCTCGCGGTTCTCCAACGTGATGGTGCAATCAATGTCCTCGATCACAAGTATCGATCGGCTAGGCATTGTAAGCAATAGAGAGGTTAGGTCTGCATTATTCTGGATGATTGTTAGATCCAAGTCGTAGATGTCGTAGTTTAAGTGATTAGCCATGGCAGCGATTAAGCTTGACTTGCCAGTGCCAGGAGGGCCATATAACAAGTACCCTCGCTTCCATGCTCTGCCAATTCTTCTATAGTACTCTCTTCCCTTCGAAAAACTCTCCAAATCTTCCAACAGTTCTTTCTTGAGCTGTAGGTCGATTGCGAGCATGTTGAAGGTCATAGGGTGGTCGAATTTGGTTGTATTATGGTCCCAACGCCCGTAACCGGAAGTGTGAAGCTTGATTGCCTTGTTTTCTTCTTTGATGATCTTTGATCTCTCCAAGATGTATGGCAAGTATGAGTTCAACACCTTGTTTTTGTGCTTCTTGTGACAGATTAACTCATAGGATCTGATTTCAGATCGTAGCGTTGAGTTAAGATGACCTAAACCCACTGATTGGAGCGGTGTACAGATCATCTTCCATTTGACTCTGACATTCTCAAAAACATCCATCATCTCCTCATTTCTCTCCATGTTGGTTTCTAGTTTCTCTCCTTCCTCTGCTTTGCCCAACCTAACTCTTTGAGTTTCCAAGGTCACTTTAGTGCCCAAGTAAACATCGACGGCCTCAAACACTTGGTTTAGGGAGAGCCCTTGAAATTCTTCTATGACAATGGTGAACTGAGAACAGAAATGACGAGAAAGGTGACGGAAAGTAGAGGATAAGAAGTCTTGAACTTCGTGGGGGAGGAAGTCATTAGCCACACTTCGAATAAGCATCGCTGAAGCAGCCAGAGAGGCTACTGTAGACAACATATTTTTCATCAGGCGCTCTTTGAACAGATATTTTCAAGGGCCCAATAAAAATGATGGATTTTTGGTTACCAACTTGAATGGAGGGGGTATTGGTGAGGAGTTTGGAGAAGGCTTTTCTGGGTTTCTCTGCCAGAGGCATTTCCAGGATTTTATAGCAGAAAGCTTTGAAGTTTCTTGGAGACTACTCAAGGATATTAGACTATAAAATTCAAAAGTCAGCGCTTTGATTGACTTTTGACTCTAAGGTTTCTTGCTAAGCAAACATAAGAAAAGTTGAGGGTGAAAATATGGTACGAAATGGTTCTAAGCCTCTAACGCTTGACCTTCACGCCTTTACATCACGGTTCTCAGCAAATGAAATCAATTCGTTGCTCATCTCTTTGGGATATATTTGAATTAGCATGAAATAAAATAATATATTATTTAATAAAAATATGATAATTATATTTAATTTTTTTTATGTTATATAAAACAAAAATTGAATAGAAGTTAGTTAATTGAAATTTTTTTAATTGTTTAAAATTAAGAAAATTTAAAAAAAAAATTAGTATGAGATATTGATCATAAAGCTTCTTATTAAAAATCTTATTTTGCTTATATAAATGAGAATATAAGATTCACTTTATGTAAGTGAAACAATTCACTTTTTCTTTTTTTTCTCGATGTGAGATTATAAAATAAAAGTTAAACGAAAGCTAGCCAATGTGAATTTTCTTAATTGTTTAAAAGTTCACAATTGTTTAGGCGAGAAGTTTATTTTGAATCAAGTAATCTTAGTAATTTAATTTTTAATTAGGTCAATCTTTAATTTATTTCGAATCAAACAAATTTAACCAATATATTTTGATAAAACTGTTAAAATCGCAGTTTAACTAGCGAATCAGTCAAACCGAAAATGATTCACCCTATTAGTTAGGTCAAAGGACTAACCAACTTATACAAAAATTAATTAATTAAAACTTTTAAATTTTATTTTAATTTTAAAATTTAAATTGTCTTAAACTAAAACATACACAACACTACAATATTAAATGGGAGCATAAGGTTTTTATAGTGAAACAACTCATTTTTTCCTCATTTTCCTGATGTTAATTGTAAAATAAAAGTTAACAGTTATTTGGACGGAAAGTTCATTTCTAATCAAGCAATCTCTGTCATCCAATTTTTAATAAAGTGAATCTTAATTTATTTTAAATCAAACAAATCTAAGTAATATATTTTGATAAAACACTTAAAACCATGGTTAAACCAGTGAATTAGTCAAAACGAAAACGATTTAGCGTAATTGGCTAAGTCAAAAGACCAACCAATTTACAACAAAATTAATTAATTAAAACCTTTAAATTTTATTTTAAAATTTAAACCATCTTGAACAGAAACATGCTCAATACTATAATAAGATTCATGATGGGTCGTTTCGCTCATCAAAAATAAACGCTAAACTCTACCAAATTCTTTAGAATAATGGTAAGTCCAGGTATCGATCCACAGGAATAATTGTGAAATTAAACTAATTTAAATGCTAAATTTCTAAATTAATTTTGATGAAAAAATGATTGTTCATAACCTAATAATAATTAAATTAAACAAAGCAATTAAAATTGAAATTGGAATTACTGATTGTGAAAAAACCTAGGATAATAAATTTACCACTAGTTACATAAATAAGGTTTTAAATTAAAAGTCAATTATGCTACGGTTCAAACTAAATAATTCTTTGCAACTACAAGTTTAAAGCATTGATTAAGAGAGTTATCACGTTCAATGTATAGGTACGGATTATCTCAAGTAGTATGAGTCGTTCACTCTAAACTAGGATAGCAAATGACTCATCTCTCGTAATATGGTTCGTCTCATATCTTGAATATGAAATAAAAGAAAACCCATTGTATGGAAAGTATTCAACAATCACAAAAAGTCAAATACTCGAAAAAATAATGGAAAATATATATTTGAAGCTTCTTAAACACCATATAATTGTTCAAACCATTACATAAAAGAAAACCCATTTACATAGCTAGGGGTTCATTAAAACCTTAGAAATAGGAGTCTAGTCACTCATGGAGGAGTGAGAAAAGGTAGAGGGAGAAGAAGCCACCATATGAGACTATCTTCAAGCTTTAAGTTATTTTTCTCCAAACCCTAGCCTCTCTCTTCTTGAAAAAATCTCAAAACCCTATTCAGCCTATTTTCTGTCTTTTTATACCTCTGATGTCTTCTAAACAGGTTTAAAACAGCAATACAAATTCTGAGGTACGGCCGCACGTGCTGGAATGGTCACCATACGTGTGTGAAAGGTTCCGCACTTGCGGGAAAAACCCTCTGCATGTGTGGGAAGCTTGGGCATCGCACGTGTGGCGCTATAGGGCAATGTGAGCAAGCATTCTGCTTAAATTGCAAGTGCAGGAGACATATGTGGAGATGGTCCCACACGTGCGACAAGAACCCCCGCACGTGCGGCTATAAGGGGCAGTCCTGGTTTTGTTTTTTGCTCTATTTTTTCACCTTTCGGGCCCCGTTTGCATGATTTAAACGTGTTTCTCATATGCATTACATTTCATGAACACCAAGAAAGTGTAAAACAAGTGATAGAACCGAACGAGTAAACAATATGTGGAAACCGATTATGTAAACAACGAATCGATTGAACGAGTGGACTATGTATTGAGTTGTTGTGCTTGAACTTGTTTGTTTAGGTCGGACGCCACACCGTTAGTGCATTGTAGTACGTGTTTCGAGGAGCCCACTGTGAGTAACAATGTTGTAAAGTTATGTTAAATTATAATTATTTTCTGAATGATTACTGTACTGCTTTCTGAAATTATATTATTTATTGAATGAATGTTTGTCCTATTATATGAACTGTACTCGTGGCATCTATAGCAACTGACTGTTACTGCTACTGTTATTGTTAATGTTTACAGCTACTGTTACAGAAATCTCTATCAGTTCCAATCTTTGGAACTGCTGTTATTGTATTGATGGCCATTAACTGACTGTTCGGTCTATTAAGACCTACTGTACTGTTTTGCTATTAGATGTATCATGTATGACTGTTATGATTTCTAAACGACTGATATGACATGAAATATGAGACATTTATTGAATAACTGATCTACAGATGCAATTGACTGTTTTAATTACTAAAAGGACATTCATTTTTAACCCCTTTACACATTTGTTATTCACTAGGCTTTAGCTTGCAGTTTATTATAGATATGTAGGTGGTTAGGCACCGGAGAAAAGTTAGCAGCGTCGACCTGAGCCTGTTTTGTCAAAACAACCTATTGTGCCTCACCACGAGGTTCCGAACCGTTAATGTCAAGGCTTGTTTTTGGGTGCTCTCATATAAAGTCCAATAAGTGTTGTAAAAATCGTTTTGGCTTTGGGATTTAATTCCCTAACATCTGTTTTGTTTTTGTATATAAACATCTTATGGACTTAAGTGTTTGTGCATATATCAATATATGAAACTTGTATTACTCATTTAAGTCCTCACAGCTTTTTAGACATTCTATTTTAATATTTACAAGCTTCCGCAGACCCTTTCATTGTACAATTGTTATTACTGGGCCTTTGGTAATCACAGATTACTGGCCAGTTACGATGCTAAACCCTTAGGGGTGGGTTTGGGTCGTAACAAAGTCGTATCAGGCCCAAACCTATCCTTATAGGTTTAGCATTATGATCGGCCAGTAATCCTAAGATTACCGAAGGCCTCGTATACAGATACATAATATTAGGGGCTAGTGGAAGCAAAATACAAGCATCCATTGTCCATTGAGTTGTGGAGACTTACATGAGACAAAAAATATTTAAACTTTATATATATATATATATATTATCACATCATTGCTACGTCATCATATATACAATTGAGACAAAAGGGATTTAGACCTATATACAGAATAAATAAAAACTTAAATTTTAATCACATAGCCTTGACCACTTGACATATCCGGAACCTCCACGGGAGGCGCATAGGTTGGCTAACAAAAATAGATTCTAGGCAAACGCCTCTAAGCCTAGTCACGCGTTTGATCACCTACATACATATACATAAACAGTGAACTGAAGCCCAGTGAATAACAATTATGTAAAGGGCTTAAGGAATGATGTCCTCATAGCTACTTAAACAATCAATTTCAGTAGTGAGTCAATTCACAAAGCAGTATCTCATACATTTCAAAGTCATAATGAAATCATAGCAGTTATACGTGGTGCATCCAATAGCAAAACAGTACAGTAGGTCTTAAAGACAGAACAGTCATTTGATGGCCATTAATACAATAAACAGTAGTTCTAAGAATTGAAACTGACAGAGATCTTTGTAACAGTAGCAGTAGCAGTAACAGATGCTATGGATGCCACGATTACAGTTCATAAAATAGAACAATTATTCATTCAGTAAACAGTATCATTTCAGAAAACATTGCATTTTATCGATCAAGGAATAATTATAATTCAACATATCTTTACAATGTTATTACTCACAGATAGCTCTAGAGATGGATTAGACGGACTGTAACATGTGACCTGCACAATCACATAACAGATACACATTGAAACACAATATCATTTTCTTGATCAAACTTAACTTTCCTGTCTTTTTCTGTCTAAGTAACCCTAAGTTCTATTGTGCTTATCTTTTTTTTTACTCAAATAAACTGGGTTCTCATTCCATATATTCTTTCATTACTAAATCATTTTTTTACAAATAGACCGATTTCTTACTTGGTTTCTTAATCAATTATTACTTAGTCAATGATTCATTCTTTAACCAACTAATTTATGTTGATTCTTAACTTATTAATCTTCATTTCAAAAGTTAGGCTCATGCATAACTCAATCAAATATACAAAAACATTCCCAATTACATATATTTAAAGTTAATTCCACTTATTTTTAAAATCCCATGATTTTAAGTCACGACCCTAACCAGCCCTTAAGGGTTTAGCATCGTAACCGGCCAGTAATTCGTGATTACTAAAGGCCTACTTAACAGTAATAACAATTAAACAAGAAAATGGGCCGGCAGAAGCCTGTACATATTAAAACATAATGTCCAAAGAGCTGTGAGGATATAAATGAACAAACAACTTCCATATGAATATATATACCAATGCACAAATACGTCCAAGTCCATATCCAATATACACGTAAAAGCTTAAGTCATAAACTTCCAAGACATGTTAGGGAATTAAATCCCAAGCCCAATACAAAGTATAAAACATTTACTTTGACATAAAACAACTCTCCAAAAAGGGTGGAATTAGATCACCCAAAAAGCCTTGACAACAATGGATTAGAGCCTTTTAGTGAGGCACAACAGGTTGGCTTAACAAAATGAAATCAGGTTGACGCTACTAGCTCCACTCGGGTGCCTGATCACCTACATACATATATATATAGTGAGCTAAAGTCCAGTGAATAACAAATGTGTAAAGGGTTTAATGAATGATGTCCCATCAGTATTTAAAAGTAGTCAATTACATCAGTGGATCATTTATTTGATCAATACCTCATTTCATATCATATTTATCGTCTAGTAAGCATAGCAGTCATACGTGGTACATCCATTAGCCGAACAGTACTGTAGGTCTTAAAAGACCGAACAGTCAATCGATGGCCATCAAAATAGTAAACAGTAGTTCCAACACTGGAACTAACAGAGATCTTTGTAACAGTAGTAGTAACAGTAACAGTAATAGTAGCATTAACAGTAACAGTAGCAGTAGCAATAACAGTAACAGTCAGTTGCTATGGATGTCACGAGTACAGTTCATAAAATAGGGCAAATATTTATTTAATAAACAATATCATTTCAGAAAGCAGTACAGTTAATCATTGAGAAAATAATTATAATTGAATATAGCTTTACAACATTGTTACTCACAGTGGGCTCCGTGGAACACATGCTAGAATGCACTAAAGACGCATCCGACCTAAACAAACAAATTCAAGCGCAACAACTCAATCATATCCATGCTGGATTCAATCATTTCTATTTCTATTCGCTTCGTTGTTTATTCGGTCAATTTCTATTCGTTGTTCACTTGTTCGATTCTAACTTTCATTCATTCACTCATGAGATGCGATGCACATACAGGGGGTTATTGCCGCATATGCGGGACCATCTCTGAACCTGCCTCCGCACATGCATATATTGCAGTGTACCTAGCTGAAATGCCCTATTTTCTGCACATGCGGGGCTCCAAGCAGCATGTGTGGTGATGTTCCAAAACTAGTCCGAAACCTACTCTTCTTTTGCAGCTTAGATTTGTAACTTTCCAACTTCATTTTTCAAGCATTTAACACCCAAAACTCTCTAAGAACAATTCATTCATAACATGTCTAACTTTAAACAAGATTATAACGTAAAATTGGGTCTCAAATTTCATTCAAAAAGTTCAACTCTTCAATTGATTTGTCTAGTCATAAAACTTGTTTCCCTTAAGTTTCAAATCTTTAATACTCATGAATGTTCTTCTCAATCATGAAATTGCATGCATGTAAACAAATGAATAATCATGAAATTCAAGAATTTTTCCATGCATGATGAAATGAAGAGTTAGAAGCCATGCATGTAATTAACCTCTACTTTCATGAACCAAACTTCCAAGTCAACATATATTCTTCTAGGCTAACCTTGAATTTCATGAGTGATGAGCAAAATTCTACAAATTTATAAGATTTAAGAAGGCAATTCTTACCTAGAGTAAGTGAATTATGAATGATAGTGTGAAGTTGCAATGGTTTCTTCACTTTCTCTTCTTCCCTTATGTTGAGCTCTCACTCTCCAAGTCTCTCCCACTCTCTCTCTACGTGTAGTATAGAAGAAGCTCCACTAGTTCTCTTCTTTAGTTTCTAATTAATGAGTAGGACTTTGTATTATTGGTATATTTTTATTTTTATTTTTATTTTTGTTTCGAAGTCACTTAGGCTAATAATTACATTAATTTAATGTAAAACCAATTCACTCAATATAATTCATCTTTAACATCTTAAAATCTTAATTACACTAAATTAAATTATACTAAGGTGTATTAGGCTCTAATTTCCTATCTTATTATTTAATTCTAACTTGTTAAAACTAGCGAATCAGACAAGTTTAATTTCACTCTTACCTATCTGTTCATAATAACAATACAATACCGACCAATGCAAGCATATATCATGTGGCACATAATTCACAATTGGCAAATAATCACACAATTAACTTTAAGCACACAATTATTATAATTAATTTACTTAATTAAGAAGGCAATCGTCACAATCTCTCTCTCTTAAGACGTTTGGTCCTCCAAACTCAATTACCGTTATTCGGGAAGAATATAGGGCCAAGTGGGAAAAGGTCCGGGTATCTCCTCTTCATATCATCTTCCCTTTCCTAGGTTGCATAAATACCACCATGATTTTGCCAGTCTACTTTCACTAACGGAATTTCTTTGTTTCTCAACTTCTTGATTCGCCAATTTACAATCTGAATGGGCCTTTCTTCATAAGTATAGTCATCACTCAATACCACGTGGGTAGGCTCAATAACATGGAAAGGATCCCTAAGATAATCCTGCAACATTGAGACATGAAATGTAATAACCCGAAAATTTAAGTTGTCCCTTAAATTTTATACTAGTATTATGATTGTATGTGATGATATATTATTAAATAAATAACAATAAATACAAAATCTAATTTGGCATTAGATTATCAAATATGAGATTAATTAAGGATTATTATTTGGGACCAAATTAACAGAAATATAGAATTATAATACTAGTTGGGCCAAATTAAAGTTAAAGATAGTAAACAAATAAATATAAAAATAAGAGTAAATAAATAATAAAATTAATAACAACAACAACAACAGTAGTAATAATAATAATAATAATAATAATAATAATAATAATAATAATAATAATAATAATAATAATAATAATAATAATAATAATAATGGGTGTGGTAGTAAAATAAATAATTAATTTTTTGTTGGTATACGATAGAGTATAATTTAATTAGGGATTAATTTATTTATATAGTTATATTAGAAAATTAGGCCAAAATATAATTATTTTAAATATTTATTAAAGATATATATAAATCTATATAATCTATAAATTAAATCTTTTGAAGATACGCGGGCCACGTATGCTTAACCCTCCTTATAAATAGGGAGGAGGTGCTTCTGTGAGTGGAAAGAAAGGGGGAAAAAAGAGAGAAAGAAAGGAAAAGAAGAGAGAAAGGAAGGGAAACAAATGAAGAAAAGGAAGAAAAAACAATAGAAGTTGAGAGGGTCTTTGATAGTGGAAAGAAAAAGTGAGGTATTAAAGTTAAGGTGAGTTATATTATACCTTGAGTTACCATAATATATTTTACGTATGTTTTGACTTACCATAATTTATTTTATACAAGTTATGTTTTATAAATTATATTAAGTTATATTAATATTTCAGTTACGTGGATTATTTCCTGACCCTTATTTGCTTAAAATGAAACGCATGGATATATTTGTTTATATTTTAAAGAATACTTGACTATGACCTTCTAAACAATTATGTTTTGTAAATACCACCACGGGAATCCCACGCATTGGGGGACTTAAATAACCATTGGGTTCTGTTTGGTCACTTTGTTGCCCTCTATTGTCATAGATCTATTGATCTCTGTTCTGTGTGGAGATAAGTGTTACACTATTGTGGGAGCCACGTCTATAATCCGTACGAGCCACCTCTTGAATCCATATCTATGTTCTGACTGTCACTCTTGTGACCTCTGTTATGTTCTGTTCGGTACCGTGGTTATGATTATTTATTTACATAATATCAGTTTTACTACTTAAATGATTATTTGTTCAGATTAAGTTATGTTAAATATTTTAGTTACATAACTATCCATGGTTATTTTGTGTCCCTTATACTCTTGGCATAATATTTCTCACTCTGCCATGTGCTTATAGTTGTTTATCAATTTTCAGGAAACAATGCAATTCAAAAATAGCTTTTGAAAAGTCTTAGACACGGGGCTGCAGAATAGACACACACAACACTTTTATGATATTTTTATATGTAAATATCGACCTTTTGGTCAATAAATTTTGTAATAAAAATAGAAGCTCCGATGATTATTTTGGTACCCTCACTTAAATATTATTCTCGCTTGCGCTTATTAATTTGTTTAAGAATTGGCCGGAGGTAATCTCAGTTACTAGCCATCACGATGCTTAACCCTTGGGTACGGAGAGCGGTTCGTGACATGAAAGACATTATGCATATATTCCATTTCGGGAGGGAGTGGTACCTGATATGCTACTGGATTAATTTTTTCGATGATTTCATACGACCCAACATACCTCGGTGCTAACTTGCCCTTGGTTCCAAAGCGAGTTTGTCCTTTCATTGGTGTCACTTTAATAAAAACATGATCACCCACTTCTTATTCCCTGTCTCACCTTCAAACATCCGCATAGCTTTTCTGTCGACTTTGTGTAGTTTTCAATCTTTGTTGCATTAATTTCACATTTTTCGTTATTTTATGTACAATCTCAGGCCCAAGTAAAGGCCCATCTCCAACTTTAGCCCAACAAATGGGAGACCAACATTTTCTGCCATATAATGCCTCAAAAGGCGCCATACTAATGCTTGAATGAAAACTTTTATGTAGGCAAATTCAGCTAGAGGCAAGTGAGTTTCCTCTAGAGTTTGGATTGTTCTTTCTGACTGGCCATCGGTCTGTGGATGGTATGCACTGCTTAACCTTAATTCAGTTCCCAATACCATTTTCAGACTTTGCCAAAATCTTGATATGAACTTTGAGTCCCTATCAGAAACAATGGACATAGGCACTCCATGCAATCTAACAATCTCATTAATGTAAATTGTAGCCAACTTATCCACATTATAAATTGTTTTAACAGGTAAGAAATAAGCAGACTTAGTCAACTAATCAACAATTACCCAAATTGAATCCATACCTCTATTGGAACGAGGTAGTCCAATAATAAAATTCATAGTTGTAGACGTCCCCGAACGCCCCGGGAGGAACGAGCTCCGTTCTGTTCATTTTGGGGTCACTACAGCTCAGGACTCTCAAATTTGTCATGGTTCTAAATCTGAACCAAAGAGTCCAAATCCGGCAAATCGTTTTGAGAAAATAGATTTTTGAAAGAAGTGTCAAACATAGACTACTTTGCCAGATACAGAGTCGCCACCTAAATGTTTTTTTAATGGGAAATTTAGGAAACCCTGACTCGGTGCCAAAGGCCACGTGTCCGTCATCACCAAAGTTGCCTCGGCTCGGGAACTTGGGTACGATTGGGGAAGGTCACTTCGTGAGCACCCCCGCTCGCCCGATCAAAGATCGGCCTCTACTAACCGTGATATCTATTTTTGAAAACTTTGTGTATCCTTATTCCGGTTATTAGCCTAGGTTACTATGTGATGTACACAACATATAAGTATAGACCAGGTCGCCTGAATTGGAACAAAACATTTCATGTTTATTTTTGAAAGATGGTTTGCCACTCGTAAGTAGGCTTAAAATGCAGATTTTGCCACCCTCAGGTGGGCTTAGGAAAAGATGTTTTTGCCACTATCTAGTGGGCCTAAAAGATTTGATGATTTATTCCAATTTAAGTAACCCAACCTTCACCCATAGGCATTCAGGCAGTTATATCACATAAGCATATCGCCTCATGGTAAGCATGCTATCATGGCATTCACTCACACGCATGCAAGGATGCTAAAGCATAAAGCTCACCGGGTACTCCAAGCCAAAACAAAAACTCATTAGAAATCATGCATGAATCCTAAGTATACAGAAATGCCTAATGCAACACATGCAAAAATGCAACTATAGCAGGCTCGGCTATTCTAAACATGGCATATGAAATGCTACAACTAACATGTATTCAATTTGGAATTGAAAGTACGATGCAGTTAGTATGATGCGCCGAGCCCGGTGCATGCAAAACAGATGAATGAATGCAAACATGCTATCATACTGTATGCTAATTGAAATATGCCTTAATCTAATCATCATAAGCAGGTAAATAAAAGGGAGAAAGACGTGGGGTTGGAAGACATACAACACACACACGCACACTTATTACAGTTATGCCCTCGCACAGAGGGTCCGAACAAATATACAGTCCCGAATAAAAGAATATTACAGTCCAAATAATACAGTCCGAATAATGTACAAATTCCTAATTAATTAACAAATTAAATAAGAAAACTGTGAAACTGGCGTGAAAGCCAGGGACTGCCTTGTTCCTGATGAATGATGCATGTCTGGGCTGCCTTGCGCGGAAATCCACTGGGATGCCCCAATTAGCCTCTGTTTTGTGATGTTTCTTGGAAAGCGCGCCAAACTCCGGAAGTTGTTGATTCTTCATTTTGCTGCAACAGAGAGCAGGAAAGGGGCATAGCAATGTATTTTCACAAATATATGCATGCCTCGATCCTCGTGCCACCAATCACGCATATCGAGGCATGATGGCCGAGGAGTCGAATTGCACAATTTCTTATGAAATGAATGCACATGAAAACACAACGAGACCTAACTCCATCATGGATGATCCGGAGTGTCGGTGACTGGGGAATTGAGACACATTCCGTCACTCGGAGTACGAAATGCACCTCGTTTCCCGTGCCCGGGCTAAGTCCTATCTCGAACACGATGCAAAATGCATGACATGCATGAATGCAACTAAGATACAGCCTAGCATGCACAATGCTATGAAAATGAGACGCCTTGAAATGCGTGCACACGGGCACGCAAACTGAGAAAATGCATGAATGCGGTCTAAGATACAACCTAGTATGTGCAATGCTATGAAAATGAGACGCCTCGAAATGCGTGCACACGGGCACGCAAACTGAGGAAATGCATGAATGCAATGCAATATGGCCAAAATGGCATATAGAATGCAACATGGACTTATACTAACATGAGAGAGAGCCTCAGCCTTACTCACGTAAGAGGCCGATGGATGAAAATGAAGTGCCTCGAAATGCGTGCACACGGGCACGCAAACCGAAGCAATAGCATACGCAATGCAATATGGCTAAAATGATATGGGCTTACACTAACATGAGGGAGCCTCAACCACACTCACATAAGAGGCCGATGGATGAAAATGAAGTGCCTCGAAATGCGTGTACACAGGCACGCAAATCGAGGCAATGGCATACGCAATGCAATATGGCTAAAATGGCATATAGAATGCAATATGGACTTATACTAACATGAGAGAGCCTCAGCCACACTCACATAAGAGGCCGATGGATGAAAATGAAGTGCCTCGAAATGCGTGCACATGGGCACGCAAACTGAGGCAATGGCATACGCAATGCAATATGGCTAAAATGATATGAAAACATGCTAATGGAATTTCAGCAGTGAAATGTGGGGGAAAACAGCCCCGAAATGAGGCGAAAGTACACCTGATGCATGGAATTAAACCGAAATGCAAGATTAAGTACGTGAAATGGCTTACAGCTATACAAAGAATGCATAATTGGTACATGGAATGGAAAGACAGAAGCAAGACAGCCCCGAAATAAGCATTTTACCAGTACAAATCATGGCCAAACAGCAAGCATAAATAGGGCAAAACTAGTATGCAAAAATGGCCCTAAATATGAGATTATGAAGCAACTCACAGCTGCTGACTCCAAACAGGTTAGGGCCCTTCAACAACATTGAAGAGAGGCCAAAAATAAGCCACTTTACAGAACTGTAAAAACCTCAAAAACAAACAAAGATATGGCTAAGCTCTTATGCAAGAAAATGGGTCAAAAGGTGGCCAAAGAGGCAAGTGGCATATGTAAAGCCCAAACTGAAAAATTCCCTTCTACAACATTGAAGAGGGACCAAAAATATGCATATTTACAGAACTGTAAAAACCCCAAAAACAAATAGAGATATGGCTAAGCTCTTATGCAAGAAATGGGCCAAAAGATGGCCAAAGCACAAAGTATACTAAATATCCATTAAACAGCCAAAGGCCCTTAATGAAACATGAATAATGGGCCAAAATAAGACTATTTTCAGTTCTGTAAAATGACCAAAAATGAAAGCATAATGGGCTGCCAAAGCATTCAAGAAAATAGCATTCAAGGAAGATATTGAAGCAAGTGCAAGATGGGGGGCTCAAACAGGGTTGAGCCCTTAAGAAAAAGTGAACAAGAGCTCAAAATAATGACCTTTTCAGTTTTGGTCGGAGCTCAAATCAGTAAGCACGTATGGCTAAGAAAAGATACCAAAATAAGCTCAAAAAAGGAAAAATACTACTTACCCTTGAAGGCTCGACTTTGGTTGCCTCTTGGCTTGAGTTTGTGGCTCCTCAGGCCTTGAAGAACACCTTCAAACTTCTGGAATGGAGGATGGAAGGGTGGGGGTTGGTGGTGTAGAAGAAATGGTGGTGTAGGACTTGGAGGTTTTTCAAGGAAATAAGAGAGATGGAGGGAGATTTGTGTATCAAGGCTTGAAGACCAATTTTTCTAACCCCCAAGACCAATGTTGCGTGCTGGTTATATCGACCAAAGAGAGGGAGTAAAGGTGGGGAAAAGGTGGGGGAAAAGGAGGCAAGTTTTCCCCCAAAAAATATCCCCCGGATACAGATGTTTCTGGGGAACAACAGCTATACAGCTGTAAAGTGCCAATTGAGAGGATCATGGCCGGCCACCTTTTGGAGTTGCAGGTGGCCGGCCGGCCACCTCCCCTAGCTGGCCGGCTAGGGGTCAAAAAGGTCAAGTTGAAATAGTGGCCGGCCACCACAAATTGCTGTCCTCCTATGTGTCCTTAACACAACCCTGTAGTTCAAAATTGGCAACTGTAAAACAGGAGGGACAACAAGCCACTTTTAGGAGGGGTTCAAAAGGTTCAATTGGATTTTCTGGCCGGCCATATCATATTAGGATCCTCTCATGTGTGTACAACACAAATATGTGGTTTGGGTTTGAAGAAAGTGGCTCCAAGGTGTTCAACATTGGCTCGGAAGTGAGAAAAACGGGTGCCGGAGGGCGAAAATGGAATATAACTGGTTGCCAAGATAATTGCTGGCCTCCCACCCTCCAGTGACCTTCCTGATGATAAAACAGAGGTACCTGCCAAAAATGAACGAAAATCGATGCAAAACGAATGCTCGGGGGCCAAAACACGCAGTTCGGGGTCCTGAAAATGGGCTACTAAGCACCGAAAGTGGCGTTCGGCCACGAAGTGGGTTTCTCAGACCCCAGTGTCCCTTGAAAGGGAGTAAATAAGATGCATGCCAAAAATCAGAGCAAATGGAGATAGTTAAGCGGTCTCGAACCGAGGCACACGGCCTGACGGCTCCGAAAACTGGGAACCGAGTCCCGAAATGGGCAAAATGGCCTATAGCCACAAAATGTAGCCCACGGCCACTGAGAGATGGTCTACGGGACCTCTCCCTCCCCTCAGGAAAAGAAACAGAGAAAATCGAGTCTGGTTCGCAAACCGAGGCAAAGCACAGAAGAGGGTTCGGAAATCCGGAGGCAGGGCTCACGGCCGCGACTCCGAAACTTCTGAACGAGCACATTATGCAATATCACCAAGCGCTCAATCGGTGACGTCTGAGTCTTAAGGTTGGTCAAAAATGGGGTGTCTACAATAGTAATATGCTCTAATTTCCATTCCGATATTAGTAGTGGTTGGGGCAATCCAACGGGTCGTTGATGTTCGACTTTGACTTATTGGCAATGTAGGCTGTGGGAGTCGAATAAATAGAAGAGTCGGAAGGTGCGTACCCCAGAAATCAGATATTATTCGGCTCCATATTGAGTGACTAGGATGCCGAATACGTTAGGAAGGCCGAATAGCCGGAGATCAGTAGTTCCGAATAAATAAATGGGGAATGGAATAAAAGTAGGCTCAGGCCCCGAGGCCCAAAAAACAAGTATAAATACAAGAACCATAGATTTAGAAAGATATGTAACAATCACTTTTTGCTTAACTTAGAAGACAAGCTATTTTAAGTACAAGAACTGACTTGTTCGTCGGAGTGCTAATTCCGGCACCCCTGATCGGAGTGTTTATGTCTTTCCAGGTGACTAGATGAGGATCACTAGCGTCTCCCAGGATCTGAAGAGTATTTCTAAAACCACTTCTCCACAACTAGCGCCGTCTGTGGAAATACTCAAATACATCCATGGCAGGCGTGACTGAAGATCCTCCGATAGCCACTGATGAGACCACACAGAGAGATGACCTCACTCCAGAAAACTCGCTTGGACCAAAAACCATCGCAGCAAGACTTGCCTTGGACCTCTGCTCATTTTCAAACCCAACGCAAAAGACAATACAAGCGACCATGGCACAAGCTAGGCAAACTAAACAGAGGTTGGACAACATCATCGCTAAGAACGAACGCCTTCGTCGCGATCTGGCCGTGAAAATAGCAAAATCCAAACAAACAGCGCGCCAGGCTTCTGAGCGACCCCCGAGGGCAGATGATCGACGATCTCGAGCCCGACAGCAAGAAACTGACAGCCGCTATGCCCCAACAGATCATCTTCAGGAGTTAGTAAAGGACGAACGTCTCCAACAATGCGTCCGGAGGAGTGCAATCAAAACACCTACCCTTTCGAAGGATGCATTTCTGCTTGACACCGTCCACATGATATACAGCCTACCAGCAGCCCCGGCCGTGCATGCGATCCAATCACATCTAGGCCCCCAAGAGCAAGTCACGCCAGCAAAACGGCTCCGAGAAATGCCAAGTATCACCTTTGACGACTTTGATTTGATCGGCTTAACACTCCTTCACATCGATTCATTGGTTGTTGAGCTACGCGTAAACTGGTTCACCGTCGAACGCGTTCATATCAACCAGGGTAGTACTTCAGAGGTTATGTATTATAAAACCTTCATCAAACTCGGATTCAACGAGTCAGACCTGACTTCTGCTCCTTATCCACTATTCGGCTTCAATGCTAATCCAGAGTACCCATTGGGAAAGATCAGCTTACCCGTTCGAGTAGGTTCCAGAACGGTAGATGTGGAATTCTTGGTCGTCAGGCTGCCATCGCCGTACAATCTCATCATGGGGCGATTGTGGTTGCATACCTTGCAGGCCGTCCCAAGCACCTGTCATCAACTGCTATGTTTCCCAACAGAATACGGCATTGAGCAAATCCGCGGCTCCTAGAAATTGGCACAAGCATGCTATCTCCTTGCCGCCAAAACGCCAAAGGAACTGCAAGTAAACTCCATTGAGGTGCCGAATCAGGAGATCCTTGATGACGTTGGGCAGCATCCAAATGAGAAGGCCACGGAAGGTTTAGACCGAGTTGACATCGATGGAAGCCCAGAAAAGTTCTTCATGATCGGCGCTTCTCTAAATCAGGCCGACAGGCAGCAGCTGATCTCTTTCTTGCTCAACAACCTCGATGTCTTTGCGTGGACTCCGTATGAAATGCCGGGAATAGACCCGTCAGTTTCACAACACCATCTGAATGTCGATCCCAAGTGTAAGCCAATCATTCAGAAAGGCCGGCAGTCAGCCGCGAAGCACACTGCCGCCGTTGTTGAGGACGTAGACAGATTGCTTGACGCCGGGGCAATTAGAGAAGTCACTTACCCTATGTGGCTCTCCAATACAGTGGTGGTGAAGAAGAAAAATGGGACTTTGCGAGTGTGCGTCGATTTCACGGATCTGAACAAAGCTTGCCACAAAGACTGTTTTCCTCTACCCAGAATCGACCAGCTTGTTGATGCGACGGCACGCCATCAACGCATGAGCTTCCTCGATGCTTAAAGAGGCTACCATCAAATCGCTATGCATCTAGATGACCAGGACAAAACTGCATTCCTAACCCCAAGAGGAACCTACTGCTACAAAGTTATGCCTTTTGGGCTGAAGAATGCAGGGGCAACCTACCAAAGATTGGTCACCGCCATGTTCAAAGAGCAACTCGGCCACACTATGGAAGTATACATCGACGATATGGTGGTCAAGTCCAAAGAAGAACAGAATCATATAGCCGATCTAGAAAAGACATTCAGCATCTTACGTAAATACAGAATGAAACTGAACGCTTCCAAGTGTGCATTCGGAATCGGCTATGGTAAATTCCTGGGTTACATCGTCAATCACCGAGGAATCGAAGCCAACCCGAGGCAAGTCACAGCAATCTTGGAACTCGGCTCCCCCCGTTCAGTAAAAGAAGTCTAAAAGTTAATGGGGATGGCCGCTGCACTCAACAGGTTCATCAGCCGGTCCACAGATCGCTGCCGACAATTCTTTCAGACACTACGGCAGGGTAAGGCTTTTGAATGGTCCGCCGAATGCGAAACAGCTTTCAACAAACTCAAGACCTACCTCCGCTTATTACCTCTCTTGACAACACCCGCCGCTGGTGACCAGCTCGTTCTATATCTGGCAGTTTCCAATAGGGTCGTCAGCACCGTACTGTTAAAAGAGGAGGAGGGGAAGCAATGGCCAGTGTATTATGTGAGCAAGGCAATGGTTGACGCCGAAACACGCTACCTTCCACTAGAAAAACTCATCTTAGCCCTAGTCATGGCGGCAAGAAAACTGATGCATTACTTCTAGGGACATAGCATTCGGGTGCTAACAGATTATCCCCTCCTATCAGTAATACAGAGTGCAGAAGCATCAGGACGTGTTTCAAAATGGGCTCTTGAACTCAGCCAATACGACATTCAGTTTTTACCTAAAATCGCAATCAAGGGGCAGGTGTTGGCCGACTTTGTTGCCGAATTCACTGGCGAACTTGCCAACCTCAAACCTGACGAAGTTCGACCAAAGGCTGAAGTTCGACCAAAGCCGAACTGGAGAATTTATTTCGGGGATATTTGGCAATTATACTGTGATGGATCGTCTAACCAAAGGGGCAGCGGCGCCGAAGTTGTAATCATGTCTCCAGACGGCGCAGTAATTGAGCAGGCCGTCAAGCTTGGCTTCGAAGCATCAAATAATGAAGCCAAATACGAAACCCTTCTAGCCGGTCTGCGGAATGCGCACCTTCTTGGCGCTCGACGTCTGCTTGTGTTTTGTGATTCAAAATTGGTAATCAGTCAGCTAAAGGGGGAGTGCGCGGCAAGAAACGACCGTATGGCGGCCTACATGAAAATGACCAATTCCTTGCTGGCCAAATTTGACCATCACGAACTGAACCAAATAACACGTGACCAGAACACACACACAGATGCCTTGGTGTGCCTAGCCTCCGCCATCAATTCTGAGATCAAACGGACCATCGAAGTAGGTTTCATCCCGGAGCCGAGTATTGGCCCTTCGGAGGAAATCCATGTCAACGTTATAGAATCCGCACCAAGCGGGATAGACCCCATTGCTGTATTCCTCTCTTCTGAACAACTCCCAGAGGACAAAAAAGAAGCACACAAGCTGCGAAATAAAGCCCTGCGATACTATCTGGATTCGCAAGGAGGGCTTTATAAAAAGTCCCTCTCTGGTCCATATTTGGAATGCGTGCACCCCGACAAAGTGAAGGAGATTCTGACAGAGATACATGAGGGCAGTTGTGGTGCCCTTTCTAGCGGACGCCCCCTGGCCCATCAAGCTATAACACAGGGGTATTATTGGCCGACAATGAGAGCTGACGCGGAGAGTTATGTAAAAAAATGTGAACAGTGCCAAAAGTTCTCCCCAGTAACCCATCTGCTAGCCGAAGGGTTGAACTCTATCACCAGCCCTTGGCCGTTTGCTCAGTGGGGACTTGATATCGTAGGACCATTACCGAGGGCCCTAGGGAATAAGCGATTCTTAATCGTCGTGACAGATTACTTCACAAAATGGGTCAAAGCGGAGGCTTTAACCCATATACAAGATGCTGACATTAAACGCTTTGTATGGAGAAACATCATAACACGGTTCGGCATTCCAAGAGCTCTCATCTCAGACAATGGCACCCAGTTCGATTGTGGCGTATATCGAGAGTTATGCAGCAAATATGACATTCGGCCTTACTTCTCTACACCGGCCTACCCCCAAAGCAATGGTCAAGCCGAAGCCTCTAACAAATCCATCTTGGACGGCATCAAAAAGATGCTGGAAAAAGCTAAAGGGAAATGGGTCGAAGAATTGCCGAGTGTATTGTGGGCTTATCGTACTACGCCGAGGAGATCCACTAGATAAACGCTGTTTGCTCTATGCTTTGGAACCTAGGCAATCTTACCCCTGAAAATTGGCCTCCCAACTCTGAAATCGCAAGTTTTTGATACGGGCTGAAACGACATGATGCTTGCCCTGGATCTGATTCTAATCAAAGAACGAAAAGACTACGCCCTGGCATCCATGGCACGATATCAGCAGCAGCTCGCCAAGTCATATAATCAGCGAGTTCAGTTGCGCCGATACACGCCAGGAGAGTTGGTCCTAAAGAAGGTACTTCCAGCCGACCGGAGACCGGCCGATGAAAAATTGGGTCCAAACTGGGACGGCCCCTATCAAATAGAATCCATCGCAGGAACAGGGGCATACCGGCTCTCAGACATGTCAGGAAAAAGCCTGCCACGGCCTTGGAATTCAACACATTTACGTAAATTCTATCATTGACCCGACTTGTGGGCTTGATACTTGTACATATTCCACCGTTGCAATACAAAGTTTCTCGTTTTCTCAAGCTCGCTCCCAAGCCTTTAAGGACCGATTAAGCCTTCTAAGACCAAAATAAAGTCTCCGGATTCGGAGCCCCTTTTGGTGCATGACACCTTAGGGCCTATTAAGTCTCCGGATTCAGAGTGCCTTTCGTGGATATCACGATTGACCAAAATAAAGTCTCCGAATTCGGAGTCCCTTTTGGTGCATGACACCTTAGGGCCGATTAAGTCTCCGGATTTGGAGTGCCCTTCGTGGATATCACGATTGGCCAAAATAAAGGCTCCGGATTCGGAGCCCCTTTTGGTGCATGACACCTTAGGGCCGATTAAGTCTCCGGATTCGGAGCACCCTTCGTGGATATCACGATTGGCCAAAATAAAGTCTCCGGATTCGGAGCCCCTTTTGGTGCATGACACCTTAGGGCCGATTAAGTCTCCGGATTCGGAGCGCCCTTTATGGATATCACGATTGGCCAAATTAAAGTCTCTGAATTCGGAGCCCTTTTCGGTGCATGACACCTTAGGGCCGATTAAGCCTCTTAAGGCCGATTAAGACTCCGAATTCGGAGCGCCCTTCGTGGATATCACGATTGGCCAAATTAAAGTCTCCGGATTCGGAGCCCCTTTTAGTGCATGACACCTTAGAGCCGATTAAGCCTCTTAAGGCCGATTAAGACTCCGAATTTGGAGCGCCCTTCATGGATATCACGATTGGCCAAAATAGTCTCCAGAATCGAAGCCTTTGTGAGAGATGCATTCGGACCACGTCACTGGCCGAATAAATACTCACTGAGAATTGTTCTTAATTCGAGCCAGTCAATGCATGTTTAAACATTTGCACCACGCAACACAAAACTTGCCAATAAGTTGAAATAATATGTTTAATTAAGCACATAACATTTCAAGACCAAATACGAACGTTGAAAATAAAAGAAATTCTATTTGTTCGGCGCGAAGTCTGTTCTCGCGTTCCAAAGTCTATTTATTCGGCACCCTCATCGTCGCTCTTCTCAATTTCAAAATTGGAGTAGGGTAAGTAGTGACGATAATACAAGGGCGAAGCTGAATCAATGCCCACGGCTTCGAGAGCTTTCTCGATTTGAAGGGGCTTGATCCAGCCGTGCTTGAATCCACAATTTTCACATCGGCAGACCTCCTCGGCAAGGTCTTGTTTGGTCTTCTCTATCCGGACCTTTAGGCCGTCCTGAAACCCCTTTTTATAACCCGAGGTTCATTGGGTCACTCTCTCCTCAACGACCAATTTAGATTGACCGGCCGCCACCGACGCGCTCGTCTGAACATTCTTCAGCTCCAAAGCTCACGCTTAGCCTTTTCTGTACGAATCTCCAGACTGCGATTCCTTTCGTCCTTTTTCTCACTCTCACGTCGCGCTTCCCGCAAACGCATGCCGACTTCGTAAGCAGTATATAGTCCTTTCATGGCCCCATGTATGCCGTCTCGAAATACTTCGAAATTTTAACGTTCGACCATCAATTGTTGGACTTCCGACGGGAAGATCTGTCAAGCGAACTCGACTGCCACACCTGGATCTTTAATGATAGAATCTGCCTCCGTTATTGGTCTATTCCTCACAAAAACTGCAAAACTCAACGGTCATGGCGTCGCATCGAGCTCGATTCTCGGTCACGGGCGTGGAGAATTTCCCTGTTGTTGCCTATCCTTTCAGGGTGATCTGCTTCGACGACTAAGGGACTGCTGTGTTTCCCGATCCTTGGATGTTCTTCTTCCCGTACGCATAGGCTCACTGCTGCGACTCATTGCGGCGTCTAATTTAGCCAATCTTCGTCTCTCCCAAGTTGTCTGAATGGAAATAAGTAGGGCCTCTAGCGTGCACCCGCCCCATTTATCCTTCAATGTATGCAGCTCCCCCGAGGCAACGTCAGTAATCCCAAACGTCAAAAGACGGATGACAATTGTCCAGCCCACGAGTTAGGCCCATTCGGCTTCCCAAGCTCGCACCCTGGCTAAGGCAAGGGCAGATTTACTAATCTGGCTGGCCACGTTTTCAAGCGCAAGCACAGATCAATCTGTGCCTCAGCCAACCCACGAGTTAGGCCTATTCGGCTTCCTAAGCTTACGCCCTGGCTAAGGCAGAGGCAGATTTACTAATCTGGTCGTCCATGTTTTCAAGCGCAAGCGCCGATCAATCTGTGCCTCAACTAGCCCACGAGTTAGGCCCATTCGGCTTTGCAAGCTCGCGCCCTAGCTAAGGCAAGGGCAGATTTACTAATCTGGTCGGCCAAATGCCTAAGCTAAACAGCCGATCTAACCATAACCGAAAGCAATATCATTCATCAACAACATTTTCCTTACTAAGTTAAGCACAACTCATAAAATACCAAATTAAAGCTACAACCCCGTATGAAAATGCCTAGCAAAAAACTATGACTGTAGAAACACATGAAAATACCAAATTAAAAACTGTAAAAATACATTCAACATCCAAAAAACTATGTCAGTCACCCAGATCAGTCATCGGAATCAGACCCCAATGGCTCAACATCCACTTGTTCATATGGTATTGGCATAATCAATGAAACTTTAGCAGCAACAAAGGCTTTGTACCAGCCATGTTTGAATCCCCGATTTTCAAACTTGGGGACTTGGTCCAAATACTAGGCGAGTCCAGCATTTTTCCCGGTCTCGAATACTTTGGAAGCCTCCAAGTCGGCTGTTTCCTTGGGCGCCTTCATTTCAGCCAACTCAGCCTCCAGTTTGGAGACCGCTTTCTGGGCCAATTTGAGCGCATATTCGCTTGCGTCCACCTCCTTCTCGGCATCCGATCTCAATTGATCCGCGCTACGAGCCCTCTCCACCTCGGCCTCGGCCCTTGAGGCTTCCTTGTTCGCCCTCAAAGCTTCGACCTCGGCCCTTCTCCTCTAGCCCTCAACTTTCTTTCGTAAATGACCAATCTGTTTGACGACGTCGCGATGGCGACAGCCCATATCGGCTATCCTTCCGACGGTCTGCAAAATAAGAATTTAAAACCATAACCTCAACAGTATTTGGATTAAGTGAAGCAAAGTCTAAATATTTACCAAAAGTGCCGATTGGGCGGCTAGTGCTGTCGCATTCAGATCTGGTTCCACCCGGAAAGCCTCCCTGTCAGACGGCAACGACACAGATGTAGCCAAGCTGAATGCGACTTCTAGATCTTTAAGCGCCGAAGCATCAGAAGAAACCGGCATGTTTTTTATCATCGGTTGAATGACAAAAGGAACGATCACATTCGATCCCTCTAATCAAGGACGTTTGCCGCCTTGTTCTTCTGAGCCGGCCTCAAACTCGGCAGGGCGTTTCTCTGCCTCTTCCTCAACTACTTGGCTGGCCTGCACGATCAAAGTAGATTCGGCATTCCAATTTTTTGCCGTCTCCACCTCAATAACGTGCAAGGACTCTGATTCACTAACAGAGAGGGAGAGTTGAGATTTGGTTGCGGGTGGTACTTCAGACGGAAGGGCCTCCGCTCTTCGCCGCGCGGCCAACCTTTCCGTATTCGCCTTCTTGGCAAGTTTTGTCAGGCTTAACCCGGCCATGTCTTCGGGGCCTGCGGCGGGAAGATCCTCTAAGCCGTGAAAAATGCCGTCAAGTGAAAGATCCCCTCGGCCCGAAGTGGATAGAGGATCGGCCGAATTCAATGCCTCGTCAGACTCGGTTTCGTACTGATCTGATTCGGTAACATTAGCTACATCCCGCTTCAAATCAGACCCTTCAAAACCAACCTGCCTCAAGTTTTTGAAGTCGGACGAAATAAGAGCGATAAGAGAATCTTCACCCTCCGGAACCGGGATATTTTCCGCCGCCGAGAAGGTCGTATATGTTGGCTCGTAACGAAACAGAACGTGGGCCGCCCTCCCTTGTTTCTGAAGACTTCGACGGCCGAAATACTTGAGCGCGACTTTGATATCCGAAAGAATGGCGTCGTCATTTGAAGACAAGACTTTCTTCCAATCGTTCCCTACACAAGCCAAGCCGTAACATTTCAAAGAAGAGGCTTTACAACAAAAATGAACAAATAATAAAAGCGAGAAAGCAATCGGCCACCTGGTTTGCCCCTCCGTCTAGGAATAGGTTTGACATGATCCTCCCCTTCGCCAAATTCCCAGTTACCCTGGACAACGACCATAACATCATTAACTCGCTTCCCAGAACTGGAAAGCATAGTAATTAGCTGATGGTCGATATCCTTGGCCCTAAGGAAGAAACGCCCGTGCCGACCAGAAGACTTAGCCAAGGCATAGCAATGCCGGATGGCTAGAATGCCAAGGTTAATTCTAAGGCGACGGTTGAGCGCTATAACCCCCATTATAATTCTAAAGAAATTCACATTGAATTGGGAAGGGATTAAACCCCAATGGCGAAGCACAGCCCTAAGAAACAGGTGAAGGAAAAAACGGACTCTACCCTCTGCGATTGACAAAAGAGGAAAGACAATCGTGGTTTTGTCCTCCATCTCCATATCGAGAGTGCCGTCTGCCACAAACGACAGACGGACATCATCAGGAATGGAGAAATGACGTTTAAAGCCAGCAATTCGATCTGACGAGAGAAGGTCTTTTAAATGTTTCGCCATATCCTACAGTTTATAAGAATATGCCAAGGAAGGAATAAACTAGAAAAAGTCTTCGAAGCAAGGAATGAGAGAAATTACAAACGACGAAGAGGATATCGGAGAAGAGAGTTGTAGGGATGATTCAAAAGGTAATCTGACGACGAGCGTCATAAAATACATACCCGAAAGGACGTCAAAATTTTAAATCGCAATAAGTAGACACGCACGAGGGGGCGGAAAGTCAAAACGACAACCAAAAGGGGTGTGCTTAGATATCCGCATGAGGATGAGGCCAACCGCTGAATTTCAGCTCTGACTTTTCAAAATTTGGAACCAAGCACTCCAGCCAACTGTCGTTGGTAAAGTGCTTGGGGGGCAATTGTGGGAGCCGAATAAATAGAAAAGTCGAAAGGTGTGTACCCCAGAAATCATATATTATTCGGCTCCATATTGAGTGACTAGGATGTCGAATACGTTAGGAAGGCCGAATAGCCAGAGATCAGTAGTTCCGAATAAATAAATAGGGAATGGGATAAAAGTAGGCTCAGGCCCCGAGGCCCAAAAAGCAAGTATAAATACAAGAACCACAGATTTAGAAAGGTATGTAACAATCACTTTTTGCTTAACTTAGAAGACAAGCTATTTTGAGTACAAGAACTGACTTGTCCGTCGGAGTGCTAATTACGGCACCCCCGACCGGAGTGTTTGTGTCTTTTCAGGTGACTAGATGAGGATCACTAGCGTCTCCCAGGATCTGAAGAGTATTTCCAAAACCACTTCTCCACATAGGCATTTTGACACAAACTCAGCAATTTCTTTCTTCATTCTCGGCCACCAGAAATTAAGCTTCAAGTCTTGGTACATTTTTGTATTCCCTGGATAGATAAAAAGTTTTAAACTGTGGGCTTCTTGCAAAACTCGCTTTTTCACGTCAACATCGTTTGGTACACACAATCCACCTTGAAATTTCAACACACCATTTTCAAAAACAAAATCCGGCCTCGGTTTGGATTCTCGTTCATCAATAATCTTCTTTAAAAATTCATCTTGTTGTTGTTTTTCTTTAATTTCAATAAGAATCACTAGTTGAGCAGAAATAACAGCCAACGTCCCGCCTTCTTCTTGCAACACAATTTTAACCTCAAATTTCTCAAGATCATGCAGTAATTCTCTTTGCCCGGTAAGTAAGCAAGCCATATTCCCAATTGATTTTTGACTAAGTGTATCAGCAACAGTGTTTGTTTTCCCTGAATGGTACAAGATTTGCAAGTTATAGTTTTTTATCAATTTCAGCCATCTTCGTTGTCTCATGTTCAACTCTTTCTGAGTAAAGAAATACTTAAAGCTCTTGTGATTTGTATGAACCTCACATGTTGCCCCATACAAGTAGTGGCGCCAAATGTTCAATGCAAATACTACTGCAGCAAGCTCCAAATCATGAGTTGGATAATTCTTTTCATGTGGCCTCAGTTGTCGGGAAGCATATGCTATTACTTTGCTATTCTGCATCAAAACACACCACAAACCCTTATAAAAGGCATCACTAAAATTAGTAAATCCATCCGTACCTGAGGGTAAGGTGAGAATCGGTGCAGTCACAAGTTGAGTCTTCAATTCTTGAAAGGCTGATTCTCTCTGATCGGTCCAGTCAAACGGTACTCCTTTCTACGAATAGCAACGGGGCGGGCCGGGGCCTGGGATCACACTCCCCGTCCCCGATGGTAGAAATTCCCCCGTCCCCAACCTCGACCCCAATCCCCAACAGGGCACCTAGCAGCACCACTGCCTCCACCCCTTGACGGGGATCGAGTTTTCCCAACCTTAAAAAGTACCTATCAAAAAAAACAAAAATTCAGCTTCAGATCAGATATTCAATAACAGATTTAACAACAACAGATTTAATACTCATGAACAACACAACAGATTTAACATATATATTCAGCTCCAGATCTGAGGATCATCAACAACAACACACCCAGATTCGTCTCTTCACTCTTAGCTCATATATTCGACAGATTCAACAATAGAAATGGTGAAACCCTAGCATACACCAGATTCGTCTCTTCACTCCTCAACTTGGATCTTGGCACTGATGACCAAAACTTCCAGATCTGAAGAACAAAATCAAAAAACAAAAAGAAAGAGAGAGAGAGAGAGAGAGTAACTAGAGAGGAGATACCGTGAGAGAGAGGATGAGGAGGAGGAGATACCGTGAGTGAGAAAGAGAGAGAGGACATACCATGAGAGAGAGAGAGAGAGGAGCTGCTGCTAGTGAGAGAGAGAAGAAGAGTGACGTCGGTGAGAAAGAGATGAGGAGCTACCAACACCGATGCCGTGAGCACTGCAACAGAGAGAGAGTGAGAGAGGCTGAGAGAAGAGAGGTGAGTGAGTGAGAGAGAGGCTAAAATGGGTCTCAAACTAACCTAAACATATATATATATATACAGAATATATATACGGGGATTAGACGGGGATTACTCGGGCCGAGGCCCAGTCGAGGGAATCTATCCCCGTTCCCGGCCCGAAAATCATCGGGGATTTAATTTTTAATACCATCCCCGGCCCAATGGGGATAATTTTCGAAAAAAACCCGTTCTAATCGGGATCAGGGGATTGGGTCCTTGTCGGGCCAGGTTCAAATTCCACCCCTACTTCTTTCTGTGTCAACTGTGTCAAAGGTAATGCAATTTTAGAAAAGTCTTTCACAAATCTTCGGTAATATCCGGCCAAACCTAAGAAACTCAGCACTTCAATAACATTAGTAGGTATAGGCCAATTAACAACTGCCTCAATCTTCTGTGGATCCACTGCACTGTCATCTTTATTGATTACATACTCCCAAAACATAACACTATCAAGCCAGAATTCACACTTTGTTAGTTTTGCATATAATTTATGCTCTTTAAGATTTACAAAGTAATTCTCAAATGATGTTCATGTTCTTCTTTGCTTTTGGAATAAATCAAAATGTCATCTATAAAAACAACCACAAATTCATCGAGGAATGGCTTGAAAATTCTGTTATAAGATCCATAAACGCAGCAGGCGCATTAGTAACTTCGAAAGGCATAACAAGAAATTCATAATGTCCATAACTTGTTCGGAAAGCAATCTTTTCAATATCCTCAGCTTTGACTTTTAATTGGTAGTATTCCGATCTAAGATCAATTTTGGAAAAGACTTGAGCACCTTGCAGTTGGTCAAATAAATCATCAATGCGCGACAACAGGTACTTATTTTTCATTGTCACCTTGTTCAGCTCACAGTAATCAATGCAAAGCCTTAATGAACCATCTTTTTTTTTCACAAATAAGACTGGAGCACCCCACAGTGATGTACTAGGCCTGATAAATTTCTTATCCAACAACTCTTGCAATTAGATTTTTAACCCTTTCAGTTCAATAAGTGTCATTCAGTACGAAGCTTTGGAAATTGGCTATGTACCCGGTACCACTTCAATAGTAATCTCAATCTCCCTATCAATCAAATCCCTTGACAAATCATTTGAAAAAATATCTGGGAATTCTCTGGCTGTAGGAATACTATCCACATTAGTTTTATTATCGGCAAACACAGTCAATACACAACATAAATACCTTTACACCCTTTTTTAACCAATTTATAGGTTTTCATAGATGAAATCAAGTATGGGGAAGGTACCACAGCAACTCCGTTAAATATAAATTCAAGCAACCCAGGTGGACGGAAAACAACTTATTTTGTTACACAATCAATGGAGGCATGATATTTTGTTAACCAGTCCATTTCCAAAATTACATCAAAGTGGTCAAGATTTAAGGCAACAAATCAACATATAAAATCACATCTCCAATAACAATCTCACATGCAGGATACACATAAGCATAAGTCATGGACCCCCCAGTAGGTGAAGACATAACTAATAAATAATTCATGGGTTCTAGTGGTCTATATAATTTTATCGAAAAAGCATACGAGACAAATGAATGCGTAGACCCTGAGTCAATCAAAAATAAGCATTTTGAGCACAAATTGAAAGTATACCTGACACAACTGTCTCGGTATTTTGCACATCTCCTGGTACAAGTGCAAACACCCGGCCTTGCCTCAAAGTTTCTCTCCCAGTAGCTTTGGGATTGGGTTTTGGTATAGTAGTTGATGCTACAACACTTGCTATGGGTCTATTAGTGCCTTGAGATGTGAGAGGACAATCTTTGACCATATGGCCCACCTTGCCACACTTGTAAATGCCCTAGAAATTTTGTAACAAACCCCTTTATGTCTTCTGCCACATTCTGGACAAGGTGGTATGGAATTGTTCCCTTGGCTGGAACTACTTGTTGACCCTGTATTTTGCTTTTTATTCAATGAATTGTTCTGGCCCTTTTTGAAATTAAAACTTTGTCTCTTACCCCGCCATTCAGTCACTAGCATCTTAGCCTGTTTCAATGCTGCAACATTTGTCTTAGCTATGATAGCTTAATCAAGAACATCCACATACTTGAGTAATTTTAAAACATTGATCCAATCAAGTATCTCCACATTAAGTCGATCCTCAAATTTTCTAGCCTCTTTATAGTCGGTATCTACCATGTGTGGTGCATAGCGGGCGAGTTTGGTGAACTTAGTTTCATATTTTGCTACTGACATGGTACCCTGCTTCAGTTGTTCAAATTCGAATACTTTGTGGTCTCGGACGCATTGAGGGAAATATTTATCATAAAAAGCATCTTTAAACTGAGCCCAAGTCATAGCATTATTTGTATCACGAATAAGCATCCACCACCGCCTGACTTCTTCTTGCAAAGTAAAAGTAGGCAATAACACTTTTTGTGCCTCTAAACATGGGAATACTTCAAATAGTTTTTCAATTTCTAGGATCCATGCTTCGGCCTTCAGTGGCACAAGACCTCCCTCGAATGTTGGTGGCTTCATTTTGTTAAACTTTTGTGTCAAAGCAATAACATCATCATTGGCATTGGGTTCTAGCTGCACTGGTGGCAGAGGAAAATGTGGGGGTTGTTGGTTCTGTTGTTGTCTTAGAGCCTCAGTCCATAATTCAACTATCCTTTCCAATCTAGCAATTCTTGTTTTGGATGATTCAGTTTCATCTGTATTCCTTGCATTCTCCATTGCACTATATATAAAACATGGTAATAATAAACATAAGAAAGATGGTTTACTTATTCATGTTAGCACATATTCACAAAACATGTCCACACACACTTCTTTATGCTCATGCAATGCCCTAATTACTTTTCTAAGACATCTTATAGCTCATTTGGACATGTGTGTGCAGTACAACTCGTGCTTTGATACCACTCGGTCATGACCAAAACCCTCCCCTAAGGGTTTAGCATCGTAACCGACTAGTATTCCGTGATTACCAAAGGCCTACTTAATAGTAATAACAATTAAACAAGAAAAGAGGCCGACGGAAGCCTGTACATATTAAAACATAATATCCAAAGAGCTGTGAGGACGTCGTATGAATATATATACCAATGCACAAATAAGTCCAAGTCCATATCCAATATACACTTAAAAAATTAAGTCATAAACTTCCAAGACATGTTAGGGAATTAAATCCCAAGCCCAAAACAAAGTATAAAACATTTACTTTGACATCAAACAACTCTACAAAAAGGGTGGAATTAGATCACCCAAAAGCCTTGACAACAATGGATCGAAGCCTCGTAGTGAGGCACAACAGGTTGGCTTAACAAAACGAAATCGGGTAAACGCTGCTAGCTCTGCTCGGGTGCCTGATCACCTACATATATGTATATATATATAGTGAGCTAAAGCCTAGTGAACAACAAATGCGTAAAGGGTTTAATGAATAATGTCCCGTCAGTATATAAAAACAGTCTCAGTGGATCATTTATTTGATCAATACCTCATATTTCATATAATATTTGTCGTATAGTAAGCATAGCAGTCATACGTGGTACATTCATTAGCAGAACAGTACAGTATGTTTTAAAAGACCGAACAGTCAATCAATGGCCATCAAAACAATAAATAGTAGTTCCAACATTGGAACTGATAGAGATCTCTGTAATAGTAGCAGTAACAGTAGCAATAAAAATAACAGTCAGTTGCTATAGATGCCACAAGTACAGTTCATAAAATAGGACAAACATTTATTTAATAAACAATATCATTTCAGAAAGCAGTACAGTTAATCATTCAGAAAATAATTATAATTGAACATAACTTTACAATATTGTTACTCACAGTGGGCTCCGTGGAACACGTGCTAGAATGCACTAAAGATGCAGCGCCCGACCTAAACAAATAAATTCAACCACAACAACTCAATTATATTCATGCTGAATTCAACCATTTCTATTTCTATTCGTTGTTCACTTTTTCGATTCTAACTTTCATTCGTTCACTCATAAGATGCAATGCACATGAAAACACTTTTAAAACGATGCAAACAGAGGCCCGGAAGGTGGAAAAGATGAGCGAAAAAACAAACCAGGGCTGCCCAAAAAGGCCACACGTGCGGGACCATCCTCGCACTTGCCTCTGCACGTGCATATATTGCAGTGTACCTAGCTAAAATGCCTGTTTTCCGCATGTGCGGGCTCCAAGCCGCACGTGCAGTGATGTTCCAAAACTAATCCGAAACCTGCTCTTCTTTTGCAGCCTAGATTTGTAACTTTTCAACTTTATTTTTCAAGCATTTCACACCCAAAACTCTCTAAGAGCAATTCATTCATAACATGTATAACTTTAAACAAGTTTATAATGTAAAACTGGGTCTCAAATTTCATTCAAAAAGTTCAACTCTTCAATTGATTTGTCTAGTCATAAAACTTGTGTCCCTTAAGTTTCAAATCTTTAATACTCATGAATGTTCTTCTCAACCATGAAATTGCATGCAAGTAAACAAATGAATAATCATGAAATTCAAGAATTTTGCCATGCATGATGAAATGAAGAGTTAAGAAGCCATGCATGTAAGTAACCTCTACTTTCATGAACCAAACTTCCAAGTCAACATATATTCTTCTAGGATAACCTTGAATTTCATGAGTGATGAGCAAAATTCTACAAATTTATGAGATTTAAGAAGGTTAGAACTTCTTACCTAGAGTAAGTGAATTATGAAGGATAGTGTGAAGTTGCAATGGTTTCTTCACTTTCTTTTCTTCCCTTATGTTGAGCTCTCACACTCCAAATCTCTCTCAGTCTCTCCCTGCATGTAGTATAGAAGAAGCTGCACTAGTTCTCGTCTTTAGTTTCTAATTAATGAGTAGGATTTTGTATTATTGGCATATTTTTATTTTTATTTTTGTTTTTTGTTTAAAAGTTACTTAGACTAATAATCACATTAATTTAATGTAAAATAAATTCGCTCAATATAATTTATCTTTAATATCTTATAATCTTAATTACACTAAATTAAATTATACTAAGGTGAATAATGCTCTAATTTCCTATCCTATTATTTAATTCTAACTTGTTAAAATTAGCGAATCAGACAAGTTTAATTTTACTCTTACCTATCTGTTCATAATAACAATACAATACCGACCAATGCAAGTATATATCATATGGCGTATAATTCACAATTGGTGCGAATGGGCATCCGCACGTGCGGGAAGCAATTTTCTCTACATTTTTGCTCATTTTATGCTTCCACTATGTACAAACATGATTGACATTAAACAGGCATAAAATGTATAGTTTGACAAGTAAGTAAAATTAAGAGATCCTAATTAATGGCCTCAGTGTTGTACAATTTGGCTTTAATCACATCCCCCAACTTACAACTTGCCAGTCCTTAAGTATGTAATAAAGAAAGAATAAACTTAAACAAATCCTAACTATATCCTCTTTTGTGGGAAGAACGATTGCATTTAGCGTATGCAACAAACCTTTAAATCACAAAGTTACCCCAAGTGGACGAGTAAAGTCTTGCGAGGGTTTCCAAAAATGATACCCAAAAACATTAACATATTCACATCTATCCAGCAATAATCAATCACACTACACCACTTAAGAATTAACTTATGTGTTACTACAGTGCAATATTAAGACATGATAAGTCATCAAAGGCACAGTAGACAAGTATGAAGGAATCTATTGAGTAGAGACCGCAATTCAGTAATACACAAATCAAGTTTTATGTACTTGTGAATGCTAGTAAAGCACATCATTAGTAAACTCGGTATAACGTGCAATCTCCATAACTAGTTAACTGACCACTATAATAGCCCAGTGTAACTCATAATAACCCCCAACATATACAAACAAGATTAAACTTTTGTAACCAGGATTCTCAATATATATATATTTTAAAAAATTGTACAATGTCCTGATCCATTAAGCTTTCTAATCAACCCATGTAACAAGCATTGGGCCAATAACTCCCAAATCAGACGATTTTAGGGAACTAAGTGTGAAGACACCCCTATGGACATAATAACTCGAGCTAAAAAGGCTACAAATCCAAACAAGTCAAGTATAAATTAATTTTGATGAAAAAGATGGTTGTTCATAACCTAATAATAATTAAATTAAACAAAGCGAATTATTATTTGTGGAAAACCTAGGGTAATGAATTCACCGCTAGTTACATAAAGAAGGTTTCAATTTGAAAATCAATTATACTACGGTTCGAACTAAATAATACTTCGTAACTACAAGTTCGAAGCATTGATCAAAAGAGTTATCACGTTCAATGTATAGGCACGAACCATCTCAAGTAGTACGTGTCGTTTTCTCTAAACTAGGGTAGCAAACAACTCGTCCCTCGTAGTATGGCTCGTCTCATACCTTGAATATGAAAGAAAAGAAAACCATTGTATAGAAAGCATTCAACAATCACAGAAAGTTGAATACTTGAAGAAATAATAGAAAATATATATTTGAAACTTCTTAAACACCATACAATTGTTCAAACCATTACATAAAAGAAAACCACAAAGAAAACCTATTTACATGGCTAGGGTTTCATCAAAACCCTACAAAGAGGAGCCTAGCCACTCATGGTGAAGTGGGAAAAGGTAGAGGGAGAAAAAGCCACCATGGGAGACCTTCTTCAAGCTTCAAGTTATTTTTCTCCAAACCCTAGCCTCTCTATTCTTGGAAAAATCTCAGAACCCTATTCTAGCTGTTGTTCGCCATTTTTGCGCCCCCTTTCGAAAGTTTGAAAGAAGCCCTATTGCTCAGACTCCCGTGGTTCTGAATCTAATCTCACAAGTGCAATGTGAAATTGATAAAACCAAAGAGTCCAAATCTGACAAATCGTTTAGAAAATTGATTTTGAATCAAAAATGCCAAAATTGGACTACTTTGTCAAATACAAAGTCGCCACCTAAATATTCTATTTTAAGAAAATTTAGGAAACCCATAACTCGTGCCAAAGGCCACATGTCCGTCATCACCAAGATTGTCTCAGCTCGGGAACTTAGATATGAGAGGGAAGGTCATGAATTGAGCACCCCTGCTTGCCTGATCAAAGATTGGCCTCTACTAATCATAATACGATTTCTATCAACATTACATGCTCTTGTTTCGGTTTATTAGGCTAGCATTTACTATGTGATGCGTGCACACACAAGTATAGACTATCTCGCAAGAATTGGAACACTTGAGCCATGTTCATTTTGCAAAATTGTTTCGAAATATGTACCACTTGAAAAAGTGATCGCATATGAACATTATTCAAATCTTTCCAATTCAAGCAATAAGCCTTCATCCACAGGCATTCAAGTAGTTCATCACTTAAGCATTTAGCCTCATGGCAAGCATGCTAGACATGGAAACAATCACACTCATGCATTTATACTAAAGCGAGTAAAGGTTCACCTAATACTCCAAGCCAAAATAAATAAAAGAGTTTAGAAAAAATGCATGATTCCTAACTATGCAATATGACTAATGCAACACATGCGATATGCAATTTAAATAGGCACGGCTACTTAACATGATATGAATAAATTTGATAACATGCGGTCTAAGCACGTATTCAAAGAAATATTTTAAACTAATAATGCAGCTTGAATGATGAACCGAGCCACGATGCATGCAATACAAATGGATGCAAACATGAAGTATGCTAAACAAAATATGATGTCCCTAAACTAACCATCACAAGCTAGTAAATAAAAGGGAGAAAGACGTGGGGTTGGAAGACATACACGTTATTACAACATTGCGCTCTCACGAAGGAGAGTCCGAATGAATAAACTAGCTAAGCTAAATTACTAAACTAATAATTACAAAATTTGAATAAATAAGCTAGCTATCTAAGTTAATTAATTATTACAACAAGTAAGTAATTAACTATGCTAAGCTAATTAATTAAATAATTACAATAATGAACTAATTTAATTAACTACTTTAAGCTAATTAAATAAGTACAATACGAAGTTAATTAGCTAATTGTATTAACTAATTAATTACAAAGCAACTAATTAAACTAGTTAACTAATTAATTACAACATGAATTAACTAAATAACTAATCTAATTAAATAATCACAACACTTTAATTAGCCACAACACAACTATGACTAACTAATTAATAAATAAACTAATTAGCTAGTCCCGGGAACGAGGGAGGCCCATGCATGCTTAGTTTCCACCCGAAGAATGTCTACTGTTTGCTCTCGAAAGCCTCTATTGCATAACCCCTTGAACTATTTTTTCTCTTTCAGACCAACTCTGCTCTGCTTCATAAGCATTCTGCTCAAAATTCACTGGTGGCCAGTAGGCCAGAAGTGGTGGCCGGCCGACCACTAGTAGGGGGTTGCCATCCAACACTAATGGCCTGCAGGCCAGTAATAGTGGCCGGCCAACCACTGATGATGCACCATTTCTTACTGCAACAGAGAGCAAAGAGAGGGTTGTGCTGTGTATCCCTCCTTACCATCAAAACATCTCAAAGGAGTGATACACTTGGTCCTCAAACCATCAATTCAAGCAATTTCATTGCATGATGGCTAAGGGACCAAGATGTACAAGTTTAATAAATGCACAAACAAGACCAAAAACCATCACCCTATCATGCATGATTAAGGGCAATGGAGACCTTAGAAAAATTGGCACATTTCATCACTTTGAGTATGAAATGCCCTAATTTTCTTTGTGTTCAATTAACGTCCGATTGAACACACTGAAACACAACCAAATTCTTATCTTTGCATAATTTTAGTTTCAACTTTTAATTACTCATTTTAATTACCCTTCCATTCTTTAACCAATTAAGTCCATTGGTGAGTTAAGTCCTCTAAAAGAGAAGAAAGTGTCAAACAAGAGGTAGTATAAGGCAAGAGAGAGATGTCATGCCGTTAATAATGAACCCTTAAAAGAGGATTAAACCATTAAGCATGGACCTCAATCCCAAGCTTAAACAATCCTAAGGTTGACACAACCCTCAAAGCAAATTAAAAAAAACCAAGAAATGAGGGAGGTTATAGAGATTATGCTTACTGAAATTAAGTGAGAAAAGTACTAAAACATGCAATCAACTCAAACAAGTGGTGTCTAAAAGCCTAAAACACCAAACTTGTGAGGACACTTACACTAGAAGCATGCAAAACAAGACTCAAATGCAATAACCAGCCAAAAACAGAGTTAAAACAATCCAAATTAAAACCTAAAACATGCTGGAATTAAGCTACAAATGGCTAGAAAAATAAGCTATCACATAGAGCCAAGGTTTTGAAAAGCGGTTGCGGTCGCCGTAACGGTGGCGGTGGCGCGATTGCGGGGTGTAAAAGCCGTAGCGTAACGGTTGCAGAAACCGGAACTGTGAATTTTTTTATTTTTCGCACAATTTAAAAAAAACTTACCGATACGCACATTTTTTTTCCATGATCATATTTATTGGGTTTTAAAATAAATATTGATCAATTTTTATAAATTTTTAAGTTTGATCCAATATATTTCATATTTTTAAATCACTATAAATTGAGTTTTTTACATTTTATTTTAATAATTAATGACTTTATATTATACAAAAAACCAATCACTAACTATTATATATAAAATAAACAATGACAAAAGTAAGAGAATAAATAAAAGCCTAAATATATATATATATATATATATATATATATTTTTAATCAAGCCAAATAGATAATGACTACACTTATTATTATTATCATTATTATTTTCAAACAATAAAGAGATAGACACACACAAACAAAATGATTGAGTGATAGTAGCTAAATAGAATAGCATAGGTCTTACAGCTTCAACAAATTAATAACATTTTTTTCATCTTCCCTCTTCTCTCTTTATCTCTCTTCCTTCATTTTCAACTTTTTTTTTTGTGTGTGTTTTTTCAAAAAAAACAATTCGAAACTGTTACGTAACAGTGCGTAACATGTCGTTATAGCCGTTACAGCACCGTTACGACCGCTATAGCAGCCGCTACGACCAACACACCTGTGAATCTTAATCACACTGTAAAAACGGCCGTAACGAGTGATGGTAAGTACCACAACCGTTACGTAACGGTTGCGGCCGCTTTTTAAAACTTTGCATAGAACTATCTAGACTAGCAAAGAAGACACAAAAAGGGGAGGCAAACCCCTCCAATTTGGACCTCAAAACATGATTTTGGCCACTGAAAAAGCTCTGAAATTCAGTGGTAAAAAGCCTAAAAAAAGATGGTTTGAAAGTGGGAAACACGAGTGGAAAGGCCTTGTAAGCAAGAAATAAAGAAAGGTGAACCACCCCCTAACCTTAAATGGCCTAAAATCACAAATTTCAGCCCACAAAAACAGAGGTTTAGACAATCCAAAAATAGCCCAAAAACAGTACAAAAATGTGCTGAAATAAAAACAAAAGTAACTAAAATAACAAGCTAAAATATTGAGCAATTAAGATAGGAAGCACAAGGAGGAGAGACTAACCCACTTCATTTTTTGGACTTCAAACCATGATTTTTAGCCTCTGAAAAAAATTGAAAACCAGTCGTAAAAACCTCAAAAAAAAGTTGATGAAAAGATGGGAAACACAAGTGGAAAGGCTTAGAGAACAAGATTCAAAAAAGGGTGATTAACCCCTCTACCTTTAATAGCCTTAAACTACAAGTTTCAAAGTTGAAAAACACTTCAAAATTAGCAAGAAAAGATAGAAAATAAGTAGTGCAAAGATACTCAAAATTATAACTCTTGAAGAGGAATAACACTTTTGTTCATAAACCAAAAGTATTTCACTCTCAAAGGCTGAAATTTGGACTCAAGAATCTCAACAAGGAGAGCTCCAATATTGGTTTAGGAAGTGTAGAGAGAGGGTGTATAGGTTGCAAGATAGAGACAGAGAAGGAATTCCAAGTTTTGGAACTTTTGAAAATTTTTGTAACCGTAAACCATGAAGGAAGGCCTGGTATATATAGAAAAACAGCCCCTCAGGTTGAAAATATCATGCTTGGAACAGTTGGAGCTTTTGGGGGACAGTTGGCACAAAATATCTAGGTTTTTCAGCAGTGGCCGGCAGGCCAGAAGTGCTGGCCTGCCGTCCACCAATAATGGCCTGGCGGCTATCAAAAATTTGTTTTTAGGCCTGACTTGAAACGGGCATATTTCTTTCATCCGGACTCGATTTTAGGTCATTCTGAAGTCTAAATTGAAGCCCTGGAAGTTTACTTTCCAATGGTGGTAGCCTCATATCTAAATTCTAAGTGTGCAAAGAGATATGCTTATTTTAGTGAAGGTTGCTCAGTTTTGGTCTTAATCGGATTGATGCCTAACTTCAAACAATCATATCTCCCTCACCCAGACTCGGCTTTAAGAGATTCTTAGGTCTAAAATGAAGCCCCAGAAGTCCAATTTCCAATGGTGGTGGCCTCACAACTAAATTCTAAGTGAAAAAAGAGATAAGCCTGATTTAGTGAAGGCTATTTAGTTCTCTTTCAACGGTTTCAAGCTCAACCATTTTCCCAACTAGTTTTCTTTGCTCCCTCTCCTATTTTCTTCAACTCCAAACCTATAAATAAGAGGTTTAAAAGATTTTTCAAAAAGTTCACCTCTTTTCCATTTATTTCCACTTTGTCCTTTCTCGGTTTACTGAAAAACATAACATTTAACGAAATGCGAGCCTCAGAACATCGTAGAAAAATTATCAAAATTTTTTGAAAGAGAGGGTTTTAAGGCCTAAAATAGTTTTCTGTCCAAAATGGGGTGTAAGGTTGGAATTTAGAAGCTCTTCTTGCTGAAGAAATTGAGCGATTGTACAACATAACTTTCATCATTGACTGATCAACCTGAGATGCCCAAGTCTTAAGGGCGGTAAAAAATGGGGTGTTTATACCAGCCTATTTTTTTTTTTTTTTTTGTCTTTTTATACCTCTGATGTCTTCCAAACAGGTTTAAAACAGCGGCACAAATTCTGAGGTACGACTGCACGTGCGGGAATGGTCACTACACGTGCGTGAAAGGTTCCTCACATGCAGGAAAAACCCTCCGCACGTGCAGGAAACTTGGGCCCTATTTGGCTACAAGGTAAAGGTCGCACGTGTGGAAATGGGCATTTGTACATGCGGGGAGCAATTTTCTCTACATTTTTGCTCATTTTATGCTCCCACTATATACAAACCTGATTGACATTAAACAGACATAAAATGTATAATTTGCCAAGCAAGTAAAGTTAAAATATCCTAATTAACAGCCTCAGTGTTGTGCAATTCGACCTTAATTAATTCACTTTATATAAATGAAACAACTCACTTTTTATTTATTTTCTCGAAGTGGAATTGTAATTATTTTAAAATTAAATATTATGAGAGTTTCAAAATCTCATACAGAATTATTTTTAAAATCAAAACATCTATGTGGGATTGTACAATAAAAGTTAAATGGAAGCTAACCAATGGAGATTTTCTTAATTGTTTAAAATTAAGAAAATCAAAAAAAAAATGGTATTGATCACTAAAAATCTTCTTTTGCTTATATAAATGGAAGCATTAGATTCACTTTATATAAGTGAAACAATTCATTTTTTCCTTCTTTTCTTGATATGGGATTGTAAAATAAAAGTTAAATGGATATGCACATTAGATTGCAGATTGAAACTGTATTTACAAAAGCACTTTCACATTGCACCTTCACATAGCACGAGTGATATACTAGGAGTATTGTACATGTGTTCTTAAATACACAAACAAAAAAAATTGGTATTGATTAAAAGGTTTCTCACTAAAAATCTTCTTTTACTTATATAAATGGAAGCATAAAATTCACTTTATATAAGTGAAACAATTCACTTTTTCCTTCTTTTTTCGATGTGGGATTGTAAAATAAAAGTTAAATGGAAGTTAACCAATGGGGATTTTTTTAATTGTTTAAAATTAAGAAATTTCAATAATTTATATAAATTAGAGCATAAGATTCATTTTATGTAAATGAAACAACTCACTTTTTTTTTTCTTTTTCTTTTTTTTTTCCCGATTTGGGATTGTAAAATAAAAGGTAAATGAAAACTAACTAATAGGAATTTTCTTAATTGTTTAAAATTAAGAAAATTCAATAATTTTTGAAAGAAGGTTTAGACCTTCTAGAAGGCTTCTCCCTTAAAACTCCTTTTATAAAATTCATTTTATATTAGTTAATTAACTCACTTTTTTTCTTTTTTCCTGATGTGGGATTGTAACATTATATAAGTGGAATAACTCACTTTTTCTTTCTTTTCTCGATATGAGGTTGTAATTATTTTTAAGTTAAATATTATAAAAGTTTCAAAATCTCATACAAAATTATTTTTAAAATCAAAATTATGTGGGATTGTAAAATAAAAGTTAAATGAAATCTAGCCAATGGAAATTTTATTAATTGTTCAAAATTAAGAAAATCAAAAAAATGAGTATAAAATATTGATCACGAGGCTTCTCATTAAAAATCTCATTTTGCTTATATAAATGAAAGCATAAGATTCACTTTACGTAAGTGAAACAATTCACTTTTTATTTCTTTTTCCGATGTGGAATTATAAAATAAAAGGTAAATGGAAGCTAACTAACGGGAATTAGAGAGGCATAATTTAGATTGGTAAATTTATCATACTCGATCATTTTGTAAACTCATAGGCATATTAAAAAAAAATCAAATTCATTCTAAAGTCATGTTCATGTGATTTCAATAGATTTATTTTTAATAAAAATATATGATCTATTTGTAAAATTATATATATTATTTATTTTTAAAAATCAAATGTAATAAAATTAGTCTCTTTCAAAGTAAATCGAACTTTAATTTGTTCAGAATGTTGCTAATAAAAACTGAAAATAAATCAAAGTCAATCAACTGATATCTTCTCTTCTCCAACATGTATCTTGTTATATTGTCATCCACATAGTCATAATCGTAGAATTAACTTGCATCATTGCATTTGGAGTAAAATATTATTTTAAAAATATAATTAATTGTAATCATGCAAGCAGGATAGACCCAACTTGAGGAGATAGGTGACGGCCTTCAAATTTCGAAACCCTTTTATTATTATTATTATTATTATTATTATTATTATTATTATTATTATTATTATTATTATTATTATTATAACATTAATTATTAAAAAAAGCCTTTAAATTATATAAGCTGGCGCATATTTTTCATCGTACAGTTTGCTGAACCATCAACCTAAACTATGATAAAAGCTTCCAACCTAAACTATCCCAACCTAAATAATTCACTTTCTCTTTTTTTCCCGATGTGGGATTATCAAATAAAAGTTAGCCAATAGAGATTTTCTTAATTGTTTAAATTAGGAAAATTAGTATAAGATATTAAAATTCTCACAAGACTCCTCACTAAATGGGATAAGAGTATGAGATTCTCTTTATATGAGTAAAACAACTTATTTCTTATTTTTTCTTCCCATGTGAGATTATCAAATAAAAGTTGTAGGGCCATATTTTGTGAATAATAGCACGTGGCCAAGGTGATGTCGAAGCGTCAGCCGAGGTGCCACGTGTCTTGGTCATGTGCTGAGGTGACCTCGGCTAGGCAGAGGTTGTTTGCGGAGATACCGAAATTCGAGACAAGCGGATAGGGGACAAGAGTCCTAGACCAGGGGTGGATCTCAGTCTAGATAAAGATAGAGCTCTTAGGGATTTTATCCCTATCCAGGTGAGAGTCCAGGATAAGCATTGAGCCTGAGTCCACTGAGATGAGGCTTTTACAGGGATCAAGTCAGAGCTGGCTATAAAAGCAAAGCACCCCCGTGGGTCTCAGGTATGTATAAGAGACTAAGAACCATAAATTCTTTATTATAAGTTAAGCTCAATTAGCTATCTCTAATAGATATTTGATTACTGACTTGAGCGTTGGAGTGCCCCCGGGTGGACGAACCACCGCCGGATTCTGATCTTTCTGTGACAGGTTGTTCGGGCTTAATCTATTTTGTCAGTGATATCCAGCTGAGTTCCATGTTTGGTTATGTGGTCAAAAATCAACACCCACAATTTGGCGCCGTTTGTGGGAACGTAAGGAGAATAGATGACCAATAACGAACAGGGAGAAAAGATTAGGGACGACATCCCTAATGGAAGTGGTAAACAAGCCGATCCAAACATGGAGGAAGAAAATCGTAATAAAGGAATATAGGATCAGAATCCCGGGGAGAAAGATGTCGGCCAAGAGGGAAACGCATCAAAGAAAGCAGGTCGAGACGAATATTACAACGAAAGCGACCTCCAGATATGGAAAGATAGATGCCTGAGGAGGGACAGCGAGATAAAAGGAATGACAAACAAGTTGGCAGACCTACAATCGATTGTCAACTTCATGATGCAGAACAACGTCATGCAACCATCGTTTCCATTAAAGGACATGCCGATTCCAACAGCCAAAAGCGACGCCCAGAAAGGGGGGCAGAAAGTAATTCGAGCAGTCCCTCAGCATGACAAGGTGAAGGAACACTCACATCGACCTTCACGGGATGCCGGGCAAGCAGAGTCAATGAGAAGAGAGTCTTAGAAGACGCCTCATACCAAGGGAACTTATGTCAAGGAACATCGACATGTTCAAGGGAAGGAACTTTGTTTTGACACGGTAAATGAAGAGAAGTCCAAGAGGACACATAACGACATTGGGAGCAATGCACCAAAAAGGCTTAAATCCATTGACAGCCGAGCTCCTGGTCGGACTAAAGAGGATTTTAGGGACTACCTCTAGAGAAAGCGGCAGAATGCTAAGGTCACATCACTTGTCAAGCCGAAAACTCCCTTCTCATTAGAGTTGGATAGGTTTGAGGCCCCAAAAAGATTCCGCATGCTAAGGTTCCAAATTTATGATGGTAAATTTGATCCGAACTTTCACGCCGGCTTATAACTGAATTCAATGGCCTTGTATACCAGGAACGAACCGTTGCTGTGCAAGGTGTTCCCCTCATCCTTTGGGAAAATTGCATCGGATTGGTTTCACAAGTTACCGAAAGGAATTGTGAAAAGTTGGGAAGGCCTGGCCGAGATGTTCGTGGCCAAGTTTGTCACAAACAAGTTGCAACCATTAAGGGTAGATTCCCTGATGGCTTTGAAAATTGGCAAGCATGAAAGCCTCAGGGCTTATGCTAAAAGGTATTATGAGGTGTTCAACCGAATACCAGGTTGTAACCAGGAGCTGGCAGTCGTGTCTTTTAGGAATGGCCTGAAGGATAATTGCACGCTTCGAAAATCGCTTGCAAAGACTCTACCAAAAAGTATGGAGGAGCTCATGGCAAGGATTGAGAAATATGCCAGAGTAGAAGAAGATACACCGGGAACGAAGACACCGAAGCAAAAGAAGAGAAACAGCTCACCGAAGCGAAGCCAAGGTAATACTGGATTTAATAGACAAGAAACAAGGTTGAGAGATGCACAGGCAGTCACCACTATGTTCCGGATCCCAATTTATAAAGTTCTAGAAAGGATCAGGAACCAACTATATTATAGAGCACCAGAGAAGATTCCTAGCGAATTTATGGGGAGAAGCCTTGGGAAACATTGTGCCTACCATAATGAGGATAGACATCTGGGTCAGGGGTGCAGAGCCCTGAAGACGCATTTCGAAGACCTGGTTAGACAAGGTCGCTTGAGGGACCTGGTAAATGAGGCTAGAACGAGGGAAGAGCAGGCAAGGCTACCCCAGGCACCAACAGCACCCCCTCCACCCCCACCACAACAATAAGTAGATGGACCTCGAGTGATCAATGTGATTCACTCGAGGGTCAATAAGAACGACGTGAGTGGAGAGACTTAGAAGGTGAGGCATTTACAGCATGTGTATCAGGTCCAGCAAAAGAGGCCTAGAACAAGCGAGTGCCAGGGACCCATGGTGTTCTTTACTGAAGCAAACCTAGACATGGTACAAGATCCACACAATGATGCTTTAGTGGTGACCCTCAAGATCAGAGAATGTCAACTAAGGCGCATTTGATCGACCAAGGCAATTCTTGTGACATCATGTATGTCCGATGTTACAAGGAGCTTGACCTTCACCGAGATGATTTGGAGCAGTCCAATAGCCCAATGGTCGGGTTCAATGGAATACCGACATGACCCCTGGGAGTAATAAATTTAGAGGTGCAGGTAGACACTAAGAAGGTAAGCACAGAGTTTACAGTAATTGACACCCCCTTTCCTTACAATGTTATCTTGGGAAGGCCATGGTTGCTTGCAATGAGGGTTGTTCCCTCAACGCTGCACCAATTGTTGCGGTTCCTAACAGAGCATGGAATTGAGGAAGTTATAGGGAATCAGGTACAGGCAAAAAATTGTTACATGGCAGCAATGAAATCCACCTGCCATGTGCAAGAGATAGAAATAGTAGAAATTAAAGATGAAGACGTGGAAGTTATAGATGATGTCGGCAAAGAACCAACCGAGAAGAGTGAGGAAGCCTTGAAAAAAATTCTGGTCTAAGAAGGGGGATGAAGAGGGCTTATTCCTTCTTGGCTCAGGTTTGGCAGAGGATAAGGAAAGGGAGTTTGAAGCTTTCTTACGGGCCAACATAGAAGTATTTACATAGACGCCATACGAGATGCCAGTCATTGATCCTGAGGTCACATGCCATATGCTCAATGTAGACAGGTCGGCTAAACCTGTTATCCAGCGAACGAGGAGGGCGACGTTAATGCATATTGAGGCAGTTGAGGAGGAAGTGGACAAACTGCTAGAAGCTAAAGCCATTCGCGAGGTGAACTACTCTACTTGGCTATCCAACATTGTGGTAGTGAAAAAGAAGAACGGCAAGTGAAGGGTTTGTGTTGATTTCACCAGCCTTAATAAGACTTGCCCAAAGGATAACTTTCCACTGCTCAAGATTGATCAATTAGTAGATGCCACTTCAGGGAATAGAAGGATGAGCTTCCTGGATGCTCACAGGAAATACCACCAGATAGCAATGTATCCCCTTGATGAGGAGAAAACTGCATTTATCAACCCAAAAGGGTTGTACTACTACAGAGTGATGCCTTTTGGGTTGAAAAATATAGGAGCAACCTACCAAAGGTTAGTAACCAAGATGTTTAGACATCTGATTAGCAAGACAGTAGAAGTGTACATTGATGACATGGTCGTGAAGGCCAAAGAACCTGAGAATCATCTGGCTGACTTGAAAACAGTTTTTGATATCCTGAGAATATACCAGCTCCGATTCAATGTGTCGAAATGCTCATTTGGAGTCGGGTCTGGTAAGTTTTTGGGATACTTGGTCACCAAAAGGGGCATCAAAGCAAGCCCGGATCAAATCAAGACCATCCTTGACTTGAAAAGCTCGACATCGGCAAAGTAAGTGCAGATGTTAACTGGAAGGACCGCAGCCCTGAACAGGTTTATAAGCAGAAGTTTGGATAAGTGTAAACCATTTTTTAGTTTGTTAAAGAAGGCCACAAATTTTTTATGGACGGAAGAGTGTGAAGTCGCTTTGGCCGACTTAAAAAAGTACCTGACAATAGCTCCGGTTCTGTCAAATCCAATTCCTGGAGAAGAATTGTTCCTATACTTGGCAATTTCAAAGTACGCTGTGAGTGCAGTGGTAATCAAAGAAGAGAAAGGAGAACAAAGGGCAATATACTATGTGAGTTAAATCCTAGCAAGTGCAGAGACTACGTCCTTACCCCTGAAAAAGTTGACATTAGCCTTAGTGATAGCTTTAAAAAAACTGAATCACTACTTTCAAGCCCACAAGATTGTGGTACTGACTGAGCATTTTTTGAAGTCCCTATTGTAGCAAGGAGATCTGACAGGCAGGGTAGCCAGATGGGCAATAGTGTTGGGCCAATATAACTTAGAGTTTAGGCCCAAAACAGCAATTAAGGGCCAAGTTCTGACCGATTTTATGGCCGAGTTCACCCTTGGTGCCATTCCACATCGGACTCTGGTGAGCCAAGGTTTGGAATGCCTAGGGGAGCAAGAAGAAACCCAACTGGGGCCCAAGAGCCCCACTCCAGCAAAACAGAAGAAAAAGGAGAAACCAAAGCACTGCGATATCTATATCGGCAAGAAGCGGGGGCAAAAGTAGTGTTAGTATCACCAGATGGGCGAATGTTAGAATAGTCTATTTGATTGGGGTTCAAGGCCTCAAACAATGAAGCAGAGTATGAGACACTGATTGCAGGGTTAAAATTAGCAGTAGCAATGGAAGCCGATGAGGTGGTAATCTTCTGTGACTCCCAACTTATTGTGAATCAGGCAACGGGCGAGTCCGCAGCCCGAGATGAAAGAATGATAGCCTATGTCAACAAAGTTGTTAGACTGCTAGCCTTGTTCCAGGATTGCCGACTACAGCAGGTTAGCCGAGATAATAATAGTCATGCCGATGCCTTGGTTAACTTGGCTAGTGTAATGAAATTAGGGAAAGCAAGGACAATAATGATTGATTATTTGTCAGGCCCAAGTGTGGAACCACTGATTACAGAGTATGAAGCAATGTGTGTGGACATGGGTCCAAGTTGGATGGATGCAATAATGATGTACCTTAGGGATGGCAAGCTGCCAAACGACTGAAAAGACCCATATAAGACTAGAATGAAGTCGGCTAGGTTCAGCCTAACAGCAGATGGCCATTTCTACAGGAGATCCTTCACTGGTCCCTTTTGAGATATGTGCATCCCTCCTAGGTTGAAGACTTCTTGTATAAAATACACGAAGGGACATGTGGAAGCCATGCTGGGGGCAGATCACTTGCTCATAGGGCCATTACTTTGGGGTACTAATGGCTCTACATGCAGAAGGATACTGAAGCCTACGTCAGAAAGTGTAAGAAATGTCAAAGGTTTGCACCTTTGATACATCAACCAGCAGTTGATTTGAATCCAGTATCCAGCCCTTGGCCATTTGCCTAGTGAGGTATGGATCTTGTTGGACAATTGCCCCAAGCAACTGGGCAAAGGAAGTTTCTGCTAGTAGCAACTGATTACTTTACAAAGTGGGTAAAAGCTAAACCCCTTGTGAAAATTTGAGATATTGATGTGAAGAATTTCATATGGAAGAACATCATCACCAGGTTTGGGATCCCAGGGAAAATAATAGCAGACAATGATACACAGTTTGACAGTAAGCTAATCAAAAGCTTTTGTGCAAAGTACAAAATCAAGAACTACTACTCTACTCCAAGTTTCCCTCAGAGCAATGGTCAAGCAGAAGCATCCAATAAGACTATCTTGGATGGGATCAAAAAGAGGGTAGAAACAACAAAGGGAAAATGGGTGGAAGAGTTGCCCAATGTACTCTGGGCATATCAGACTATGCCTAAAAGATTAACTAGGGAATCTCCATTTGCCATGGCTTATGGCACTGAAGTAGTTAACCCACTGGAAGTTGGCATCCCTGAGATCAGATCCCAGGGAGTAGAGAATGGGACCAATGAGGCATTCCTGGCCCGAGATCTGGACCTGCTAGAGGGAAAAAAAAAAAAGAGTAGCAATTCGGCTGGGGGGTACCAGTAACAACTTGCTAGGGTTTACAACAAAAAAGTTAACCCAAGAGAGTTTAAGGTTGGGGATCTCGTCCTGAGAAAGGTCGACGGCAACAAGAAGGATCCCAAGAAGGGAAAACTTGGCCCAAATTGGGAGGGGCCTTATAGAATCATCTCGGTTGCTGGCAATGGGGCATATCGGCTTAAAGACACTTAGGGCAAAGAGTTGCCAAGACTCTGGAACCCTTGCAACTTGAGGTTTTTTTATCATTAGTTTTTTATTTTTTTATTTTCGAAATTTATGTCATAATTAGCCGAAGTAATAATAAAATTCTAGTTTGATTTTGAAATTTGTGTGATAGGACTGACCAGTCCTATGGCGATGTTTCCAAATGAAACATGACGAATAATTTAGACTTATTATATGGCATAGTTGAATTATACTTGCATATAATAGAGTTGAACTAAGTTGGCGATGTTTTTGAATGAAACATGACGAATAACTTAGACTTATTATATGGCAGAGTTAAATTATACTTGCATATAATAGAGTTGAACTAAGTTGGCGATGTTTCTGAATAAAGCATGACGAATAACTTAGACTTATTATATGGCAGTGTTGAATTATACTTTTATATAATATAGATGAACTAAGTTGGCAATGTTTCTGAATAAAATATGACAAATAACTTAGACTTATTATAAGGCAGAGTTGAATTATACTTGCATATAATAGAGATGAACTAAGTTGGTGATATTTCTGAATAAAACATGACGAATAACATAGACTTATTATATGGCAGAGTTAAATTATACTTGCATGTAATATAATTGAACTAAGTCGAATTAACCTAGACTTTGCCATAACGGCAGAGTTAAAATTCAGAATGGAACTAAGTTTGCTTTAGTTGGATTAGCAAAGTCACCAAGGTTGAACACCTAGGCTAGTCTTTGTTTGAATCTAACTTCGGCGAGAGACTATAAACGCATAGTGTAAACTTAAGTGGAACTTAGGTTCACATTAGGGGGCAGGGAGCAGGAATAGACTTGAGAGCTTAGGACTTGTTGAAATTTTTACGATTAGAAAAATTTACAAGTTAGAATGGACTTAACACTTGTTGAAATTTCATAACAGTTTACAAGTTAAAATTAGCCGAGGTATGCTAATTATTGGCCGAGACAAGCAGTCAAGGTTTATATTGGAGGTACCTTACCTCGGTGTGATTGCACAAGTTAAGGTGTACTTTGAAGAAATGAAAAAAAAAATATTCTAAGTATGAAAGCATGAAAGGCATAGAAGGAAAGCAGTAAACATACATGAAGCAGAGCAATCAAACACTTAAGAAAGAAGAAAGAAGGCAAGCGTGCATTCAAGAAAAACTTGTTCAGAAACAAAAAGGCACTTCAGCCTGGCAAAAAAGATTACTTGTCCAAAAGTTACAAAAAATTACAAGCTGTTCAAAAGTAAAGTTCAAAGCAAAAATTCCTAAGTGTTGGAATTGTGGGAATCGGTCTCAGATTGCTCAACCTCGGCTATTGGCGTTGTGTCGGCCTCGGTTGGCAATATGTCTTCCTTCTTCGCCGCTATCTCGGCGACAATTTCCAGAAAGATCTGGTCTAAGCTTTTCTCGGCTAAACGGACCTCGGCCTCAGAAGGTGTTTGTTTAGGAGAGGCACCCTTGGAGACCAAGTCTTCTTCCTCATCCTAAGTCAAGTCCAGGACTTGATCATTCAATGTCGGGGACTTGGCCCCCTTAGCAACCTCCTCCTCTTCTTCAACGTCGTCGGACTCAACCCCCTCTTCATCGGCCTCACCGCCTGATCCTTTGGAAGGCGGAGGGAAAGGCACTTGGAGTTTGCTGATATCTCGGAAGACGGAGTCCATGGGGACAGATAATTTGTTGAGAGCTGCAATCCAGCTGAAGTAGAAGCCTCGGTTATAGGCTTGGTTGACTTGTTCTTTGTACGCGCCACGGACTGCAGCTTGTCCCTTTAAGAATGCTTTCTCGTCGGTTGCCTTGATCTCGGCTTCCTTTCTAGCCAGTACTTCTTAAAGCTCTGCCTTGACCTCGGCAGTTTTGGCCTCGGCATCCTTGATCTCAGATTTTAGTACTTCAGCTACAGTCTCGGCCGCCCCAACTTTTTCCTCGGCCTGGTCTTAGGCTCGTCTGGCTGCCTTGGCCTGATCCAACAGAACTTTAATCTTGGCCTCAGCGTTGTTTAAAGAAGAGAGGAAACCAACAACTTATTTGGTTTTGTGCACTAACTCTTCTTTGAAAGTCTCGGCTTTCGTGGCAAAAAAATGAGCATGCTAGATGGCCTACAAACAAACATTAGTATGAAGAACTTAAAATACAAGCCAAAAAAGTACCAAGTGTTGGGTACTTACCAAGACGGAATGCTACATCATTAGAGCAAAATTTTCATATTCATTGATCTCGACCATACAATTAAGATTAGTTTGAAGGAGCACGACTGTGGAGGGAGCAACGCCGACCTCGATACTGTCGATGGCGTTGTCCCCATCCTTCATAGGTCGATCCCCAATTATGATGACTGAGGCCTAGGGTTCATCAGCTTTAAATACACCCGAGGTTGCCGCAACTTCAGACCTCGGCTTCTTTGACCGAGCGATATCAGTTGGATCGGTCTCAGCAGGCCTCTTTTCAAAAGCGAAGGCTGTTTTCTCAATTTCGACGAGTTTGGAGATTGGTACTATATCTTCAGACTCAATTTGGATAGCAGAGGCTTTTTCCTTAGCCCTCTTTACCTTTTTTGGTTTTTGTTTGGGTTGGGATTGAGATGGTGAAGAAAAAGCGACAGTGACCACTACTGGCAAGTCAGCCAGGAGGTCCTCAACAATACTTTTCAACCCATGTCTTCGGCAGTAGCAGCGAGGGTAACTTTGGTGCCGAAATAGATTACTAGCAAGGCTGTTGGTAGGTTCACTGGATCGTAAGCCGACTCCTCAGAATCTTGATGTTTGCGGCTACGAGTTTTGCCTGTTGGTACGTTTGCTGAGGCACAATGACATTGTCAGCGTTGGGATATTAGGATAAGTTAGGGGGCAGAGGTTGACGACAACTCAACTGGATCAGAAGAGGAAGCCTGATCAACTCTTGGTAAAAAAGTGATTGGAAAGGTTGAGGCAGATGATGGAGTTTGACTTCTCCGAGAGACATCGGGCAAAGCCGATTTGTATGTTGGTATGTAATTCAACAGAAGAGGGGCCTTACCCCTTTGCATAGGGAGATCCAAGAGCTTCTTTAGATCTCGGCTGGGGACGTGTGATTGCTGAAATCCCTTGGCTGGCTGATGAAGAACTGCAAAAAACAAAGAGCAAACATTAGTAGAGATGAATGAGTTGGCAAGCCTTAACCAAAATGGAATTACAGTAGGATAACTAAGTCTTACCATTACCCTCTTTAAAAACTGCTCAACGCAGAGGATAGAGATGAAGATCGTCATCAGGAGCAAACTCTTAGTTGCCCGAGACAATGAAATAATCATCTCCAGCACCCTTGTTGGAGTCTGGGAGGTCGGTTATTAGTTTGAAGGCAGTGGATCTAGGCTTAAGGTAGTATATGTAGCCTTTTTTAGACTTAAGGCCACACATGGTATAGCAAAATTGGATATCGAATAAAGTGATCCTAGCCTTTTCCCGGTGTGCTAGTTCGATTATACCATTGATAACCCTATATAAGTTTATAGCAAGTTGCATGGGGTTAAGTTTGTAATAGTGAAGGATTTCACGAAAGAGAGTGTCTAGGGGAAACCGAAGTCCACATTCAATGAAAGCAACCACTGGAAAGAACATGGAATCTCCATCTGGCATGATAGAGTCCTCATCTCCAGCTAACCTAATCTAGACGTCGGCTGGGATAGAAAACTCTCTCCTAAAGTACTCAAGTTTTTCTAGGGTGTCTACCTTCCACCTGAACATACCCATTATCTCGGCAAGAAGGGGTTGGGCAACAAAGTGATGGATATAATACCTCGGCTAAAACCTAAATAGGCACTGGTGCAAGGGTTTTTGAGAGTCTAAGAGGGATTCGTTTTGATTTTCCTAAAGAACAAGGTTCTAAAGCAAATTCCAATCCTAGAAACTACAAAAACAGAAATTGAGGGGAAATATGGAAATACAACAAGAAAATCAAAAGAATGAGCATGATTCAGAAATCAAAAAAGCAACCAAGATTCAAGAATCAGGAAAATCATAAATTTGCAGAACAATGAGTGGGTGTGTGCAAGGCAATGTGCAAAAACTAGAAGTAATACGCACACTCTCAAATTCAAGAACAGATTATATTATGTCAAACAGATTCAAGAAACAAGAAAATATGATCAAAGCGCGAAGATAGAAATAGAGAACAACTACAAATGCATATACAGATTCCACAAAAACAGGTGTAAATTGAAATGTATAGAAAAATTCAAAAAGAAGTCGTATGAGCATGGCCAAGAATAGTAAACAACAGTGAAGAATTAAAATAAAAAGGAATCGGAAGACTTACCGATTGAAGCCGGAGTGAGATACGCTGGAGTTAGACAATTTGAATGATCAAAGTCAAATGATTAGTGGTGTGTCGGCGGTAACGAAAAATGCAGTTGTAGAGAGCTCCTGAACACAACAATGGAAGATTTAGAAATGTTAGAGAGAGAAAGTCTGAGAGGCAAGGGAAAATTGTGAATTGCAAAAGTGAAAAGACAGAGAGAGAAGGAAGAGTTTTGTCAAAAATGCGAAAGAGCGGCAAACCATAATGAAATGCTTTAGATGACATGTTTCTCAGGTGGCGTGTGCAAAAACAACACAACATGATAGCACGTGTCAAGTACAAACCAATGAAAAAGGGACGCGTAGTGGAAACGGTTGAGTAAATCGTGCGTGACAACTCAAGCGCAGCCAAAACTCTTGGAGTTCTTGACTAATGAAGCAAAAACCTCGGCTAGAGGAGCAACCTCGGTTAAGATATTAAAAGAACTTGACTCTTAGTTCTTGATCATTAGTAAAGATGGGCAGTTGAGTCCTGAGTACTTGAAACCGACGAGTCATTATCTCGGTCGAAGGAAAGAATGGATTTTGGCCGACGTTCTAAAGGAAGAAACGATATAGGTTCCATCACCTCAGGTTGCCGAGGTAATAGAACTTGATGGAACCTAGGGGGCAGTTGTGGGGGCATATTTTGTAAATGACAGTACGTGACCAAGGTGACGTCGAAGCGTCAACCGAGGTGCCACGTGTCATCGTCATATGCCGAGGTGACCTCGGCTAGGCCGAGGTTGTCTGTGGAGATACCGAAACCCAAGACGAGCGGATAAGGGACAAGAGTCCTAGACTAGGGGAAGATCTCAGTCTGGATAAAAATAAAGCTCTTAAGGAGTTTATCCCTATAGGTGAGAGTCGAGATAAGCATTGGGCCTGAGTCTACTGAGGTGAGGCTTCTACAGAGATCAGGTTTGTGCTAGCTATAAAAGCAGGGCACCCCTGTAGGTCTTAGGTATGTATGAGAGACTGAGAACCATAAGTTCTTTCTTGTGAGTTAAGCTCAATTAACCATCTTCGAGAGATATTTGATTACTGACTTGAGCGTCGAAGTGTCTCCGGGTGGACGAACCACTGCCGGATTCTGATCTTTCTGTGACGGGTTATTCGGGCTTAATCTATTCTACTGATGCTCTCCAGCTGAGTTCCCGGTTTGGTTATGTGATTAAAAATCAATATCCACAAAAGTAATTATTTAAAATTAAGAAAATCAAAAAAATTAGAATGAGGATTTAGAGCTCCTAAAAGGCTTCCCACCAAAAAGTTTATTTTCCTTATATAATATACTAGCATAATTACCCGTACTATGCACGGGTATAAATAAAGAAAAAAGATTCGGATCCCCTTTGGGGGTCACCCCCACAACCCCTTTGTTTTTGATCGGTCAATTTTTTTTTTTTTTTTTTTCTTCTCTCCCAATCCCCAACCCCCACGTGTGTGCGGGGGTGATGGGGGTGGAAGTTTTGAGGGAGTCTTAATCAGTCCTCATAAATAAATAATCAAAAATTAATTTTTAAAATTAAATAATAATCTAAAAACTTTATCTACAATATTTAGCAAAAATGATTTAGAATCAATTAAATTTTATTCATTTTTATCACAGTTACATATAAGAGAATTTTTTTTTTTATTTTTTATATTCTTATGTCATTAATTGTGTGTTCTAAGTTCTTAATAACAAATATGTGTCATAATTTAAGTGGTAAAAATTAAAAAATAAATCACAAAAATTATATTTATGATAAAATATAAATACATTTCGTCTTATAAGTTTCGTAAATTTAATTTATCATATGATAGCGGTAAATTATATTTGTCAATATAGTAATTTTTTCATATTTTGTAAAGTGTAAAAATTATAATTTGTCTTATGTTATAAGATATACGTAAAAATGAATTAGGATTTACTTGTGATATTAAATTTGGGCTTAACATTAAATTTACACCGACTTGTCCTTCACTTAATTATTAAAAATTGTCTTGTTTTGTTCTCAACTTATATAAATCATTTAACCTATCTATTTATTAAATTAGTAAATAAATATTTGTAAATATTTTTTTATAATAAAAATAAGAAATATGGACTTATTTTATGCGTACTTATTAAAAAGTTTGAACTATAGTTTAAAAAAAAAAAACTTGATATTTATGTTTAAAACAATTAAATGAATAGTTACATATATTTATGTATAAAAAAAATTATTTAAGATAAAGTCATCCTAAATTGTAGGTTAGATTCTAGTCTTAATAAATTTAAATTTTATATTTAAATTATGTCATAGTTTATCAATTCGTGACTGATATGAGCTAATTTGAGAGTTCTAATATTGGATTAAACATTAAAAAGTAATTAAGAAAATTTAGTTCAAGTCGATTTTTGTTGCTTATAATTCTTGATTTAAGCCTAATCCTTAAAGAATCATTTAGTTCATGCCCAATCCATGAGTTAGTAGATCTACCTATTTATTTAATTTTTAATTAGTAAATATATTTTTTTTAAATTTATAACAAAAATAGGAATGTACATACTTGTTTCGTATATTTATTAACAACTTCAAAATTAATTAAGAAATTATGTACTTATTCTTAAAATGATAAATTGCATTGGTAATCCCTATATTTTAAGTCTTGTGTTATTTTTGTCCTTACAATTTTAATTTGCTCAATTTTGACCTTAAATTTATAATTATATCTCAATTTGTTCCAATTGTTATAATTGCTAGTGTTTTTTTATTATTATTGAAAATGCGCACATGAGTAGCATTTGTTATACTTTTATAGACAAAATTATAAATTTGTTCAACTTAATAAGTTAATCTTAACCAATTCAATAACTATTTTCTTTCAAAAATCTTAACCAGCATTATCAATTGTACCAAATTAATACAAAATCTAAAATTAGGGTAAAAATCAAACTAATTGAAATTACAAAAACCAAATTGACACAAGAGACAAAATGCGAAGACTATCGATATAATTTACCCTTTTTAAAATATGCTTAATATTGATCAATATTAAGATATGTTTATATTTGTAAAACTATTTAAGACCAAATCACACTAGAACCTAAATAAAAAACTAATGGCTTATTAAAAATATTTAATAATTGTAAATTCAAATTTGGTCAATTTTTCATTCAAAATTTTTCATAGAATTATGTTGTTTGATAATTTTAATTTATAGATTCAATTTTTCCTTATATTTTTTTTAAAATATTTTAAAATTATATATAATTATAATTTCTTTTTAAATTTCCTTTTCAATCTCAAATTAGTTATAACTTGAATTTGGTTAAAATTTATTTTTGACTTCTCATCTATAAAAACTAACAATAAACATAAATTAATTTTTTGAATATTGTAAAAAGGTAAATAAAGAAATATATTATCAATGATAATAATAACAAAACATATTTTTATTTATCATGTGACGTCTCACCACTACATTGATAATAGACATTAATAATAAAAATTATTACGATAGTACAACAATAATATTTCACATGATAAGTAACATGTGATCATAATAATTTTTTATAGTTATATAAAAATACCCAAAATTATATCTAAAAAACAATATAGGATCCATATTCAATTTTTATATGGTAAAATTCACACTTAAGCTCAACCAAACATTAGTTTTCTAAATCAATTCATGACCCAAACTATCTACTATTCTTTTAACATTTCACATTTTCAAAATCCACCCAAACAATGTTCTGGCCGAACTAATCATCACCCTTATGGTTGTCATGCTCACCACCTCCACTAACCATTATGCAACTCCGGTGTAGTTTTTTATCTTTGTAAATATAAAAAGACAATGTTGTGGAAATAAAAAGGTATGGTAGAGTTTTAAAGAGTTAAAAATGAAATATTAAAAAAAAAATGCTTGATTTTAGGTTTTTTTTATTCCATATATAGGTGTTAAATTTATTTTTTTTTAAATCCATAAATTATGGAATAGTATTCATTATTTAAAATTTTATTTTTTGGTGGGCAAGTCAATTAAATGTTTTAATTTTTTACAAACAAAAAATTTGAAAATTTTGTCTAAGAAATTTTAAAAAATGGCCCATCATAAAGAATAATATAAGACGCCTTAGTCTATAAAAAATATAAAAACTCATAACTATATTATCAATTCACATATATCAAAAGAAATAATAACAACAATATAAAAAATACACAAACATCCACCAAAAAAAAAAACTTCAAATCAACTCCCAAAACAAAGATAGTTAACAAATATATATTTATTATCAATTTAGTTAGAAAAAAAATACATTGGAAAAAAAAAATCATACAGAGAAAAAAAAATACTCACACAAAAATATATATTTACAAAAAAAAAAATTCACAAACAAAAAAACTTGAAATAAATCTGGACTATTGGTAAAGAGAGAGAATAACTATTACATCATTACATTTGGGAAAAAGTTTGTCAGGCTGGGAAAAAAAATCAAATATTAAGTATTTTAAAAAAAACTGTATTAATTTTTTATTTTGATTGGGTTTTTTAAATTTTATATTTATATTATTTTCAGAAAAATGAGAGTAGAATGAAGGTAACTTAACATATTATTTTAAATTTTGAAATTCAAAATAGGTAATTAGTGTCTTAATTTTTTTTTATTTAAATTATTTTGATCAACATTATTTTTAAAGAGTGAAAGTAACTTATCATATTGTTTTAAATTTTAAAATTCAAAATTATAAATAATTAAAACTTTTTTTATTTTTGAATTTTGGACTCAAGGAACTAACCAATAAATTTTTTTTATTTCTTTAAGAATTAACAAAATTAGTTTAAAAATTTAGAACTTCCGCAATCATTGTTCTTAAAAAAAACCATTTTCTTTATATATATATATATATATAGATAAGAGGCCATCAAATTTAAAAAATTATTTCCCTGTTGAAGGAAATGCTTTGCTAATCTAGTTCTATGCATGCATGGTCCAATGAGATTTTACCGAATATAATATCACTAAATTTGTCAATACTTCGTCTAGACTCTCCTTCCACACACCCAAAACAATGAAAATAAACCGCAAAAAATGTCTCGTAACTCAAATTTTGTGACTCAAAAGTGACTCAAATGGCTAAAACGACATCGTTTTTGCCATTTTTATGTTGTTCTGTACTCAAAACAACGTCGTTTTGGCCATTTGAACCACAAAATTTGAGTTACGTAGCATTGTCGATAAACCGCTTACAAAAAGAGCATGAATTTGTTCACATACTCTATCAAGTAATGTTGATAAACCACACACTCATTGGTTAAAAATATTATGCTATTTTAACCAATGATAGAGCATGATTTGTTGACAGTTTATCAGAGAGAACATAGCATCATGACCAAGGGCACATCCCACCCCTCAAGGTCCACACCATGAATCCCCTTGGGGTTCTTATTGAAGACTATAATTGAAAGAAAAACGCTATACAAATTAACAAATCTTATAAATGAATAATTATTGACAGATATAGCATGCAGACTTTGAAATTTGAAATTTGAAACCAAACCCATTTGAATAAAACATTAAGGGCAACTCGTGTGTGTTTTAGAAAAAGTTTGTAAAATCTGTTAATTTGTATAGCACGCACTACTCTAATTGAAATGTAAACACAAATTTAAGCAGAGCCATATATGAGATAATAGCGAGTCCTCACACATAAAATAAGTATAAGGTGATATCGATGAACAACAGATAGGCGGGGACAGCTAGGCCAATGCAAATGGAACGGAACTGCCCATTCCAGACTTCTACAATTATATGTCAGTAACAGTGACACAAGACCAGACAATGATACAGAACAATTACAGAAAGGGTTTCTGGATTCTCTCTCAACTTAATTAAACACACACTACCAAAGACAGGAAACGGAATCATCCTCACCAAGTCGACTCATTAGAAAGAGGGGGGGAGGGGGGGGGTCTTCCATGCAACTTCACTGCATCAAACAAAAAAAAAAAAGAAACAAGCAGTCCATGTGTGAGAAAAGGCTCAAGAATGATCTTTTTATTTATTAATTTATTTGATGAGAAAGGAGCTATATCAAAAGTATTTTCTACTCATAAACAGGGAAAACCAACTAGGTCTGGAGGGAAATCGAAATGAAATGAAAGAAGCTAAATTCATTTCTTTTGTTTGGCAGGGTAGGAAAATGTGAATAAAATGAATAATTAATTGTTTAAAAAAATTGTTTGGTTACCAACAAAAAATGAATATGTATAACTAATTTCATTTCCGTTGACAAATCCAAGATCCAAACATAATATTAGGTTGTGTTTGGATCATGGAACGGAAAAGAAAAGTGAAAATAAAAAAATAAAAGCCTGACTTTTCCCTTCATTTTTCCTTTATTTTCACAAATCCCTTCCCCAATTCATAATCCAAACAGTCATAATGTTCCAAGAAAAGGAAAATAAGTGATTGAGGAAAATAAGTGATTGAGGAACCTCGGTTTCATCAACTCCAGCTTTGGCAGAGATCTCCATCTTTTGGTCTTCTGTTGCGATAAATAAAGGCACATAGCAAGTTAATACCGAAAAAATAAAAAGAAGATAAGCCTCCTCTAATGCGTATGAGAGGTTTAGGTGGGTGTGGAGAGAAATTTTGGGGTGTATTTAGAATCACCCCTCAAATGATTGATGCTACAGAGCTAAAATGTTCATCATGGAAAAAAGGAATAACCATGCTAGTACCAGTGAGAATTTTTGGTAAATAGAGGAGACATTAGCAACGGCAACTTCTCAAAACAAACATCCTTTTCCCTTTATTTTAAAAACAAAAGGCACACCCATAATCTTCTTATTTTTCAACTTTAACACAATGATGCACTTTCAAACTCTCGGTAATCCTAATCCTATGTTTGACATCGAAAATCAGGAAAATAACCAAAGAGTTGGAAGTGACAACTCCCCTTTTCAAACAGAAAGTGGGAGGAGCTGTCATTTATCTACTATTAGTTTTATTTTCCACATAGAAAGAATTGACTAACACACAGATCAAGTGTTGACACATGCCGCTGTTGTAGCAGGACACCTAGTGAGTGTGAGACCAGTATGCAAAAACAGTCGAAGGAAGTAACTTAAATTAGATTTAAACTCATAATGTAAACAGAGCAGAGAAAGTAAATGAATAATTCGAAGAGAAAGCAAGATCAACATTGTTACAGGTAAAGAAAAATCAGGCTGTATAGTCACATCAACTAGAATTTATACAGAATACCTCCATCTTCAGGGATGTCAGAAGTCCACAAAGTAAGGTTATCCCTCAAAAGTTGCATAATTAAAGTGCTATCTTTGTAAGATTCCTCATTCAGGGTATCCAGTTCAGAAATAGCTTCATCAAAAGCTTGCTTCGCCAGGTGGCAGGCCCTAATGTTAAATTAACCAAAGGGTAAGATTCTACTGAATACAAGCATCACATAACTAAATCACAATTATTATGAAGACACAATTAATGCATACCTTTCAGGCGAGTTCATAATTTCGTAATAGAAGACGGAGTAATTTAAAGCCAAACCCAGTCGAATGGGGTGAGTGGGAGGTAAGTCAGTATCCGCAGTAGAAGAAGCCATCTGCAAACAGACAACAATTTAATTGGGAAGTGATCATTGTTATATTGAGCATACAAAACAGTTCAAACTCCCAGAAATATCGAGGATGTAATGTTAACAAAACATGGGGTAAAATCCCACTGGAAGCAAGCGACACTTAAAAAACTTAATATAATTAGACAATTACATGCTATTGTCCATTCTTGTACAAATCCTGATTTTAAGGAAATGTACAAACCAATATCTACTTCTCAATACAGAGAACATGTGGAAGGCTACAGATTTAAGAAAGTCAAAGGGCAAATAGCAAGGGAAGAATAAAGGGGATCCAGTCATGTTCATTTCCATACAAATTCAAAATCATCAGCCTTCACATAAAGACTTCCAATAACACATTTGTTTGTATCTATGTTACCTGGAATGTGGATCGTTCCAGTACGAAAAACGGGAACAAAAACGTGATACACCACATGCTCTAAAATGTGGTACGATATGAATAAACTTGTATATATTATATTTGCGCATTTAAGGTACTTTTAGAGTAATTTTCTTTTAATTATTAGGCATCTAATAAAATATAATTTTTCTACGACCTATTTTTTATGTTTTGAAAAAACTTTACTTACCTTAAATTTTAATTCATTATATTTGATTTTTTCTTCCTAAGGAAACATTTAAAAAAATTTATTGTAAAAAACCTTTGGGATTGTTTCAGATTGCTGAATTTACCGTTTTGGATCATAAGTGTACCATATTTTTGGAATGTGCGTATTGGTACGTAATTCGCTAGGGTATTAGCGTTTTCTGGTAACATAGTTTTGTATATAATGATCTGAGATGGATCAGCATCATGTTGCTTGTAGCATCTCAAGGTACCAGGCAAAGAAGGCTAAACTAAGCATATTCTACTTCCATATCAATGTAATTATTTTTCATTGTAAGTTGCGTAGTAAGAACCAAAAACCCTACTTATATGACTATCATGTTGCAAAAGTAACATGAACAGAAAACTGCATCCCTGTAGGCATTAAGTCAGATTCCTATGAAAGCAACATATTCAATCCCCAAAAACCCTCTTATATAAATTGAAGTTAAGGGACTCAAATTATTCTGTCCGAGCCACAAAACATGGTTGAGATTGCAATATTGCGGTACCACCGAAGACATACACACAAATATATCTATCTATCTTCTATACTATTATAAATGGAAGGCTTGAGATGGTGCTGATGTCTCGTTTTTTGGGTTTTTCCAAAATACCCGTCTAGCAGTTATGTGGGCAGTATATCCTAAATAATGGGTTTTTTTTTTTTTTTTTTTTTTTTTTTGAATCTCTCAAATTTTGATTTTTTCAAATTAATTTATATTTTCAGATTTTGAATTCAATCATATAGTTTACAATCTTATTTTTTGAAACAAAATGATCATAGGCGCATGCATCACATGTGCCATCCTTCTCGTGTATATATATATCAATTGTCATGACTAGGGATGGCAATTTGAAACCGGCCCGACGGGAATCCCCGATCCTGACCCCGATTTAAGCGGTTTTTCCCCGAAAAATATCCCTGACGGGAAGGTGACGGTATTTGAAAATCAATCCCCGATCTGTCACGGGCCGGGGACAGTGATCTGTGTTTGATCCCCGGCCCGGCCCGGCCCGATCCCCGTCCCCGTCCTCGGCCCCATCCCCGAAATTCCCCGAAGTGAAATTACTTTTATACCCCTCATAATAATAATAATAATAATAATAATAATAAATCAAACCTAACCTAACCTGTGTATTAAATTTCCCCGAAGCTTCTCCCGTACTACCTGTGTATTAAAAAACCAAACCAAACCTCTTTCCTTCGTCTCTCTCTCTCTCTCAACTCTGTCTCTCCTTCTCTCCATTACTCTCTCTCAACTCTCCTCCTCTCTGTCAACTCTCTCACTCTCAACACCACACCGCTGTCCCCGATCTCTTCTTCTCACCGAACTAGTGTCGATCCCTCACCTCTTCCTTACCTCTAATCTCTCTTTTCCTCACATCTAATCTCTCTCTCTTTCTCACCAAACCAGTGCCGATCTGACAGAGCACCGAACCAGAGCACCAATCTGAGCAGAGCACCGGATCGATCTCTCTGTGCCGCGATGCCAAAGTCGATTGAGCAGATGAATCTCTCTCTCTCTACTTAGATCTGAGCAGATCGATCTCTCAATCTCTCTACTTAGATCTAATATAAATTGTTGTTGATGTTATTTATATAAACTGTTTGTAGATGATGTTGATAGATGATGTTTGTTTGTTTTTATTTTTATTTTTTGGATCGAATGTTGATGATATTGAATCTGCCACTACTGTTAGGTTTTTTTTTTTTTTTTGGTCCGGAGAATTTTCGGGGTCGAGGAAACCCGATCCCCGATAGGGGGCGGGGATGGGGATGATGATTGGTTCCCCGTCGGGGATCGGGGCCGGGGCCGGGGAGATGTTTACCATCGGGGACGGGGAGTGCGATCCCCAGCCCCGCCCCGCCCCGCCCCGTTGCCATTCCTAGTCATGACGAGAATGCTAAGATGAATTAGATTACTATAAAGGCATTGAAAAGGTAAGAGTTAAAAATAAATGCTTTAGAGGTAATGGCCCGCTCAATTAAAAAACAATCTTAATTGAGTTCGCGCATTATCTGATACAAAAACACTAAACCGGTATGTTTATAATGAAGATGTGTACAAGCAATCTGTGCATATAAAAGAAGAAACTAGTAGAAAATAGACAAAAGGATGCACTTCATAATAATCTTGTACTAGCATATCCTCAGAGGTTTAGGCTTATAGAAACTACCTCACTTGCAACCTTCTCGACCTTATAAGTATAAATACAATATTGCAAAAGGAATTACGGAGGAATCTGACTAACCGATGATCAATTAACTAAAAACCAAAAGGGCTTAGCAAGAGACTTCACATGAGTAAAACAGAGCTCAAAACGACCAACGAATAGAGAGACTGAACAGTTGGTATACCTGGTATGCCTTGAGTGACAGATCAGCAGCCTCTTTCTTCTCATTACCAGCCTTGAACTCTGCAAGATACCGATAATAGTCTCCTTTCCTGCAACCGCAAATATTTTTTTAGCATAAAAAGCTATACATATACTCTGATGTGTGTGCATGTAGAGAGATAGATAGATATATATATATATATATAGAGAGAGAGAGAGAGAGTAGACATTTTATAGTAGAAAACAGTGGACTCTCCACCAGAACAGGAAGGAATGAGATGCTCATCAATGACAGTCATAATATCACCGCAAATCTCAGTGAGCTCCGACTCCACCTTATGCCTGTACTCCTTGATCCGCTTGGCGTTCACTTCGTTCCCTTTAGACTCCTCCTTCTGCTCAATCGAAGACAAGATCCTCCACGACGCCCTCCGAGAACCAACCACGTTCTTGTACCCCACAGAAAGCAAGTTCCTCTCCTCAACAGTCAGTTCCACATCCAGATTCGCAACCTTCTTCATCGCATCCACCATCTCTGCACACAAATCGGTCAAACCCTAACCCTATCCCTAATCGAGTGATCAAAATCAAGTTCAGATTTCAGATCTAGATTACTAACCGTCATAGCGTTCGGCTTGCTCGGCGAGCTTGGCGATGTAGACGAAGGTCTCGCGGTCTTTGGAGGAGGCCATGGTTGATCGATCGGAGCTCTACTTGCTCTCTTATCTCTCTCCTCTTCCGTCGCTGTCGAATTGGGGAGAAACTGGAGAGAGAAAAGCCAGGTAGAGAGAGAGAGTGAGTGATGGAGGGGGTTAGGTTGTGTTGTGCTGTGTGGTGTGGGCGTGAGAGAGTGATGCAGGGGGTTGGTTTTTTTGAGTGTATTTAACGGACTGACAATGCTGCGCAGTTCAAATTTTGTGATTTAAAATTGATTTAAATTGTCAAAATGTTTTGATCATTTGAACCACTTTTGAGTCATAAAATTTGAGTTACAAGACATTTTTCTTAACGGACAATGGTGTGAGAGGTGGGGTACTGAGTAAAAATGTTGGGTTGGGTTTGGTAAAGTTTTGTAAATATGATTTGAAAATATTTGTTGTATTTTGAGTTTGTGAGTTTTGAAATTATGATTTAGATGTAAAAAATTTATTTGGTAAAAGAGTTTTGAATTGAGTAGCGAATTTTTGATGTAACGTATGATATTTGACATAAAAATTTACAACTCATAACTAAACATACAAATCAAAATTCTATTAAAGCACATAAAAAAATTTAAAAATTCGAAAAATACTTTTTTCGAATATATAAAAATTAACCTATAACAATCAAAAAAAAAAAAAATCTACTGTTACGGTCAACCGATGGAACGTTCGGTAGGACATCCGGTGGGACGACCAGTTAGGCAAAATTTGAAAAAAAAAAAATTTGAAAAACACACCCCAGACAGAGTTTTCAACAGAGTTGTCAAAATGTGATTTGAGAATTCTAACCAAACATCATATTAGAATATATGTGTAAAATCATTGTTTGGAAACATAACTAAACACATTGATTTTAAAAAATTTATCAAATTTTTTTTTAAATGTTTTATTGAGTGTGGATTTATATCAGACATGAGTGGAGATTTATATTGGACTCATATAATATGAGGTTTATACTCATATAAGATATTTAGTAATGGTGTTATATGTACTATACTAACTAATATATCAATTAATGTTATAGTATTATTACTGTTCTTATTTGCTATATAAATTATAAATATTTAAAATATTATATTATTTATTAATACATTAATTAATATATATATATTTTTTTTTTATTACACGAAAATCCTCCCTACCCTCTCGCAAGTCCAAGGCAGCGCCCCTTGCAGAGATCACCACGGTGTCCTGTTAGCCGTTTTGAGCGAGGAGACTATAACTTAGGAACTTGCCCCGACCTCCCAAGACAAGCTCCGTTTAAGTCAGGACCCGCACAGCGAGAGAGTATTGAATCCACACCAAATGCTGATTAGACAACTTGAGGTCCAACCTCTTAACCAACTGTACTTCGCCTAGAAAATTGGCCAAAAAAAAAAAGAAATTGAACCTGTGATCTTGGAACTTAAACCCCAAACCTTAACCCAAGCCTCACATTATTCTTTGGTCTCTAACATTATTAAAGACGGCAACAATGCTACAGATCATTAAATTTCTACCACTAATGATGTGGCAAGTAAAAAAAAAAAATAAAACAAAAATTAAGACACAAAATACATGTGATACTAATTAGTGGTCCGCATCATTTTTATAAAGACTAAGAGTTAGAAAGTAGAGGCCAATGAAGATGTGCCACGTAAGGAGCGCTGTGTCGGGTTGCTGGAAGATTGATTGGGTTGGACTTTTAGGTGCAGTGGGAGGTAGCGTTGCGTCAAACGATTCTCTTGCACTTACAGTTACAGAGCATCTCTACCAGCATATTTATTTTTACATTTTTCTAATTTATTTTATTTTATTTTGATGTGCATTAACATCAAAACCCAACTTTTATCATAAAAAACAGAAAAAATCAAAAGTGTGTGTTTGGTCAGCTTCTCTAAATATTTTTTTTTTTTTTTTGTATATTTTGTTTGTTTAAAGTTTTTAAAAATTAATTTTACATTCACTTTTGAAAACTCTTTTTAAGGCAAAAAAATTTGGACTAATCAGTCATCTCTCAGACATCCAGTTGGTTGACCGGAATAGTACTAATTTTTTTTTTTAACAATTGACACCTATTATTTTTTATATTTCAAATTTTAAAAAAAAAATTATGAGTTTCGAATAAAATTTTGAGTTGTGTGTTTGGTTATGAATTGTAAATTTTTGTATCAAATATCATATGTCACATCAAAAATTTAAAACTCAATTCAAAACTATTTTTAAAACTTTTTTCAAAACTCCTAACTAAAACAAATTTTTTACACTCAAATCATAATTTCAAAACTCTTCCAAACACCACCTAAATTCTTTATAGTATTTTTTAATAAAATTACTTTTAAATAATTAAAAATTAATTTTATAAAAATTAAGAGTATAATAATATTAAATTAAGGATATAATAATATTAGCAAAAATTAATTATACAAAAAATTACTTTACTAATCCGAATTTAACTCAACCGACCCTCTATCACATTTGATATTTTTAAGATTGAGTGCCACCCAGGCTAGATAAAAGTTTAACCAGTCACCGTTCAATATTCACTAGTTAATTAATTTTTTATATTTTTTCTCCTCTCTCTTGTGTGCTTACTAATTTAAGAATAAACCTTCGTAACTCGAAAAAAAGTTAGCCCGAGTGGCTAGAATACTAAAAACGATATCGTTTTGAGTATTTTTTTTCTTTCTTTTTCTTTCTTTCCCTCTTGTATCGTTGAAACAGAGGGAGAAAGAGAGAGACGAAAAGAGAGAGAGAGGGGAAGAAAGAAATGGGAGGGGGAAGAGAGAGAAGCACCCATCACCGGCGCCGCTATCACTGACGCCGCCATCGTTTTGGGCATAGATCTGTGTATAATGATGATGATGATGATGATGTGTTGATGACGATGTGTTGCTGTTGATGATGATGATGATGATGATGTGTTGATTTTGATTTTTGATTTTTGGGTTTGAATCTCTCTGATTTTTGGGTTTAATTTTTGAATTTTTGGGTTTTATTTTTGATCTTTAAAAAAAAGAGGATGTGGTGTTCTTTGTTGTTGATGATAATGATGATGATCTCTCTCTTTCACACAGCTCCCTCTTCTCTCTTCCTTCTCCTTCTTCTTCTTCTCCTTCTCCTTCTTCATCTGCAGAGAGAGAAGGAAAAAAAAAATTTACTATCCAAAACGACATCATTTTGAACAGTCGAGCCACTCGGGTCAAAAGAAATTCGAGGTACAAAAAAGAACTACTAATTTAAATTTAAAAACAAACATAATGAACATTTTAAAGAATAATGGACTCATTATGAGTGCATCGGTTGTTAAATTATTAGGAAATGGGATGGATTTTGAGACTCCAATGGACTCTTAGAAGATTTGATAAGGTTGCCAGATTTTAATATAGTTGCTAATTGTGAGAGAAAAGAGAGAGAAAAAGATGAAAGTTTATGCCCAAAGCATAAGATATAAAGGAAAGAGAGAGAGAGAGAGGAGAGAAAAAAAATAAGGAAAAAAAATAAAAAACACCGACATATTTTTTAAAAACAATTATTTTTAACAAATATTTAAATATATTCATTGCGACACTCACTCATTAAACAAACAAACCTTGGCATACCAAATGGTGTCTCACTTTTTTCACTTTATGTTATATAGCACACAATTTTAATATTTTTATTAGAAATGCTCTCAATTAAAATGATTAGTGTATATAAAAATTGACTAGTTAAAATAGAAACACGTACCTTTTGATAAGCTATTTTAACTAATATTTATGGAGATTCATCATAGCTTTTCAATTTTTTTTAATCTCATGCTAGACTTTAAAAAATAAAAAAAATAATAAAAAACAACTGAAAGATTATGATGTGTTTGTAACAATAACTTACTAATATCACAAATGACAATGAATAATTGCGCTTTCATTAAAGGTGACAACTCCACTTTAACCTAGTATGGGATATATTTTTTCCCAATGAGGCAATTAGGAGAGAATGAAATTTGCTTAATATATAATGAAATTTGTTAATGGTGTGTTTGGTTGAGGGATTTGAGGAGGGATTTGGAAAGGAAAATGGAAAAGGTGTGTGAAACTATGTGAAATATAGGCATGATTTATTCACATTTCACCTACCTTTTCCATTTCCCTTTCCAAATCCCTCTCCAAATCCCCCAATCAAACACAGCATAAGAATATTCTAAGAAGACTTGTTTTTTTGGGTAAGTACTAAGAAGACTTGTTAATAACCTTAAAATAATTTATTTGTTTTTATGAGAATATGTGCAATAAAAAACATATAATTATTTTAAATTTTGTTAACTAATAATTTTAAAGCATACATTAACCCAAAAAGAAATTAATTAATATAATTGAAATAAAAAAAAAAAACGGTGCAGAGGCATACAGGATCATGACTAGACAAATTGTTATCCCTCACAGTGGTATATTTATATACATACATATTTATATACACTCAAGTGGATCTTATTTTTAACATAACACACCATTTAACACATTTTAACTTTTCCGCTAATACCACAGTCACTAACTTGACAAATCTTCAGAGACAAACAAAATTAGGCTCCACTTGTTAGCACTCCTACCATATGACACTAACATACATAATTTAAACATTATTATTGGAAACATAGAACTCCAATGCTGAAATCTGAAAATAATGTACCCAGAATGCAGCTCAATATCAGGGGTTTAATCACATGATCTGTAATAAGTGTTGAACTAAGAATTATTCACAGAATTTTAGTAGTCGGTGGCATTGGACCCAACACAGGTTCATTCGAGAAAGTGTTTTATATAATGGGTACGTCACATGGCTAACATAACGTGATGTACCTTTCCATTCATTAATTAACACATATTGTAAAAGTAGAATCAGATGAGTGACTTTGTGCTCGGCCCAAGGTGCTAGTTGTTCACCCACATCAAATTTTGACCCCACTTTTCGCCACATGTCAATTAATGAATGAAATGGTACACCACATCATCTCGGCCACATAGCATATTTGTTACATCAAACACTTTCTCGGTTGAGGGTGGCATCTCCATGGCCGAAATTTACATATATTTAGGAAATCATCAAAGTTAGCTTAGAAAAAGTCAATAAACTCAGATAATTAACTATCCAAGAGGATCAATTAATTAGTAAAACCAACTTAATCCCAAATCTTGTACAAAACTGTTTCAACTCAGAATAGTTCTAATTTCACTACGCAACTCGGGTCACTGAATTGAACCTAGGATCATCACTGACTGTTAAAATACAGATTCAAACACTTTTTCGAAACAAAAAAGAACACACACCTGCATATTGTGTCATTTTGGAATTCTCTTAAGTAGCCTGTATGTGCCAAAAACATTCTTATGCTGCCACAGGTATGGGATGAAGAATGACCGGTAAAAGGGAGGCGAGAGCTGCCTGTCCAGATACGGTAATGCAGCTACAATCTGAGGTGCATAAAAAAAAATATCAATTAAAAACTAAAAACTATATAAAACAAAGGGGAAATCTCAAATCAGTTGAACAATACTCGTTTATTTTTTCATTTTCAAAGGTGCAAGTAAGTTTTGTGTTTAGTGCAAGTCTTTCCTGTGTGCCAGACTTGCAACAAAAGATTTCCATGTGTAGTGCAAATTTTCTAGTCTATCCCACTTATACACAATTCTCCCTAAAATAAATAAGAACTGAGAGAGAGAGAGAGAGAGAGAGAAGAAGAAGAAGAAGAAAGAGGGGGGGAGGGGGAGGAATTCTACCTCCCATGTTGACAAATCACTTCCTCGAGAAGGGTAAGGTCGTTGAAGCTGCAACTCAATGAAAAAAGTACACTTTTCAAGATCCCGGAGCTGCAAAATGATAAAAATGCCATTGCTTTATTTCAAAAAAAGTTTCAGGACAAAAAGAGAGCATAGCAATTATAAGAAAAAAAATGTTTATAAATGAAATAATTTGTGGAAAGCATCTAATTACATATTGCTCATCTGATGCCTTGTTCTTATTGTTAAAATATGGTGGTGCCGCTGCAGTTCCGCCCAAAGTTGAATTAAATGGGAATGGAAGAAGACCCTTGAACCCGTCATCTATCCATCGAACTTGACCCACGTGATCAGGAATGAAGAATGATGATGGGAAGCGGTGCCATTCACTTCCAACACAAACCACAGAACCTGCATTGCATGTGAAAGAAAACATGGGCTCGCTTCACTCCCAGTATTAAAAAAGAGGCAGCCTTATGTCAATATGAGCTCATCTAGAGATTATTGTTGAATATAGAAATTAGAGTATATAGAATCTTTTTATTTTTAATATTATGTATCTAATCTATGATTGTGTCAATCACTAATTTAATATTGTTTCCTTATTTATGTTGCTTCCTAAATTGTATCTTGAATCTATTATATATACATGGCATCTACCTCATTTATGGGAAAAGTCAAATAATTATTTTTATTATTTTTTGTATCAGAACTAAGTTAAGTACCTAATAATCTTGCTTCACTGGCGGACGGTAACCTTGCCTTGGCCGCCTGTTGGACCTCAACCTATTTCACTGCCATATTTTCTTTCAGTATCACTTCGCAGTGATTTCTTCCCCTATCCACTAGTTTATTCATATCCTAAATATCTCTATCATATTTTTTTTTAACTCGCAACCTAATTTTCTGTGTGTTTCTGTTCCACTTTGTTTTTCCCTCTATTTCAACCTCAAATAGATTTCTATTTTCAAACCTATTTGAGTCCGAGAGGGGATACCATACCTATATCATGTTGAGCATGGTAATGTACCATGTGAACCACCTAAGCCGCCTTATCTGACACACAACCCAAGTCATCCCCTCTGGCGCACAACCCAAGTCGTCCCTTTGGCGCACTACTTAAGCCGCCCCCCCTCGCGCACTTTCTAATAAGACGCCCCCCCTCGCGCACTTTCTAATAAGACGCCCCCTGGTGCACTTAGTCATCTGTTGTCATCATCGCCCCTGGTGCACTTAGTCATCTGTTGTCATCATCGTTCAACACCACATCAGAACGCTTGCTAATTCAACATCCAGTTCTCTACATCGATCCAACATGACCCCTTAAACTGTCCTGACATTGATTTTGGTTAGTTCCTACAACGGTCCGACATGACCCCATAAACTATCCCGACATTGATTCCGGTCAGTTCCTACAACAGTCAAGCATGACCTAAACTGTCCCGACATTAGTTCCAACTAGTTTCTACAACGGTTCAGCACGACCATAAACTATCTCCCCGACATTACTCCGGCCTCTAATGTCGACCAGCGTCTTGTTGGTTGCTGACTAGAGTGTTTCCTGGCCATAGATGCTTCAACAGCTCTTCTAAGGTAGTTCAGTCCCTATTATTTTCCCTTTCTAGGGTGTGGTGCTGATGTATTAAGCACTTTTTTATCTAGTAGACTACCAGATTCGTTCGGTAACATTTATTTAGACTAGCTGTTGTGTTTTTTCCGGCTTCTTCTAGTCATCCCTTGGCAAACTGCAATTGTTGAATATCTTCACACCAGCTTGAAGAAGAGTGTTGAATATAAAAATTAAAGTACATAGAATCTTTTTATTTTTAATATGATGTATATAATCTGTGATTGTGTCAATCAGTAATTTAGTATTGTTTATTTATATTGCTTCCTTATTTATATCGTTTCCTAAATTGTATCATGAATCTATTATATATACATGACCTCTACCTCATTCATGAGAAAAGCCAAATAATTCTTTTCATTCTTTTATTATGTGTACACACTATAAAGTGGAGAGACATAAATCTCATCTATGTAAGACTAGCTTCATCAGCCAAATTCTTCTTATCCCCTATGACACCTAGGATCCACGCCCCACTTGAAGAACGACCCAGCTATAGCTTTGAGATTCTTGTTAGCTTGCAAAACATTTTGATGAGGATTTTTCTTTTTTCTTTTTTAGAAACTTGCTAACCTAATCAAATAAGTCTGATTGATATTGAAAACACGCAGCAAGAAAAGGAGGATAAGTTCTGAATAATAACCAAAAGAGGAAAAACTAACCAAAAAGGGAAAGATAACGTAAAAATAAAAGGCACGCTAAGTCAGATAACAAAATAAGTGCATAAAATTCATTAAGAACTCTTAGAAAAACAAAAACAAAAGAAAAGAACTACTAGAAAATTTGGGAATTAGTCCTAATACTGACAGTATTTGTGAATCATGGATGTTCAAAAAAGTAGCATATGATGAATAAACTATAAAATTGTGAATATAGCATATGTATATATACCAATGTATATGTAGAGCTTCCTATACTGATTTACCAAATGTAGCAATGTTTTATGCTATTTCAAGATCAATACAAAATACTTAAGGCTCAGTTTGGTTAGGATGAAAATGGTAGTAAGTGAAAGAAATGGAAAAAAATAAAAATTTCCTAAGTTTGTTTAGCATAAAAGTGGTGGAAGTTATAAGAAAATTAAGTTTCTACTAATAATAGCATGGTAACTAAGTTTCCAATTTCTTGCAAAAAACACAGAGAAATACAAGAAAGTTTAAATTTGTTATAAAAGTAATTACTTACAATTAGAATTCCTATTTTCTTATAAACTTTTCATCCTAATCAAATTCATACAAGAAAATATATTTTTTTCCCTTTTCTGTTCTCTCACTTTACTTTATACCATTTTCACTTTCCATCATTTATTTCTTTCTAATCAAATGGAGCCTAAGGGGAAACTGATTCTTACCCGTCCCTACATCATCATGGTACTCCAAATGTTTGTAAATTTCCATAGGAGCAGAATAACCATGAATAAGGGAGAAAGTCCGAGCATGGGAAGAATATAATATGAGGCCCAGAACCAAAGGTCTCAAACCTTTCGCTATCTACATAAGCAAGTAAACAAATATAATCAGTAATCCGCAACACTCAATCGGATCACTACAGATAATAACAATCTCAGTTGAAGCTCACCATAACAAGCACATAATTATGATTGGGATTGTACTTGTCTCGGAAAAAATCAGGAAAGATCTCAATGACAGCTGAGGCAGCTACACAGATAAGTGGGTATATTGGATAAAGGAATCTGCAATAACAGTTAAATAAATGTCATTAAATGCATCTATAATCTGCAGTAAATTAATAACACTTCAAGCTAGACTGTATAACACAATCTTTTAGTAGTGACTATCTTCAGCACCTAGGAAGCCTAACCAAGAGATTTGAAATCCAAACTGGCCAACAAAATAAGGAAGCACCTTGATGTGAAATTTTAGTGGTCAGGTCAGTGCCGCTAGTAAAATCCACAAAACCATCTGGTATTTGGTAAAATTGTGCCAAATGTCATGGATAAAAGGGAAAACTTGCAGAAAGAAAATAAGATTTTTAGCTTTTTTATCAAGTTGTTCTATCATTAATACCCAATCTCATATAAATCTTTGTTATAAATGAAAACAGCCTAGTACATGCTGGCAACACAATAGCCATTTGTTTACCAGTCAAGTTATTCACCAACTTGTTTTATTGACTATGTCATTAGCAACATGTGGAACCAAACCCCTTGTACGCAAATGGAGTATATGGATCTTTTCTTGTTAAAATACAAGATGTGTGTGTTGTCCATCAATTTGTTCACTATATCCCAGAAATTAAACAACGCACATTTTATTCTCTCTCTAGTTTGTCACCCTACATCTGTTATAGCCAATGTCCTTCAGTTACTGGTAGGTACAATGATATGTCATTCAGTTACAGACTCTGTAAACTATGGTTTCCACCCAGCATCAATTGAAGGTACTTAGAGCACTAGGTCAGATGGGCAGACCACCCAAAACAAGACAACAAAGTTATTTCCCACTTATTAGCATACTAAAGTTCTCACCAGCTACACACATCTGTTGCCACCCATATGCAACTAGTTGTCAAATCTGTTGTCAAGAAGTGCACTCTTGCAGCGGCTCCAAGTAAGAGCTCATGCTCTAACATTGCATGCCAAATTGTCACTGCCATACCATGTAGCAGCAGCAACAGGTGCCGCTCCAAGGTTTTTAATTTTGCTTTTTTTGGCTGTGTTGTTGCCCATCCAACAACATCATACCGCAGATATGAAGGACTTGGCTCACATCCTGTGGCCAGAACACACAGTTTTCACTCCTATTTTTGCTTCTTTTCCTCCTCTTTCAACCCTATGAAAGTAACTTTTCTGGTAAGAAGCGATGCACCAGTGAAAGATAAGGTTTTATCGTCGTTATAGTGAATAAATCCATTGTTTCTGGCCAAGATAATAAGGTTATTTGTTATCAGTATTTCACAAAATATTGTAAAATTAATGACCAATTTGAAACCATGTGCTGAACTGCACTCAAGAAGAACCATATAAAGGCAACGAATCAAACAGGTCATTACCCAATGTTGGTCCTGCCAAGACAAACTGCTGGGAAGGGATGGAGTCAATGGACAGCACTATTTGCATGAATTGGCTGCCCTTAATTTTAATCCTCAAGTTTGACCACTTTAATTTATGGTTGGCAACCAGTGCATGATTTCAAATCCTTGTCTGTGTTTGAGGCAATATTAAATGCACAAATCTTTCTTCTCATCTAGCAAAAATAATAATATAAATTAAAGGGGATGTGACAATCCATAATTACAAAAGATTAAATGGGCATGTAACAGAATTCATGCCATACTTTGACAATGACAAATGGCAGTAATTCACATCCTTTACACTGGGAATCAATGTTTTGAAAAGCAGTTCCAGTCGTCGTGACGATTCCAGTGACACGGTAGCAGTTGCGGGGTGTAAAGGTCGTAGCGTAACGATTGCGGTAACCTGAACCGTGATTTTTTTAATTTTTTTCGCACAATTTGAACAAAACTTACCGATATGCATATATATATTTTTCAGAATCACATTTATTGGGGTTTAAAAAAAATTGATCAATTTTTGTTAATTTTTAAGTATAATCCAATATATTTCTTATTTTCAAATCACTATAAAAGGAGCTTTTCATATTTTATTTCAATAGTTAATGATTTTAAGAATAATTGATTTTAAATGTCTACAAATTATTTTTTACCAATACCTAAACTAACTGAATAAAAAATATTCACAATTATTAAATGAAAGTATTATAAAATAAAAATTGTGCCATACCATAAATTTTTAAAAATATATATATATAAAGAAAAAAAATTCATATAAGATTTTTTATTTGGGCTTAGATCACTTGAATATTCATTCTTTTTTTGTAAGCTTTTTTTTAAAAAAAATTTGGAAAAAAAAAGCTATTTAGAATATTATAAAAGGGTGTAACGGTGTCTAACAGACTGTTACGGCCGTTATGTAACATCAAAACGGCCGTTACACATGTAAATTTCTGCCACACCGCTATAGCGGCCGTAACAACTGGCGGTAACCACACAACCACTACATAACGGCTGCAGCCACTTTTTAAAACCTTGCTTGGAATAAACAAAACTGTTGGAAAATATAAAGAGGCGTGGAATGAATCTAACCTTTCTTCTTTGTGTGGCTGCAGAGACATAAATGCCAGCCAAATATAGATAGGTGAGATGACAACCAACAAGTCTGGAACATACTTCTTCTTTGCAATGGGCAGGATCCCAAGGAACAGCAACGCAAGAACAAAGCAGAAGTTGAAATTATTAAATCCATTCTTCAGATAAAACAATGGCCCTTCAGTTCCATACAAGTGGCTCTCACCACCCCCTAAGACATTATATATCAACAGATTCAGAACAGATGACGTCCATCTCTTGTAATGGTAGTAGTCAACAAGTAATGAGAGTGCCTGGAAGAAATCCAAAACATTTGTCAAGTAATTTGCAATACCACAATTAGCTTCAGACAATTATAAATTTGTGCTGCAAAGCATGAAATTCAGGGGAAGAAATTATGAGCAACAATTTGACGTTAACTTACCAGAAGCAAAAGTGATGTGACTGCCCCTGCAAGAAATGCTTGTTTGAACTTTCTAATCAATGAGTAAATTGTTATGGGAAAAAAAGCCAAAACTGAGAATGGCCAGCCGAGAATAACCCCGATGACTGCAACTGCAACTGCCATGGCAGGTTTCTCAAAGAGAAATAGAGCAGATGAGAGAGATATGGCGTACATTGAGAATGAACTCGGCAATAAACCTACAAACAAATTCCAGATGATGAAATGTAAAGATTCTGACAAGAATAACATCAACAAGAATTTCACAGTGAAAATAAGGATGAACATGGAGAGTACAGCAAAACGAATATTTGGCTCCTACGACTTTACTGTAGTTTATAACAGCAAAATGCGAGAAAATGGATAGCAGTAGAGTGAAAAGGCCTACTTACTCGTGCTAGCAAAAAAACAACCACTAGTTAAGCATAGCATTGCAAGTGCATAAGTAGCAAGGCGTTTTCCATATTTCCTAGAAAGAGCTACAACCAGAGCAGCCTCTGTGATGACAGAGAGGAGACCAAGAAAGATTCTTACAGCATAAAACACTCTCACCTGGAATGGTAGAATACATTAGTTCAAGCATAATTAGTTGAGGAGATGAAAAATGCGCAAGGTCATCAAGAGAATAATAAATTTGAAAGTGCCAAATTATCTTACTTTTTCCTCACTAAACAACAATGAAGCTGGTCCACCGACTACTTTATGAAAAAGAAGGTATAGGTATGAGCGAAGTGCAAACTGGGAGCTGCAGTTGACACATTTCCACAAAAAAAAAAAATTATCATGGACAAAGTTCCGAAGCACTTCAAGCTCTAGCAACAATTTTGAGCACCTTAAAACAACCTAAGGTCCTAAACAATAATATTTATCAAAAAAAAAAGGGGGCGAATTACACTAATAATCCTTATAGTTTGGGTTTTGTGTCACTTTGATCTCTGACTTTTCAACTGTGACATATTTGATCCTAAATTTTGAATATTGTTTCAAATATGGACAATTGAAAATACAATTGGTCAATTTCAAGGGTAAAGTCATAAATTTAATAAAATATAAACTAATTTGACAAAAATAAATATCAAAAAAATATTTTTTAATTTTTAAAAATTATTTCTACCTACCAAAGATAAAATTAGATAAAATTGATAAATCTTTTAAAATTTTATTTATTTATTTATTTTACCAAATTAATTTTTATTATGTGTTTAGATGATGATCATGTAATGTGTGGCTATTAGGAATCAATATATTTAATATATAAAATATTTTTAGTTTTGAATTTTTTGATTTAATGGATTGGTTTAATAATGATATCAAAGTTGTCGCCATATTTAAGTTTTGAAAAAATAAAAACTAATTTAATGAAGAAAAAAAAACAACCATCCCTTACATGATTATCATTCAAACACATAATAAAAATTAATTTGGTAAAAAAAATAAATGAATGTATAAAAAATTTATCAATTTTACATAATTTTATAGAACGGCTATTAAACCAACGATTTTGTATAGAATGGAGTGTTGAGCAACCAAGAAACAACATGTAGATAAGATGAATGTGGTTGAAATAAAAATGCTAAGGTAGATATGTGACAAGACTAGACAAGACAAGACAAAATTAGGAATGAGTGTATTCGAGAATGGGTAGCAGTAGCACCGATAGAAGATAAGTTGAGAGAGAATCGATTGAGATAGTTTTGTTATATTCAACGAAAACCAACAGAGGTAGTAGTGAAGTGATGTGATGCGATGCTGTAACGGTAGATGGAAGTGTTAGGGGACAGGATAAACCTAAATTAACGTTGGCTAACGCTGTAAATAGAGATATAAATCTACTTAATTTGACTAACGAAATGGCCTTTAATAGGGCGTGTGGAGAAAAAGAATTTACATAGCCAACCCCATTTGATGGGACTTAAGGCTTAGTTTGGTATGGTATTTTTGTCAAATTAGTTTATATTTTATCAAATTGACTACTTTGCCCTTGAATTGAATAGTAATATCTTCAATTGTTTTTATTTGGAACAATATTCAAAATTGATTATCAAATGTGTCACAATTGAAAAGTAAGGGACCAAAGTGACCCAAGTCCCAAATAATAGGAACCGTTAGTATAATTTGCCCAAAAAAAAAGTACTAAACAATAATATAATATATTATTCCAGAAAAAGGCAAATTTTGATCTCAATAAGCATGATAAATTAGGGAGTCCATATTGAGAGATATCCAAAATAACATGAGTGAAGATCATAATGCAAGTCACCAAGAGCCAGACAGGAAGAATCAGTTTCTAGAGAGAAACATTGAGAAGGATTAAATTACAAGCGACTGTTTTTTACAAGTAAAATTTTATTCAGATTTCAAAGAAAAGGCATTAAAGGGGGTGCCACATTATTGTTTTTCTTTCTTGATAAGTCAAATTACATGTGGCTCATAGAACACACCTGTCTTGAAGAGTAAAGACTATAGTCAAGTAGTAAACTCTAAAAGAGAAAGCCAGGTATGACATTTTTGGTAGGTAATTGTTTTGCAGATGAAATTAAGTCATTTCTTCAACTAAGAATATCTAAGCTTCAATGAAAAGTCTGAAGAGACAATATCATAGCATCCAATAATCCAAGAACTTTCGCAATGGGAAGGTAAAGTCGCTGAATCAGGATCCTCTCCTTGCATTTCCTACTTGCAAGCACATTGGGCCCACTTTTAGGGCCAATTTTGATAATCCGAACCGTTCATATTTTAAGATTTGTTCAGTATATCATACTTGTAAAAAATCAAGTTGATCGGATATCAGAAAGCATGTGTTCAGAAAACTCGAACTAAAAACTATTTTTTTAAAGAATTTAATAAACAGTTTTCCAAACACATGCTTTATGATATCCGATCAACTTGATTTTTTCCAGGTACGATATACTGAACAAATCTTAAAATATGAACGGTTCGGATTATCAAAATTGGGCCTAAATGTGGGCCCAATGGGTTTGCAAGTAAGAAATGCAAGGAGAAAATGCAAGAAGGGGATCCTGATTCGTGGAGAATAGCTTGACATCCAATCTTTTATTAAAAACCTTTGACTGAACAGATAATTTAAAATCACCTAGCCCAGATTGTTGGCTAAAATCATCATAAGCTAATGATTTTCAGTTTTTTACTTCTGAAGAGTACTTTGAGCTTAATTGGCAATGCTAAGAAATGAGTGGCCCTAACAGTTATAGTATTTAACAATCAGAGAGGAAAGAGATATTTGAAACACAGCCCCTACAGATTCTTTAGTGCTACAACGAGAGGCATATTTCTCGAGGTCGATATTTGTCAAGAAGAATGTAGCTCGTCTCATGTATGACTAGCTCACTGCTGTCAAGAAAATTTCCAATTCATTGTACTTGGATTTATGGGGATAGAAGTCATTTTTACTCATACAAATCACTTCTGTAATAATGAGGCAAGCGGATCTAGCATTTAAAAACACTAGAAGCCTTAGTATGAAGGTTACACAATCGTTCTCTACAACCACCTTCGGTGTGACATGATTACCGCTTTACTAACCAAATCAAAAGGACTTATAAAAAATAATATGAACAATCTCATCTCTAGTGTTTGATACTGAAACTGATCTACATAGCAAATAAGAAGTAACTTAATGCATATTATTTTGTTTATTTGGGAACTAAGGAGCATGGACATGGATACGAATGCTGACACGGACATGGGACACGGTGATTTTAAAAGAATGGGGACATGGACACAGACACGGCGGAAATACGACAATAAAATATGTTTTCATATATTTTTATTTGCTATCTAGATTAATATTACATCCACAAACAATCAATATTAACAAAAACTAACTCTAATTATATTTTTTTTAAATACTTTTAAATTAAAATTTACAGTTTATATCTTCTTCTTTTTTTGGATGATCTATTAAGTATTTAAATCTAAGAAAAAAATAAATAATAAATATTCAACATTCATCAAAAACACTAAATAAAATGAAAAAAAAGACAACTTAACATGTCCCTAGTGTATCCGACACCGATGCGACACTTATTTTATAGTGTTGGTGCTTCATAGTTTGGGAACCTTCCTCAAAAGCCTTTACAATGATCAGCCTATTAACTATTCGAAATTGTCTCTTTTCCTGGCATCCGTGGGGTTACTAATTTAAAATAAAATATAAAATAAAAAAAGGACCACCATTGAAGTGCTGATCTAGAGAATGCAAATGATACGGTCCAAATGGAATCAATCTCTAGATTACAACAAAAGGGGGAGTTCTTCAAAGGGATCAAACGCAAAGACAGGCTGTGCTTCCACAAGACAAGAATATGTATGGGAGGTAACATTAGACTACACCACAGATTGGTCTTCTGATAATATATACATTTTCAAATCTCATATTCATGTACCAATTCTGTCGAATTCAAAGGCAATACATTCTCCAAGAAAAATTACAATGTCATGGCCTCAAAAGTTAGGGCAACTCCAACACTTGACTCAAGCCCATATCAAATTCAAATTTGAGTAAAAATCAATCAAAAACCTCTCCACTCCTGAACTCAAACTTTTATCAAATTTGAGTTTTACCCAAATCAAGGGAGACTCAAATATTTACTCAAATTTACAATTCTGCCATCACTAACATTTTTACTCAAAGTTAAGCTTAAATTTGAGTTTGTCCATTTGGAGTGCTTCATTTCAAACTGAACTTTTACTCAAATATGTTTACATACATATATATATATATATATAGAGAGAGAGAGAGGGTGGGGGGTTTTGGACCTGTATTCCCAAGTCTGGAAGCCAGATTTGTAGATGAGATAGTGAAGAGGCTCCCAATAGTTGAAGACCTCGTCGCAATCATGTATGATGTTCGATGTAGCGCTCATGTACCTTAGCACACCTAGGGCCAACAGTGGGAAAGTCCACCCCAATCCCCTGTCCACCTCGTCTCCGCCGTCCGATCTCTCCGGCTTGTCGAGCTTCGTGTACGACGTAGACGACGACGATGAAGAAAGATCCGACGGCACTGGCCGTCTCTGCCGCGTCGTAGAAGAAGCCATTCTGCTACTCTCTCTCTCTCTCTCTGTTTTCTCTTTTCTAGCTTTCGCCTGCTGTGCAACAGTCCTCTCAACAGGCCGGTCTTTTTAAAAGACACTCCGGCCCGGTTCAGAGATATTCATTGCTTCCTAATAAAGAAACCTGGACACATATTGGGCTGCAAAAGAGGGAGGTATGCTTTATCAAGCCCAACCCACTAATAAATGGGCCTAGCCCTTGTTTGGCGATTATTTACTTAAGATTTTGAGTTTTTTTTTTTTTTTTTTTAAAGTCTCTAATATTAAGATTGTTGGGGCAATCCCACATCGCGTAGGGAGACGAACCGACTTCATCTTATAAGCGTACTGGCCCTTCAATCTGTTACAACGCGTTTTTCCCCGAAAAGGAACAAAGCCGTGAGGCCGACTGGGCTCCGCGCCCACCTTGCCAAAGCCTACAATATTATGGCAGGCGCCAGGCACACGCATTTGGCGCTAGAAGGAGGGCTCGTCTCTTCTCCCGATGTTACGGGCCCAGTCCGCTGGGGGTTATATTGGGGCAATGTCACATCACCTGGTTGGACAGACCGACTTCATTTTATAAGTGTACTGGTCCCTCAACCTATTACAATGCGTTTAAAACCATGATGGGAGACAACCAACTCCGTCCCTCAATCCCAAAGCGGGCATATATTGCTGGCTGAGTTATCCAGCACTCACCCAAACACAACGCGTTTAAAACCGTAAGGAGATGACGGCCAGCTCTGTCCCTCAACCCCAAAGCGGACAGTATTGCGCTCTACTGGCTGAGTAGTTGTAACACCCCAAAAATGCAAATCATAATTATCTAGATTATCCATATGTTAATTATGAATTAATGCAAATGTATCCGTGGGAAATGAGACTTGTGCCTATTATGTGATTGATTACTTTGAAGTAGCATTCGCTATCGTGAGATTTAGAGGTGAGCATGGTTCGGATTGGACCGGACTGGGGGTAAAACTATGACCAATCCGTTATTTACGGTTCCTAAAAAATTGGAACCAATCCAATCCGTTTAAATCATGGAACCAATCCGAACCAATCCATTTAAACACGGATTGGATTGGTTTAGGACCACGGATTCACATAATTAAATAACAAAAAATGTATATATAAGACTTTAATTTCATAAAAACATAAACATAGCGCTATATTAGTTCCACAATAGCAACATGTCTTTCTATAATAGTGACATATTGTTCTAAAATTTAAACAACCATAAAAAAATTGGTTTCACCATAAGTATTTAAACCATTACAAATTAAAACTAAAAACTAACAAACAAAAGTTATAAAAGAAGGTATTATGCGGATTTAGGTTTGAGTTTAGGTTTTATATGGAATAAGAGAAGATACTATGGGGAGAATGTATAATAAAAATATAGACTACTTGTATACAGTTCGGATCGGTTCCAATCCGGAACCGTGGGGTTCAATCTGGAACCAATCCGTGGACTACGGATTTTTAATTGTTCAATCCGGAACCGAACCACGGATTCAAAAAACCAATCCAAACCTATCGGATTGGACTGGACTGGATCGGATTACGGGTTTCACGGATTCCTTGCTCAGCCCTAGTGAGATTAAATTATGGGTATGTCTTGAATATTAATGGCTTATGAGTAACTATGATGGATTATTGATTTTAATTCCCGAATTGATTTGTGAATTGTTGACTAATTAAGAAATGAAGTCGAACATTTGTGATAAGTGCTGAGTAGGGAAAATGAATGATGATATGAGACCGGGATATCTAATCCAGACGTGATACAAGGCATGGTAAGTTTAGAGGGTCAAGCTTCTTAAGATGGGGAGACTGTAACACCCAAAAAATGCAAATCATAATTATCTGGATTATCTATGTGTTAATTGTGAATCATATGATTAATTTGTGCATATCTGTCCAAATTGGCAAATTATTTGTTGAGAATACGACTTTGAAACTGAAATTGACGGCCGAAATGGGTTCAAAAACCAAAATGGAGTACATAGATATGTTAATTGGAATTTTTAGAATAATTTGGGAAGTTTAGTTTAAAATTGATTTCGTCTGATTCGTAAAGTCATGTTTGACTCTCATTACTTGTATTGAGTTTAGAGATGGATAGTTAAAGCCTAATTCACATTAGTGGAATTAAATTTAGTATAATTGATATCATAATATGTTGAGAATTAATTTAATTAAAGTGAATTTGTTATAATTCAATTCAATGGAATTTATTGCTTGAGCTTAGAGGAAATTAGGGATTAATTAAGCTTCCTAAACCTATTCATCATTTTAAGTAGAAAATAAGAAGTTAGTGGGTTTTGCTGGAAAATATACGACTAGAGAGAGAGTTCTTGAGAGAGAGCTTAAGAAAGAAAAAAAAGAAGAGCAAGAAGAAGAACATGGAAGAAGAAAAACTTTGATCTCCACAAATTGATCAACTTAAGGTAGGAATTCTCTTCTAATTTCATGAATTTGACTTGTTATATGTCATAACCCGCTCCTCGTACACAAGGGTGTAGCATCGTGATGGCCAATAACTGAAGTTACATTCGACTAATTCTTAAATAAATTACTAAACGCAAGCGGGAAAAAAAAATATTTAAGTGAGGGTATTAAAATAATCATTGGAGTTTCTATTTAATTAAAAAAAAATATTTAAGTAAGGGTATTAAAATAATCATTGGAGCTTCTATTTAATTAAATTGTTAGAGCTGAACTATGTCTACAAAGTGCTTTGAGCCTACCCCACGTGCTAGCCTTGACATGTCACCTGAAAGTGGTAAACAACTATAAGTACATGGCAGAGTGAAAAATATTATACTAAGAACATAAGGGCATAAAATTCACCATGGATAATTATTGGCTAACAAAGCTTGATATTAAAATACAGAGTATATAATACAGAGATCACTTGACATATAATACAGAAATAAAATAATTACAACCATAGTACAGAACGGAACAGAACAGATGTATAGACTCAAGAGGTGGCTCATACGAACTTTAGAGGTGACTCCTACCATAGTGTAGCACTTAACTCCGTACAACACTTTACTCCACACCAGAAATCATAATCACGATACAGAACATAACAGATGTATGGACTCAAGAGGTGGCTTGTACGAACTCTAGAGGTGGCTCCCACAATAGTGTAGGACTTAACTCCGTACAACACTTTGCTCCGCACCAAAAATCAGAGTGTCAGTAGATTCATGACAGACAAAGAGTCACAAAGTGACTAATCAGATGGCCAATAATTATTTAAGTCCCTCAAGGCATGGGACCTCCATAATGGTACTTATAAAATAATTACTCAAAACACATTTTAAGAAACAATTATATCCATAGGTTTTTCGTATTATATAAAATAAGGTTCATAAATTAAAAATGTTAATATAATTTATAAAGCATAATTTACATAAAATAAATTATGATAACTCAAAACATACGTAAAATATATAATAATAACTCAAGGTATAATATAAATCACCTCAATATTAATCCCTTACTATTACTTCTTTGTTCGCCGAAATTTTAACTTTTTACGGACAGAATATACCTCATTTTTCTTCGTACATTTACCCAAAGCACATATTTATAGGTGTTCTACAGGCAACATTTCATTTCCCCACAAGGAACCACATAGTATCACCACGTGGCCCCCCTTGCGTGCATGCCATGCTTATCCGTAAGGATAAATATTTGAATTTTTTTTTTTTCTTTTACTTATCTACAGCGATTAGATTAAGGCTTGGTTTGGGAAGTGGGCTAACTTTTTAACTTTTTGACCTTTTTGACTATTTTAGCCTGGGTTAAAAGCTTAGTTTGGGAAGGACTTTTTAGCTTTTTGGTTTTTTTAGCTTTTTTTGTGAAAGAAGAGAGTAACGATTATGGTTGAATGTGATGTTTTGTTTTTTATGGCTAAAATAACCTATTTTGTCTTTTGTGGCTAAAATAGCCAAAAAAGCCCCCAACCCAACTTGCCAAACGGAGCCTAACTCTAATTAAGAAAATAATAACATCTAATCATAAAATCAATTATTTAATTTTATTATTACTACCATTATTATTATTGTTGTTGTTATTATCATAATTAATTATGGTATTAATTAAATAATTAGAGTGTCGCATTTTATTTTACTCTTACGGAATATTTAATTAAGGGCTGGTTTGGGTTGTCCTAAAAAAGTGCACTTTTTATCTTTTTGGACTAAAAAAGTTGAGAAAAAAATATGGAGGTTTGGGTTAACTTTTTGACTTTTTATGAAAAAATGTGTATTAAAAAATTGTATAAAAAAATGTGTAAGAGATGATTAGAGAGGGGTGGCCCCCAGCCGTACAACCGGCTGGAGTGAATTGGAGTTGGAAATTATTGGCTAATTTTTATACAAAGCACTGGACGGTTTTGTTTGGCCCGTGGGGGTCATCACGGATCCCATTTTAATAATCTGAACCGTTCAGTGTGTGTAACTCGTCGAACACTAAGTACCTGAAAAAAATCACATTAATCGGATATTGGTAGCTATCTGATCAGATTTATTTATTTTTCAATCATTAATTATAACACCATCCATTTGTTGTACATAACTGATTTGATCATATAGTTATCGATATCCGATCAATATGATTTTTTGCAAACATATAGTACTCGATGATTTCTACACATTGAACGGTTCAGATTATCAAAACGGGACCCGTGATGACCCCCATGAGACGAACAACGGTGTGTGTAAAAACCACACCCAATCATTTCTTTTTTCTCCACTGCCGCACACAGCTGCTGCACACACATCAATTCGGTGAATAGTGATTTTGAAGAAAATTAATTTTTTAATTTTTTTTTTGGTGAATAGTGATATCTTTTTGGATTTTGGAGTAACTTTTTGACTTTTTGGCTTATATAGGATAAGCCAAACCAGACCTAAACATTTAGGGTTTTTCTCATTTATACTTAAAAAATACTATTATAAAATTTAAGGGACAACTTAAATTTTTGGGTTGTTACATTATACTTATGAACCCATGGAATCCAAGTTTAATTAATAAGAATTCAAGTTTAATTGGTGACTTTATGGAGTAAGTTTAAGCAAAATATATCTATGAACAAGATAAGCAAGAAAGTGTAAGAATTAGTTTAAGAATATGACACGTGTGTAGGTAATTTTCTGACCACACTGCCCGCGCTAGTAATCAGCTGGAGAGCACCGGCAGAATAGATGGCTTCAGTGAACCTGCAACAGAAAGAAAAAGGCTCCGGCAGTGGCTCTTCTACCCGGGGGCACTCCGACGATCAAGTTAGTATATCTCTCAAAGATAATCAAATGCTAAACTCACAAGCTTGAGTATCAAACTGCGTACCTTAGACCCACGGGGTGCCTCTCTTTTATAGTTTACTCAATCCAAGTCCTACTAGAAGCCTGACTTCTATGGACTCCAATTTAGTACTTACTTTGGATTCCTCAAGAGATAAAGATAAACTCCCTAAGAGTTTTATCCTTATCTTAGCAAAAAGTCTTCTCTTTTATCTAGGACTCTTGTCCCTTATCCGCTTATCTCGGATTCCGATATCTTCGGAGATAACCTCGGCCTTGCCTAGGTAACCTCGGCATAACTATCAGGACACGTGGCACCTCGGCTGACACGTCGGCATCACCATGCCACGTGTTGGTATTCAGAAAATACATCCCTACAACTGCCCCCTAGGTTCTATTACCTCGGCATTCTAAGGTGATGGAACCTATATCTGCATTTTCTTCCAGTACCTCGGCGTGAGAACTCTTCGGCCGAGATCATTCATTTTAGGCCGACATGCCTTTATCAAAGAACAAGAACTCAAACGAACTCCTCCACGCGCATGAGCTGTCATGCACCTTTTCTCAATCGTTCCCCTCACGTGCTTTTTCCTCATTGGCCCGTGTCTGTGACGCGCCTGAAAGCTGTATTTCACCCATCTGCGCCGTCTGACGTGTGCGTTGCTCCAGGTGTAATAAATGCCCTGCTTTTGCCGTCGTTTCAAGTTTTTGATAAAACTTTTCTCTCCATCTTCATTTCTTTACTTTTGTATTTGATTTTCTGGCTCTCTCTCTCTCTCTCTCTAAACTTTCTCAAACCCGCCATTGCTCTAGCTCCAAGCTCTGCAACTGTCTTCATTCTTCCATTCCATTGAAGCTTTCGCCATTCCGTCGTGTCTGCAATCGTTGCCTTACCTCGACGACCTTTTATTCCGGCTTCATTTTGTTCTGGTAAGCCTCTGTTCCTCTTATTCCCAATTTCTTTTATGTGCTTTCGTTTACTTGCTGCCATTATTACGTTGTTCAAACCTTTGATTTGCTGAACTATTCATCTGAATGCGTCTTTTCCATGATTTTACTCATATCTTGAACACTTGCACTGTCTTAATACTTTTTTTGCCACTGTTCTTGACCTTTTACTTCTGTATTTCTTTCGCTTTTGAGAACCATACCTCTGTTCTTCATTTCTGAAACGTCATTCTTTGTTCTTTGTTTTCTGTTTTTCCTTTCCAGATCTGTGCCTTTGATCTTCATCTTCATAGTTCTTAGGCTTGGGATTTGTTTGTAGAACCTTTAATGTTTAGGAAAAACTGAAACAATCCTTACCAGATTATACCTAGGGTTTCGCCGAGGTTCCAATAGCCCTTTAAGAATACCTTCTTTCTGAGACCTAGCCCTCTGACTTTAGGCCGACGTTATGGGTATGTGGAGACATAGGGTTGATACCCCGACAAAACTTGAGTACTTTAGGCAGGAGTTCTCCGTCCCTGCCGATGTTCACCTGAAACTGGCTGGGGATGATGACTCCATCATGCCTACCGAAAACACCATGCCTCTCCCTATTGTAGCCTTTACTGGGTGTGGACTTCGGCTTCCACTTAACATTCTTTTCCGCGAGATTCTGCATTATTATAGGCTGAATCCTATGCAACTTGCCATAAACTCTTACCGAGTGATTTTTGGTATCATCGCCTTAGCCAGACAAGAAAACGTTAGAATCACCCTAGCCGACATACAATATTGTTACACCATGTGCCCCCTTAGCCTCAAGGAAAAAGGTTACGTTTACTACCTCAAGGCAAGGTCTACTGAATTCAAAATCGTAGCCGACCTCCCAGACTCCAACAAGGGGGCTGGAGATGACTACTTCATTGTCTCTGGAAATTGGGAATTTGCCTCAGACGAAGATGTCCATCTAGAACGGTTAAAGAGGGCAAGGGTAAGAGCCCAGTGTTATTTACTTAGTTGTTCCTTTTCAAGTCTTCAATATTTTATATGTTTCTAATGTCTGTTTCTTCTTGCAGACGTTCGCAAGCCAGCGAAAGACTTCCGCCAATCTTACGTTCTTAGCAGGGATCTGAAAAAGCTCCTGGACTTACCTGTCCACAAAAGGAAAGCACCTCTCCTTCTGAACTTTATTCCGACATACAAATCCACACTGCTCGACGTCCCAAAAAGAAAGAAGAAGAGTCTATCTCCTCCCTCTGCTACCACTCTTAAAACAATATCAACATCTCGGGCTGACCAAGGGTCAACCTCTGATCCAGCCGACCAACCATCAACTTCAGCCCTATCCTTAATCCCAATTCCAAAAAGAAAACGTTGGCGACGACTTGCCAAAACTGCTGAAATGGGTCACCCAAAGCCTGTTACCCAAGATCTCCTAGCCGACCTTCCCACGGATGTTGACGCTTAACCTCTGCAAACCATGCCCCCACCAAAGCCAAAAAGAATTAAAAAGGCTCAGCCCAAGGCCAAAGCTACTGAGATTGAGGCTGAGGATGCTCTGCCCATCTCACAATTGGCTGAGAGTAAAAAAATTGCTTCTACTTCCGCCAAGAGGTCTGCGGAGGCCCAGCCATCAGAGTCCACTCAATCGAAGAAACCGAGGTCATCGTCTGCGACGACCTCAGGTTCCAAAGTACCAAGAGTCCCTTGGGTGCCTGAAATCACTCTGGAGGATAAGCCTGTTCTAGCTTCTGATAGTGCCGAAGACATAAACGTCGGCGTGGCACTCAGTACTGCTGTTCTCCTTCCTGGTGATCTTGAGCGAAATGCTAAGATGAACGAGTATGAGAACTACGCCCTCATGCTCCAACGCTCTGTACAAGTAAGTTCCCTCATTTGGTAACTTGTCTTTCTGTCCCTTTTTTCTATACTTGCAAGGTTTGTGTAATAACTTTTCCCTTGGGTTCTTTCAGGTTATTCAACATGCCCATTCTCTCTCCCTGCAAGCTTTTGAAATAAGGGAAAAGTTGGCCGATATGAGGCGGGAGGTTTCTACCTTGAAAAAGGAAAACAAAACTGTTCTGACAAAGATGAAGAAGCTGAAAGATTAGGCCGAGGCTGCCACTAAGGCCCAACAGATGGCCGAAGAAAAAGCAGAATCTACTGAGGCTATCAAAAAAGTTGCCGAGGCTGAGAAGAGAGAGGCCGAGGTCAAAAAGGCCCAGGCTGAGAAAGAGCTTCAGAAGGCTCTGGCCACCAAAGAAGCCGAGATTAAAGGAGCTGATGAGAAGGCTTACTCCCAGGGAATGGCTGACGTCACTGAGGAGTACAAATTTCAAGTCAGGCAGGCATGCAACAGGGGCTTCTCCCTTGGTTGGATGGCCCTTGCCAAGAAGCTTAACATTCCTGATGATTCGCCACTGCGCAAAGCCGACGCTATTCCTCTTCCATTTCCTCCACCTCCAAGCCAAGCTGAAGATGAATCTGAGTCTGAATCTGAGGATGAGGATAAGGATGATGATTCATCTTTGGTAAGGAAGCCCAAGGATACCAGTGAGACCAAGTCTCCTCCTCAGGAGGATCAAGTCCTAGACTTGACTCATGAGGAGGATGATGAGGTTATCAAGGAGACCACTCCTGAGCAAGCATCATCTGATGTTCCTCAAATCGGCAAGAGCGTTGATGAAACCATTGCTGAGATCGACGCCGAGATTGCTGCAGATAAAGAAGCCGAGGTATCTCTTCAGGAGACTTCTGAGGTTTAGATCCAGCCAGATGCTGATACTGAGAAGTCTTAACTTTCGTGTTTTTTCTTTTGCACCCTTGTACTTTGTTTTATTTTTCTGGACAATGTAAGCTTCTTTGTTACTTCAAAACAGTTTACTTCTGGTAGGCCATAGTGCCTTCTTTTGTATACAATTGCAACTGTTTTTCTATGGATGCTTCAATCTTTTAATTTCTCTTGACTTGCTTCTGCGTGGTTCTATACTTAGAATATCTTGCATGATTTACATACTTCTTTTCTTCCTTGTGCAATCTTCTCGGGGTTACATACCTCGGGCGTAATAACTACAAGCTTTACTTTGACAAGATACTGACCTGCAAACTTTTCATAAATTTCAACAGGTGTAAAACATACACTATTCAATGTCAACTTTGCAAACTTTTTCTTAAGTTTCAACAAGTATTTTCAACAAGTAATTTCAACAAGTACTTTGCAAACAGTGATCTCAGTCTAACCTACTTGTAAATTGCTACAAATTTCAATAAGTGTTAACTGTAAATTTTTCTTAAGTTATGACAATGATCTATTTGTAAATTGCTACAAATTTCAACAAGTATTTAATCAATATACTTAGCTTTTACCTCAACCTGTAAATTGCTGCAAATTTCAACAGATGATCACATGTCGGCTTAACGTTATCTTGTAAATTGCTACAAATTTCAACAAGTGTTAAGCATCTTCTTTGGTTGGACCAACCTGTAGATTGTTACAAGTGTGCAAACTATAACCTCGGTTTCACTTCGACTTGTAAATTGCTATAAATTTCAACAAGTGAAGAGAAACAGTAATCTTGGCCTAACTTCAACTTGTAAATTGCTACAAATTTCAATAAGTGAAGATAAGGAATCAGCTTAATTCCAACTTGTAAATTGCTACAAATTTCAACAAGTGAATTGAGGAATAATCTCGGCTTAACTTCGACTTGTAAATTCTACAAATTTCAACAAGTGAAGATAAGGAATCAGCTTAATTCCAACTTGTAAATTGCTACAAATTTCAACAAGTGAATTAAAGAATAATCTCGGCTTAACTTCGACTTGTAAATTGCTACAAATTTCAACAAGTGAAGATAAGGAATCAGCTTAATTCCAACTTGTAAATTGCTACAAATTTCAACATGTGAATTAAGAAATAATCTCGGCTTAACTTCAACTTGTAAATTGCTACAAATTTCAACAAGTGAATTAAGTATCTCTATCTTCTCTCTGCCCCCAATGTGAACCTGAGTTCTACTTGGGTTCTCATTATTCATGTCTCAAAAAACACCAATACGTAATTTTATCAATCATATGTGTTTTAAAGAAAAAGGAAAAGATTTTATTGATGACATCGGCCAAAAGTAGTGCACATCTAATGATAGAAGAATTTCAAATTACAAGTGTTCCAAGGTCTTTGTAATGCTTTGCCCTTGTTATCTTCAAGCCGATAAGCTCCATTGCCTAATACCGAAGTAATTTTGTACGGTCCTTCCCAGTTTGGGCCAAGTTTGCCCTCTCTGGGATCCTTCTTGTTGCCGACGACTTTTCTCAGGACTAGGTCGCCGACTTGAAAATCTCTTGGATTGACCTTCTTGTTGTAAGCTCTGGCAAGCTGTTGCTGGTATACTGCGAGCTGAATTGCAGTTTTTCTCTTCGTTCTTCCAAAAGATCCAGATCTCGGGCTAAGAGTATGTCGTTGGTGCCATTCTCTACTCCCTGGGTCCTGATCCCTGGGATGCCGATCTCCAATGGGATGACAGCTTCTGTGCCATAAGCCATGGTAAAGGGGGATTCTCCTGTTGATCTTCTCGGCGTAGTCCGATATGCCCAAAGCACGTTGGGCAACTCATCTACCCACTTTCCTTTTGCTGTCTGGAGCCTTTTCTTTATTCCATCCAAAATTACTTTGTTGGATACTTTTGCTTGCCCATTACTTTGGGGAAAACTTGGTGTTGAAAAGTAATTCTTGATCTTGAATTTCGCACAAAAGTTCTTGATGAGTTTGCTGTCAAACTGTGTTCCATTGTCGGCGACTATTGCTCTTGGAATCCCAAATCTGGTGATGATGTTTCTCCATATAAAGTTCTTGACATCCACATCTCGGATTTTGGCAAGAGGTTCTGCCTCTATCCACTTTGTAAAGTAATCTGTTGCCACCAGCAAGTATTTTCTCTGCACAATTGCCTGGGGAAGTTTTCCAACCAGAGCCATGCCCCATTGGGCAAACGGCCAAGGGCTGGATACTGGGTTTAGGTCAGCAGCTGGCTGATGTATCAAAGGTGCAAACTTTTGGCATTGTTCACACTTCTTTACGTAAGCTTCAGCATCTTTCTGCATGTAGGGCCACCAATACCCCTGGGTAATGGTCCTGTGGGCTAATGATCTGCCTCCAGCATGGCTTCCACAAATTCCTTCATGAATTTCATACAGGAAATCTTCAACCTGCAAAGGGTGTACGCACCTTAAAGGTGGTCCAGTGAAGGACCTTCTGTAGAGATGTCCATCTTCTGTTAGACAGAATCTTGCTGATTTCAGTCTGACTTTGTGCGCTTCTTTATGATCTTCTGGCAGCTTTCCTTCTTTCAGGAATGCAACAATTGCATCCATCCAGCTTGGCCCCATGTCCACACACATTGCTTCCCGTTCTGTGCTCTTTGGTTCTATGCTCGGGCCCGACATATAGTCGATCATAATTATCCTTGTTTTTCCAGTTTGCATTGAACTTGCCAGGTTTGCCAACGCGTCGGCGTGGGTGTTGTCATCTCGGCTAACTTGGAGTAGTCGGCAATTTTGAAATAGGGCTGCCAATCTGATGACCTCTTTTGCATATGCCGACATCCTTTCGTCCTTGGCTGTAAATTCACCTGTGGGCTGGTTAACAATAAGTTGTGAATCACAAAAAACTATTACCTCATCTGCTTCTGTTGCTGCTGCTGCCAGTTTTAGCCCTGCAATTAATGCTTCGTATTCCGCTTCATTGTTTGAGGCCTTGAACCCCAAACGGATGGACTGTTCTATTATTTCTCCATCTGGAGATATCAGCAGTACTCCTGCCCCTGCTCCTTGTCGGTTTGAACTTCCATCGATAAACAGTCTGAATGAGTCGCCGATGTAGATGCTACAGGGTCTGAGTTTTTCCTTCCTTTGCTCTTTGGTCTTTGGCTGAGATTCTCCTTGCTGGCTGGGACAATGCTCATACTGGCTCAACGGAGCCTGATGTTCGGTGGTTTCGGGGGTAAACTCTGCCACGAAGTCGGCCAAAACTTGGCTTTTAATCGCTGTTCTCGGCCTGAACTCCAGATCATACTAACCTAGGGCTACGGCCCATCTTGCTATCCTTCCTGTTAAGTCTCCTTGCTGTAATAAGGACTTCAATGGATGCTCACAATTTTATGCGCCTGAAAGTAATGGTTCAACTTCTTTGAAGCCATTACTAAGGCTAGCATTAATTTCTCTAGTGGTAGATACCTTGTTTCTACACTGGCCAGAGTTTTGCTTACATAGTAAACAGCCTTTTGCTCCCCTTTTTCTTCTCGGATTAGTACTGCACTGACTGCGTGCTCTAAAACTGCCAAGTACAAATATAGTTCTTCCCCTGGTTCTGGATTGGAAAGATCCGGAGTTGTGGTCAAGTACTTCTTTAGGTCGGTTAAAGCGGCTTCGCATTCTTCTGTCCACAGAAAGTCTGTGGCTTTTTTTACTAGATTGAAAAAGGGTCTGCATTTATCTGAGCTTCTGCTGATGAATCTATTTAGGGCTGCGGCCTTTCCAGAAAGCATCTGAACCTGTTTTGTTGACGTCGGGCTCTGCAGCTCTAGGATGGCTTTGATTTGGTCTGGGCTGGCCTCAATGCCCTTTCTCGTTACCAGATACCCTAAAAACTTACCTGATCCAACTCCAAACGCGCACTTTGATGCGTTGAGTCGGAGCCGGTATGTTTTAAGTATATCAAAGACCTCTTTTAGGTTGGCCAGATGACCCTTAGATTCCTTGGTCTTCACGACCATGTCATCGATGTAGACTTCTACCGTTTTGCTAATCAGGTGCTTGAAAATTTTTGTTACTAGCCTTTGGTAAGTTGCTCTTACGTTTTTTAACTCAAAAGGCATTACCTTGTAACAATACAGGCCTTTAGGGGTGATGAACGCGGTTTTCTCCTCGTCTGGAGGGTACATGGCAATCTGGTGGTACCCTCTGTATGCATCCAGAAAACTCATCCTTTCATGCCCTGAAGTAGCGTCTACGAGCTGGTCAATCTTGGGCAGAGGAAAGCTGTCTTTGGGGCAGGCTTTGTTGAGGCTGGTAAAGTCTACACAAACCCTCCATTTGCCGTTCTTCTTCTTCACCACTACTGTGTTGGATAGCCAAGTTGGGTAGTGAACTTCTCGGATGGCCCTGGCCTCCAGAAGTCTATCTACTTCTTCTTCTACTTCTTCGACGTGCATCAACGTTGGTCTTCTGGCTCGTTGAATCACAGGTTTTGCCGACCTGTCGACATTCAGTCTGTGGCAAGTGACCTCGGGGTCAATTCCAGGCATCTCGTAAGGTGTCCAGGCGAGCACCTCAATGTTGGCTCTCAAAAAATCTTCCAGTTCTCTTTCCTCTTCTTCGGCTAAGCCTGAGCCGAGAAGAAAGAAGCGTTCTTCGTCGCCCTCCTGGACAAGGATTTTCTTTAGTGTCTCTTCACTTTTTTCGGTCGGCTCCTTGCCAACATCTTCTAGGACCTCCATGTCCTCGTCTTCAATCTCTGCCTCTTTTGGCTTTCGAATGCTGCAAGTAGTCTTCATTGCTGCCATGGAGCAAGTTTTTGCCTGCAGTTGATTTCCTCTGACTTCTTCAATCCCATGCTCTGTTGGGAACCGTAGTAGTTGATGCAATGTTGAGGGAACTGCCCCCATTGCATGCAACCATGGTCTTCCCAAGATGATGTTATATGGTGAGGGTGTGTCAATCACCATAAATTCTGTCTTGATCTTTTTAGTACCAGCTTGTACTTCCACGCTTGCTGCGCCCAGTGGCCATGTCGGCGTTCCATTGAAGCCAACCATAGGGCTACTGGATTGTTCCAAGTCGTCAGGGTGAAGGGCCAGCTCCTTGTAACATCTGACGTACATGATGTCACAAGAGCTGCCTTGATCTATCAGGATGCGTTTCACTTGGCATTCCCCAACCTGGAGGGATACTACCAAGGCATCATTATGTGGATGTTGGACCAACTCCAGATCGGCTTCAGTGAAAGTTATCATCGGTCCTTGGCATTCTTCAGGCCGAGGTCTTTTGTATCCGACCTGGTTCACATGCTGCAGGTGTTTTACTGTTTGGGTTTCTCTCCGAATGTCGCTTTCGTTCACTTTTGAGTGGATTACATTAACCACCCGTGGTCCCCCTGCCTGTGGTTGCTGTGCTGGGGGAGGCAGTGCTGCTGGTGCTTGAGGCAATCTTGTCTGTTCTTCTCTTGTCCTGGCCTCGTCAACAAGGTCCCTCAGATGGCCTTGCCTTACTAGGTCTTCTAAGTGTGCTTTTAAGGCTCTGCAACCCTGAGTTGGGTGTCCTTCTTCATTATGGTAAGCACAGCGCCTACCAACGTTTCTTCCCATAAATTCCCCTATTGCTCTTGCCGGTGCCTTGAAATAGGGTTGATTTCGTATTTGGTCCAGGACTTTATGGATAGGTATTCGGAACACCATCGTCATTGCCTGTTTACCTTTCAATTCTGTTTCTTGTTTGGTCGGCCCGTTGGTACCTCGGCCTCGCTTCGGCGAGCCGTTTCCCTTCTCCTGCTTCATCTCTTTGTTTCCCGACGTATCTTCCTCGGCTCTAGCGTACTTCTCGATTCTCGCCATGAGTTCCTCCATGCTTTTTGGCAATATTTTTGCCAAAGAATTCCATAGTGGACAGTCATCTTTCAGGCCGTTCTTGAAAGACACAACCGCCACTTCTTGGTTGCATTCGGGTATTCAATTGAACACCTCGTAGTACCTCTTCTCGTAGGCCCGAAGGCCTTCTTCCTTGGTGATTCTTAAAGCCATCAGGGCGTCGACCCTCAAGGGTTATAATTTATTCGTTACAAACCTGGCCACGAACATCTCGGCCAGGCCTTCCCATGTCCTTACACTTCCCTTCGGTAGTTTATGGAACCAATCAGATGTAATTTCCCCAAAGGATGAAGGAAATACTTTGCAGAGCAACGGCTCATTCCCACTGTATAATGCCATTGAGTTCAAGTATAGTCCAGCATGAAAGTTGGGATCTGATTTACCATCATAAATTTGGAACCTTGGCATACTGAATCTCTTTGGTGCTTCAAATTTGTCCAGTTCCACTGAGAACGGTGTTCTCGGCTTAACTGGGGATGTTACCTCGGCTTCAACATTCTACTACCTCCTTTTGAGGTAATCCCTCAAGTCTTCCTTACTCCTACCTGGAGCTCGGCTATCTCTAGACTTCAATCTTTTTGGCACACTACTTTCGGCCTCGTGGTGGGCCCGTTTCGATCTTTCTCCATGGGTTGTGTCAAAGCAGAGTGCCTGCCCTTGAACATGCCGATGTTCTTTGGGCCCTGGATCCTTCATTCGATGTGTCATTCGGGACTCTTCTTGCCTCGGCTCCTCTCGTTCGACTTCCCTGGAAGGTCGGTGTGAGTGCCTTCCACTCCTGGTGTGCTGAGGGGCTTCGGGGATTGCTTTCTTTCCTCCCTTCTGGGTGTTAATTGCTGGCATCGGCGTACCCTGCAGCGAGTATGGTGGCTACATAACATTGTTTTGCATCATGAAGTTGACCACTAACTGTAGGTCTGCCAACTTGTTTGCCAAGTCTTTTACTTCCTCATCTCTCCGTAGGCACCTATCCCTCCATACCTGAAGGTTATCTTCGTTATAATACTTGCTTTGGTCCGTTTGCTTCGAAGTACTGCCCTCCTGGCCGACGTCTTTTTCTCCGTGACCCTGGTCATGATTCTCTGTACTGTGGTTGTCTCCTTCAACGTCAAGATCAATTGGTCTGCCACTCCTAGCAAGAGTGTCGCCCCCAATGTTTTCCCTTTGTCCGTCACTGGCCATCTATTCTTCTAAGATTCCCACAGACAGCGCCAAATTGTGTGGGTAATTTTCTGACCACATTGCCCGCCTAGTAATCAACTGGAGAGCACCGGCAGAATAGATGGCTTCAGTGAACTTGCAACAGAAAGAAAAAGGCTCTGGCAGTGGCTCTTCTACCCGGGGGCACTCCGACGATCAAGTCAGTATATTTCTCAAAGATAATCAAGTGCTAAACTCACAAGCTTGAGTATCAAACTGCGTACCTTAGACCCACGGGGGTGCCTCTCTTTTATAGTTTACTCAATCCAAGTCCTACTAGAAGCCTGACTTCTATGGACTCCAATTTAGTACTTACTTTGGATTTCTCAAGAGATAAAGATAAACTCCCTAAGAGTTTTATCCTTATCTTAGCAAAAAGTCTTCTCTTTTATCTAGGACTCTTGTCCCTTATCCGCTTATCTTGGATTTCGATATCTTCGGAGATAACCTCGGCCTTGCCTAGGTAACCTCGGCATAACTATTAGGACACGTGGCACCTCGACTGACACGTCGGCATCAGCATGTCACGTGTTGGTATTCAGAAAATACATCCCCACAACATGAATGACATATTTCATGGAAATTTCCTTCATACATTAGAGTTCTTGCATGATTCATGAAAATTGGCGAGAAAATATCCATGATATTGAAGTTTGAATTCATAGTATACATTTTTTATAATTTACCAATTTAATTGAAGTTTTGATCCTTTTATTGACAAATTGAGTTCATAATGTTTTTACATACATGGCTTCATTCTTGCTCATACAATTGAAATCTTGTTTGGTTTCTCAAATTTGAGGAGAAAATCTCATGGATTTTGATTATCTAACTCGAGATTGTATGATTTATAATTTTACATGTTAAATTCAAGATTTGACCTTTTGCATATAAATTGAGTTTCAATTTAAAATTATAATTTTTGTTTAAAGTTATATATGATGAATTCAAGATGTTTTTGAAAGGTTTTGGGTCTTGACATACATGAGATTGAAGTTAAAGTTACTAAAAAATTGGGTTTCTAAACTTAAACAGATTTTCGGATTTGAGAAGACCCAAAACTGCACGTACGGAAATTAGAACAGATTGAAGCTTGGTTTCTACTTTAATTGCACGTGTGGGCGCACGTGCGGTGGTAGTTTCGCACGTGCAATCAGTGCTCCCGTACGTGTGGATTTCAGGATGGTCCCAGTTTTATTTTCGCTCAATTTTTCTATCTTCCGGACTTCCATTTACATGGTTTTAAAGTGTTTTTCATTGAATTGTATCTCATGAATACAAATGAAATGAATGAACAAAATGTTAGAACCGAACAAGTGTACAACGAATAGAAACCGATAAGTGAATAGAGCCGATTGATTGAATGAACTGTGTATTGAATTGTTATGCTTGAATTTATTTGTTTAGGTCAGACGACGCATCTTTAGTGCATTTTAGCACGTGTTTCAAGGAGCCCACTGTGAGTAACAATGTTGTAAAACTACGTTCATATATAATTATTTTTTGATCGATACTACTGTATTGTTTACTGAAATGATATTATTTACTGAACGAATGATTGTCTTGTTTTGAGAACTGTACTTGTGGCATCCATAGCAACTGATTGTTGCTGCTACTGTTACTATTACTGTTACAGAGATCTCTGTCAATTCCATTATTTGGAACTACTATTACTGTATTGATAGCCATCAACTAATTGTTCGATCTTTTAAGATCTATTGTACTGTTCTACTATTGGATGTACCATGCATGACTGCTATGATTTCTAAATAATTGATATGATATGAAATATGAGATACTGATCGAATAAATGATCTACTGATGTAATTGACTGTTAAAAAATATATATATACTAAAAGGACATTCATTCACAACCTTTTTACACATTTGTTATTTACTAGGTTTTAGCTCACTGTTTATTATATGTATGTAAGTGATCAAGCACCGAATCAGTCCCAAACCCTGTTTTGTCAAGCCAACTACTGTGTCTCACTGCGAGGTTTCGAGCCGACACGTGTCAAGGCTTTGGAGTGTTTCCACTTTGCCACTTGTGGTTATGATCATGTATTATACAACTTTGTTCTAGACTTTTGTTTTGACAGTTATGTTATTGGGATTTAATTCCCTAAGTTTGGCATGGTTTTACATATGTTATGACTTGGACTTATGTGACTATCTTTGAATGCAAGTTTGATTTGTTCATTTAAGTCCTCACAATTCATTGGACGTTATATTTTATTATTACAGGCTTCCGCCAGCCCTTATAATTATAATACTGTTAAGCAGGCTTTTGGTAATCACAGATTACTGGCCAACTACTATGCTAAACTTATGGGGACGGGTTTAGGTCGTGACAGTTATTCCAGTACTCACCCAGACACAACATGTTTAAAACCGTGAGACTCCGGCCAAAACAGACAATATATTGACGAGGCGACTCAACATTTACATTTACAATAAAGATTAAAAATAATTTATTTACAAACCACTAAAAAAAGATTAAAATAATTTCCTTAAATTTACAATAAAGATTAAAAATAATTTCTTTACAAACCATTAAAAAAAGGCAGTTTAATCAAGATTTTAAATATGCAAATTTTATTATATTTACAATAAGAAAGTAGATATGGTTGTTTGTTATCATTTTCGCTTTTGTTATTTTATTTTATTTTTTCTTGAAAACTCATTTATAAGCTAAAATTGTTCTGAGAAATTCTTTTGCAAAATCCAACTATCAAAATATAATAAAAAATTATTTCAACAATTAAAACAAGAAAATAATAAAGTGTTTTGAATTTATTTATTTATTTATTTATTTATTCTTTGTGTGTAAGAAAAAAATAAAAAAACAAACAAACAAGGGCAACTTTTTTTAAGGTGTAGCCTGTTGAAGTTGCTTATACTTTTTCTTCTTCTTCTTCTTCTTCTTCTTCTTTTTTTTTTTTTTTTTTTTTTTTTTTTTGTCTTTTTGTTGTGAGAATATGTGTAACAGTGTAAGGGTGTTTGGTGTAGTTTGATTATCCAAAAGTTAAAGGATGAGTCATTTTAAATTATATTTTTTTGATTATCAACTTATAACTTTATAATAAATAAATAAAAAGCTACACACTAAAGAGTTGCAGTACTTTGCAGAGAAAATAGAAAGCGCCATGTGAAAAGAAGTGTATTCACCCAAAAAAATGGAAATAAGTGTGATTGGTTTTTGCTTTTGTACATTTTTATTTTCAACAAGCTCAGTGCTTCAGGCTGCATATAAGTCATATGGCGGCATGGCTGTCCATCCTTCTTCACACACGAGAAGGGCTTACTTTGCTGATGTCTCTCTTTTTCCTTCATTTCCCTTTTGTTTTGTTTTGTTTTTATGTTTTTTTTTCCCTTCACAAATACATCTTAACATATTATTAATCTTTTTTGCAACTCAAAATACATCCTCCAAATTTTAGCATTCAAAACGAGTAATTTAATATTTTAATTTGGCTTAAAAATATTTTCCTGTTTTAACCACAGTTGAATTACACACTTGCACATTTTTAGTGCTAATATGCACTAAATGATAACATGCTCTTCTTTATATAGTAATTCGACTTATTGCTCCACATTCCCCATCAGTTAACTAGGAAGATTTATATCAAAAGGATTGAAAATACTACTCATTTATTCATTCGAAGGTGAAGCATAGAGCACCAAAAGCTATAGTGCTAGATAGAAAGTTAATTTATCTACCATGAAAGGTACATCTTTATGAATAGCAAGTTACGACTCACTATCCCAAAAAACAAAAAGAAAAACAAAGAAAGAGCAAT